>NW_026988417.1:94518035-95122500 GCF_030222135.1 Aotus nancymaae
ACATGATCTTGTTCTTTTCACGGCTGCATAGTATTCCATGGTGTATATGTACCGCATTTTCTTTATCCAAGTGATGGGCATTTGTGTTGATTCCATGTCTTTGCTATTGTGAATAGTGCTGCAATGAACATACATGTGCACATATCTTTATAATAGAATGATTTATATTCCTTTGGGTATATATTCAGTAATGGGATTGCTGGGTCAAATAGTATTTCAGTCTTTAGGTCTCTGAGGAATCACTACGCTGTCTTCCACAATAGCTGAACTGACTTAAACTATTTATATTGCCTGAGTTCTCCTGGTTTTCTTTCCCATAATCATTGTGGAATATAACTTTGCTATTTTTTTCATGGAATCACTGTTAAGGACATTGTCATTTGAATGTGATTTGCTTCTTTAAAATTAAGTCCAGAGATTATATTGTAATATCACATTCTCATGGCATCCTGGTCATAATCCTGAAGAAATATTGACAAAGTTGTTATTTTTAGATTTGAATACTAGTAATAATATGTGTGAAAATCAGGCTAAATAGCACATTAAAACCTGTCCCATTGAGAAGGTCAGGAAAAATTAGTTCAAGAAGAACAATGTTAAAATCTTAGATTAATTTTTAAAATTTCCTGTCAAGTTATATCCACACTCAATCTTCCCTCCCTCATCTATTTTTTTACATATTTTTAGAGATTCCCGATGATATAAAAATGAATGAATAATAGCTCAAAATAGAGTTCAATCTTCAGTTTATTGGGGGAGAGAGACATGGAAATAATAACTAAAATACAAGCTAAAGTGTAGAAATTATAATCTTCATGCATTGCTAGTAGAAATGTAAAATAGTGCAGCCAATTTGGAAAAGAATTTGGTAGTTCCTCCAAATGTTGAGCATAGAATTATTACATCTTCCAACAATTTCACCCCAGGTGTTAACCCAAGAGAAATAAGAACGTGTGTCCACGCAAAAACTCAGACAGGAATGTTCGTAGCAATTTTATTCAGAAACGCTAAAGACGGAAGCCACACAAGCGCATCCACTAATAAGTAGATAGTAGATCCACTAATAAGTAGATGAGGTCTGTCCATACAATGGAACTCCACTCGGCAGTAAGGAGGAATGAAGTGCCGATACACACTATAACATGGATAAAGCTCGAAAACATTCTAAGTGAAAGAAGCCAAACACAAAAGACTGTGTATTATATTTATCCATTCGTATGAAATGTGCAGAATAGGCAGAAATAGAGAAAGAAGATAGATTAGCGGTTCCTTAGAGTTAAGGACAGAGAGGTTGGTGGAGACGGGGAGAAGGCATGGGGAGCCACTGGTAATAAGTACCATAGTTTTGAAGCGACAAAATGGTCTGAAATTAGATGATATAGTTGTACAACTTTGTGAATATACTAAAAAAGATTGAGTTATACCTTTAAATAGGTTAGCCTTATGGCTTATAGATTGTATATCAATAGAGCTATTAATATACACAGTGATATGTGGCAATATAAAAATAAAAAGCAGCCAGTGGTGGCTTACGCATGTAATCCCAGCATTTTGGGAGGCTAAGGTGGGCGGATCACCAGGTCAGGAGTTCAAGACCAGCCTGGCCAATATGGTGAAACCTGGTCTCTACTAAAACTACAAAAAATTAGCCGGGCATGGTGGCACGCACCTATAGTCCCAGCTATTCAGGAGGTTGAGGCAGAAGAATCGCTTGAACCCGGGAGGTTGCAGTGAGCCGAGATCACGCCACTGCACTCCAGCCTGAACGACAAAGTGAGACTCCGTCTCAAAAAATAAATAAATAAATAAATAAATAAAATAAAAGTAAAAAAGAAAATGCTCCTGAAGAATAGAAAAAGTAAATAATTCTTTGTGTGGTAGGGTGAGGGAGGGAATGGACTGCTCAATGTTTCCTAGAAGAGAAAACTTGTAAGCTGGATCTTGAAGAATAAGTAGACGTTCTGTAAGTTGAGAATGTAAGTTAAGCAGGGGGGCAAAATCATGAAGACAGGAAAGACTACAGTCTATTGTGAGATGACTAGTGGAAAGACAGACTTTACAGTAGGAATGGCAGCAGAGCAGTGTAGAGAATGCTAATAAGACAAAAGACAGGTAGAAAATAAAACCTGGAAAACCAAGGAATTATGCATTACCTTGTAGATGACAGAAAACCACTTAAAACTGTAAAAAATAAAATTGGCACAATTTTTGTTTTAGAAAAACTCCAGTAAAATTAATAGCTCCCATCTAAATTGTCTGCAAAACCTTGGAGTCAGTGAGGCACCTATTGGTTCTGACTGCCCACAATCCTTTCCTTTTCCTTTTTTCTTTTGGTTGATAAACAGGACTCCGCCATTTTCTGGGAAATACTGCTCTATAACTCTGGGGTTCCAAAAGCAGCTGGTATAGCCTTACAAACACACCTCCCTGGCCACAGGGACAGCCTGGGGTCGAGTAAGGGTAAGTGTGGAGCACTCAACATTGTTCGAAGTCACTGACCCTTTGTCATCATTCATTTTTGTAAATGGGACTAAGAAATGGGAGCCCCTTTCTGTTTGCTGGTGAAATAAAAAATATGAGATAACTCCAAAACTACTGGTACCTTTGAAGCCTGCCTCATTAAGTAGAGAATCAAAAACTGTGGCAGTAAGAAACAGAGGATGTCCAGATGGTATTCAAGTCCGTGATTCTAACAGCCAGGCCGCATGCCTGCACTTCTAGCCATGTGTCATATGAGTCGTTAATTTCTTCTTTTGCTTAAAGCTGGTCAAAGTAAGACTTCTGTTCGAAGTCACTGATAGGAAAATCTTTCTAATAGTAAGTAGTTGAGCTGGCTGGTTTAACTGGATGCTAGCTACGTATTGCTGGCTCATTTGATACACCTGAGTTGATCTGTCACCTGCTAACCATGACCTCTGGTTTAGCTGGAACCCAGATACTCAGCTCAGAAGCAAGAATACGCTGTAGGTGCTGCTGGAGGGAGAATTAGAAAGAGAAGAAATAAGAACATGCCATTAAGTTTTGGCATCAGCTCCTGTCTACTAGATGATATGATATTGTAAACGGACGCATTTACTTTTAGTAAACCACTTGCAGCTAATAATGTGGGAACCAAATATCTAGTGTATGTGCACAACGCTCCCTCCATGCTTCTGGCAGCCACGGCGCACTGACACAGAATGGTTTCGATGAACCTGGATATGCCCTAGAATTCTTCAGCAGCCCTTTAGGAAACCACTGATAATCAAGTGGAGTTTGCACACAAGGTAAAAATCTGCTTGCCAGCACTGAATATGGGTAATGAGAATTATCTTAAATAACAAAATCATTCTGATCCCTTTTTCTCTCTTTTATATAAAGTCCTACCACCACCAGTTTAAGATTGAAGCCCAGCTCTCAGGAAGTCTATTATTCATGATGCCACAGGTCAGCTTAAGCAAGCATACCTTTCCCAGTGTATGTGCCTTGTAATCCTTGACTGTAAACATTGGATGAAAGCATTTCCTTTTGGTGATAAAGAATTCCAGGCATCTGAGAGCAAATGGAAGAATTTATTTCAGGAAGACTTTTTCCCAGAACCCTTGTGAAAGCCCACCATGTCTTTGGGGCTAATCCACCTTTTGCAGGAGTCACACCACCTGTATTTCACTCACCAGATCTGCTCTAGACAAAGAGAATTTGAGAGAAAGTCTGATCTGATCCATTAAAGTATAATACATAAAGGCAAAGACTGCACACAGTTCATTTTATAGATCAGTTCAGAAGTCTATCAAATCTTAACTATCCTTCAATATTCTGTGAGCCTAAAGTTAAAAATGATGTATATATTATCAGCTAGTATATTCTTTCATTTCTCCATTTTGATGGAGAAAAATCAATCAGCTGTTTCCACAATCTAAGCTCCTGAATCCTTTTAACAACTGTCAGAAGCCTCTTCTCTTATAAATGCACTCACACACACACACTTAGGAGATTATGACAATCTAAGGAAATCATATTAACTTCATTTAATGCACATACACACTTTTATGCCAAGGGCAGAAATTCATAGTGTCTGAAGGGAAAAACCTGTCTCCTTCTCTCTCCCCTCCGCTTAAAGGGGCCTCATTGTTCTTTGTTTCATACCATGATATTGCCAAGAACAATGAAGAGTGAGATTTTTATCCTACTTGGAAGCTAGTAAGTTAGCCTGGCACAGTCTCATGGATTCTGTCGAAAGTCATGGGACTCATAGATCAGAGGCAAAGGACTTTATTACTCAAGAACCATCAGTAGCTAGAGTATCAGCATTTTCTTGTTTCAATTCTGCAAGCTTAATTCCTAAAGGGCAACTTAAAGAGAATTAGATGACCTTTGTACCTGCAGTGGCAATAAGTTGTATTAGAGGAGAGGAACCCTGCCTTTACGTTCCCCAAATATTTAATAACGAGCAGTCAGCCTACCTGCCCATTTCTTTTGGAGGAAGATACTATTATTATTATTTATGCAAACCTACACTTTCCCTGGAGAGAGACACCTATCTTTACCTTCCAAGCATCTGCTATTATAAACATCCTTGAAAACAATAGCACAAAAGAGCAGCAGTTAGCATTTCTGCTCCCAAGACATGCCAAAATGCAAAAGACACAAAGAGGACTGTCTCCCAACAGATCTACAATGAATTCTTATTTGCTAGTAAATACAATTTAGTTCCTACTAAGAGCAACATAAGCCCAATTAAACTAATAGTGATCAATAGTTTTCAAGATAATGTTTACGAATTGATTGATAGTATTTTCCCCACAACTACATGACAGTAATTTAATCAATCAATTACTGTCATGTAACTGTGGGGAAAAATGCTGTCAACATATAAATTCAGAAAATATCATATTTCAGAAGGAAATTGTTGCCATTTATCCCTTTCTTACTCCAAAAGGGGTAAATACATTGAAAACAGTCAAGGGAAAGTTTTCTAATCAGAGAATGAGCTTCACTCATATAAAATCAATCATTTAAACATAAGGCAGCACACACTAGTCATTGATTTGTGTCTGTGAAAATTTGTAAAAAATACCAAAATTAATTTTGTGTGACCCAGAAAACCAGTTTTTAAAAGATAAACGATGTAACTGACTACAATAAACATGATATATTTATGCTACAAAGTGACAACTCACTTCAGATTTTATAATCAAAATCTATAATCAAGTAATAGTTTAAAAGGATAGTATTGCTAACTAGAAATGAAATTTGACATATAATACCCTGTGATAGTTAATAAAGTGACTGAAGTAACACCAGTATTTTGGCTGTAAATCTGACAGATTTGTAAACTGCTGTCACCCATTCACGTGGCTCACACAGAAGCTTTGCTCACTATTCAGCACAAGCTGCAATTTCACTTCCAAGCTTATTTCTGCTGATGAAGGATGCTCATCTCTTACTTTGGGCAGGTGAGCCCTGCTGCACTCAGGGTTGACACCTCACAGAGAAGACACCAAACAAGTAGGACATCTTCAGGAGTTGTCCCAGAACGAATATAAATCTTTTGACTTGTATATCCATCATCGTTCCAGCACCAGCTTGATCCAAGACCACACCTAGTGAGTTCCAGATGGAATTGAATACCTCGGGCCACCTGAGCTCCATGCTGTTGTTTGTGAAAGTATCCATGGTTTGAAACCTTTAAATACTTCACATTCTAATAGTTTCCTTTGGCTCTTGTGCTTTCAAATTGTCAATTTCTCTCTAAACATTAAGTTTAAGGGACCATCTATCAAGTTATCATAGTTCAATTGAAGACCTTTGAAGAGGCAAAGTTTGCCCCTTTAGAGTAAGCCTACATATGCAGATATTCAAATATTTTCTCCACATGCCCCTTGTTTGTATATTGCACTCAATTTCAGCTCACATTAATGGTTCACTTGCCATTGGGCTGATTTGTGTCTTGAACTAGGACGTCCCTCATTCTTCCATCACCCTGTCCACCTTAGCCATTTCAAATAATTGTCTCCAGGTGCAGCTTACTAATCAGCAAGTTGCTGCCTGTGCCCTAGCGTGGAAGAAAACCAGTGTCCCTTCCATCCTTTAGTGACAGTTGGCTCCATGGGATTTTTAACCTTTTAAGCACACTGCTACATCATGCAGAATAATGACGACTTCTGCTTTTTCTCTACTTTGTGCCTGTCTGAGAAGCAGAGGTGTAAGACTAAATGAACCCAGTGAACAAGGCTCATATTTGTCTTCTGTACCATAATTAGTCTGTTTTTCTTATAAAATGTAAAATGAACAAGATGGATTCAAGTGGTTGCTTCAAGTAATTATGTAAGTAAGACGTGTGCACACTGCTGAGTCCAAAATTTTCAGCACATTCTCTTCAACTGTGACTACTACGTAGTAAACAATGTTTTAACTTTTAAAATTTCAATGAGTGTTTGTATTTTTTCTTTATCATGCTTAGGCTTTATTAATGTATTGGCATACAAATTTTTTTGTTTATATTTAAAGTTTTAGTTGGCATAGAAATACTCTAGAAAGGTTTATGATTAAGTCTAAAATCTGAATTACCTAAAGAGCACTTGTTAAAAATTGCTTCAGTGCACTTACTGAAACTAATAGTCAACAGCTTGGATTTTATGTACTTCTTCCGCCTAAGAGCTTGCTATGAATTAAGTCTGTATGGCCTGACAATAACATTATTTGAACATTCAAAATTAATTACGTTGCTGTGAATATTCTTCAGGAAACTACATAAATCAAAGTGAAATTCTAAAGGAAACAAGAGGCTTATTTGCTTCATAATATATCTAATTTCTAAAAATTATAGCATTGAGATTTTTGAAATTAGCTATCATTCCATCCAAGTTTGCCTTACACTGTTACCTAACTATAATCAATCAGGAATGAATAGAGAATGTGTTCATTCAACATTCGTAATTTCCATTTAATAATTCATAATTATTAACACCTCTGTGAGGTGTCAATATTATCTGGTTCTAATGAACCAGAACGTATTTTAACTTGTATTATAATTATTTGTTTACATGTTTATATCACCTCTGGACTCTTACTGTCTTCAGCCAAAGTGCCTAGTGCAGCACACTGAACATATATACACACATTTGCGGGAGAAAGAGGGAAAAGAGAGAGAGAATAAGCTGTTGGAGTACTTAATTAATTATTTTGACATTTGAAGAAGTTAAATATACGCTTAATTGTAATTAGGCAAGGTTACCATGAAAAGATTCCAATCAACACAACACTTAAATTTTTGTAGAGAGATTATTAACATTATTTTTAAACTTCTGAGTAAAATTTGCTTTTAGAATAAGTTGGAACTATGAAGGAAAATATGTTAACCTGTTGGATAAGTTAAGTTCATAGATCTGTTTTCTGGTTTTAATTTTCTAATATTTTACAAGGGCATTTGATGTATTCTAAATTAAGTATATTTAAATATACTTATATTTTACAAACAATATTTTCCCCCAATACAAAATCCTTCCATATTTATTTTCAAATGATTTATTTAAGTATAACTTTTAAAAAGTGGTATTTTTACTAAAGGTAACCAAGTTATTTAATAATTATAAATTTTCACAAGAAGATTTTTTTTTTTTTTTTTTTTTACTTTTGACTCCTAAGATTTTGGATCATCAAAATAAGAAACGCTTTCTTTCTTTCCCTTAATTTTGAGGCTCTTCATTTTTCTCTTGTAACTCCAACATCATACAGTGTCAAAGTCAGCATTTTTCCAGTAGCCTCAACCTGAATTACCTTTATATTGACCACTTCTAAATACTAATATCAAACACTGTGGTCCACGCTCTAAATATCTCCAATTGCCTAATCACCATTACAATTCATAAGTAGTGTTATTTTTACCTAACGTTAAACTCAAATCCTATCATACTTTTTCTTCCTCACTTTCCTTTTTGCATCAGTGGCACTGTATCCCCAGTGACACATGCCTGAAATAATTATTCATACTGCTGTCTTTCCCAAGGTGACAACCATCTTGTTCTCTGAATTATGCTAGCAATTGACTTTGGTTGGGAAAGGACTGGAATCACAGACTGGCAGGCTTGTGATGCTTGAAGGTGTGGGAGTGTTCACCAGAGTCCTGCTTCATGGTTGTTAGATGCACTTTCAGCAAGAAGCAGCTTGCTACTTAAAAACACAGCTCAAGAGAAAACAGCATCAGCAAGATAGTGAAGAGGAGTTTTCTGCCTTCATCCCTTCCCAGAAACATCCATTTGAACAATTATCCACAAATAAAAATACCTTCCCAAGAGCCAAGAGCTCCAGATGAGAGGTTACAGCACTTGGGTAAAGCACAGAAACAAAAAAAGACACAACAAAGAGGGTGGGAGAGTTCTGTATTACTCTTGACACTGCTCCCCCAAGCCCGCTGCTTCCTGGGCAGTGCACTGTACTGAGAGGTACCTTCCACAAAGGTGAAAGAGAGGAAAATGAGAACCTGACTTTGCCACAGACCCCACCACTCGGCCCACCCTACTGAACCCTGGTGTCGGGCCAGCCTCTGCAGACACAGGCTCCAGGTCAAAGGCAGCAAACTTGAACAACAATAAAGATCATGTGGACCTAACGGATATATATATATAACATTCCATCCAACAGCAGCAGAATACACATTCTTTTCAAGTACACAGGGAACATTCTCCAGGATAGATCATATGTTAGGTCACAAAACAAGCCTTAAGAAATTGAAGAAGATTAAAATCATATCAAGTATCTTTTCTAACCACAATACTATAAAAGTAGAAATCAATAACAGGAGGAATTTTGGAAAATTCCCAAATATGTAGAAATTAAATGTGCTCCTGAACAACCAGTGTGTCAAAAAAGGAATTTAAAAGAAAATTCAAAAACATTTGAGACCTAAAAATGAACAGGCAATATACCAAAACATATGCAATACAACAAAAACATTTCTAATAGATTTACAGCAATAAACACCCACATCACAAAAGGAAGAAATCTCAAACAACTTAATTACACCTCCGAGAATTAGAATAAGAACAAAGTAAGCCCAAATTTAGTGGAAGAAAGGAAATAATAAATACAAGAACAAAAATAAATAATATGGAGACCAGAAAAATGATAAAAATATTAACCAAATCGAGTTGATTTTTTAAAAAGATAAACAAAATTGAGAAACCTTTAGCGAGGCTAAGAAAAAAATAAGATACAAAATAAAATCATAAATTAAAGAGATGACCTTACAACTGATACCACAGAAGGGCAAAAGGTATGCCAACAATATGGATAACCTAGAAGAAATAGATACATTCCTGGAGACGTACAACTTACCAAGACTAATTTATGAAGAAGTAGAAAACATGAACAGACCAATAAAGATTAAGGACATTGAATTATAAATGAAAAGAAAACAACAAAAACTCAAAACCATCAGAGAAAACCTCACGACCTGATAGCTTCACTGCTGAATTCTACCAAACATTTAAAGAAATTATACTAGTTCTTCTGTAACTCTTCCAAATAATTGAAGAAGAAGGAACACTTTCAAGCTCATTTTACAAGGGCAGCATTATCTTGATACTAAAATCAGACAAGGAGGCTACAAGAAAAGAAAACAACAGGCAAATGTCACTGATAGATGTAAAAATCTTCAACAAAATACTGACAAACTGAATTCAACAACACATTCAAAGGATCACTCACCATGATTGAGTGGGATTTATCCCTGGAATACAAGGATGGTTCATCATACACAAATCAACAAATGCAATACATCACATTAACATAATGAAGGACGAAAAGTATATAATCATTTCAGTAGATGCAAAAAAAAAGCATTTGACAAAATTTAACATTATTTTATGATGAAAACTCAACAAATTGGGTATTGAAAAAATGTACCAGAGCACAGTAAAGACCGTATATGGACAAGCCCACAGAAAACATCACACACAAAGGAGCTTTTAGCTTTTCCTCTAAGGCCAGAAACAAGAAAAGGATATTCAATGTCACCACTTTTATTCAGCATAGTACTGAAAATTCTAGCCAATTATGTAAGAGAAAGAAACAAAAGAACCTTCAAATTGAAAAGAAAGACATTAAATTGTCTCTGTTAGTAAATGACGTGGTTTTTTTTAATATAGAAAAACTAAAAGCACCACAAAACCTGTCAGAACTAACAAATAAATTCAGTAAAGTTGCAGGATACAAAATCAACATACAAAAATTAGTAGAATTTCTACATACTAACAATGAACTATTCAAAAAAAGAAATCAAGAAAACCCATTTACAGTAGCATCAAAAGAAAAAAAAATACTTAGAAATAAATTTAAGGAGATAAATGATCTGTACACTCAAAAGTATAAAACATTGATGACAAAAATTGGAAAATATAAATAAATGGAAAGATATCATGTGTTCATTAATCGGAAGAATTAATATTGTTAAAATGTACATGCTATCCAGGGAGATCTTCAGATTTAATGCAATCTCTATCAAATTTTAATGGCATTTTTTCATAGAAATATAAAAAGAAATTCTCATATTTGTTTGGAATCACAAAAGACCCCAAGTAAACAAAATAACCTGGAGCAAGAACAAAGCTAGAAGCATCACACTGCCTGGTTTCAAAATATACTGCAAACTATAGTAAATAAAACAGCATGGTAGTGGCATATAAACAGACATACTAACCAAAGGAACAGAATACACAAACCAGGAACTCATACACTGTTGGTGGGAATGTAAATTAGTACAGCCATTATGGAAAAGAGTATGGTGGTTCCTCAAAAAACTAAAAATAGAATTACCATATAATTCAGCAATCTCACTACTGGGTATGTATTCAAAGGAAAAAAAATCAATATGTTGAAGAGATATCTACACTCTTATGTTTATTGCAGTACAACTCATGATAGCCAAGATACAGAATCAACCTATGTGTCCAACAACAGACGAATGGATAAAGAAAATGTGGTGCATATACATGATAGAACACTACTCAGCCATGAAAATGAATGAAATTTTGTCATCACATCAATACATAAGTCTAGAAGACATGATGTTCAATGAAATAGGCCAGGTACGGAAAGATGAATACTTCATGTTCTCACTCAGATGTGAAAGCTAAAAAATTTGATCTTATGGAAATAGAGAGTAGAATAAAGAGACTAGGAAGTGTAGTCAGGAGAGGAGGCTGGAGAGAGGTCAGTTAATGGATACAAAATCATAGCTATCTAGGAGGAATTAGTTCCAATGTTTTATAACATTGTAGCATAACATAGTCAACAATTTTTTGTATATTTTTAAATAGCTACAAGAGATGATTTTGAATGTTCCCAGCACAAAGAAATAAGTGTTCAAGGTAATAAATTTACTAATAATCCTAATTTGATTATTACATATTGTACACATTTATCAAAATACCACACTGTACTCCATAAATATGTACAATTATTACATGTCAATTAAAAATAATAACAATAAAGAATAGTCAGCTCAGAAATAAATGCACTCATTTGCAGTCAATTGCTCCCTCACAAAGGTACCAATAACATGCACAAAGAAAAGACAGTCTCTTCAACAAATGGTGTTAGGAAAACTGAATATCTACATGCAGAAGAATGAAATTGTATCCTAATCTCACACCATATATAAAAATCAACTCAAAATGGATTAGTCTTAAATGTAAGACCTGAAACCCCAAAACTACTAGAAGAAAACATGGAGCTACTTGACACAGATTTGGAGAATGATTTTATATATATATATAATAGCCAAAGTACATGCAAGAAAAGCAAAAATAGACTGCATCAAATTCAAAAGCTTCTACAAAGTAAAGAAAATAAATAAAATAAAGAGATAACCCATGGAATACGAGAAAACATTTGCAAGTAAATATATGGTAAGGGATTAGTATTCAAAATACATCAGGGACTCTAATAATAGCAAGAAAATATCATGATTAGCAAATAGGCAATGGACCCGAATAGACATTTCTCAAAAGAAGACATACAAATGACCAACAGGTATATGGAGAAATGCTCAACATTGCTAATTATCAGGGAAATGCGAATTAAAGCCACAAGGAGAAATCACCTCCTACCTGTTAGAATGGCTATTGTCACCATGTGAGTGTGGTAATCATTTCACATTGTGTATGTATGAGATATCACAATGTATACATTAAATACATACAATTATATGTCAATTATATTTCAATCTGGGGAAAAACAATACTATTGATGTTTTCATCAAAAATAATAAAATGTGCATAGGAGTACACAACAAAAATGTACAAGGTTTCTATTTTGAAAATCACTTTTGAAAAGACTGGTACAAAATGTTAAGAGCATCTCTGTTAATAGTAGTTACAAACTGGAAGCAACCAAAGTTGATGAACAAGAGAAAGGATGAACAAGTTGTTGTAGACTCATATAATAGAATGAATTAACCACTGATACTCTCAACAACTTGGCTGAATCTCAGACATTACACCAAGTGAAAGATCCTGAAAAGACAAGAATATAGATTATATGATTTTATTTACATAAAGTTCCAGACTAGGTGAACTAAGTATAGAATCAGAATAGTGATTTCCTGTTGCTATGCAGATTAAGTGAAAGGGGCTAAAAGAACATTTTCAGGCATGATAAAAAATATCCTATATCTTGATGCGGACAGTGGTTCCATGAGTGGTTGCATTTATCACAACTCAGCAAGTGGCACAAATAGGATCAGTGCATTTTTTTCTTTGTAAGTTTGTAAAGTTTACATTTATAATTTTTTTTTAAACTCAAGAACTGTAGAATGCCCCATGTTCTCATGTATGAAGTGATCCTGACTGTTCAGGTAAATACAACCTGGATAAGTTGGATTACATTCAAGGGACAACAGCAATCTCTATCAGGATTTAGGAATGTTCCCGACCAAAGATTAAACTTGATATTATTCAAGGTAGACCAAAAATTAGTAAAGATATCATTCATAATATTATACGTTTTTCAAGCTCTCTTGCGAGCCTAGCTGCTGCTGTTGACAAAGGTATTATAGATGATCAAATATTTATCCATGAAGATGAACTATTCCAAATAGTGTGGATTTTCTATGCTTTTTCCAGTATGTCATAGAGAACTTCTATTTTTATTTTTTTTTAATCCAAGAGAAGGGTAAATTATCCTGGAAAATTTAAATTGAGAAATCAGATAAGGTTACTTTATGATAAGTATCTCACAAATCAGGTTTTTTCAACGTACTAGAAATAGAGGACCTCAAGGATTTTGGTCCTATCGTGACATTCGAGACACAAAATATACACTAATTTTTAAAAAATAGAATTTTTAGTTCTATAAAACAACACTGTGATCTTCACTTAAAGATTCTCTTTCGTGTAGCAAAGGAAAGGAGTGACCAGCTTCTCTGCGCCTTTTCTTTTTCAATAGCTATTGCTTCTTCCAGGTTGGGCATGAGAAAACGAAGGTGGAAAAGAGGATCAGGAAAATCCTCCTTGAACAGGTACAGTGGTAAGCAGGTTGCATTCTCTGAGTCTGGAAGTTGAAGGGAACTCTCTCCTATGTGGCTGTTATTAGGTTTCCACAACCTTCCTCCTGTCTTTCTGCACCCACCCGCCACTCATCAGAAGAATATCTACCTGACTTGTAGTTCTCTCTATTCTGGCCACTTACTTTTTCTGTACCTTTTCAGAATTCAGCATTCAAGGTCCAGCACTTCTTTTTATGCTTAGCTACATAGAGCTGTGGATGTGAGGACAGGCAGGAGGAAAGTGGTTAAATTATCTACACTAGAGTTCTCTTCCCCACCTTGATCTGGCCATCAGCCAACCTTGTTCTACCCATCTCTCTTTGGGTGAAATTGTAAAAAGACATGCTGAAATAAGATAGTGATTGACAGAGCTATATGAAGGAAGGGTAGGTTCACCCATCAGAAGAGGTCCTTCCACTCAGCATATATAAAAGGAAATAGTGTGGTTTAAGCTTTAAGTTCATAAACTGATTAAACATACATTGTATTTTCTAAAACCTCAGAGGTTTGTAAATCTATTAAAGAACAAACTATAGAACAATTTTTACTCTAGCAATTAAAAGATAGATTCTATTTGGTGGGGCCGGGGGAGAGCCTGTCTTAGTAATTAAGTGAAAGCCTAAATGTTTTGGTTTTATACACATTCAGCCATGGCTGTGTAGAGCTGACCTCATTTGATCACTGGGAAAATTTAGTCTCAACTGCCATTCCATCTGTCACATGGCATCTTTAAGCAGAAATTGCCTAAGACCTTTAATTTGACTTTCAAGCAACAGTGTAGAAAATCCTACAATGGCAAAAAATGTTGGCACAGAGAATGGAAAAGTGAGCTTTGTCAAAACAAAAAGACATACTTCTGAAAACAATTAGATACTCTTCAAAAACTTTTCTCAAAATTAAAGCATGTACTGGCTGGATAGAAACTCCACACCAACCATTTCTATTAGAAGGTTAAAACACCAATTCAATGCCAGAGCTTTTAGTGCAGTACTGATATTGAAGTGTGATTTTTAATTCAATGGGATAGACTTCTCCAGTATACTTCAACCCAAAGCTATGGTAAATGTAAAATATGAAAAGGACACTTGGAGATCTAAGTGTTGTGACTCAGAGCATATTTTTGTACATTTCAAGGGTTTGAGATATTCAGAAATAAATTGTTAACTAATTTGTCCACTAAAAACAAAACCAAAAAAAAAGGCAGGCAGGGAAGAAGGGAGGAAAGAAGGGAAGGAGGAAGAAGGAATAGGGGGAAGAAAAAAAGGAGAAAGAAGACTGCCAACAGGCAAGAAGATTAGGAGAAACCTCTAATGTCTTTCTATAACTTTTATTTTGCTTTGTTATTTATAATAAAGAGCTTGAAAACGTGCTCATTCAGAGACTTACCAGAAACAATGACATAAAAAGAAAAATCAACCGCATGTATCTAGCCTAGACCAGAAATCCAAGGAATTTTTGGTTGTCTAACACCAAATTATCCATTCCGAAAAAACTTCTAGGAGAAAATCAAAATGAGTCAGACTCTAAGGCCAGCACGTCCAACCTCTGAGTCTCACGAAGCTGTAAGACAGCCCTCGCCAGCTGAGTGCATGGTAACCATGGCCAGCATCTAGCCCACCAAGGCTACTGGGCAGCGCGAAGAGGGTCTAGAAAACCACAGGTCTGCATGGGAACTTATGCTTCTGGTGATGGTAGGTATTATTTGACTACCACTGTGAAATTCAAATGCATATGTCCTTTCCTCTATCTTCACGTTACCCATTTATGTATATCTATGGTGTACACATAGTCAGTCTGTTACAGTTCATACAGTACCTATCGTCAGTCAATCTGGTTATGAACACTTTTACTAATTGTTTAATAATAGTTATTATTAATCTATTTCATAATACAATAGAAACTAAAATCCTTGTTTTTTAGGCGAAAAAATTTGAAGCTTAGCTTGTTCCGTTAAATTGCTCAAGGCCATTTACACAGCTCGTAAGTGTCAAAATTAGAAACTGAACATATGTCTTACTTAATTCAGGGCCCATGTTCAAAATCCCGTTGCCCTTCATCTTTTCCCCCATGAGTTGACCTCTCATTCTCGATGCTTCCCTAGCCCAGCCTGTCAGAAGAAAAGTGCTCTCGTAAATCAATACTTACTGTGATAGTTGCCTGAATGTTTTGGTCAACTTCCACCGCTCATCTAATGAGTCATGTTTTTAAAGACGCTACCTAAGTATCTACAAGAGCAATGCATGATTCTATCAGATGGCTTTCTATCTGGATGAAGGGAGGGTGTAGGGGCAGGTGAAATAATGAGAACTAAATTTCCTCTCTTATCATCTTATGCAAACAACTTCTAACTCGTCAAAGTGGAAGCAAAGGCCTTGTGGGTTCCTTCCTGGCTTTGGACTGTAACTTGCACAAAAATATATACCCTTGGAAGAGTATGATGACAATGACAGACAGCAAGACTGAATATAAAACTGTTTCTGCATAATTTTCGAAGTTATTTTTTATTTAAAATTCCTATTAGAATGTAAAATACAACTCAATCGCGGTGGCTCACGCCTGTAATCCCAGCACTTTGGGAGGCCAAGGAGGGTGGATCACGAAGTCAAGAGATCGAGACCATCCTGGTCAACATGGTAAAACCCCATCTCTACTAGAAGTACAAAAAAATATCTGGGCATGGTGGCGTGTGCCTGTAATCCCAGCTACTCAGGAGGCTGAGGCAGGAGAATTGCCTGAACCCAGGAGGCGGAGGTTGCGGTGAGCCGAGATCGCGCCATTGCACTCCAGCCTGGGTAACAAGAGCGAAACTCCATCTCCAAAAAATAAAAAAAGAAGAATTAATATAAAATAGCATATATGCCTTAGGCCTGATAATCTCTTCTGTTAATAAATTTGATTTCCAGGAATCAAGCCATCTTACTTAGAACATCATCAAAAATCCAGTGGTCTTGCCCCAGCCAATTCATTAGCTTTTGTGCACACATGAATTGGCATCTTTAAAAGTTTTGTAAGTGTTCTCTACAATATGTGTTTTAATCAAGTCATTTTTTCTTATGACCTCAAATAACCTAAGGGCCCGACGGTCTTTCTCTATATAACACTGACGGCTCTTCTGTCCAAATCAGTCCTTTTCCCTGTGATTTTTTGTGTAGCTTTCCCCTGATGACCAAAATCCCCAGGCTCCAGGAACATGAGTGAGACTTCTACCTCAAGTTGCCCTTTCTAATCATTCACACTCTCAATTTATCATTATTTAATTTTCCCCCTTTGCTAGTTTCAGTAAACTACCACCTGCATTCATCTGGTATCCACAAGGTTGCCGCATTATAGATCCATCTTAAAAGACTCCATATTCTGAACCTCCCCTGTGGATTAACTCTCCTCTTTGAGAAACGCTATGGCCTCCTGGTGCTGGCTCTGTATGTCACTTGCAGCTGACACTCACCACAGTCAAAGGAGTCGAGGCTGACAGAGAAAGTGATTTCATGCAGGGTGGAATAGATTCACAGTAGTAATGTGTGGTGGTGATGGTTGTACACAACACTTATTGCACACTTGTTACATACCAGTGTGCTCACCTCTGTTCTCCCCTACAGTAACCCAATGGGAATGTATTATTATTACTCTTAGATAAATTTCAGATGCAAGGAAAGAAAGCACAGAGAACCTAAGTTATTTGCCCAACTTTCCACACAGCAAGCTGGGGGTGGATATTTTAACCTAGGCAGCGTGGTTCAAGAGCCTGCTCTGCTAGCAATCTTGCAAAGTGCCCATGACGGTGTGTGGAGGACATACTGAGATGGCAAAGCCGTGGGCAGCCAGGCAAATGAGGATGGATGAGGCATTTGGAATGAACAGAGTTCCGGGAATCCCACATCCTACAGTTGTTTGGTAAGGATAAAAATCAGTGTGAAGGGGCCATCAAGGATGAACATTTTCAAAATTATAAACTTATTTTACTCAATCTTGGTGCAGAAAAATACAGATGGCTGCATAATTTTTGCTGGTCTATGTACATGACCAGCAAAATAGCTGGAGCCCTGGGCCTCTGGGAAAATTGCCAACGTGATTCCAGATGCTTAGATGTGCTGTGCAGACGAAGCCAGGCAGAAGCCCTTAGGTGAATTAGTACCATTTTCTGAATCATGTCTCAAACATGTAGACTATATCCTGTATTCTTATTTATTAAGCAACCATGAAAGACCAAGCTGCAGAGAATTCCCAAAGCACCAATGAACAATGGAAGAAAGCCCAACCGTTTTGTTCACATTTCAGTTTTCCCACATACCCCTCTTCTCAAACTGCAAAATTGCTCTTCATCCTCATGTTGACTTCAATGGAATGAGGCAATCTGCAGAGATCACTGTCTTCTAGGAGCAAATAGTAATGAAGCTTGCTATTTAAATATTTTTTCCGTGGATACACTTGAGTATTTAAATTGCGCAGTTAAAAGTAATGAGCACTTAGCGCCGTTTCGTCTGCATCTAACTGCTCTCTCTCATTATCTAAAAGAAAGCGTTGAATTCCGAGCTCCTCAAATGAAATAGAAGAGAATTTTTACCTGCTTTTCTTTTTTATTCTCATAATTCCTTGGTTCTCCCAAGCCTTGGCCCAACTGTTTTTTGTTGCTTCCATGATTTTTAAAAATGGCAACCAGCTCCTCAAAGCTGCCTCAGCAAGAATGCCTTCTGCCTGCTTTTAAGAGCTGTCACAATGAGTAAACTCACAACATATGTGTTTCCCCTACATACTTCCTCCAAATCAGTGATACTAATTTTTTCTGCTGTGAAATTCTTTACAAAACAGTCAAGCTACGATTAGCGTATTTCAGTTGTCACTCAATGTGTGACTTGCCATACTGCCAAGTCAATGATTTCCAGTCGGAGGTGTCATTGTAAAAAAAAAAACATGATGATTTAAAAATAAACTTGCTGACGCTCAGTGACCCAGGCTTTGCAGAGTCGGCTGCGTGTAACTATGAGTTCTCCTTTTTAACAAGGGTTCACCCTTGGAAATCTCCACTTAGATACAATGCCTGTTTCTCAAATAGATGGTCCTTTTTCCCCCCTCCTTGGGCTGGAGTAATTGAAACACAAAGCAGTCAAATGGCCTGTTCAGACTGTGCCCTGAGTCAACAGCAAGTTTGTACTGAACAGTGTCCATCTGGCTGACAGTCTGCTTGCCATTCTGCTCTGCTCCCGGGTCTCCCTAAGCTGGTTTTCCTCACTGCTGCCAGGAGCAACGAGCAGCAGCACAGGTCACACACTGCCTCTGTGCAGAACGACGATCTCCCCAAGGACACAGATCTGCGGCACCCGAGGAAGTCCAGTCACCCCCTCACCACCCACCCCCACCTGTCCTAATGACTCTATATTAGATTATGATTTGTTCTTAATTAGAAGATTTTTTAAAAGGAAAATCAAGTGTATATGCTAGAGTAAATCACTGTTTTTTAAACTAAACTGGTTTATAAAAATTAAAATAAGACATCACAGAAAATAGAAGGCTATTTTTTTAACAACAAGCAATTAAGGAAGCATGAAACACTGGTGAAAACCATTTTTAAATAAGCCAAAACCGCATGAGTCTATATTTGACATCTTAAATATAGATGAGATGATACTTTTAGACACAGAGAGGAGAAATTCTCCCAGCTCTCTTTTTACAAATTGCCCAAAAAGGAATTCACATTCTTCATTAATTTTTTTCATCAAATTATTTCATATTGTTGTTTTAAAATATATGCCAAATACATGTAACAGATACTATGTAAGAATGAAAAGACTGCTACCCATTTAGCCACCATTATATATTATCAATACCTTTGCTATTTTATTTTGAATTTACCAATATTTATATGAAAATATTAATATTCCTAAACAATATTTTATTTAGTTTTGCCTGATTTTAGCTTTTATAATAATAAACCCTACCAAATATATATGTGTATTTGTGGGGATGTGACTTTCTCTTACTGTTCAGTATTATGTTTTTGAGATGCATACGTTTAAATGTGTGATTTTCATTTGTTTATTCTGGTTTTAGGAAACACTAAATTGTTTCCAAGTTTTGCTTTTGTGAAAATGCAGCAACAAACATTACTGTATATCTCTCGGTGCATATAGGCAGGAGTTTCTTTAGATTATATGCCAAGGAATGGAATGTCTGTGTTTATAGGTAATGTATGTGTTTATCGTTACTAGATAAAGCCCCAAGACCACTGATTAATGGGAATCAAAATATTCTGAAAATTTATGAGATTTAAATTTATTTTCCCAGTCTGTTGGTGTCAAATGGCAACTAATTGTGATTTTTACCTTCATCCCCATGATTTCTAGTGGGATTTGACAACAGGTTTTCTTCATAGATGTATTAGTCATTCGTGATTCCACTTTTGTAAGCTACCTGTTCATATTTTTGCACGTTTTTCTGTTGAGCTGTTTGTTTCTATATATTTTCAACTTTATATGTTCTGTACACTGACTTTGATCAGTAATATGTGTTGTTGGTATTATGTCATAGTTTGCTTGTTTTCTCACTTTTTTATGATGTTTTATGATGAACATAAAGTCTTCATTTTAAAATGATAAAATTTGGCCAATGATAAAATTTCCTTATATGGCTAATGTATTTTGTTCTTATTTGACAATCATTTTGCCACCAAGCAATAAATATATTATCATATGTGGTCTTTAAAATTTCTTAGTGTTTCTTAGCATATAATTTTTAGATCAATATGGAATCAATTTTTAGCTAATTGCTCCAAAACCAATCCACTGATCTACAGTTTCATTTCTGTCATGCATCTGTATTTTTATATACATATGTCTTTGTTTCTAGATTCTTTATTTATTGCATTCAATTATTTGGCCTTTCTTGAATTAATATCCACTATCTAACAACCGCAGCTTTTTAATAAAAATTGTCTTTAGTAGGGGACGTCTTCTTGACCTAATCTTCTTCTTTAGGTGTGACTAGACATTCATACCCTTTGCTTTTCTATATTTATATTTTAATCTGCTTATTTTGATGAAAATCTTTTTTGAAATTTTTCTTGGAAATATCAATAATCTCTGGATCAATACTGAGAAAACCGACAAATGTATGATACTGAGTTCTCCCTGCCAATGAAATGGTATAACTTTCTACTTATTTAAATCTTCTCTGATATCTTTCAGCTAATGCTTTATGATATTCTGAAATAGAAACTGCATACATAGCATACTATTTACAATGGCAGCAAAAATATGTGGCATCGCTTTTAGATTTATTCCTATGCCACATAATTTTGCTGCCATTGTAAACAGTATATTTTGTGTGCAATTTCTAAGCATTATCCAGCAAACTTGTTAAACCACCTTGTCAATCCCTGTATTAGTCTGTTTTCACACAACTGATAAAGACATTCCCAAGACTGGGAAGGAAAACAGGTTTAATTGGACTTACATTTCCACATGGCTGGGGACGCCTCAGAATCATGGCGGGAGGTGAGAGGTACTTCTTATATGGCAGCAGCAAGAGAAAATGAGCAAGAAGCAAAAGTGGAAACCCCTGATAAATTCATCAGATCTTGTGAGACTTACTCACTATCATGATAATAGCATGGGAAAGACCAGCCCCCATGATTCAGTTACCTACCCCTGGTCCCCCACCCCAACAACATGTGGGAATTCTGGGAGATACAATTCAACTCGAGATTTGGGTGGGGACACAGCCAAACCATATCAATCCCAATGTTGTGTAGATTGTTTTGGGTTTTGCCATTGCTTTAAGGTAAAGAGAGTGTAGAAGTGCTTTGGAAAAGGCTGGAGGAAGTGCCCAAGCACTTTAGAGCTGAGACGCACATGATAAGCTGTTTAACACAGATATAGAGAAAGAACAAAAACAGTGCAAAAGCCACTGAGGTACCATCACATGTGAAAGATGTCTGGGTGAATTTCTTCCAAATTGTCCATTTATTGCTTGAGTTTAAACCAAACTATCCAAGAGCTTTAACCATCATTTTCCTAATTTCTGCTTTCTTCCGATTCAAAAATTAACATGTTGAATAATTTATTAATAACTTAATTTTTAGCTTTTAAAAGAGTAAATATCATAGAGCATTAAACTAAAACCAAAATATTATGAAGTAGGCAAAACAAGAGAGTTTTAAAGGAATATGTGGTGTTTTGAAAGTATCCTTACATTTAAATTCAATTTTTTATGACAGATATTCATTGAGAGCCTTGTATATGCAAGACACTAACCCAATAGGAAAAGTGTTTGGTCACTCATGTGCTAGCGAAATTAAGAAGACAGTAAGTTTAACAAATTTAAGCAATCAGTCTTAGACACAGAAACAGCCCTCACCCCTATCTTTGCTTTGTAATAGGTTTTTCACCCTGATTTATTGTGTATAATTGCCTAATCCATCTTGCATATGTAGACAAAACTTTGTCAACCTGAGATACTTAAATATCTTTGAAATAAAACTCCAACTAGCTAATCATTATGTTGTAATGTATTACCTTTTGTCATCACTTAACACTTCACAGAAAAAAGTTATATGAAGAAAATAAGAGAATTATTTTTTTATTAAAATTTCTATTTTTTTTAACTTGCATTGGAACACTATTATATTTATCCAGATCTGACCCAAATGGTTTTAGAGATACAGAGATACAATTCCTGGCTCTACTCCTACAAAAAGCACATCTTTACAATATAAGTAACTCCTGAACATGTGGATCTTCAATAATTTTTGTCTTCTCACTTGCCCTCTTATTTCCTCCATGTGGAGGAAAAAATATCTTTCTGAGAAGGAAACACTTGAAGACTCATTTAAATGTTAGCTACTTAAAAAATTTAAATTTTAGATGCTCTTCCATTTAGTTCTTTATTTACTTCTTTGAGTTACTCAAGCTTTTTATATTTGCTGCACCTGCTAGTAACATGGGAATATACTGTTATGTAACAAATTCACACGATACTGATGTATTTTGGGTGAAAGTACGAATTGCCCACTGTCGTCACCCATTCTCATTTCATTCTTAGGAATAAAAACAATGTGCTTTGTTAGTTTTAGAACATTTCTCTGTACATTTACATAGATACATAATTGAATAAAAAGTTAGAACATATACAATGTTTTAAGATAAATGGGATCATGTGATATAAAAATTTTTGCAAAATTATTTTCTCATAATAATATCATAAAAATATTTCCATGTTTTTATATCCAGATCTTTTCATTCAATTGCCACACAGTAGTTCTTTCCATTGCTTGGGATGTCATCTATTTGATTATTAATGAAAATGTGTAATATTTATACGAATGTATGTTATATTTTGAGCATCCTAGTGTGAATACTCATACATGACACTTTTTACATGAGTGGACAAGCATCAGTGAAGATACTTGGAATGTATTATAAAATTTTGCAATGAGCAATGGAATACCTTAGTTGGTTTGTACATTAGTTATATAGTGTCAGAAGGTAGCTTTAATCATCAAAGGAAAAATATTCTGTTTATAGTAGTGAAGCAAAAATGGGGAAGATTTCAATTCTTTTGGATAATTACCCAGAAGTGGGATTGCTGGATCATATGGTAGTTGTATTTTTAATTGAGAAACCTCCATACTGTTTTCCACAGCATTATACTATATTGCCTTTCCATCAACAGTGTGCAAAGATTCTAATTTCTCCACATCTTCATTATCACTTGTATTATTTTAAATCACTGTAGTTTTGATTTGTAGTTCTTTGATGACGAGGGACATTGGGTACTTTTTCATATACCCAGTGATCATTTCTATGTCTTCATTGGAAAAAATGTCTGTTCAAGTCCTTAACCCAGTTTTTAAGCAGGTCGGTAGTTTTTTTCTTTGTCTGTTGCCTTCTAGGAGAGCCTTATAAATATTAGAAATGACCCCTTGTCAGATACACGGGTCTCAAATGTTTTCTCCCATTCAGCTGGTTGTCTTTTCACTGTCGATTGTTTGCTATGCATAAGCCTTTTAGTTTGATATAGTATCATTTGTTTATTTTGTTTCTGCTGCCAGAATTGAAACCAGGATCCAAAGAGATATTGACACTCTCATGTATGTTGCAGCACTATTCATAACAAGCAAGATGTGGAAACACCTACAGGTCCATCCACAAACGAACACAGAAAATACACAAACAATGGAATGCTGCTCAGCCTTTAAAAAAGAGTAAATGCTGCAATATGTCACGACACAAATAAACTTTGAGGACTTTATGTTAAATGGAATAAGCCAGTCACAGAAAGATGAATACTGCAGGATTCCAATTAAATGGGGTATCTCGAACAGTCAAATTCATAGAAGCAAACAGTGGAATGGTGGTTGTCAGGGGCTGGGGAAAGGGAAAATAGAGTTACCAATCAGTTAAGCACGATGAGTGAGCTTCAGAGATCAGCTACACATCACTGTCTTTATCATCAACAATAATATATTTTACACTTAAAATTAGTTAACAGGATAGAACTTATTTATGTTAAGTGTTCTTACCACAAGAAAATAAAACTATTTTAAAAATAAGAAAAATCACACTTTTGGAAATTGAAGAAAAATCTTCTGTTAAGAAAAAATGACTAGGGTATAAATGATGTTTGCAATTGCATACAATGATCTAGGAGCTGAAGTTTGTGAAGAAACCAATTTTTTAAAACACATACTTAATTTATTCATTCAATAATTCTAATTATGTACCTTGCCATGTTTTAAGTATTAGATGCAGGAATAAAATGACAGATTAAGTATCTTCCTTGCAGCATGTATTTAAAAGGCAGGATACAGAAAATAGAGCTGTAAACAAATAAATATGGCCATTTCTCATGTTAGTAATTGCTATGATGCGATTAAAGCTAGATAGTTGGATAGAGAGTTTCTAAGAGAGGTAGTTAGTTACCTTTGCTAGGATGGTCAGGAAAGGCTTCTCTGAGGACCAAAGGAAGGGCAAAGAGTCATGGGCAAAGATTCATGTGCAAACCAGGCACAGAAATGAGTAAGTGCAAAGGTGCCGAGGCACAGTGAGCTCAGCAGGTCCTCAGGACAGAAGCCAGGACGAAGTGATGGGGGCAGACAGGGGCACGAAGAAGGCAAAGGCCTGGCAGATTACATAGGGTATGTTTGTATTCTAACTTCACAAAGAAGTCCTTAAAAGGTTTTTTAAGTGGAGTGCGAAGCTCTAATCTATGCTTTTAAAGATCAGGGAAGTTGCTGTTGAAAAGATTTAGTGGACTCTATTAGTAACACAAAGTCCTGATATGCTGAGATTCCATAACAGAGAGCCAGTTGTATAAGTTTTGACGGTGGCTCACACCTATAATCCCAGCACTTTGGGAGGCCAAGGCGGGTGGATCATGAGGTCAAGAGATGGAGACTATCCTGGTCAATATGGTGAAACCCCATCTCTACTAAAAATACAAAAAAATTAGCTGGGTGTGGTGGTGCACGCCTGTAGTCTCAGCTACTCAGGAGACTGAGGCAGGAGAATCGCTTGAACCAGGAGGCAGAGGTTGCGGTGAGCCGAGATCGCGGCATTGCACTCCAGCCTGGGTAACAAGAGCAAAACTCTGTCTCAAAAAAAAAAAAAAAAAAAAAAAAAAAGAGTTTTGACAAATAAGAGAGAAACTTACGGATGTTACATTTTTAAAATTCACACCAAAATAAAAGTAAGACAACTTAGAAAACATGGATAGTAGACTTAACAGGCGTTCCACATCATGAATATTTAAATAACCAATGAACATATTAAAATATGCTACTAACATAAATATAAATATGCTGACTAATATCATTAGTCAACAAGGGAATGCCAATTAAAAATCACAATCAACTCCACTTCATTCCTACCAGAACTACTAAAAGCAAACTAACCCACAGCAGTGAAAATCCTCTTTAACTAAAATTGTTACACACTGCTGGTGGGGCTGAAGCCTCTCAGGAAACCTGCTTGGTAGTATCTTCCAAACGGGTGCTGGGCCAGCTAACCAGCTTGTGAGAGCCACCACGGGTTGCTTGAAATTGGCAAAGGTGAAAAGATTTGCACCTCAGAAATTAGCAGGTGCTGTAAATCAGAGGGCTTTTCCTTCTTTTTTCTCAGACAGCAGGTTGCTAAGTACTATCAGCATCCAGCATCCTCATCCTCTAGCTGGGTCATCTGTGATCCAGGCATATCTATCTTTAGTAAAGTATAAAATATTCATAAAATGGAATATCATACAGCAATGAGGATAAAGTAATAACAGGCTCGGTCTCAGGAACATAATGCTGGGGGACAATAGGCCAGAAAATGAAGAGCTTATAAGTGTATGAAGTTCAAAGTTCGCCTAAGTTCAAAGTTCATGTAGTTTAGACCAACCACAGATGTGTAGTATCATAAATCAGAATGGGGAAATGCTCCCTGGGGAGATGGTAGTGACTGGTAGGAGGGATGGGTTCTGACAGTGTTCTCTTCCTGGATATGTGTGCTGGTTGCATGGATGTGCTCAATTCGTAAGAAACCCTGTCTCTACTAAAAATACAAAAAAATTAGCCAGCGTGGTGGTGTGTGCTTCTAATCCCAGCTACTTGGGAGGCTGAAGCAGAAGAATCGCTTGAACCCAGGAGGTGGAGCTTGCAGTGAGCCGAGATCACACCATTGCACTCTACCCTTGGCAACAAGAGCAAAATTCCACCTCAAAAAAAAGAAAAGAAGTTATAAAACTGTACTCTTAGGCTTTGGACAGTTTTTCTATGTGTGTATGTTACACTTCAATAAAACAGTAAATATTTTCCAATCAATAGATAGTAAATTTTATTCATTCAGGAGACAGTACTTTAAAGAAATTCAAGTAACATGTCTAGAAAATGGTCCCTTGTATATTTTTATAGCTGAGGGAACTAATTTTCTTTATTTAAAATCTCTTAGAGAGATATTTAACAATTTCCAGATGATTGATGTGGAAAAATAATTTATACTTCATCATTAAATATTAGTTGTTTTTAAATGTTCTCTAATTTGGGTAATAAAATTTACATGATATTTGACCATACTTAGAGTAGATTAGAAAAGGAAAACTCCCAGAGCTCTAGCTTTCCCATGTAGTGTCTATAAGAATCAACTGGAGAATTTGCTATAAATTCAGATACCTGCAGCTTCGCCGCAGAAACAAATCCAATGGATTGGTCATAACCTAGGATTCAATTCTGAAATAATCACCTCACATGACCTGAAGCAAGTGAATACATGGGGAATAACTGAGAAAAATGATCCAGGTGCTAAAAATTTATCCCTGGACTAGGACAGTTAGATGATCAGATAGATAAATCGGTAGATCGATAGAGCTATAGATCAATAGATAGGTCTGGTGAATAGTTTCCAGTGGATCATGGTCCCAGTTAAGGCGGTGTAGAGTCACTGTATAGATTTAGTTCATACTTAGAATCTTAAATATTAAGAAAATAATGAAAAAAATGATAAATTCTCAGATTTTAAAAAATGTGCATTTAAATGTCTACACAATTGAAATAATCCCCTTATAAAAAGAATTATGAAAATAATATGTTGCTGTATAAATTTGGAAAGATGAGTTATAATGGAAACAAAAATAAAATAATTACCAGATATATTAGTAGATACAAATGGAGATGTGTACATTGTTAGGGATATACATTTTATGTTAAATAACTCATTTTCAGCTGGCTAAACACTCCCTTAAAAATGGTAAATCACAGCTAGAGACATGAAGAGTTTTTGCAGTTATGGTGGGGCAATCTGTTACTTCGGTTTTCTTTTGCTGTATGACTGCTTTCGTAAGGCACTGTGAAGGTGTAGGCAATTCTGTTTAAATAAAGACTGTTGGTAGGGGAACAAGTGCAACACTAAGAACATGCATCATCAAAGGAAAATGGCTAATGAATATTTATATATATTAAAATAATTTTTGTAAATGATAGTGATGACACACATACATGACAAGATATATAGCAATATAACTGATGAAAGCTTGATCTCAAACACACACACGTACATACAAATATACAAAGTTACAGGCCTTCTCCTGCTGAGCAAATGAGCGTTACAAATTAAAAACTCACCTATAAGGAAATAGAAATCACAAGTCATATGATGAAAAAAATGTACAGAAACACAAATAAAAACAATTTCGTTTTTGCTCCATTTCGCGATTAAGACTTCAAAAATAAATGTCAGTAACACCCAATGCTGCTTAAACTTATAGCACTATGAACTGGCTCATTTAACTTCAGGGCAACCAGCTCAAGTGCCACGTCGTTGGTCAGAATCAGACTCCACGAATAATATTATAGTAACATAATATTTACAATAGACTCCTATATGCAATTGTCAATTCTGTTACTACATGGAAGCACAAATATTAACATGAATTGCAAAAGTCAAAATAAAAATGTATGTTTCAACACAAAAGTATGCAACATACAAACATGAATACTATCAAAAATTAAAATAGAAATTTATAGGAGGCAAATACCTTTTATTTTCATGTGCACACTTATTTTGTTTTCCTACAAAGTTTCATAAGTATCTGATGTAATAGATAATTAAAATTCCCTGACACATTCTTTATCAATAGAAAAGATTTATGTTACGCTGGGCAGGGTTATTTTCACTTGCTGGTGTTGAGGAGCCCAGGATAAACTCCCCATCGCCTTCATCTAACCATTTCCCTGTGGCTGACGATTGTTCAGAGTAATATTGACCTCTTGTCTTCCTGGCATCCCAATCTAAAATCTAGGGGAATAAGATCATAAGGCACATGTCAGCATATCCCCCATGAGGGATTTTTTCATTAATCATGACAATTGTTATTAAAACAACTGATGACACTTAATACGGAAAACTGTCCAATATGGCCCAAATTTGGGGTCACACTCTGCTAACTTTTCTGACAAGTACAGGAAGCCCACCAAATATTAGTTGTTCTGATTATGATTCTTCATCGTGAAAGCAGAGCTTCAGTTAGTAATATTTTACACGGTTCTCTCGCCTTGGCCATACCTAGCTCACCTCCCCACTTAGCTGTTGGTTATTATTAAGTTCCAAAGGATGGGATGCAGGCTCTACTCAAACCAATAAAACTGCTTGTTCCTGGTTAGACTTCTGCCCCTGAATCCTATCTGGTCACCGAATGTTGGTGAAACTTGTTAACCGTGAAAGCCTCAAGCATTGTACTTGTCCTTTCTGTTAAGGCCTAAACCAGAACTGAAGCGCCCAGGCCCTTGCATCATAGTACCTGAATCCCAATCTGACTTTTCTAAATTCTCTGTAAGAAAAGGGGCCTCAAAAGCAAAGGAAAGGGGAAAAGAATGAATCATTTCAGACAGCCTTCTGAATAATTTCATTGCCTGAAAACCCGCCACTGTCTGGAGGCGGGGCTGAAATGGAGCACTGTGCAGTAAACTTACAAGCTATGTCCTCAGCAGTTCAGGATTCTTCTGCAGGTGGACCTGTTGGGGGCAAAATATAGTCAACATTTGTCAGTCTGAAAATTATTGTTCAATAATTGTACAATAGTATCTATTTATTGAGTAGTCTGGCAGCATCTCTATGTTTTTTTTCTAAGTATCTTACCTTCACCCCTCGCTGTCCACTTTTTTTTTTTTTTTTTTTTTTTTTGAGACAGAGTCTCACTCTGCCTCCCAGGCTGGAGTGCAGTGGTGTGATCTCAGCTCACTGCAACCTCTGCCTCCTGGGTTCAAGCAATTCTTCTGCCTCAGTCTCCCGAGTAGCTGGGATTACAAATGCCCGCCACCATGCCTGGCTAAGTTTTTGCGTTTTTAGTAGAAACTGAGTTTCACCATGTCTACCAGACTCCTGACCTCAAGTGATCTGCCTGCCTCGGCCTCCCAAAATGCTGGGATTACAGATGTGAGCCACCGCACCCAGCCCACCTTTTTTGTGGACACAATTTTAAAGAGACTTTCATAGTGTCTTAATGTACTTGAATTTATTAAGACATTTTTATACTTAAACAAGAGGGGAAGGTAAAATCAATTTGTGGAATATCTGATTGGGGACAGTACAAAGAGGAACACTTTAAAATTCTTGTGCAAATAACATTTGCACAAAATTTTTAAAATATTGTCACTTTTTTCAGACCATTATATTGCTCAGTGGCATAATTTTTGTTGAAACATAAGAATTAGACAAAGCAGAGAGAAAGCTTAGAACTTTGAATATAAGTTATGACTTTGTACTGATAGTTTCTAAGAGAAATTAATTATGCCTCTCTTAAGAGAGGGATAATAAGTCTACAGAAGTCAGAGAGAAAGGGCTGTAAAATTTTTGATACTTGAATAAGGTATTTTAACTCCCAAATGAGGAGCCAATGACAAGTCCCATAAAATTATGGATGACCCAATAATGATTTGGGGCAAGCTGGCTTTACTCAAGAATGAGAAAATCAGCACAAATAATAATTGAAGATTAGGGGGAAATGTATTTAATCACACTTAAAAAAACCTTCTGATCTAAATTAGATATTATTCATTTAAATGTGCATTACTTAAAGGTACTATATAGTAATTCTAGTAGACACTAAATATAGTTCTTGTAAGTGAGTAGTCTTTGCATCTTAAAAGAGTAGAAAAAGCACATTGGTTTAAATCTCTCAGTTAATCATGCTTTTAGGAGGTCTGGAAGTTAACATGAGAACGTAGCCCAGCTATATCCTTACACTTGGTAGAAAAATATGGAAATTTAAACTATAATTCCCAAAAGATTAATCAAAGTCCTTGAGATGTCGCCTGCGAAGCACATAAAGATATTTTTTTAAATGTCAGTGTAAATATATCGAAACTGTCTCTTTAGATTTCCAGCAAGATCCGTTTACATTTTCAGTTTAAATAATAGTGTCCTTTCCAAAAAGCTGTTATAACTTCTGAAGTTTGTAAATACATTTCAAAGTTGTACTGAACTGCTCACAAAGGACTAATTAATTACCAAGAACAGGGTCTTTACGGCCAAGCTACTCTGCATTGAACTCCCTGCGCGGCCACTTGCCAGTTAGTAACTCCAGACAAGTTCGGGAAGTCCACCAAATACGAGTTGTTCTGACTATCATTCTTTATCTTGAAAGCAGAGTTTCAGTTAGTAATATTTTACACTGTATGTCAGGTTGGACTGAGAAAGTTGATTGCATTCTTGAGCTTTTCCTTCTTCATTGTTTTCTCTACTGTGGCCAGAGATAAGTCACAAATATGTTCCCTGTGATTTTGAATTTACATTTTTAAGACTCTGTTTACTGGCCAGGCGCAGTGGCTTATGCCTGTAATCCCAGCACTTTGGGAGGCCGAGGTGGGCGGATCACTTGAGATCAGGAGTTTGAGACCAGACTGACCAACATGGAAAAATTCTGTCTTTACCAAAAATACAAAAAGCTCAGCTCGGCGTCCTGGCACACGCCTGTCATCCCAGCTACTTAGGAGGCTGAGGCTTGAGAATCGCTTGAACCTGGGAGGCAGAGGTTGCAGTGAGCCGAGATTGGGCCACTGCACTCCAGCCTGGGTGACAAAGTGAGACTTCACCTCAAAAAAAGAAAAAAGATTCTGTTTATTGGCAAAGAGGAATTGGTCTCATAGTTTGCTCCCGCATGCAGCCATTGCTTACGTCCTCCTTCTCAGCAGTCTCACCTATTGTGTGCTCCACATTTCTTGCAACACAGGTTGATGCCATGAGCTCCACCTGGAGTTCTTTTGTCAGTATAGGAGGCTTTTTTTTTTTTTTTTTGGCAGAGAGCAGATAACCAGCAATAACTTAATTTGCCTAATGATGTTCCATTTTCTTAAAGAAGAATCTATTTTCCCTCAGCAAGCAAATCGCATGTGTCCAACATTAAACATGAGCTAACTTTAAAGGAAAGAATCTCCTACATAGGTAATCAGTACATATATTCCCACATCGTATTTCTGTTCCTATATTTTTCATAAGTATTATCATGTCAACTGCTAACTGTCTGGTTTATAAAATTGCAATTTCTGCCAAGAAAATATCAAAGTCATTCCTTATGAACTTTTAGAGGTTGGGACTCTCCTCATAGATATATTATGAAAATATTATTTTCAGGTTTATATTGAAATTTAGGTTTTGTAGAATCTTAGTAATCAAAATTATTTACCCTCATAGCCTGCACAGAGAATTTAGTACTTATTTTTTTAAATTTAGACTTACTTTGTTTGATGAAAAGTATGCATTTATTAGTTTCATCATAACAGTAATTGAGTATATTTAGAATCTTTCATCTAGATTTTTTTTGCAATATTTTATTCTATCTCTAAAACCAGGTACTTTTCATCTAATTTCATTTATTCTACTTAATAACAATCAAGTCTTAAGCATATTTCTTAAATTCTCTCACTTTATTTTCTTAATTTGCATAGTAAATAGAATAATACAAAATGTCATAGAGCTGCTATGATGATTCAATGAAAGGCTATGCTCAGTAAATGCTAGTTTCTTTAAATCTAACATTTTTAAACTATTTTCTATAATTACAATCTTTTTGAACAAATTATAGATTCACATGGAATTGTATGAAATGATACAGAAATTTTGTTATATTCTTAAACCAATTTTCCTCAATAGTAACATTTTGCGAAACAATAATACCATATCATAGCTAGGATATAAAATTCATACAACCCACAGATTTTTTTCAGATTCCCCGTTTTTTTTGTACTTCTTTATATATGCATTCTCATTTTAATTTTAAACTAATTTTAAACTTACAAAATTTAAAATAATAGTAAATTCAGCATGAGTACCAGGTAGTGAAATAGCTGTCAAAATGCCTGACATTTGTTGCAATTTATTATAAACATAAATCCTTTAGAAAACATTTGAGATCAGTGTCTACAATACATTAATGGAAAATTCTTAGAGTACCTTTGTTCTGGTTTCTTCATTTTAAAAAGATATTGGCAAAAAGACTTAAGTTTATAGAAGATCTTTCTGTTCTTGTGTCAGTTTGCTGAGAATGATGGGTTCCAGCTTCATCCATGTCCCTGCAAAGGGGAACAATGATAAACTCATCCTTTTTTATGGCTATGTAATATTCCATGGTGTATATGTGCCATATTTTCTTTATCCAGTTTATCATTGGGCACTTGGGTTGGTTCCGAGTCTTTACTATCGTAAACAGTGCCGCAATAAATGTACATGTGCATGTGTCTTTATAATAGAATGATTTATAATCCTTTGGGAAATGGATGAATTATATTGTATGTAAGTATAGTATCTGTTTATCTCTATTGAAATCCACACTGATATTTCCATTTCTAATCCAACATTAGTGGGTTTGTCCCAGTTTTCTCCTTTTCCATATTAGTGATTCTCTGCACCGGAGTACCAATAACGGTACTTACAGTCTGTCAAAGCCATCATCTCCCTCAGCGCCCTTCGTGGGGCATTACCCCTGTCATGCCCTTTGTGGAAGCCTTCTTTCCTCTCCTAATCACCCACAGCCCACGCTGCGGGCTACCCTGCCACACCTACCCTGCCAGGCATCGTTCCCATGGTCCACAACAGTGTGCCTCCACCACGCACCTCACTCAGACTCTGCTTCCCACTGTGCATATGACACATCGACCTGAGGGCTGCTCACCTAAAACAGTAATAAGAAAGGGATGGAGAGTACTAAGAAAGGAGAAGGAAGGAGAGGGAGAAAAAGGAAATGAAGGATAAGGAAGAAAGAAAGGATTTTGTTTTAAATTAAGGAATTTACCTTTCTCCATAGAGATATGATAGGGAATTATTCTCTTTTGAAGGGAAGGTGCTTGTGTCAGGGAGAAAGTGTAGGAAAGGAAAACATTAATTCGGAATATTTAAAATAAGCCAAGAGTCATCCCCTGAAAGTGTACAGGGCCGTGAGAATTTGATTTCAGTGCCCACAGCTGCCTGCTCTGTGTTTTCTGTATTCTCACATGTTGTGGCACCCAGCACCCCCACAGCCTCTCCCACCTTGCCTCTGACTGTCAGGCAAAGCTTTGAAATACACTTACGTATCGTAAATAAGTGAAAGCCAGGTCCCTTTTAGATCAGTCAATACCTGGAAACTAGGTGCGTGGTACTTTTATTTACTTCTGATCTTTCTCTAAACAAATGCTTTCCCAGGGACCCACAGCATTCAACCTTGCCTTACTTCCGATCAAGCTTAAAGCCTCAACTGTGTGCTCAGTTCCTGACCTGTTAATCCCTGTCTACTTACTCTCTGTCTCCACCACTCTGTGGTCTTCCTCCAGATGGATGCACTACTAGTTCTTGTTTTATTAGAAACAAAAATATTGGCCGAGTGCAGTGGCTCATGCCTGTCATCCTAGCACTCTGGGAGACCAAGGTCGATGAATCATTTGAGGTCACGAGTTCGAAACCAGCCTGGCCAAGATGGTGAAACCCCATCTCTACTAAAAATACAAAGTGATTAGCCAGGTGTGGTGGTAGGCACCTTTAATCCCAGCCACTTGGGAGGCTGAGGCAGGAGAATTGCTTGAACCCTGGAGGTGGAGGTTGCCGTCAGCTGAGATTGCGCCGCCACACTCCAGCCTGGGAGACAGAGTGAGACGCCATCTCAAAAAAACGAAACAAAAATACTGAAAGCAATCACTTCTCATTTGCCCACTAAAAAACATACTTGATGGTAGACTGATGGCTGAAGTCTGGAAAATGGAATCGAAGCTAGGATCCTTTGTGTTCTTTCTCTTGCCATAAGGAGGTGGGCACGCTCTGGAAGGCAAACACAAGTAGGACAGTTTGTCTGACATGGATTAGAGGTGCAAAAAGGCAGGAGAGCTTATGCACTGAGACCAGAGGACACTGCAGAAAAGCGGGATTACGGCCTGAACCCACGCTCCTGCCGGGTTGTCCTGGGCATTCTGGTGATGAGACACTCAGAACTTCAGACTTTCTTTAGATTTCCTTCCCTTATAATTGCTTCGTGGTGAGGTGTTTTATGAAACGTCTGGAGTGGCAGCATAGGAAAGTGTCATAAAAGTGGAGGAAATTGAATGAAGCAGGCCCGGTAGAGCCGAGCGTGAGCGCACAGTTCCTGTTCATTGCTGCTCTTTCCAGGTGTGTAGAATTTCCTTGAAATGGAAGGAAAAAAAGAACAGTCGGTGGTGTCTAAAAATATATAATTGGATTCAATGATTATTGTGCTAGAAAGGTGTTTTTCAGAGGTACTGCCTGCAAAGAAAATTTGTGGGGAAAAGTTCCATTTTGGCTTGCCTGGCAACATGATTTTCCAGCGTGAGGACCGGGACTGTTTGCTCCGGCTGTCCTCCTTTCTGCTCGACAGTCTTAGCCCTCTGAACACATAATAAGAACAAGTGCCAAGAGCTATACAATGTCCCTGCTTCAGCTGTGAGTTGACTGACGGTTGCTGCAATGAAAAAAAAATAAGATTGCTGTGAAGTGCAGGGAATATTTTCCTTATGAATAGAGCCTAAAGGGAAATGTGGAAAAGAATCACTAATGTTTTAAAAAAGCGTTTTCTTTGTATCTAAGTTGTTTGAAATCTTCCCTTTCTCGCACTCCGTGCTGTGGACTGAGGTTTACCAGCTGCTGTTGAGGGGCTTACCCTTGCGAAGGAAAGTCGCTTTCTCCGTATCTCTGTATTTGCAAGCCTCTCAGGATGAGTGATTCAACTTGGCTTGCTGTGTTTCCTCTTTCTAACCCCACTCACACACCATTTTCCTTATCTACAAAGGGTAAAAATTATAACTCACTCCTTGAAACAGTGATAGTCCCTGGAGTTACATACGACCCCGGCAAACTTGCCAGCCTTTCACTTCTCATGTGGTTTGGATCCTCTCACTTTCCAGCCCAATGCCTGAAATAAAAGACCACATAGGTTGGATCTAAGGAAAAAGGGAGCGGCATCCTGCAGGGGCAAGGGGGCTTTGCCATTTCTCCTCATTTAAAATGTTCCGCTCATTCACCCGGACACCTAATATCCATCTACTGAGATTTACTAGCCATAAGGTACAGGATTTGCCATCTTAGGGATACAAAAGTCTAAAAAAGACACAACGTCCTCAAAAGCTTAGATTCTAGTATGTAAGAAAAGATATTTTTAGAGTAAAGGTACCAAGTACCAAAATAAGCTAAGGGCTATCAGAGAAGTACCTACTAAGTGCTAAACAGAATAGATCAAAAGGCATATGGAAAGCATGAATCAGAGAATTATTATAGTCACTGTATTTTATGAATCAGGGAATTATTTTATGGGGAAAGTTCTATTAAATTTGGGACAGGAAAACAGGGTGAATTTCTGTGGATAGAGAGAGTGTGGGAAGAAAGGAATTCAAACCAGGAGGAACGGTATCGACATTATCACGGAAAATAACTGACAAGTATTCTGCTCTGCTTGTGGCACCTGATTTTACGTGGAGGGAACCTGGGAGACCGCAAAGCACCCCAACCTCGTCACGTTTTCCACAATGTTCACGCTGGACTGTGCATTCCTCACTTCTCATACTGTTCATTCCAGTCCTGCCCCTGACTCCTTGACGGTGTCCTGCAGAGCCAAGGAAAACAGGACAACTGCCCTTTGCCCGTCTCCAAAGTAGTCCGCTTACATCAAAGTGTAAGTCTAAACCACTGCCTCCTGAGGACCGGGAATTGCACATAAGTGGTGAGGGTGTACGCAGCTGTGGCCCCCAGGTAAATTTTCAAACATACAGCTTCAGCAGTAGGAAGGGACCTAAGGACCTGGGTGCTCTGACTGCCATATATACACACACTTTGTTTTGAGAGAGTCTTGTTCTGTTGCCTGTGCTAGAGTGCAGCAGCATGATCACAGCTCATTGCAGCCTTGAACTCTTGGGCTCAAGAGATCCTCTCACCTCAGCCTCCTGAGTAGCTGAGATTACAGGTGCACACCACCACACCCACCTAATTTTGTAACTTTTTGTGGAGACAGTGACTCACTAAGTTGCCCAGGCTGGTCTCAAACTCCTGACCTCAAGCAATCCTCCCACTGAGCCACTGCTCCTGGCCCCTGCTTAGATACCTCCAGTCACATGGAACTCACTATGCCTACAAACAGCCTAGTCACCCATCTGAAAACTCTATCAGGCATTTATTGTTTCACATAGGGAATGAAAATGTTTTCATATCCTTCTCTCTGGGAGGACTCTTCTCAAGAGCAGTCAAGCAACAAGAAAATCCTCTTCTGCTACAGAGACACACGATTCTTAAATTCATTGATCACAGGTGCCATGAACTAAATGACTGTGTCCTCCCCAAATTCAAATATTGACACCCTAATCCACAGTGTGATGGTATTTGGACGTGGGGCTGTTGGAAGGGAATTCGGGTTAGATGAGGTCACAAAGGTGAGGTCCCCACGATGGGATCATTATAAAAAGCAGAGAAGCCCCAGGATCTCTCTCTTTCTCCATGCGCCACTCAGAAAGACCAGGTAAGGACATAACCAGAAAGAGGGCCTCACCAAGAACCCACACAGCCTGGCAGCCTGACTTCAGCCGTGCAGCCTCCGAACTGTGAGAAGGTAATGCCTGTGGCTCCGTCTCCTAGTCGATGGTCCAGGCTGACCAAGACCACAGAAGTCCTCCCAGCTCCAGCCTGGGATCTGGAATGCTGAATGCATCATTTTGTGTTTTCACCACGAAATAACAAAAACCTCCAAAATGCTTTCTAAAAATAAAAATCTTGCAATTAGGAATGAATCATGAGATAAAAGAATTCACTTAACTCTCTTGGTGAAAAAATGACGCCTTTATAAACCTCTTCTTATTATGACTTCTTCTCTGAAGGAACCACACATCTTGAATTTACGGAGCCCTTGCTCCAGAATGTTTACAGCATGGGTTTAGAAGATGGTGAGAGCGGAGGAGCCAACACTGACCACAGTGACTGCCGTCTCAGGAACCGTTTACCACAGCCTGGGCTGCCAGAGCCTGTTTTGTAAAGAAAGATAATATTAGTCAGGATGCCGGATAAAGCGCTGATTGTCAAAAGTACTGCTGATTCTTTTATTAAACAAAAGAGGAAAGCTATGCCCCAGACCAGGAACCAAAATGGCCCCAAATTTTGCTTTGGCTACAGGAGCACGTCTCCATCTCTAAAGAAAATAAACGGAATGGTTCTGTATTTCTCAGTGTCTTGGAGAGAAATGCTTATTTGTTGCCAAATGTTTAGTGGAGCCCAGTCGACCTACAGAACATCCAAAATCCTTTGGGTGCTTTAAAGGCAGCCCCGAGCTGACTACAGAAACTCCTTTATTCCTACAAACAAGTTCCTAGGTGCCAAATTCAATGGCCTCCTCTCGAACCTGTTCTTATGTGTACGCGGTTGGCTACCTCCTCTGTGAAGCTCTTTCCTCCTTTTGGATGTAAGTATATCAAGAAGAGCTAGACTAGCTACAATTCAGAGCTTGAGTGTTTGTGAAACTAGCTGGCCAATGACATTTCTAGAAATCCTTTTACAAAAACTGATAGATGTTTTGCTGTTTGATTAAAGGAAAAGGATAAAGTTATGTATTTGCTTGCCTCTCTGTTTAATTGGGGAAAGGGATGTGGTGTGTCCCATACTGGGCTAGCTTATAGTTCCTGTAGAGAGAGGGCTCTGAAATCCAGCCCTGGATCACAACCCTGTACAGGGCTGGAGAGTGACGAATTCTCCAACTCCATGTACAAAAACTCACACACTTGTCTGCAACCTTAAGATTCAGTAGCTTTGGGACCATCCTTTGGATGGACTTTGGCATCTCATAGTTGGTACCCAGAAGTGGCATAGTGCTAAGTCACCCTTCAGGCAGCTTCATGAGCAAACAGCAAGGAGGAGCCGCCCTATCAAGAAAAGAACAGACGACTAGATTCAGGGCACAGATTCTTCACAACGGGAAATGCCCACTTACAGGACTCTCAGAACTACTTCAGTGGATTTTTCAGGGAGCCAGGAGTCCTGCAAAATCAGGCGAAAGCACTAACAAAAATTGTGGTGAATGGCTCCGTGTGATGGCTCACGCCTGTAATCCCAACACTTTGGAAGGCCAAGGCAGGTGCATCACCTGAGGTCAGGAGTTTGAAACCAGCCTGGCCAACGCTACTAAAAATACAAAAATTAGCCGGGTGTGATGGTGTGTGCCTTTGATCCCAACTACTTGGGAGACAGAGGCAGGAGAATCTCTTGAACCTGGGAGGAGGAGGTGGCACCGATGCACTCCAGCCTGAGTGACAGAGTGAGACCCTGTCTCAAAAAAATAAATGTGGTTAATGATGTTATGTGATTTTATTTAATGTCAGAGGCCATGGAGGCCTGAAGACATGCGAATTACAGAAGACTTTTTGTTTCCATCCATTTATTTACAGGTGAGTATCCATAAAAATAAACAATTCAATAAAAATACTTTGTGAGCTCATATTACGAGTCAGGCACTATTGAAGGAGCTGGGATCCACCGGGGAAAAGATTGCCAAGACAGTCAGAGCGCCCTAGTGGCAGAGACAAATGATAAACAAGTTAATAAACAAACAAAATGTAAGTTCAAGCCGTGGTCAGGGCTACAAAGAAAAAGGAGGCCTGGTGTGGGGGCTCACCTCTGTGATCCCAACACTTTGAGAGGCTGAGGCAGGTAGATCACATGAGCCCAGAAGTTCAAGACCAGCCTCGGCAACATAGTGAGATCCTGTTTCTACAAAAAAACACAAACATAAATTAGCCGGGCACAATGGCTTGCACTTGCAGTTCCAGCTCCTTGGGAGGCTGAGGTAGAAGAAAGACTTGAGCCCAGAAGGTCGAGGTTGCATTGAGCTGAGATCGCTAGTTGGAGGCTATCTTTGTATTCACTGCACTCCAGCCTAGGTGGCAGAGTGAGACCCTGTGGAAAAGAGGAAAGAGGAAAGGAAAGGAAAAGAAAAAGGGGAAAGAGGAAAGAAAAGAGGAAAGGAGAAAGAAAGAGAAAGCAAATGAAGGAAAAGAAATGAGAATGATTATAGGGAAATGAATATGATTTTGTATATTATTGGGTTATTTTGTGTGTTTTTTAAACATCTACATAAATATCAGTTAGTTTTACATTTTTACTCAATATTATACTCTGACAGATTTATATTTTAGTATTTCTAGGTATTGTTTATTTCTTCTGTCTAATGAATGACTTCCCATCTTATAGATAAACCACATTTGCACAGACATTTTCACTTTCTATGGATATGAAGATAGCCTCCAACTATTGCTGAATTGAACATCTTCACACATCTCTGAGCAAAGTTGTTCTGGGGTTTATTCCCAGAAATGGAATTGTTGGGTATAAGACATATGCATAATGTTTTCACCAATATGTCAAATTTGTTCTCAAAATGTTGGTCTCAGATACACTCCTACTAGTAGGGCATGAAGGCTACTGTCTATGCATTCTTGTTAACGTGTGATATTAATCAGTTTATAACTTTTGTCAGTTTGATGGATATATATTGATGTTTTATATTCATTTTAATTTTCATTTATCAGATTACCAGACATGTTAAACAATTTTTTTGATAAGTATTTTGCATTTTTAGTTTCACCTTCTGTGAGTTGACTATTGATAACTACTGCCCAATTTTAATTGATTTCCTATCTTTTTCTTGAAAGTCAGAAAAATCTAAAGCAAAATCTCTAAGCCTATAACATATGCATTTACTTAGTTCTGTTAGCAGACAGTTCACCAGGGGTCTGTCACGTTTCTGCACTTCTTGCAAGGAAAGGCATTCACAGTTTTTGTGCTGTACCACCTTTTCAAGGGTGTGTGTATGGTAAACAGCCTTGGATGACAGAGATACTGCCTTCATCTGGTTTGGAGGGCATATTTAATATACAATCTAATAAAGATAATATCTCCCTCTGTAACAAAAGTTGGGCAAGTGTACTTGAAGCCCTTTTAAAAATATTGGGGTTTCCTGAGCTTGAGATTTTCTTGGCTGTTATGTCAACCCACTGTTAGTGAAGCATCTATCTAGGTCCATGTTCATTGCTCCAGTGGAACTTTGGGGCTGTGAGAAACCAGCACAAACACGAAGCTCACACTGCCTGCTGGGCCATGAGTAACAGAATTCTTTGTCTCTGACCCAAGAGTCTTGTGTCTTCTCATAGCATCCATAAAACTGCGGCACTTTAACTTGTCAGTGTGCACACAGAATAAAATCTCAGATTCCTCACAATTCCTGGCAATTTCTCGTTTAAAAGAAATTCATAATTTTGATGTAATAAACTATTTCTTTGGGAGAAACCAGCACAAACACGAAGCTCACACTGCCTACTGGGCCACGAGTAACAGAATTCTTTGTCTCTGACCCAAGAGTCTCGTGTCTTCTCATAGCATCCATAAAACTGCGGCACGTTAACTTGTCAGTGTGCACGTAGAATAAAATCTCAGACCCCTCGCAATTCCTGGCAGTTTCTCTTGTTTAAAAGAAATTCATAATTTTGATGTAATAAACTATTTCTTTGGATCATTTCATAAATACGTACCATTTCCCACACACTAAATCACAAGGATATGTTCCTATAGTTTCTCTCCTGGTGTTACAGATTTGCTTTTAACATTTAGATCTATAGACTATCTGGAGTTTATTTTTTAATATGATGTGAGGTAGGAATCAAAGCCTTTTTTCCACGTAACAGGCCATTTTTTTAACAGCATTTAATAAATATTGCATTCTTCACCACTGATTTTTTTTTTGTAGTGAGTTTCCACTATATTGCCCAGGTTGGTCTCTAATGCCTGTGCTAAAGTTATTCTCCTGTCTCAGTCTCCTGTACCACTGATTTCTTGATGCCAGGTCAAAGACTTGCCATATTTTAAATCTTTATATATAAAAGGGTATGCTGCATATGCTCTTCATTCTGATTTGTCCATTCATCTGTTTCTATGCTATTACTATACCCTTTTAATTAATATACTTTTATAATATGTCTTAATACAATAGATTGGGGATTCTTTTTCAAAATCATCTTAGTTAACTGTTGACACTTGTTCTTCGCTATATTTTTTTAGATTCAGTTTTTCAATTTTTCCAGTAAAATCTAGCTAGAGTTTTTATTAGAAATATTGAATTTGAATTGAGTTGGAGGGAACTGATATATAATGACATTTCTTTCCACTTGTTTTTGTTTTCTTTGAAGTTTTTAAAAACAGTTTTAAAATCATGTATTTATGAAGCAAAAGCTAACATGCATAAAAATGCATTCTCTGATAAGCTAAATCTAAGATATTTCATTAAATAATATTTTATATATTATTTTAATTTGCTGTTTTTAATGTAAAGGATGGATGGATTTTTATGTTGATTTATTTCTGGGAAACTTGAGGGATTTGTAATGCCATGAATAATTTTTTGGGTAGATTTTTCTTGAGTTTTCCATGTAAATGATTAGAGCATCTTCTAACAATGATGTTTTATCTCTTCACGTCTGTCCTCATCGCTCTTTGCATTGGCTAGAACCTTCAGTACCAACTTACCTCTTACAAGAATTCATTCAAGTATACTTTCTGACCAATTTATTTAAAATTATAACTTTTCCCAGTACCCACTATTCTAATTTTTGTTTTATTTTTTCTTTATAGCACATATTACCTACCAATATAACTTATATAATTAGTTTGCTAATTACCAACTTCTACTAGAATGTAAACTCTAGAGAGTAGAATTTTTTGGTCTGTTTTCTTCACAACTGCATTCCCAGTACCTAAGAGAGTGTCTGGCACACAGTAGATAACCAACAAATATTTGTTGAATAAACAAATATTCAACAGGAAAATGAAAGGGGGTATTCTTTTCTTATTCCTGAAATTAAAGGGAATGCCTCTAAAACATGAATACTTTTAGTAAACATAGTTTTTATGATGTTAAAGACTTTTCTTTTGTCCCAGTGTTCTAGTATGCCTATAATACATAAAGGTTTAACTTTATCAAATGATTTTTCTGCATGTATTGCAAAAGAGGCAGCATAAAAGGCTGGTTGAAAACTTGGACACTGGAGCTAGATTGCCTATACTAAATCTTAGCTTTGCTGCTTATTAGCTGAATGACCTTAATTGACCTAATTACATAATCTCCCAGTGCTTCAGTTTCCTCATCTTTAAAATGTGGATAATATTACCTACCACACATGGCTATGATGAAGTTTAAATGAGTTAATATTCATAAAGCCTTACATCAATGTCTGTTGCTGTGAAAATGTTTTAAAAATATGGTTAAATAACTAGTGAAATAATCATGGGATTTTTCACCTAAACTCATTAATATGGCAGTTTACTTTGTAGGGTTTTCTTTAAACTATGGATATTCCTACATTTAAGGGATATATCAGGCTCGATCCTATTCAATTCATTTATTTACTACTCTGTTGGATTCAACAATGTACAATTGTATTTTGGAAACTTGCAGCTTGTTTAGAAACAAAATTATCTTACCATTTTCTTTTCTTCCATGGTGCTTAACTTTAAAAATATCACAGTAGTCTCATAAAATGAATTAGACAGCTTTTAGTCCTTTTATGTTTTCTGAAACAACTTATGTAAGAAACAGATTGTACATTTCCTGAGTTTTTGGAAATGCTAACTTATAGAACATTCTGCTCCTAGAGCTTCACTTGTCGGGAGAGAAGTAATGAGAGAATGGTTGATGACAAAGATCTCAAAGCCTGTAACAGATATAGAATCCATTAGTTTCTTATAATCCATTCTTTTGCTATTGATATCTAATTTTAATTCACTGCAGTGAGAAAACATCATATGCATAATGTTGATCCTTCATATTTTATGAACTCTTTCTCCTGACCTCGTTCATACTGAATTTTAGGAATATTATCATATGTTCTATTATTCCCTATGTATTTGTGTTGGTTGGTGCATAAATTGTCTCTCTTGGTCTTTTTGTGTGTGTATATTACATATGTATAATTATATATAGTATATATACACACATACATTACAATTCCAGGGAGAGATTCTTTGTAATAAATTATCCACCAACTACCTGAAGTGTTCAACACTTGAAAATAGGGGGTTTGCCACTGATCTCTTTAGATTTCTAAGGTCTATAGAAATTTATATGTAAGATATACATATAACATATACATAAATTTATACATATATAATATTAATAAAGAAAAAATAAAGCTAACTCTTGTAATATTCTCTGTTAATTAGTACCAACAAACCAGTATTTGTAATCTGTTCTTCATTCCACATGTGTATTACTTATTTCCTTCCCATTTCCACAGGGAGTCATCCATGTGACGATCATACACGTGTTCCAGCTGAACAGTGATACTCATCATTAACCAGCAAGAAAGGGTCCACATCAGCCAATTAGATTCTTCATTGGTGCTCTTGCTTTGATCTAAGACAATTCAAGATGAATAGGTAATTCAGAATGCTCTTCAAGTTTTAATTCCAGGTAATTTATTAACTGGTTCTTCATGCCTGTAACTGCACACACTATATACTTGCCACTTTAAGATAAATTTTACAAAGTCCATAAACATATTTAATTAGAGAGGGGGTCTCACACTGTTGTCCAGGCTGAAGTGCAATAGTGCAATCAGAGATCACTGTTTCCTTTAAATCTAACTCCTAGGCTCAAGTGATTTTCCTGCCTGTCTCCTGAGTATCAGGGACCACAGGCATGCAGCACCATGCCCAGCTTTTTAAATTATTTTGTAGAGACAGGGTCACCCTATGTTTCCCAGGCTGGTCTCAAACTCCTGGCTTCAAGCAATTCTGCTGCCAAGCCTCCAAAATCCCTGGGTTTACAGGCATGAGCCACTGTGACCACACAAAATGCTATATTTCAGAAACATTGTCAAAAGCTAAGATATTAAAATAGGGAATGTCAGTGATTTCTAGAAAATGTTCATCTTTATACCATTTGGTTTAGGATTATTTGAAGATCTAAAAAAAGTAACATTCCACAATTTTAGATCACTCCTAAACATATAAACCATCCTCAAAAATTTAAGTAGGACAGCAAAAAAAAAAAAAAAATCAATAGAATATTACTAATGTTTAAAACTTAAGTATGACACAGTTTTAATTGATAAATTTCATATAATTGTTTTGTATATACAGAAATGACAAAAACAGAAAGCCAGTTTTCTTTTCATAACCTTGAACTTCAACTTCTAGATTCCTATTTTTGTCTTTGATGATGGGAGATTGTAGCAGTCATATCCCCTCATGACCCCAGTAGTTTCCGTCTCCTGGTGGTCACACATTCATATAATCCCTCTCATTGAGTGTGGGCAAGACCTGTGACTTGCTTCTAACCAATACATGATGGCAAAGGTGATGGAAGCCACTTCTGTGATTATGTGCTGGAAGGCTGTAGCTTAGTGGACGGGATTAGCATTCACTGGTGTGGGCTTGGGACAGTAAAGGCCAGTGTTGGCAAAGCCTGCGTGGGTGATGTCGGTGATGTCTAGGGCCTGAAGGCAGCCTCCAGTGGACCGCCAGTGACAAGCCAAAGTCCTCAGGAATACTACCTGAAGACAACGAATCCTGCCAAGTCCCTGAAGGAGCTTGAGAGGAGATTCTCCTCCAGTTAATGCTCCAGATGACAGTGAAGCCTGGGAAACTTCTTGAAACTCTGAGCAGAAGACCCAGACCAGCCACACCCAAATTCTGACCCTGGAAATGTTAAGATGCTAAATATGTATTTTAAGTTGCTAAGTTCGTGTTTATTTTTTATGCAGCCATAGAAAACTAATACATAGATAAGTATGATCAGTGGAGTAGAGTATCATTTTTGGGATCTAAATTTTTAAAATTTCTCTGACTTAGAGAGTACTAAAGATGAAATATATCTTTACAATCCAGTGGGATGAATATGATGATAGAAAATACAGGCAATTTGCCAATTGCTGAACCAAACGGAAGTGAATTGCTTGACTTGGGTGGACCTCAAAATGGGAAGCCCAAGAAAACTGTTCACATAGAGATAAAGAAGGCCCTTGGTCAGTGGCTCAAAGCCACTGAATAGAAGCTAGCAGTAAATAATGGGGTAGGGGATGGGAGAGGCTTTCCTAAGATTTTCTCAATAAAATGTAAGTTATAAAATATAAATGTTTACCTTTAATAAAAATAAGGTTAAAATTGTGATTCATCCTAAGAAAAAAAATTAATAAAAATTAATGAAATGTTAAGTGGAATTGGGCATTTTCTTCTGATAGAATTTCTTACTTTATGTTTGATATTTTTAATAACATTTGTACATTTTTGCAAAGAACGTCAAGGTTTCAACAATTTTGCATGATCTTTCTGAACTCTTTGGTGATAGAGTCATTCTGTCTAACTTAGCTATTATTCACCAGTGCGGTTTCTTTCTCTTTTCTTTAGTTATTAGCTGGTCTAGACTGATAGCATCGATGTGTCACTGAGTTTGTTTTGAATTGTGGAATTCTTTTATAACACTTTTACTGATTTCATTAAATATTGCATCCTTTATAGTAGTCATCTTTTTAGCTTGCAAAAGTTCTGCATTTGTTTCCATTATATTGTTGCATAGCTGCCAATTTGCAAAACTACACCCCATCTCATTGCAAAGACAGTTTGTAATATGTAAGCATAAATGTGAAAACTGCAAGAGCAGAGATTTTTGTCTGTTTTGCCCATAGCAATCTCTTACAAGACCTTAATGCAAAAACATCAATTCCTACTTTGAAATTTGCTATGCTTCTTATTTCTATTCCCAATAAGCCCACAATTTTCTTTTCTATTGATCTCTATCAAGATAATTCCCAAGCCTCTGTAAATATATACATATCACTGTTAAGTTGATGAACTGAATTGTCTTGTAGTGATGTAAGGGAAGGATTACTTTGAACCTTCTTGGAATTTCAACCCACCTTATAGAATAGCCATGATGAACCAAGGAAATGTCCATACTTTATTGTCAAGCATCAACTAATAAAACCAATAAATGTATGGATCTATTTGTTCATTCCTGATTTTTACGGTTCAGGTTTATCAAATCTAAGCTTATAAACAAGATAAATTAACATAATATATATGTTGCATGTAATATCATTTCTTTTTCTGCAGCAATCTTATTACCGAAACAACAGGGGTTCAGTCTACATCCTGCTGCTCACTGCACAGAAAGCCAATCACTGAAACAACAAGTATTGCTAAGGAAGAAGGCTTTTACCAGGTGCTGCAGCCCAGGAGATGGGAGCTCAGTCTCAAATCCATCTCCCTGGTGGACTAAGGTTAGGAGGTTTACACAGCAGGGAGAAAAATGTAACAATGTGTGAGAAAATAGAAATGCAGGAGAGGTAAGGAAGCAATCCTAGTGAATGAGGGGTTTGGCATCTCCTTGTCTGGATGTAACTGGTGAGTTTCAGTTCTTTGATTCTTTTTCTTGAGAGACCTGGGGATCCTTTCTTCAGGAAAAAACTCAGATAAAACAAATATAAGTTTCAAACTTTAAGACCAGGAAGGTCAATTACCATGTTCATCCAAGAAACAACTGTCAATAGGACTATTAGATCAGTTTCAATCTTCCTCTTTTTTCCATTTCCACGTTCACTATTTTTTAGTATCTGGCACAGTGCTTGGCATAAAATAGCTTCTTAATAAACAGTTGTTGAATGGAATTGTCAAAATAATTTTTATCTCTTAAGGTACTGAATTCATTGTATGTGCTAGTAGCGCTGAACTTCTCCATGTCACCTTGAACAAAAATGCAAATTTACCTGTAAAAAAAAAAGTCACAGAAGAGAAGGACTCCAGGGAAGCGTTGCACTTTGCACCATGTGTTGAAGGAGGTCATATGGCATTACTCTGTGGAACCAGTTCACATTTAGCATGCACATGAGTCAGATTCTTATTTAAATACTAACATAAATACACATAATTTTCTGATGATTAAATATGAGCAATGACAAGGGAAACTTGATTACCACTTAAAACATTTGACTCTGGATCTGGGAACAGTCCAAATCTACCTACTAGATGAACTTACCATGAGTGTAGTTCATTAGTTTCCTTGATTAGAACACAGCAAGGCCCAAATCAGAATCTGAATTCCTGTGGAGACCACATTATCGTCACTTAATACCAAGGCCAGCTCCTAACTCCAAATAGCAGTTCTGAGTCCTTAGTCTTAAGACGATCTGAGGGAGAAGAGGGTGCAGTTTTAAATGAAATCTGTCATTACGACTGGAGAAACAATCACAGCTGTGATGACTGTCACTCCGCGCTTTGAGGACTTCTTTTCTGCGATTAAAGCTAATCCAAAAACAAAACATTAAACACTTTTTTAAGTATGGTGCTGGGATAAAATTTTTCTTGGGTACAGTTCAACTGAAAATATATTCACCAGAGCAAAGTGATGTCTTTATGAAAAGCTAATGCTAACCCATTAGATTTACGGGTAGAATTGGTAGAAACAGTTTAAGATTCAGTTGTCATCTGCAAAATAAAAGTGGCAGCTACCTTATTTACTATATGACCAAGAAAAAAAAATTATGGAATTAGATCCCAGGCCCAATTTTAACAGTAATTTTCAATCCCAGAATAGTAAGAGGATAATGAGTCCTGTTCTCTTTCACTTCCATGGAACAGAATGATAATGCAGTGTTTCCTTTGGTTTTTCTCTGGCTGTTTCTGTTTTTAGCTCAACTGCAAATGGATTTTTCTCATCAAGTAATATGAAAATATTAAATTCTGGTTATTTTAGTCAGAGAGAAGAATATTTCTTATTGCCATGGTAAGCTTAATATATTACGCATTTAGTATCCCTAAGCCAAGATAAAAGAAATATTCCAACCAATTACTTGTTATTGTCAGACTACTACAATTCTATCTTTTCCCAGAATAGTAACAGAGGCATTAAAGATTATTAAACTTTCTGACAAATATAAGATAATATAGATCAACTTAATTCATTTTAAGAAATTTCAATTATAAAATATCACAAAGGCAAATAAAAAATGTAATAAAACTGTTAATAAAGTTTGAAGTAGAATTTTTAAAATATTAATTTCCATGTAAAGCTTTTTATTTCACATTTATATTTGGAAAATGATTTTTTTTACTATAAAAATAAAATGATTATTTACTGAATTATTTTCTAAATGAATGGTTTGTTATAAGTGAACATAGGCTAAAATTTCAGTGATGGCTCTGATATTTTTGAAGCTCAGAAATGATATTGTATCTTTCTCAGCTCATGACATCAGGGGTCACACGATGGAAACATTTTAAAGAAAAAAAAACCTCCATTCTGCAACATTGATAAATAAATTAGTTTATCTTTTTCAATAAACATATATTTTCTTAATTGTCCAATCATAGCATGATATAATGTTTTATTCTGCTTTCTTTTCCAATATGGTAGCATTTTTTAATGTTTTTGTGTAAGTTCATAATTTCCATGTAATATTTGTATAATATTCAGCGAATTTGATGTACCATAATTTATTTAACCAGTTGTCTATTATAGAACATTCAGGTTGTTTCAGATGTTTCATTATACTTCTTATTAAGTGACTAAAAACTAGATGTCTTGCACACTTTTGATGAAACTATCATCAACTGGACAAAAAATTACGGCAAAATATTTTGTGAATGTCCATTAAGCTCTGCTCTATTCTCAAGCCTCCAGCAACTGTTCCCCTATTCTCAACCGAGTGACCTCCTAATGGAAGCTTTGCAGCAAACAGGGTTTGGCGGGGAACATGGGTGGAATCCACATGCATTCATTTCCAGTCCTTGAAAATCATTTTAAATGTAGGCCTATTGATCGTGACTCAGCCCTGTCATTGTTGATGGACTACAGCATGCTTTTGTACATAAATCAGCTTGGAGACAAATGTAATTTAAGGGGTTTATATGTGCTGAAACTCTTTTTTAAAAGAAAGAGAGAGAGGAAAGAAAGAGAAACGGAAGAAAGAGGGAAAGGAAAGGAAAGGAAGCAAGCAAGCAAGAAAGAAAAAGGAGGGAAGGAAGAAAGAGGAGGAAGGAAGGAAAGAAGGAAGGAGGGAAGGAAGGAAGGGAGGGAAGGAAAGATTAGGCTGGGAACAATGGCTCACACCTGTAACTCCAGAGCTTTGGGAGGCTAAAGTAGGAAGATCGTTTGATGAGTTACAGACTAGCCTGGGCAACACAGTGAGACCCCATCTCTACAGAACAAAATATATATTTTTTAATTAGCTGGGCATGGTGGCACATGCCTGTGATCCTAGCATTCAGGAGGCTGAGGCAGGAGGATTGCTTGAGCCCAAGAGGGCGAGGCTGCAATGAGCTATGATCACATCACTGCACTCAGCCTGAGTGACGAAATGACACCTTGTCTCTAAATAAAATAAATAACATTATGAAATACTTAGGTGTGCATCTAGAACTTTTACTCATGCTTTCTCCCACTCTTACACTAGGAAAAAAATACCTAAGGAAACTTTCTACATACTTACATTAATGGGGACAGAACCAAGAGAATCCTGTCTTACATAAGGCAGCTATTGGGAATGTAACCAAATTACCATGAAGTGAGCAGACACATCAGGTACCGTCCTGTAGTGAGACCTACAGATCCTCCATGAAACAGGGGAGGTCCCATTAGTGCCACCAGTGAGCCATATGGATGAGCTCAGAGATCAAACCTTGAATCAGCCAAATATTCTAATGCAATGTCAGATCCCCATGATGGAAAGAGAGAGGTATGGAAGAAGAAGAAAGGAAGAGAGGGGGAGGACACCATTGATCTCTTCTTAGGCTGAAAAGTTGTTAGGTTCACAGCAATTAATTGTGACTGCATTTCTAAAGCTTGCCCAACAACCACCCACACAAAGGGCTATCAGAGCCTCAATTGCTGAGTGGGCAGGAATTAGTGTAGCTCTCCTTGGTTACATCAAGGCTTAATTTTGCTCTTCTCTGTATCTAGCCAGCTCATAATTATCTGCTCTAATGGGTCTCACAGGGAGGGAGTGGGAGCGGGTAACTGTGACGCAGGTAATACTAAAGAGCAAAAAGTACAAAACAGTTTCCATTAGGCTTTCACGAACATCATACGATTAAGAAGGAACTGTGTTTATCTTTCTAATTATGTTTTGCTTAGGTTGTTTTTTTCAAATTCCCATGCCAGTGAAAAAGCTATTCCATATTGCAGATAGCAGGTGAAACTGCCTAGCTTCTAAAATCTTCAAGGTAAAATTCACAAAATTGGTAAACAACAAACCTGAAGCATTTTTGCAAAAAGGTGGCTTCATCAGTGTTCCCACTCCATAGGTGCCAGCCCTGCTAACACTTACCCAGACACCCATCCGTCTCCTTGCTCCCAGTCTTCCTCCTCTTCAGCCCTGGAGCCAGCAGGGAGGTGGCTTTGGAGGCCAGGGCTAAGTTTCCACCACTGTCCTGGCCCACACATAGTTCCAGTGCTGAGGCATGGGGCGGATGAGGGTGTTCCTGCCACATCACCACAGATCTCTCAAGAATTTCAGCAGGGCTGTGAGTATGATAACTTCCTGGAAAGAAGAGTTCAGAGTGCGGTGCCGACGGCAGGTGTTTGCTCTAGTGATCCACAGGCAGGTAGATCCAAATCACCACCATACCCATAGATGGCCTTCCAAGTAGCCACGCGTACCGCAGACAACAAGGCTTCCCCTGTGGGCATGTCATGGTGCCCATTTCACCTGGGCTGATGTTCTGAGGGCTCCATCTTGACTTGCTGGCACTAGTGACCAGCTGCAGCTGACTGCACAGCAGCCCCATTCATCTGCACGTGGCCAATTTCCCCCGTTTCCCCATCCACACCCCAACAACGACCCCATTCCAATATCAGGAACCCTCTCCGGTCCTCCCCTACACCAAAACTACCCAAGTCTAGCTGGGTCTCCCCTCTCACGGCCCCTCCTCAGCTGATGTGACTCTTCACTGTGAGTTCTTCCTCTTTTTCCATTCAGGTCTTGGAATAAACTTTATTCCTTCTCTCTGTTATCAATTCTAAGAATCTTATCTGTTGTCAACAAAATGCAGTTTTTGCAAAGGAAATTGTTTTACCTTTCAAAAGTATTGGTGGAGGGGATAACTTCGGAAACCTACTTTGGAAGAAAAGCAAAAACTCCAACTTGTCTTTTTTCTCTTTGCACTTCTGATGTCACAATTCAAGCTCCCCTCTGCTTGGCAATTGGCCACCTGCCCTTCCAGGAAATAGGACGTCACGTACAAGAAAGTTAGAAAGGAAATACGTGGAAATAAACATTGACTCTCTGATTCCAACAGAGACAATTCTGAAACAGATCTCTCTTGCTATTCCTCTGCCTCTAACCCTTCAGTGGCCTCCCAGCCTCCAAGGCACTAAAGCCTCCATGCTCCGTAACCTCCGCCTGAGCTTTCGGTTCAGTTTGTGTCACTCCCCTACCAGGCCAAACACAGCCGCACCATTTTCCATTGTACAAAAGCGCCATGTGTTGAAGTCAGTAAACTTTTGGGACACTCCTGTTCAAAGACTGTGGGCTTGGAAGCCTGACTGTAGACTGCAGGGCCATATTCATCAGTACAATATGTTGGTCAAGTTTCTAATTTGAAACCTTATTTTCCTCAAAAAATTCAAACTAAATGTTATCATTTGCCCCATCCTTTCAATTTGTTCTTTATGGATTAAAAAAAAAAAAAAGCTGTATGTGAAAATCTCAAAATAATAAAGCACGCCCAAGAGTTTCTGTGACTGTGTAGTCCCTGGGTCTGTATCGTAATTAGTGGAGGCCTAGTAGATTTTTCTCTTCCCCAAGCCCTTTCTTAGCCCAAAGGGAAGGTGATTTTTCCTTCAAATAAGTTCATATTTTCCACATCAAGAAAGGCACACTAACCATAGATTTGACACTTTTAAATATCAACTTTATAAGGTAAGAGTGAGAGAATAAAAATGTACTAGGTTAGTCAGTGATTTTATATAATAAATGTTTCTCAATAAAAATGATCTCTTTTAACAAAGGATTAAGTCTAATATCTATCTTTCAGGCTTTACTTCCACCATGATCTCCCTGTATACTTATTACGGGTATTTATTTCACGTTTTGTGGAAAATAAATAGAATGTGTCTGCTTAGGCACATTTCAGAAAGCCACTGTCATATTACTGAAATGATACTCTCTGGGGGATGCAATGAAATGCATGTCCTTTTACCCAACACTGACCCAGTGAGGCAGGTTTCTATGTGGGGTCTTTTCCATGCCCTCCTGAAGCGTGGTACTTGGCATTTTTTATTCAGAACCTTCAGATAAGCCCACTCAAGACAATGTAGGTTGCAGTTTTAATTCTTAAACTGCAGGCCACGTGAGCACCTTGGTCATGCGGGAACGCTCTAATTCCAATCTCCTGACCGTGTTCGCTGGTCTTCTCATCACATGCAATCAGCTAGAATTTAATTCATCTTTTACCATGCACTCAGCTAGAATTTGATTCACTTCAGGAGCAATGTGGAAGTCGGAGCCTGAGCGTTTCTCTAGTGTGACACCACTGAGGATTAGCCAAGGCTGGATTCTAAGTTCAGAGATCAGGAGCCAGAAGAGAGAAAGTGCCGGGTAGGAAGGACAGCCGAGGTTGGCTCGCGTGCGTAAGTCTGCTTTATCAGCTACGAAATTCTGAAAGGCTGGCTTACTTTGGAAAATTCATCTTTCCTTTAGTACACATTACATTTTGCAAAAAAAGGAAAAAAAGGTTTATATGGAAAATGTCTATACAAAAGTCACCACGGTGTACATTATAAGTGCATACATATTACATAAGGCATAAAGAGAGAAATAAAATATGGCTCATGTTTCTTCCTTTGGGCAGATTCCAACATCTGCCCCCAACCAAGCGCTCTGCCGTTCAATCCCTACTTGGTTCAGCTCCTTTTGGAAGCAGTGAGGTTGGCATGCCTGAGATGTACAGACGTCCTCAGGAGGTCCTGCGCTGAAGCACTATCAGAATTTTACATGAGCAGGAGCCACCTTTCATGTGAGGAAGGGGAGAGCTCCAGCAGAGCCTCCCCGCCGGGGCTGAGTGCCTACCGAGTGACAGGTGAAGAGCGGAAGTCCTGGGGCAGGTTGCCTGTTTCCATTCCCACTTTGCACTCACTAGCTGGACAAGACTGGGGATGTTTCCTCTCTCAGGATAACAATGGCACTGCCTTATAACGATATTTTAGGAATTGAATAGTGCCGTATTAGTCCATTTGTGTTACAGGAACAGAATACCACAGACTGAGTGAATTAAACAGTATGAATTTATTTTCTCGCAGTTCTGGAGGCTGAAAGTCCAAGGTCAAGATGCTGGTAGGGTTGTTTTCTGGTGAGATCTTTCTTCCTGGCTCGCAGTGAGAGAGGCCACCTTCTCACTGTGTCCTCAGGTGGCCTTTCCTCCATGTGTACACACTCCTCATGTCCCCTCCTCTTATCCATCCTATTGAATTAAGACCCTTCCATTAAGACCTCATTCAACCTCGATGACCTCCTTAAAGGCCATTACCTTAGGGGTTAGGGCATTCACATACGAATTTAGGGGGACACAGGTCACCCCCTAATGAGTATATATACAGTGCTAGGCATACAGTAACTTCACAATAAACACTACCTCTTATTATGTGATGGACTTTTACTGTTCTCTCTGACATGTATATGAGTGCCAATGTTTCTTTTTTTTTGGCTGATGAAAAATCCAGTTTATAAGTAAAGGCAAATCTATATGAGTAAACCCCAATGAATGCATTTATCGAAAATGACAGGGAGTATAATTTTGTTACTAGTGGGATGACCTAATCAGGACGTATACACCTTACCCATTAATTAATGAAACACATGGTGAAAGGCACTTGATGCTGTAATCTGGTGTCATATATGTGTGATAACATGGTTGGATAACATCGAACCATGACGTATGGGCCAAGTCCAGTCCATGGCTTGCTTCTGGACAGCATGTGAGTTAACAACACTTTCTCACGTGTCTAAGTGTGGCAAAGAAACAAGCAAGAACACACGCAACCACAAGAAGAATAGAAGACAGGGACGTTAGGCGACTCACAAAGCCTGACATCCTTGCTATCTGACCTTTACTGAGAAAGCTTGTGGACTCTTGCCCCATGGAAGCAGTTTAGCCCGAGCTAGCCCTTCAGACAGATCCATTTCTTACAATGTGAACACCTCAGCTGTCCTCTATTCTGAGAAAGTTCACTTGCTGCCTCCAACACTTTCTCTTTACCTTATTTATTTTGAGGAGGAGCAGTGCTAACGCTCCTGACATGCCTCACCATCTTCTGAGAAACCCGCTGACATGGCTCCACCTTTCTTGGTGACTGGGACCCAGTCATGGCCTCAGAAGCCAGTGAGGACCCGCGTCTCTCTTATTAGTCTCGTCCTGAGAGCTCTTAGGATTAGGCCGGAGCATTCCTTCTTGCTGTCATTGGTCTGTCCATCTTTGAATCCTCCTCCTCTTCTCCTGCTTCCCATATGCCCTGAGCTGGGAAAAGAAGGAGAAAGAAACAAAGTCTTTTCGAAGAACATTTTCTATATGTCAGGTTCCCTTTGATTCTTTTCACATCTTAGCTTCTTTCATTCCCATAATAGAACTTCATACACAGACGTAACTATTTCTGCTGTTGGATTTTAAAAATGGACCTCAGAAGAGTTAATTTACTTGAATTCAAGCCCAAGCCCTTCTGGCTCCAAAATTCAAGGCCTTTCATCACAGAAATCAAAAGGCCTGGCTCGCTTGAACTGTATGTAACATAAGGGTAAACAGACTAAGATGACACTTTTCTAAATAAAGTGCCCAGGACTGAAGTGTTTTCAGACATCTGTTTTGTTTTCTTCTCTGTTCTTAGCCGTGTTCCAGATAGTTCAGTTGTCTGCTGACTTCCAAGTTAGTGCAATGTTGTGGTAACACTTTGCTTGTTCAAATATATCCTTGGACACCATTCATTCAATACACTCATTCGATGTAAATAGGAGAAAGTACATATATTTATGATTCTAGAGAAGGCCAAAAATGAGGATGGTTATGGGATTATGAATATACATGTACACATATTTATGCGTGTATGCAGATAATGTACACTTACACACACATACATGCATGCACACACACAGTGTCCTCTGTAACACTCCCTGGAGACTCTGAACACACTTTCTGTTTGCTTCTGTTCCACTCTGTCAGTCTTTCCCCGGGCCAGGTTTTAACTTAACCCCCTGAAATACGCCTGACTGCCACTCTTCCTCTGAGCCACGTAAACAACGCAGGGCCTTGTGCATAGTGATGCCTGCTGAAACCAACAGGAGAAATGGAATCATTATTAAGGCACATGTTCACTAGAAAGTAGGCATTCAAAAAGAATAGGCCTTAATAAATAAATTATTTTGGAGTCTCTTTAAATCACCTAATACCAAACAACCTGATTGGCTAAACACTTTAATTTTTTTTTATCACTGCTACATAGATGCAGTGTATGATTGTGTTGCATTGTGGCAAATATTTGAATAAAAAGACAAAGAACAAGGTCAGAACCACAGCAAATTCACCAGGAGATTCAGCTCCTGGCAAAGTCTGACGGTCTCCCAAGGGCAGGGAGGAAACTCTGGGCTTATACAGCGATTGTAGGTGTAAAGGCAAGAAAGATGGGGGCTATTTCTCCCCAGTGTTTTTCAAAAGCAGCTCCCACCTGATAGTATGTGAGGGATACGTACTGCAGTGGAAATTTATCTTAGTTGTCTTTGCATGTTTTTTTCCCGGTGACAAGCAGGTGGGTCTCGTTGTCCTCTCTTGACATAAAGTTTGGATTCCAGGTAGAAAGCAGAGGGTAAAGACATTCTTTTACTGCATCTGGGGTTCCAAACGCCTGAGCTCCTAGGGTGCTTTGCTAGGGAAAGCCTGTGGAGTGGGCATGAGGGTATTCAGAGACACTAATCAGAAAGAGAGATGGGCCAGGCATGGTGGCTCATGCCTGTAATCCTAACACTTTGGGAGGCCAAGGTGGGCAGATCATTTGAGCACAGGAGTTCAAGACCAATGTGGGAAACATGACGAAACCCTTCTCTACAAGAAATACAAAAATTACCCAGGTGTGTGGCATGTGTCTGTAGTCCCAGGTACTCAGGAGGCTGAGGCAGGAGGATCACTTAAGCCTAGAAGGTTGAGGCTGCAGTGAGCTGAGATCATACCACTGCACTCCACCCTGGGTGGTAGGGTGAGGCTCTGTCTCAAAACAAAAACACACACAGAGAGAGAGATATATTATTTCCTTATAGAAAGGAGTAGAAATTGCCGAATTTCCTCAACAGCAGAAACCTCTGCCTCAACGTAAGGAAAGTCTTCAGAGAAATGGAACCACTTCAAAGGGGGATTTTTCCGGGTTCCACGAAGAGCATAAACTCTAGGCGCTGTGTCTCCCAGCACCAACAAAGTTCCTGGAGCAGCTACACGAGAGGTCCCACTATCAGGGATTAAGAGGACACTGGGCATCACCATGACAACCAAAAGATAAGAGAGTTCTTTCCCCGTTTTCTTGGTACCACAAGAAATTCTCATGTTCGTGCCGAACCTAGAGAAAGACAGCAGTCCCCAGGAATGACTGAGTTGGAGTTTCAAAGTCAAATCATTTCGATTTTAAAACAATTTTTAAAAATAGGATATATCTTCTCCCTTCAGATTGTGGACCAAAGTCTCATTCAAGGGCATAGCTATGCACTTATGGGTTCTTCCCATATGTTTCCATCATGGGAGTCTTCCAGCCCCCAGTGGGGCTGTTGCCACTGTGGACCAGGGTCAGCGCGATTGCAGCCAGAGAAGGCAGCAGCCTGTCCCAGTGACCCTCAAAGTGGCCCCAGTCAGCAGGCATTAGGGAATAATGGCACCTCCTCCATACCTCCCAATTCCCCTTTACAACTTACAAACTCCACAAAGGGCACTCTTTAGTATTACTATCAGCCTTCACTTCTACATTCTGAAAAAATGTCTAGCTTTAAATAACGTGTGTAGACACAAAAACTGCTAACTCACCAGCTGGCAGCACCCCAGCAGGGCCTCCCATGCTGAGCTAGTCACACACTGCTTTCTCGGTCCTGCTACTTCTCTCAGGCACCTCTCATCCTCGTGGCGCTGTCCCTCGGGGACCTTCATGCTGCCCTTGGCCACCTTTCCTGGTGGCACCCCACTCAAATTCTCTCTGCTCGCTCCTCGCTTCTCAAAACAAGTGACTTTGCTGAGTCTAATTCCCTTAGGGCTTTATCCTAGGGCCAAAGCATGCTGAGAAATAAAATAGGGAAGACAGGGCTTTAATCAAGACTCTTCAGGTTCCAAATGCTGCAAACACAAACTGAAATCCCTCACAGAATCCAAGAAATCGGTTGATTAAAAATTAGAAGGGTAAGAATAAAGTCAGACTTAAAAACAAGAACACCTCCCCACCTCTCACCTCTGCTTCCATCTCTTGCACTAGAGCACAGTTTTCTCCTTATGAGAGGCATGGCCCTATGGCCGCCGCCAGCTTCCCAGTTGTACATGTGATCGCTTCCCCAAACTCAAAGGGGACTGATTCCTGTAGTTCCTGTAAAGCACACCCACTCAGGCACGTACACTTGCAGGTACCTGTGCACATACAACCAAAACACACGAAGAAACCCAGGAGGATTCAGATGGGCTCGGCTTGCGTCATGTGTCCATTCATAAGCCAACTGGGACCAGAATGAAAATGAATTACGATTGGGTGGCGTTAGATGGGGTGAAATGGTTCTGTAAGAATGTGAAATTTCCCAATATAGCCAGGTGGCTACATGAAAGTATATTATGAGAGAAAGAATTCCTAGCAGATAATCACCTATAAATCTATATGGAAGCATTTTGGGCTGTCTTCTGAGCCAAACAGTCATTTAGGAACAGCTAGACATCTTTTGTGAAGTTAGAACTGCAGGCTGAGAGCAATACTGAGGGATGCCCTTTGCAATCATACAGAAGTTGTAGAGGAGAACTGGAAGACACAAAGGAGGTAATTTTTCCTTATGCCAGGCAGAGAAGAGCCCTGCGGGTCGGGACCACTTTGAGGGCCTCTGACCTGCACCACTCAGAGAGGCTGCTGCCCTCTGACTGTCACCACGCTGACCCTGGCCCACAGCAGCACAGACCCGTCAGAGACTGAAGGAGCCCTCTGATGGGAACAAATGCAAGAACCCTGGCCACTATGCACTTGTGTGAGACTCTGGTCCACAGCCTAAAGGTAAACGATACACTATATTTTTAAAAACTGTTTTTAAATGAAAATGATTTGACTTTGAAACTCCATCTCACTTATTCCGAGGGCCCCTTCCACCCTTTAGGGTTCAACATGAATATGAGAATTTGTTGTGGTATCTACAAAATGAGGAAAAGATCTTCTTCTTTTTAGGTCATCGTTGTGACATCCAGTATTTTCTTAGTCCCAATCAGTGGGAACTTTCATCCAGTAGCGTAGGACTTAGAAAAACAAAGTTTACTTTTATAAATTAATAGGACTTAAGGACCCAGATTCACCCATAAGTGCAAGTTTACTTAGAAAAAACTACTATTTTTGGTCTTTATTTTTTCTAAATACACACTTGCTCAAAGCTGAAGAATGGGAAATCTAGAAAAGTGTGGAATAAACAGTAATACTTGTTATATATATCGCTCCAGAAACTTCTCTACCTAGATTTTTTAACAATAATTTTTATTTTTTATTGATGTATTTTTTATTGGTACATAATAGATGTATATAATTTGAGGGTACACATGATAATTTAATGTAATCATATAGCTTGTAAAGATCAAATCAGTGTACTTGGAATATTCATCACCTTAAATCTTTGTTTTTTTCTTTATGCTAGAACCATTCCCACTCTTCTCCAGCTCTTTCAAAATGGATGGCAGATTATTGGAGACTGCAGTCACCCTGCTGATTCATCTAACACTACATCTCACTTCTTCCATCAAACCGTATGTTTGCACCCATTAATCAACTTTGTTTTATGTACACATACAATATTCAAAACATTTAAACACCTGCCAAGCTTAGAGACCAACCAATCAGAACACACGCTGGCTGATGAAGAACAGTAACTCCCACCACAATACCCAAGCCCTCTGAGTTAGGCTTTACACGGCGGTTGCTTTGCCTTGAAGTGGTCCAGGGCTGCCAGATTTCGGAGAAGCCCTATGTGTGAGCAGTGGTGGTGATGGCCGGTTCTTGGTGCACTGGCTGTTCTCCCATGATATCCAGGTCGTTTGATGTTTTAACAATTGGTATGACCATCTGTGCCCGCATGTACTGATGAAGTTAACAGCCCGGAATATATCAGGATGCTTCCTTATAGTATGGGTTTCTTTTCTTAGCTTAGCAAAATCTAGGGAATACTTTCCTACAGCAAAACATATTCCTATACATGAAACTTTCTAACTGGTCTCTGGTGGTGAGGTATGGGCACACCAATGTTTTGCTCCCCTCTGCTCTTGCAGTGGCTGGTGGCGGCCGTGCCAACAGTTTCCAAAACAGTCACTTCCAGCCAACTTGACTGTTTAATGTAGAGTGTGATTAAAAACACTGTCATTCTCTTTATGGTGTGAAAATGGCTAAGAAGAACCACTTTGTAACGCAGCTCCTAAATGGGAACATACTTACCCCATTACAGGGCTATAATATGGTTCACTGAACCAAACCCCTATGTGTGGACTTTCAACTCATTTTCTTCTGAATATTTTATTTTATTTCTAATAAACATACATGTATCTGGTTATTTTCTTAAGATAATTTCCTGAAAGATGAATTTTGCTATCTTGGAGCCTACTTAAGGCTATGGGCAGAGATTTCTCTACCTTTTTATGAGTCCCCAGGTATACTCATATACAGGAGTATATGAGTCCCCTAGACTGCCCAACTCTGCGCCCCTGACCCTCACCTTGTGAGATGTGTGACCTCAGGCGTGCCTCTATCACTCTGAAAATGGGAACGATCATGATACTGACCTCATTGACAGTTGTGAAGATCAAATGAGTTAATATATACGGAGTTCCCACAGCAAGTCCTGGCTCCTTGCCCCGGCTTATTAAATATTACTGATTTCACTAATAGTAGCAGTAGCAGTATTATCCCTCCTGCAGAAGATGTGATAATCTCTCTTTTCCCTCAGTCCCAAAGGCATTGGATATTACTTTATACTCATTGCTACAAAACAATAGGTACATACAGATTTTCCTTTTAGCAAAATGCTCTGATTACTTTTGAGATGGAATTTATGAGACCATAAATCAATGACAGACACGCATGTTTTATCTTTTACTTACTTTCTATTAGGCTGTTTGGCCAATTCAGAGACATTTTAAAAATGGGGGACTGTTCTGGGAGTCGGAGGCAGCCTCTTACCCACACTGTGTAAAATGAAGAATGGAAATGCCCAAGGAATTTGAACCTCACTGATGTGCTCTAGATAGAGCTGCAGTTTTACAGCCTAGCCTGCCCGCAGTAATCACCTGGGAAACTGTAAAAGCTGCTGATGACTGGGCCACACCCCCAGAGACTGTAATTTAATTGGTCTGATTTAATTATACCTGGCCTGGCGATTGTTAAAAAGCTCCCCAGGTGATTCTAATGTGCAACCAAGACTGAGAACCATGGTGTGGGTGGGTACTAATTAATTCGGGGTCAATTGGGTGTGTCTGCAAGGCTGGGCACTGGAGAGATTGCTTTCATAAGAGCTCTCCAGGCCAACTGAGTCAATTGGCACAGTGTAAATTGGCTACAGAGTTTTGAGTCTAAGACGGAAACCGGAACATTCAATCCAGCTAGACTTGGCAATATCCTGAAATGTTTGCTCTAAACACTTTCTTTCACTTTCAACGGTTTCTTTTCCTTAAAAATCAGTTCATAAGTTACATTTGCATTTTGGTGCTGGAAAGGAACAGGACACAGCGGATACATCATGCTCTTGACTATGTTTCTTCTGTGCTTTGCTGCTACTGATAAAGTAAACAAACACACAAAAAATTAAATCCACACTAAACAGACTGGATAGCATCCACTGTGTTGAGTTGGTGCTAAACAACTTAGATGTTTTGTCTACTTTGAGTCCTGAGGTTCAGTATTTTAAGGAAAGAATAGTATACTTCCACTAAAAACTGTAAACTGAAATTGTCCTTGAACTGGGAATATTCAACCACGATGCGTTTTCAAGGGAAAGGTTTAGAGTGGCTTCAAAGAACTCAGAAATCAAGAAGATGCTGACGTATGAGGAAAGCCTACATTATTTGCTTCTGTGGTTTTGAAGATGTAAATAGAAGCAGTCATGGCAAAGAAGTTCTATAATTAGCTTTCATCCTGATTCCAAAAGTTGCTTATTATAGAGCTTTTAATAGTATATAAAAAACCACTGTTTCAAACTTTTGGGTTGACTTTTCTGGCACTCTAACGAAAAAAATTAGTGTTTTCAGCTTTGTGGTTTCCCCAAAGTCATGTGCTAAGCAAGGAGCGGTCCTCCATGGCCGAAAGCTTTTTTGGAGATGGTGTAAGCTCCGGTCATTTTCTTCTCCCCAGGCACAGATTTTCAAAGTCAGGGCATGAGTTTAAATCAGAAATTAAATGAATTACTGGTCTAAACTGTGAGTGTGATTATAGAAAGACACTGGTATTTAGGCCAAACAAATGTGCTCTTTAAATATAGCGGCCATACCCAGTCGTTCTTCCAAAACCACAACAGAGAACAGTCTTGCTCAGTTAATCATACCTCCCCAGAGAAACTGCCACCTAGAAGACCATCTTCTCAGAACACATTGAGCAGCAGAATAGGGCAACCACATCTCACCCTGCAAAAGAAACCCTCATCATTTCCCGCAATCCCGAACTGCCGGTCAGCATGAAGTCCCTTTCTGAGCTCACCAACTGTGCTAGTGTTTCTAGTGTTTTACTTGTTTTTCCACTTCACTAAATTCTTTGTAGGCTGAAATCCTATGGGATGTGGGTCAGATCTGGAGACAGTCTTGGAATAAGCCTCCACCACCACAATCAAGCTTTCTCCAGGTGCAAAATAGACCAGGTGGGAATAAGAGAAAGCGAATCACGTCTGTAATTAAAAAATAGAATTGGTGAATAGTCAAAGAAAATTTATGAAATGTTTGCGTTTCCCTTTAATGTTTTGCTGATGAGTTTTGGGGAAAAAATGCTAATAGCAATACTGATTGAGCCAGGATTACATTATTGTTTACATAACAGGAGAAAAATGTTAGTTCTAAATTACACTCTTGGGTGTTCCATCAGAATAATATTATCTGGTGTACCTGTGAATGTGCTAGGATGGTTTTGGAGTATACATTAAGGAAATTAGTCAAATAAGATGAGTCTGGGTTTCTCCAAGAATTCAGAGTGCGGTTTCATGATTTCCATGAGATTCTCCTGTCTCTTGAACCTACCCAGCAGGAGCACAAAAGCTCCCAGCAGTGCTTCTCAACCTTTGCCATTTAAAAGCAATCAGAATTATCTGTGAAGCATTTTTTAAAATGTTTAAATTACTGATACCTAGGGCCCACCCCACAACAGATGCCTCAGTATCTCTGTTGGCAGATAGTTTCAAGAAGTACCCATGAGTGTTTCTTAATAGCAGTTGAGCACCTCTGTGACAAGCAGGATAAAAGGGATTAAGAGTCCCACACGAAACTAGCTTTGCTAAGGGTTGGGGCATGGGAGTTTTTTTTTTTAAGGATTGGTGCAGATGATCTCAGCAGTTCCTTCAGGGGATCTGAGATCAAATCATTCAAGATGTTTTAAGGAACAAGATTGGTCATAGAAAGGACACTCTAATCAGGGGTCTTTGAACATCAAAGAGATATACACTTGAAAGCATTACTCCAACCAACTTTTTTTCTGCAAGAATTAAGTTTGGAGATGACTTTTGTTTTGTTTTTAATGTTGATGAGTTTTACCAAAAAAAGGAATGGTAACTCCTTTAATTAACTTAGAAAAACTTCTATTTTCTGAAAATAGACCCTTCATATAAATACCTTTGTTTTTACATTTGTTCTATTAGAAATCACTTCCAAAAATGTTTTCATGAGGAACTATTTGCCAAAGTATGATCATGCTGTTTTTAAATATATTTTATACAGTCGATATGATGCAAAGGAGTTATGTGGGAGTGGAAGTTTGTTTATGGAGGTCCTTACAGGCATCCTTTCAGTAATAGATTGATTATCATTCTCCCATTTTGCAGTTGGAAAAAACTGAGTTTTAGTTTGAGAGAAGTCTCCAACGCCATCTAGTTAGGGAGTAATAGAGTCAGTAATCGAGTTTGGCTGACTCTGTAGTTCATATGTGTTAAATTGCATTATATTAATCCAATCAATTGGGAAGCAAACGTCCTTTCTTAGACCTTAAAAACATGTCATTTAATTCTTTATATCCTGGAAGGTAATTCTGTGTTCACTGAAGAGCAATGAGGATGTTACAATTTGATATCAAGTAAAACTTTTTCATCTCTCCTATTTTCCCATTATTCATAAAGGACTACAATGGCACCTTAGAAAATTTTTAAGGGAGTCTAACTTTTTAAAAATCACCATTTTCTGCAACTGTGTTTTTACTGCAGAACACTTTTCTGTGAAAGAAAAAAGACAAAAGAATAAGGTAGATGAAGCCAGATTATCGCCTTGATTATGGACAAAATTTAGGTTGAGGGACATTGGCTTAAATACGGAGGAAAGTGGGCCTCCTAAAATTGAATCCCAGTTTTAAGCAGACATATTCATTCAAGCACAGGCAGCCCCTATAAAACATGAAGCTTGAAGCAACAGAGATAAATATATGCCTTCTCTGTCCAAGCTTAACTTTTAAGAGACAACGGAGAGGAAACGTCGAGATTTCCTGAAACTTATAATCAATCGGATAAGTTATTCCACCAGGAGCGGAGAAAGTCCAGGATTACTACGGCCGTGGATCTCCCTTCACGTGGAAAAAACCATCAGGAGTAGAGAAAATGTATTTTCCCTGGACAGAGAACTGTGCCAGGAAGTTTTTCATGTGCTTCAGAAAAATACATAAGGAAATGTTCAACGTTAAACTTTATTTGCTGAGTTTCAGAGAGAAACAAAAGGCTAGCAAAACATCTACCATCTTCACATATGTACAGTCCAGTTCACTGCAGGAGGAGAGAGAGAAGCCCCTTGCAGAAAAATCGCTTACTATGAATCGTTCCAGTGTGCACTAATAAAGCAATTAATAAAGTGGAGGTTGAGATGATATGAAGTACTAACACGAGGATCAGAGAGGTAATAACGGATATTTCAACTACACTTTCCAGAATCCCATTTCTGCCTTTATTTCCTCCCTTTCACTTGTAAAATTTCCCTTCAATTATCTTTGAAGGAATATTCTTTACAATAGGAACTGAAACTCCTTTTCACCATAAATCCTCACTTTTGTGATGAGACTGAGACTCTGCAGAAATGACAGCGCTGACCCCTTCCCTTTGCTTGAACGACACATAGTTTTAGGATCAGTTCCTTTGATTCCTCTTTAGTGTGTTGGAGAGAATATTTCCACCTTTCAATATCTGTAAAATGTGGAGTATTTATCATTATCCTCTATTTAGCAGACAGCCTGTTTACATCAGTACTCAGCAAAATTATTTAAAATACAAATATATTTTGTTAAATCATTCATAACAATTTATTACTCTTCATGGGTGTTTACGCTTTTGAAATGATGTATAATGGTAAGGCAGATTTCTGAGTAATTTAGGCCAATCTTCCTACCGTGTTCTCCTAAAAACATTATGTCACATCCTCTAAATTTGAACCAATATTTGTCTGATTGGAAATTTCCAAAATCAGAGAAGTACTAGTGTTGGAAGGCACTGGGTCTAAAACCCTCATTATGTAGATAAGGAAACTTAGACCTAAAAAGATTACATGACAAAAATCACAAAATAAACTATTTAATAGAGATAGAACTGGGGTTAAGTTCTTCTGACTCTCTGAAAAAACTTTTCAATACCAATTGTCTTATTTATGATTTACTTCTTTAGAGCTAATTTCTTGTTAAAAATTCAGACTCCTAGGATGATATTTCTCAATCCCAGTTGCTTAGTTTTACACTTTAATTTGATAGCACAGTTTTGATTTTTTTCTTAATCTGGTGTGATTCTACGGAGAAGGGAAATGGGTTTTTCTTTATTGCTCTTAAAGCTGCTTTTATACCACACAAAATAATCACGCTATCAAAAATCTTCCAAAGCTTTGGTTGCTCTGTAATTGCAGTACCCAGTTCTAACATTGTGAAGGACAAGCATCCGCACTTTCCATTCACTGAATGCTTTAGTGTGTGGGTTTGTTTTCCTGGACTTGCTCATTCATTCAGGGGTGACTCTCATTACCCACATTTAGCAAGGATCCCCTTGCAGCTTCCAGTGTTACAGTCACAAGGTGCACGTCAGATCAGCTCAGATTACGGAGTTAGGTACAGTTACGTTTACTTACTTCTCTTTGGTAAAAAGCTAAAATGTCCCTGTCTGTTTATTATATTAAAAGATGGTTGAGTGCATTTCCCAAATAAGAAGCCCTTATGTTCCACTTGGCTGTGAGTAACTTAAAAGTCTCTGGAGATGATCTTGTCTGTTCTCAGAAGTTCTCCCTGCAGTCTGATTGTGTAAAACAAATCTGCTTCTTCTCTGGACACACTTGGAATTCTTTCCCCTCTTATGTTCCCACTGATTTAAAAATCTGTTTCGCTGCTCCAGATCAGAAGAAAACGTTACTTTCCTAGCCAAAGATTTTGCATTGACCAAGGCTAATTAGAAGGTCCAATTCGTCTTTGAAATCAGGTTTTATTCCTCTCAGCCATGATTTCCACCAATATGATGTGACCATTTTATTTCCCCAGTAGACAAACATTTGAACAAGAGAATAGCTGTTTAGAAATATCTCCATGGAAAATAAACTGTAAAACTCAACACAGCATAGCATATGTCAGCGCCACGGGAAACAACCACGTCCAAAAGAAATGAGCCTAATTTTCTGACCCACTGGTGTGAGAGTGAGTGGACTTGGATCAAGTGCAAAGGAAGCCATCTGAGGATCTGGGACGCCAGAGGAAGGGAACAGGCTAAGAACCCTGCCCTTCTCAGAGGCACGTCCGTTTTGACGTGAGACCATGGTGAAAGGAGGATGCAGAGTGCCGGAAAGAGACCTCTTTTCCTGTCCATGTCCTCACTGCCCTCCTGGCCCCAGCAGCAGTGCCCTTTGCACGAGTGAAGGCCCAGCTAGCTTCTAGGCTCAGGACTAGGAGAAGATGGAGTCATTATCTATGGTGAGATTGAAATAACTCCGGTTAAAATAGCTACATAATTGAAGTAGGATTCCAGTTTTAACACAGAGTTATTGATTCATTTCTCCCTTCCTTCTCTATGTGCAAACGTAGCCTAGCAATCTGAATTTGCATTTAAAATACACTTTCTAAATGTCCCTCTCTCTCCCCTCCCCCTCTTTTTGTCTTTCCACAACCTTCAGCCAAAACAAATGCAATGGAATTTCTCAGAAACTCTTAGGGAGCCAAAAAGTATGCTAGATGCATTAGGTTTATGTCAGATCTAGGATCTAAGGAAAACAAGACATCCAGGAAATGTTTAAAAAATCAGATCCCATCTAGCAGGACGCAGACTTTGGGTTGGCGCCTTCGTGACCAGCAGGAATGATGCAAGAAGGATTGTAAGTCACTCATTTCCCCAATTAGATCTCATTTTCCTGACAGCAAAATAAAACTGTGTCTCCACACAGCAGAACAATTCACATTGCACTGATCGGTCAGGTTTTTTATTGCTGATTAGTTTTCCTGAATAAAGAAAGTTCAATAGTAGCCCTAATGAAAAAGCTTCAAATGTGATGGATAGAGAGCCTCATTTACTAGTACGATTTTGGTTAAGGTCTTCAAGATTTTACCAAATTGTCCTCGTAGCAGTTTCAGCACATGCAACCCGGCTGTTTTGCAGCAGGAGAGCCAGCGATTGGCCTGGAGACCCCACCACCAGCACTGCAGAGTTGCAAGGGGATCGTCACAGGCAGCTCAGCGCACTAGAAAAGTCGGCAGGGCTGGGCGGCCACCTCATCGGCCCATGACCGTTGCGCGATGCTGAGCAGTTCACTTCATTTCATGGGTCCTACCTTCCTTCTCTGTAAAATGGAAAGTTGGCCAAGGGCAGTGGTTCAGTGGCTCACGCCTGTCATCCCAGCACTTTGGGAGGCTGAGGAGGCTTGAGTCCAGAAGTTCAAGACCAGCCTGGGCAACATAGTGAGACCCCCATCTGTACAAACAATTTGTTTTTTTGAGATGGAATCTCTGTCACCTAGGCTCTGTCACCTAAGCTAGAGTGCAGTGGCATGATCTCGGCTCACTGCAACCTCTCAGGTTCAAACAATTCTCCTGCCTCGGCCTCCTGAGTAGCTGGGACTACAGGTGCCCACCACCACGTCCAGCTAATTTTTGTATTTTTAGTAGAGACAGGGTTTCACTGTGTTAGCCAGGATGGTCTCGATCTCCTCACCTCATGATCCACCCGCTTGGCCTCCCAAAGTTCTGGGATTATGGGTGTGAGCCACTGTGCCCGGCCAACAATTTTTTAAAAAATTAGCTGGGTGTGGTGGTGTGTGCCTATAAGTCCCAGCTACTCAGGAGGCTGAGGCAGGAGGATTGCTTGAGGCTGGGACGTTGAGTCTGAAGTGAGCCAAGATGGTGGGACTGCACTCCAGCCTGGGTGACAAAGTAAGACCCCATCTCTTAAAAAAAGAAAAATAATAATAAGTACCAGGTGAAAACACTATGGTTCTAGCAATGGGAGAAAGCAAACGTTCTGATCACACTGAATCTGACTTCTTTCCTGAGGACACTTCAGCCAAAATAACTACAATAAAAATAGCGTAGCATAAGGAGTTTCTACAGTAACAAGGGTAAAATACCCAGAAGTTCCTGTCAGATTTCTTGCACACTCCTCTGTTTGTTTTCATGGAAAAAGCTGTATTTTTACATAGAAGCAACAATATTATTCGCAGTTGTGATATCAAAGCTTCATATGTGTGTTCATAGTTTGTTTATTGGAAAAAAATAAAGTAAATCCTGTTCACTCTAACCTATGTGTGGTGGGGGAAGTTGTGGGGCAAGGCAGGGACTCTCGGTAGTTCCCTTCAAGTGAGCTTCTAAATAGCAGGGACGGATGCCTGGCGCAGAGATGTTGACTGAAGAATAAATTCACATACTGAAGAGAATCATGTTACTCATAATTTTGTTAGCAATTGATTGCATGATTAAAAAACTGGGGAAATTGGTGGGACACAGGGCTCACACCTGCAATCCCAGCACTTTGGGAGGCCAAGGCAGGTGCATTACCTCAGGTCAGGAATTCGAGACCAGCCTGACCAACATGGAGAAACCCCAACTTACTAAAAGTACAAAAAATTAGCTGGCTGTGGTGGCAATGCCTGTAATCCCAGCTACTCGAGAGGCTGAGGCAGGAGAATCGCTTGAACCTGGGAAGCGGAGGTTGTGGTGAGCCAAGATTGCACCACTGCACTCCACCCTGGGCAACGAGAGAGAAACACCATCTCGAAAAAAAAAAAATTTGGAGAAATTATTAAAATGTTTTAAATGTTATGTAATTTATTTTTTGAAATGACCGAATAAGAAAATAAATGAAAATATAAGGAATTGTAGCCATGTTAAGGGTTAAATAGGCTTTTAAGATGATAGAGCCGACCTCCACCAGTACTTTTTCTCTATGACACATTACAAGTTTACAAAAATGACACAGCTGCAAATTCCTAGCAGACAGTCCATCTGTAAGATGAACACAACTCACAGAGAAAAACCACTGGGCCATGAAGAACTCCTCAGGCAACTTTTAGCAAACTACCTGCTGGTATTTTCTAAGACGTATGACTGCAAGGTGGATGGGAAAGTTTGCACTTTCCCTTCTGGCTAGAAGAGACATCCACAGTCTCATGTGCACGGGGGGCTGCATTTTGGGCATAGAAGGTGGGCATCAGGAAGGAAGCCGTGGAAGGGGGGCCTAGGGACCCCTTTTCTTTTTCCTCAGGAGCAAGTGCCCGGTGTGAACTTCTCCCCTCTCTTCCTTATTTCTCCTCCCTTCTCCCTCTGTCTTGGATACTGACTTAAGCGGGAAGTGTGGACAGCAGCCCCTGACCCAGTTTGCACTGAGGATGTGGTCAGAGAGCCAGCCATGGGCAGCAGCCACAGGCTGAGTGGGCCGCCCTGGACCGTGTGGCAGGCAGAGCGCCTTCCTGGCCCTGCCAGCCTCTTCAACGACCCCTCTTTCTTCTCTTCTCCACAACCAAAACAAGTCATTCAGATGCCAGTCCCACGAAAATCCACTTCCTCCAAGCACCAGCGTTCCAGGCTCCCAATCACTCTTTTCTCTTTTTTTGTTATAAACAATTTGCTTCAGGGATCCTGCGTCAGTCAGTTACCTGTTCATGTGATACAGTGATTTGCCCATGAGGATATGACAGTCCACAGATGTTTGTATATTACAGAACACCTGGTGCTCTCATTCGTCATCTGTGGGGGACGCTGCTTCTGAGCAGCGGACTTGATGGCACCAGAGTCTCTGAGGTCTTCAAATGATTCGGTAGGAAATAAAACAAAATGAAGTCAATTAACTTATTTATGTTTTTTAATCTGTACAAAATGGAGAGGTAGTTTCTAAATTCTATTTTTTGTAATAAACTGAAATTCAAAAAGGTTAAGCAACTTACTCAGATCTGCTTATCTCCATGTTCCAAATATTGTACACTTTTGTACTTCATCACATAGAATTTTCAGTAAAATTCAGAATAATTAATTTTTAAAGCAATCGCAGAGTCCTTTCTATGCGTGATGTTAGGACATAGGACCGTCATACCTAAAACAGTAGCTGCTTGCAAGCTAGAAAGACCGGAGATCAGATCTCAGCCCACCTGTTCTGAGACGAGGGGAAAGGCCTTCATGGCTTCTGAGAATCATCCTTGTCATGTGACAAGGATTATGAATGTTTACGTGAATAGCTGTATTTAAATAGTCCAGCAAGTAGAAATAATCCTTGTTCAATGTTTCATATTTTTGAGAAGTAGAAAAACGGCCTATTCTTTGGGAATTTATACTTAGATTTTTCAAAAATTGCTAAAAGATACTAACAACTGTTATCATAAGTACCTATTTATTCTATCTTCATTTTTAAAATATATATCAATTATAATGATAGGATAATTTCAAAAATCTCCCTTGGAAACCTGAAAGATACCAGCCTGGTGTTAAAATAAACAAACAAAAAAATGGAATGTTCTCCCAAATAAGAAAGTAACTTCTTCTTCTTGTGCGATCAAAAGAAAAAAATTTAAAAAAGGAAAACTAACTTCATAGATATTCAAATGGAATCCAAACCCAGAGGTAATGTCAAAGAGACTCTGAGTGCCTTAGGGTGACATGGAGTCTTGTCTTTCAGTCTCTGTAGGGAAGTCCCAAAGGTACACAGCATGCAGGTCCTTCGTGACCAAAACCTGTGCCTCAGCTTTGCTTCCTTTCCACCCACCCCTAGTGCATCAATTTATGGAACTGTCCAATACATAGAGCTTCTGAACCATAAATAGAATTCACCAGAAGGAGCTTAACTGTTTAAATGAAGATCATAATTCCCCCCCAGAGACTTCATACATTTAAAAATCCATTCCATATAGCACATTAAAAAAAAATTGAGGGACAAGTGCCTCACTATGTTGCCCAGGCTGGACTGAAGCTCCTGGCTCAAGCCACCTGCCTACCTCAGCCTCTTCAGTAGCTGGGCCTGCAGGCACGTGCCCAGCCGCACGTATTCTTGAGTCCCTTCTGTGTGCACAATTTGTGCTGGCCATTAGAGAAGACACAGAAGTGATTAAGGGAAGGCAAGTTCCGGGAACTGACATGGGATGAGAACGCCAGCCCAGCCCATGGTGCGTCAGCCGGGAGCGGGAGGTGGAACAGCTCCCCTCGTCCACAGTTTCACTTGCTGGGCTTTAGTTACTGGCAGTCGTCACAGAGTGAGACCACGTGCACACAACTGTTATTACCGTATATTGTTAGAGTTGTTCTACGTATTATTTTGTTGTTGAACCTTGTCCTAGGTATGTATGTATACAAGAAGATACAGTGTGTATAGGTTTGGTACCGTCTGCAGTTTTAGGTAGGCAAGAGGGGACTTGAGACCTGTCCCCTGAGGAAAAGGGGGACGATTATGTAGACAAGTAGCATGGGAGGGTAGAGGCAGGAGCACTGCTGCCTGGGGCACTTAGAAAAGGCTTTGGAGGCCGAGCACGGTGGCTCACACCTGTAATCCCACATTGTGGGAGGCTGAGGCGGGTGGATCATTAGGTCAAGCGATCCAGACCATCCTGGCCAGCATGGTGAAAACCCTTCTCTACTAAAAACACAAAGATTAGCCGGGCGTGGTGGCACGTGCCTGTAATCCCAGCTACCCAGGGGTGCTAAGGCAGGAGAATTGCTTCAACCTGGGAGGCGGAGGTTGCAGCAAGCCGAGATCGCGCCACTGCACTCCAGCCTGGTGACAGAGCACGACTCCATCTCAAAAAAAAAAAAAAATAGGCTTTGGAGAAAATGACATTTGAGACATCAAGAATATATGGAGAATGGGAGGAAGGTATAATTCAAACACAGAGAGCCACGTGAGCACAAAGGAAGCGTAAATGATGCTCGGAGCCACAGCAGCAGGTTTTCTGGTTTGACTAGAGCCAGGAATACATGGCAGCAAGAGGTGTCATAGTACCAGGCAGAGTAAGGGCCCCCATTTGTGCCCATGGGCCGGACCTGGAACCTGTGAAAAGGTTATGTTTCCTAAGAAGTAGAGTTGCTACTAAGCTAACCTAAACACAGGGAGACTATCTGGGCAGCTAGTCTAATCGGGACGGTCCTTGTAAGTAGAACAGGGAGGAGAAGAGGCCGGAGAGATGCATGTGAGAAGGACTGCCCAGCGTTGCTGGCTTTGACAGTGGAAGAAGGGGCCAAGCCAGGGAATGCAGGCAGCCCATTAGGAGCAAGAGGGGACCAGGAAATGGATCTTTTTCTCAAGACTCCAGAATGAGATGCAGCCCTGAGGCCACCTTGATTTTAGCCCATTGAGGTCCACACCAGATGTCCAAGCTACAGAACTGCAAGACGGCAAACTGTTGTTTTAAGCCACTGAGTTTGTGGTCATGTGTTACAGCAGCCACAGGAAACTTCCAGAGAGGAGGAGAGTGGGAAGCTCTATCGGGCAGGATTGAGGTGGGGTCAGGCGCATCGCAGAGACCACTGAACTCTAGTCTAAGAATGCAGTGTGCGAAGATGGTGTCATGAGGTGGAGTCTCCGCTTGAAAAGCTGAGATTGCAGCAACGTGGAGAACACCCTGGAGGAGAGTGAGGCTGGAGGAGCATTGAGGGCGTTGTTGCAATGATAAAAGGCACTGAGTTGGTGCCATCCGTCTAGAGATAGAAATAGATCTAAAGACAGAGTAATGAAACAGGATGTCGAGCTAATAACACAGATGTCACATGCCTGTTTCATATGTCCAGTGTCATAGAGCTGGAGGTTCAAGGAGGGTCTTGGTACCAATTTGAGTGCTGGTTTAGGCCTATTTCTCAAAGCTCAGAAACGAAAACCAATTCAGTTTCTCTCAAACTCTAACCAATTAGCTCCCTTCTCAGGTTTTATTGCCAATAGCATTCAGATCATGTTTTTATTCATTCATGACTATGTTTTAAAATTTCTCTCTAGAGAAAAACATCATGCGGAGTAGCAAGTTAAGAAAAGACTGGTTTGGCAAGGCAGTCTTCTGTGACTGAACGATATAACACAAAGGGCTGGGCTCAGAAACCTGGGGGTCCAGCCATTCTGCCTAGAACTCAGAGGATATCCCCAGATTTTCCCACTGTGGTAACTTTCTCAGCCACAGCCCAGCTGGATTTGTATCAATACAACTAGATATCTAATTTATCTGAAAAAAAAAAAACCCATTCCTGCAAAGTATTTGGAAATAAGAAATCGACCTCTCCTATATTACTTGTTTTCAGTCACTTATTCAAAGGAAAAAAAAAAAACAACAACAACGGCTAAAGGCCAGGCCTTTGCTGGGATGGGAGACAGCTCTTCCCTGCACGTGCTGAGACTCTCGCGGAGGCCGTGAGAGAGTGCGTTTTTTAGAGGGTGCATAACAGCGGCATGCGCCAGGCACAGGGGAAGCACAGGGCCCCAAGCTCAGACTGGAGAATTAGCAAAGGCTTCTTGGAGGAGATTGGTTTTGAAGGTTGTGTGGGAACCACCAAGACAGAGGGAGGGCAGACAGAACACAGAACAACGTAGAGAAAATAAAGAACAGTGAAGCAATATGACGTTTGCAAATCAGCAAATCCCGCCACCGAATGTTCCCCCGGGAATCTGGTCATCTCTCCTCCACCCCTCCCACCTCCCCACTGTGACCAACCAGTGACCAACAGGATGATAAGAACACAGTCAGCCCAGCTGAGACTTTCACCACGACGGGAAACTGAGCACACATATTTATGGCCCTTCCTACTAAAAAAAAATTAAACAACAGTTTTAAAGTACCACGTGGAGTCAATTAAGACAAAACAAAAATTATGAGAACTTGCAGGACGACATCAGCAGACTCAAGATTTTTTAAATTTCTGGAAGTGCCCATGAATAATAGCTCAGCACGTAAGAGGAAGAAGCACAGTTGTGAAGCGAGACTGCCTGGGTTAGGACCCGGCTCTGCCACTCACAAGCTGTGTGACTTCAGACAACCTGCCTCAGTTTCCTCATCTGTACAATGGAAATAATAGTAAGGCCGACTTGCTAGGATTTTCATGAGGATTAAATACAGTGCTTCAACTAAACGGCTTTGAATAGTATCTGCTACATTGTAAGTGCTGGATCCATATTTTCTATTATTATTTTTACATTAGCAGACAAGTCACAAAGGAGCAAGCTACTACTCGGAAAATGCTGGAGAAAGCTGCGGTGCAGAGGAGCTGTGCTAGCCCGACCAGACCTCCCGGATCTGAAGGACGACTGTAGGTCAGCAGACACTTAAGGCACAGCAGTCATACAAATGAGAAGAACCACGGGAGAGAAACAGAACCATTGCACTGCAGGAAACACAGCTAACTGAGGGAAAAGAGAACATTCAAATAACGCCAGCAGTGACCTCAAAGACTCAAGCTCAACTCTGACAGACACGTAGGAAAACCATGATAGGCTTCTATAAAAAGAGGCAGGTAAACAATTTTTTAAAGATTATGGAAATTAAAGAATAAATAAAAGTATTGTGAAATAAAAGTAAAGGAAATGGCCCAAAGGAAAGAAGAGAACTAGAAAAATTTTAGAGTTTAGAATATCATTGCAAGGAAACAAACATCCAACAGGAATCAAAGAGAAAGAATACAAAAATGATGGCAAGCATTAAGAAAAGTAATAGCTGTAAAAAGATATGCATCTTCAGATCAAATGGTTCGCCAATCACTGAAGAAGATGAAAATTTAACTCAACTTAGAGATCAAGAACGTGAGATTACTTTCACAGAACAGAGCATAACTGCCATTAATCATCAAAATTTGAAGTCACAAGGACAGAAGCTGGAAGACGGAGACAAGCCCAAAATTTCTTTCTTTACTGAGCAAGAGGACAAGGCATGTTTCTAAATTCATAGGTCAAAAGTATTTATTATATAACCTTATAAATATAGCTAATATATAAGCTTGAGGTTTTAAAGCGCTCTGTAAGAAACTGTAAGGAGGAATAGGAACTACATTTCCGATCTGTTACAGCACGTAGCTGAGTTTAATGCTGGTCAACCAGGAAACAAATCAAAGCATGATATTGAATTAAGGCTCATAGCCACCAAAAAAATTTAAAATTAAAAAAAGAATCGGTGAAAGGAATTACATCTAGAAAGAAGGACTTGGAGATGGAAATGGAAAGAAATTTAACATTTCAGCTTATAACCTTCTCGACGATTGAAATTGCTGATACTCTCCGTGAAGAACCAGTTTTAGAATAAAGAAACAAATACGCATGTGTCTAAACAAATACTTCCCAACTGAATCGAAAAGAGCTAGTATTGCAAATTCCGGTTACCATTGCAATGCTGTAACACACGCGCGCGTGCGCACCTTCCCCCACCGCCCCACACACATACGGCCAGCCATGTTCTTCTGTGGAGGATGAGATAGTAAATAGTTTAGGCTCCTCGGGTCTGGCTGTCTCTGGCAAGCCCTCAGCTCTGCTGTGCAATGTGAAAGCGGCCGTTTAGAGAAAGCCTCACAAGCAGGCACAAGTGTGTTCCAATAAAATGTCATTTCTAGACACCAAACTTATATTTCAGATAATTTCTGTGTCTCAAGGAATATTATACCAAAATTATATTTCAGATGATTACTGTGTTTCAAGGAATATTATTCTTCTCCTGATTTTCTCTCACTTATTGAAAGATGGAAAACCGCCAGGTGCAGTGGCTCACACCTGTAATCCCAACACTTTGGGAAGCCAAGGCAGGTGGATCACCAGGTCAGGAGTTCAAGACCAGCCTGGCCAAGATGGTGAAACCCCGTCTTTACTAAAAACATGAAAATGAGCCAGGCACGGTGGCAGGTGCCTGTAGTCCCAGCTACTTGGGAGGCTAAGGCAGGAGAATTGCTTGAACTTGGAGGGGTGGAGGTTGCAGAGAGCCAAGATCATGCCACTACACTCCAGCCTGGGTGACAGAGTGAGACTCCATCTCAAAAAAAAAAAAGAAAGAAAGAAGAAAGAAAGAAAGAGAAAGAGAGGAGAGAGGAAGGAAGGGAGGGAGGGAGGGAGGGAGGGAAAGAAAAGAAAAAAAAGAGAAAGAGAAAAGAAAAATGGAAAATCCAATCTTAGTTCATGAGCCATACAAAAATCGGCAGGGGGCTGGACCTGCCTCACGCGCTGCAGTTTGCTCTGAAGAGATGACAGGTTCCAGCACTTTGGGAGGCCAAGGCAGGCGGATCACAAGGTCAAGAGATGGAGATCATCCTGGCCAACATGGTGAAACCCTATCTATACTAAAAATACAAAAAAATTAGCTGGGCGTGGTGGCGCACGCCTGTAGTCCCAGCTACTTGGGAGGCTGAGGCAGGAGAATTGATTGAACCCAGGAGGTGGAGGTTGCAGTGAGCTGAGATTGCGCCACTGCACTCCAGCCTGGCGCCTGGTGATGGAGTGAGACTGTGTCTCAAAAAAAAAAAAAAAAAGATGACAGGAGGGTGTCCTTTGCCTGCTCAGCACGCTCCCCACATCCCTCCTCTGGGACTATGCCCTTTTCAATGAGGAAAGCGTTCCCCAGGCTTATGATGGAGCTGATCAATGGCTTCTCTCTAGCAGCAATAAAGGAGTGACAGCAGCCTGCCCCATCAGTAAACCCCAGCCCCCTGCCCAGTTCTTGATTTAGACACATGAATAGGTCAGACAAGGAAATCTGGTGAGATGATCAGAAGAGAGGCACTCACTCCCTTCCTCTTGCTGGGGTTGCTAAACCATAAAGACAATGAAAACCTGGAAATCCCTGCCACCACCTATGCGATTATGAAGGATAACCTTCCCAAGGATGATGTGATGGTTAAGGCAGGGTCATGGTACCCAGTTTTTGGTTAAGTATCAATCAGTCTAGATGTTTCTGTGAAGGCATTGTTTTGAAGGTGTGATTAACATTTAACTCAGTAGACTTTGAGTAGAGTACATGACCTTCCATATTGTAAGTGGGTGAACCTCATGCAATCAATCAAAGGTCTTAAAAAAAAAAGACTGAGATCACCTGAGGAAGAAGGAGTTCCACCCCCACACTGCCTTTAGACTCCAGCTGCATTGACTCTTCCTGGGTTTCCAGCCTGCCATCCTGCCCTGGGAAATTCACTCTCCTCTAAATTAATATCTCTCTCTTTCTCTTTTCTCATATATAGATATATTCACACACATATATTCATCTACACACACACACACACACACACACACATACACACAGTCTATCATACTGATTCTGTTTCTCAGCCCAAAATCAAGAGCAGGGAGGGGAAAAGGTGGTGATAATCTTGATGACAATTTTGAATGAGATCCTATCTGAATCTGTCACACCTGAGTATCCCAACTGAAGAACCCATAGATTTTCTTTTTGAGAAAAATAGCCCTAGATTGATTCCATTACAAACAGTTGATGGATTCTTGACTGATACATAAGTGACTCTACACAAAATTGATAATGGCATTTTATTTCTTCATATATATATATATTTGGAGACGGAGTCTTCCTCTGTCATCCAGACTAGGGTTCCATGGCACCATCTCGGCTCACTGCAACCTCTGCCTTCTGGGTTCAAACAATTCTCCTGCCTCAGCCTCCCAAGTAGCTGGGATTACAGGCACCCGCCATGGTGCCCAGCTAATTTTTATATATTTTGTAGAGATGGGGTTTCACCATGTTGGCCAGGCTGGTCTTGAACTCCTGGTCTCAGGTGATCCTCCCAAAGTGCTGAGATTACAGTGAGCCACTGTGCCTGGCCATAAATATTTTTATTAATAAAACACTGAAGGTATGTAAGTCAGAAAACCATTCAAAGGGGCAAAAATAGCATTAATATACACATACACCTATATATACACTACTTCTATATTCAGAGCTGCCAAAAATTCCAAGCAAACAGGACAGGTACCCTAGGCTTTAATGCACCAGAATTGTTTCAGTTCCTTTCTTTTCATAAGAAAGTTATTTCCCCAGCTGATCAGAGAGCACACTTGGAGAAAAATCTGTTGATACTCCCCTTGCTGAGTTTTAAATAGCCCGAGTATCTGTGATATATCTTTTGTAGTGAGTACTTTAGAGGAAAAGCATTGCTTTTAAATCTCATGCATGCCCCTAATGTAACGTGAAATAAATTCCACCATGAACGAGCTCCTGCCATGTCTGAAAACTGAATTGTAATATGCGAGCTTTCTCTGAGACAGGCCATTTTTTCTGTGTTCTTAAAAGCAGCAAAGCTAAGAGGATTGATAAATTTTAAATCTCTCCAGCAGATTTCATGTAAAGCAGTAAGTTTATATCTTAGTGCAATTTCAGCAGCAAAGAGGTGAGTAATTCAACCTGAGGTTTCTCAGGCACTCTCTTCAGTCCAATTAGCAGGGCAGGGCGCCTCTCAACGCAGGCAAGCTGTAGACAGTCAGCACGACGGTGCCTCCCAGGAGTTTTCAGAGATGAACCTGGTTTCAGAGGGTGGTCTCTGAGGGTGACCGCCTTGTTTTCAGCACGCTCCAAAACTATCAGAGTGGTAAATAAAAACTGCAAATCAAGCAAACCTGCCTGGCTGCTGCGCGCTGCCAAATCAAAGCGCCGGTGTTTCGTCTGTGACCCTGTCAACCCTCAATGCTGAGGCTTTCGTTTGAACACAGAAGAGCAGATCCCCTTTCCTCAAATCAATAGGAATAACAAGAGAACAGCAGGATCAGCTCTCACCTGTCGAGGACATATCCATGCCGGGCACTTCACCCGCTTTTCCTGCGCGATCTCCTTGCATTCACATCATATTCTCATGACTGGAGTCTTCTTATTTCCAACTGAAAGATAGAGAGGCTGAAGGTCAGTGAGGCCGATGAACTGAACTAAAATCACAAAGCTCTTAAGTGAGGAAGCGAATTCAAACCCAGAGCTGCCTGCTCACCACGCCTGTCCTTCCCACTGCTCCTCGCCTGCCTAGAAAACTGCCTCGGGGCCTAAGGTTGAAGCTGGAAGTAGTGTATTATCATCAAGACACAGGGAGGCTCAGGCTTGCTTTCTTCTTCCACACCTCGGATCACTCCCCAATATACTAAAGATTACTCCACAAGCCGAGAAGAAGCCTTCCCAGAGGCCCTTCAGCACAACTGACTGAAGGTAAGAAGGGCCTCCACAGCCAGCCCACTCTTAACTCACCCATGGAAGCCGCCCATCCACCTTTAACACAGTTTCATGGCTGAAAGGAATGTGACCCAAGGAACATTCATGTTCACAGATAAGACTTGCAAATATTGATCCTTCAGTAACAGTCACACCGGCTGTTATGCATGCAAATAGGAATTGAAATATGCAAAATAAGTAGCTGAACATACAAACTGTTTTTCAAAAGCCATTTGCAGGTGCAAATGCAACTTTGAGACTGTACAGGCATGAACTGTGCAAATAAAGTGTCAGGATGTCCACGTTTCATCTCTTCAGCTCCAAGAATTTTAGAGCTTCTCTTAATGTGTGTGTGAATATTTTATGTGTGTGTTTTGAAAGAGGTAGAGTATTACCTTTCTTAAAATTCTCTATGAAAGGCAGATTACAGCAGGAATTAATTTTTTCTCAAATGTATAAGCTTTCCTGAAATATTGAACCTTATTCTCAGTACCCAGTGTGTTAGGAGTGGGGTAACCTGTATCATTTCTTTAGAATGATTTTATTGGCTTCTGGAAAAAAAAAAAAAAAAAAAAAAAAACATGTATTTGAATCATTAGATTTTATAGGTTTTTTTTTTTTTTTTTTCATTTCCAAGGTCTTATCAGTTACATGTTGTTGACACTGATGGGGTGGTTTTAATGGCTAAAATGACTGGAGAAGAAAGCGTTACAATTTTAAATTCCACTGTCTTGAGCCACGTATGTTTTCTTTCTAATTGTGGCAAAATATACATAACATAAAATTCACCATCTTAAATATTTCTAAGTGTATATTCAGTGGTGTTAAGTACATTCACATAGTACCTAATCATCACCATTCATCTCCAGAACTTTCTCACCTTCCCAACTGAAACTCTATATCCATCAAACGCTAACTCCCATCCAGCCTCCCCTCAGCCCCTGAGAACCACCATTCCACTTTCTGTGTCTATGAATCTGACTATTCTAGGAACTTCATTTAATTGGAATCACGCTGTATTTGTCCTTTTATGACTGTCTTATTTCACTTAGCATCATGTCCTCAAGGTTTACCCATGTTGTAGCGTATCACAGAATGTCCTTCTTTTTTTTAAAGCTGAGTAATATTACGTTGTATTTATACAGCACATTTTGTTTATCCATTCATATGTCAGTGGACCCTTGGCTTACTTCCACCTTTGGGCGTCATGAATAACGCTTCTGTGAACATGGATATATAAATTTCAAGACCTTGCTTTCAATTCTTGTAGGTATATACAAAGAAGTGGAATTGCTAGACCACATGGTAGTTCTATTTTAAGGAACTGCCACACTGTTTACATGGCAGCCACACAATTTTATACCCCCACCAACAATGCACAGCTATTCACATTTCTTCACATCTTTACCCAAAACATTTTCTGTTTTGTTGCTGTTGTTGTTTTTAATAGCAGTCACCCTAATGGGCATGACGTGGGATGTCATTGTGCTTTTGATCTGAATTTCTCTAATGATTCGTGATGCTCAGCATCTTTTTAATGTGCTATTGACCACTTGTGTATCTTCTTTAGAGAAATGTTTATTCAAGCCCTTTGCCCATTTTTTAATCGGGTTGTTTTGTTGTTGTGGTTGTTGTGGAGTTGTAAGAGTTCTTTATATAGTCAGGATTTTAACTGCTTATCAGATACATGATTTACAAACATTTTCTTCCATTCTCTGGGTGGCCGTCTACAATTTGCTAGTGTTCTTGAACGCACAAGAGTTTTTAGTTTTCGTGTAATCCGCTAAGAGTCATGTGCCACATCATGACGTTTGCCTTGATTGACTTCAGCTGGGACCATGGGCATGATCAATTCAAATGTTTTGCTACTCCGCACATGTCCACAAATGACCATAAAAGCACTACAAGTATTCATTTAGGGGTCACAAATACATTTTAGCAAGTAGGCAAATTTACAAAAATCCACAAGGAATGATAATCTCCCGTACATATATACACACACACATTTTACTTTGCTTCAGGGATCTTTGTCTTTCTGGCATCCATTGAGATAGGAAGAATGTAATGTGCGGAAAGCATAGAGAATCAAGATGTACATGCTCAGGCTAGGTCCCCCGTCAGGACCTTCAGTATTATTTAGTTGGACCTGCCCCCCGCAAAACTAATTTGCTGTCTCTCACCCATAGAAATTGTTTCAGGAAGGATGGAGAAAAAGAGATGTGTATTCTAACTCTGAAATTATAGTTCGTATGATTGTTTGATCCAAATCATTGAATTTTCCAAAGACAGGTCAGGTTAAGTCAAGTCTCGAAACCACTGAACAGATGCTACCTATTGTGGAGATAGATGCGCCTGACTAGCAAAACTCAGTGTCCTTAAGCATTCACGACGCATCCTTTTGATTCTTTGGCTGGTTGCCATGTAGCTTACGACAGAATGAGGCCGTCTGAACAACTACTATGACGTCTGACCAGTGTGGCCATAAGATATTTAACAGAGAATTAGCAGGAATGCTGTGCGGCTATGCTCATTTCTTTTGAATTGCATTAATCTGAGTGCACAAAGGAGACCCAACAATGCTGAACTTCTCAGCAAGACTTAGATCCCAGTCTCTGAGCACTGAAGGCCGAGGGCAGACTTGGGACTACGGTGAATCCAGGTAAAAAGGGATCTCGTGGAGGCTCCTGGCTCTTCCTGCTGATTTCTCCTGCTGAGACTCCCATGCCTTTCCAAGCAAATTAGTTGATTTTATTTAAAATTAAAATAGGGTTTTATGTTTGTTTTGTTTTCTATTTCTAGCATTTGCAATGAACGCTGTCTGTCTTTATGTGTGTTTGCACATCTTTGTGTCAAAAAGTACAAATTATGTTCACATTGCTTTTTCTTTTTTCTTTATTCTGTGTGTAAATTGTAAAACTATCTTGCTACTTTCTTTGAGACTTGTGACTCCTCACATGGAAATAAGACTGTGCCACGTATACCGATGTAACAAACCTACATGTTTTGCACTTCTATGCCAAAACTTAAACATTTTTTTAAAATGTTATAACACAAGGATTCCACATTTTCTCTGTTTTTGTGATTTATCTGCCTCGATCTGAGGAGATGATGCTCTGAATGAGGACGCAGAGGGGTACTCACTGCAGAGGATAGTTTTGTATGACTTTCTAGTGTGATCTTGGACATGTGACAAAAATGTTTTGAACTTAAGTTTCAGTACCTGGAAAAAGACAACAATGTCTTTTACCCCACAGGATTGGACAATTAAATGAGGATTTTTCTGCCCAATGATACTCACATATACTGCACTATTCAGGTGTCCACTACTGAGGTGAGTGGACAATTTATATGTAATTTATGAGATTTTCAAGGGTCATTCCGACCCCAGGATTTTTGCCTTACCTGCTGACATGAAGAACCTCAGTTAGATGTAACTCTACTGTAAGCCTTGGAATGACAGCAGGTCTAGAGCCTTCAGAAGCTCTCCCTGGGCTATTTCTAAGTCGGGCTCAGGATGACACACAACTAACTATGGAGACGTGTCTAGCGACTGCCCATATCACACAAGTGTATGTTTGCTAATAAAAGCTATGATTGGGGCAGAATGGCAAGGGAGAGCAACAGAGTCCCCAAAGGAACTGTCAACAGGCCTTCCAGCAGGATTTTCATCTTCACTTACAAAACAACAACCAAAGATCATTCTTGACAACTCAGTTTAATGGTTCATGTCAACATCTGGTTGTGACAATAACCAGAAATATTACTTCAAGGGTTCTAAGCACCGTATTTCCCAGTTTTATGTTCACTATTTAAAATAATTCTTTGGAACAATTTTTAGGCATTATGAAATGTTTTTAAAGATGATTGATCTTATCCATACTCAAAAGAAGTAAAATATCATTAAAATGAGTTGGACTGCATTAGTATACAGAGGTAGATTGTCTTTGCAGATGCTTTAACTGTGTAACCTGTATCCAAGGAAGAGATTTAGAAAAATAATTAGGTGCAAGGAAAGTCAATGAGTAATGAATTATTCTAACGTTTATTCGATTATTTTCATTTACAGTTCTGGCACTGACACTTATTTAAAAAAAAAGATTTTAATTTTAAGTAAAGATTGAATGTCACCAAATTAACTTAACAAAAAAAAAAATAAGAAAGAAATAGACTGTACCTTCAGGTCTTGTTGTGGGCTGGATTTTGTCCCAATCAAAAAGATAGATGTTCAAGACTTACCCTCCTCTCCTTGTGAATGTGACCTTATTTGCAAATAGGATCTTTGCAGATGTAATCAAGTCAAGATGAGGTCATACTGCATTAGAGTGGCCCTAATCTGACTGGAGTCTTTTAAGAAGAGGGAAATTTGAACACAGACACACAGGGAAGAAGACCTCATGGAGGCAGAGATTGGTGCAATGTATCTGCAATCCAAGGAACAGCAAGGGTTGCTGACAACCATCAAAGGCCAGGGAGAAGCAGGGACAGGTCCTCCACTAGTGTCTACACAGAGGACATGGCCCTGCCCCTATTTTGACTTCTGACTTCCAGACTCAAGAGCTGTAAGAGAACACATTTCTGTTGTAAGCCACTCTGTGGTAATTCGTCATGGCAGCCCTGGAGGCTAATACAGATGCCTTCTCTGGAGTTGTTATTGGTTGCACAGTGCTTCGTCTCCTCCGTTCCAGAGAATAATTTTATAATTGAATGCAGTAAGAAATCATCTATATAATTTTCTCATATTATAGATAAGGAAACTGAGATCCAAGGATGTCATTTGTAGTAGATCACCAAGATGTAATGGGAAGAGTCAGAAAAACACCACAATCTCTTGACTATTTGTCTCGTGCTTTTTTTCAATGCACATGCTTGCAAAGGAATTTAGAACCAATGGTTGAAAAAACAAGCAAATATATAATTCTTTATCTTCTTTTCAAACTATAGCCACAGATTTAGCCACAATCAGAAAGCATACTGAAGGCTGCAGGTACTGGCATCTCACAGTTCCAAATGCAGCTTCTTTGCTTTTTGCTTGTTTCCCAAAGTGTTTTTTAAATGTAAATATCATATTGTTCATTGCTATAATAATATTTGCAACTACATTCAGACTTGCATAGGGACACATATAAACCTCTATCAATGTTGAGACCTTGATTGGACTATTAGATATGTATGAAAAATCCATACATTAATATATTTTCCAGTGACTAAGATCTGTTTTATAAGATCTGTGTCCAATTTGCAAATAGTAATAACAGAAAGCTCAGCCCCAGAGATCAGAGATGGGGAGGGCATGTTACTCCGACTGATGGTGAGAAGCACCATCCCCACCACATCAAAGACAGGGATTTCAGAGCTTGGCATTTTATTATTTTTAATTAAATGAAAAATCTGATTTCACCAGGCTGATCAGAGATAAAATTTAGGTTACTTTATTAAAATTTTAGATTAAGATACAGAACTACTAAACCCACAGGTTAAAATTCATAGAGTAACTATTCTTGTTCACCTTTTACTAGTTATCTAATAATAATCAGAAATTTACTTTTCTGAGTTCCAGGGCATGACATTGAATGCTTTTAAAAATTATGACCTAGATGTAAAGTTTCTGCTGCTCTTTGGTAAATTAATTTTATTTACAAACTGTGGTTATCTTAAAAGAAATGTAATTAAATCTATTTTACATTGCTTTATGTTTTAGTCATCAATATTCATGAAAATACAGTACCCTTTTTGCTTTTGGTACTGCATATATGGTGGGAGTTATTTTGCCATCAAGTTTATTGTGTTTTATTGCTATGTCTGTACCAATATTTACAGATTCACTGACAAAAACATGTTTCTAGCCACACAATTTTATAGCAGTTTTTCAGTTTTGGAATATTATTACTGTATAACCATATTGAATGAATGCTCTGGTTTGAATAAACACACATATTTATGTGCAAAAGTATATATATATATATATGTATGTGCATGAATATATATTCATGTATATTAATATTATGCTATTTCACTTTAAAACTACTTTAATATCACTATAATGCATATACAATGAAAGGTCCTTAATACTTCTTCAGAAAACTCTCCTTCTGTAATTAAGAAATATCTTATACTTCAGCCAGTCTTAACCACTGGCGAACTGAGACTCTAAATAGCCTCTAGCTTTACTAGTATGGTAGCTACCAACCACATGTGGCTATCTAAACTTAAATGAATTAAAACTAAATAAAAATGAAAGTTCAGCTCTTCAGTTGTACCAACTACATTTCTAGTGTTCCATGACCGCATGTAGCTAGTGGTTACTTTATTAGATTTTGCAGATATAAAGGGGGTCTATCACTGCGAAAAGTCCCAGTTGCATAGGTCTCCAACATTAAATGCTAGAACTAAACGATTTTTAAAAATGGCTTTATCAAGAAGCATATGAATATGGCCAACTTATGTATTCCAAAGAATAGATTTTTAAGACTTTGTACAACAAATGTCAAAAGAAAAGGAAAAATAAAGGATCTACATATTTTTGTGTAAAGTACTAAGTATCCCAGATGTCCTGCAACAAATTCTTCTGTCGTATGTTGTCCCAAGAACTGGCAAGCTCTCCTACCACATACCTAGCCTGGGTGCCAGATATGATCATTCGTAGTTACACTGCTGAGAGTGTACATGTCAATTAGGGGTTTAGCCAGCTTTCTGCGAACATCTGATCTAATTCTAAATTGCACGGTAAATAAAATAATAACGTGAATTTTATGTATAACCTCTTTTAGTTCATGTTATAGGTAAGTGTCAGGTGCCTATACAGATAAAATATACATAATTTGTACGGTAGCATTACACTTTAAAGTATATATGAATTTTAAATTAATGTTTTATCATTATTGTATGATAATTCAAAATGTACCTTAATTGTTAGATAAAGCTTGAAACTGCACTCTGGAGAAAGGAAGGGAAGACCAAGAAAATTCATGTAAGATACCTCTGTTAATTAAAAATAAATTATTAATTGGGAGGCCGAGGCGGGTGGATCACGAGGTCAAGAGATCGAGACCATCCTGGTCGACATGGTGAAACCCCGTCTCTACTAATACAAAAAATTAGCTGGGCACGGTGGCGCGTGCCTGTAATCCCAGCTACTCAGGAGGCTGAGGTAGGAGAATTGCATGAACCCAGGAGGCGGAGGTTGCGGTGAGCCGAGATCGCGCCATTGCACTCCAGCCTGGGTATCAAGAGCGAAACTCCGTCTCAAAAAAAATAAAAAAATAAATAAATAAATAAATTATTAAAACTGATAGCAAAAAGAAGTAAATTGGGGCCCTAATTTAAATTTCCCCTTCTTTTCTTCATAATTTCTAGTTTTCAGTTTTAATATGACTGTTAGATAAGAAAAATAAAGCATGCATTGGTCTTTAGAAATTCCTTAATACTATGCCACCTACGTCGCTCAGGGGTCAGGGCTCAAACACCATAGAGGAGGTTGGCAGCTACCCAGGAGCTTCTGCCTAACAAACAAAAGAGTAGTTTCTAAGATGCAGGGGTGCCCCAGCTAATAACAGTAAGACAGTCTTTCTTATTTTTCAATATAGATTCGTGTTGGAAAGGGGTGTGCTACTAGGAAAGAATTTGACTTCAATAATGCAAGGAGCCTGTCAAAAACCCACAGCAACGTCCCGGGGTGTCTGGCAGTAGAGGTACAGTGTGTCTGGCAGTGGAGACACAACTCTCATTTCTTTTTCCATCCATCAAAATGAAGAGTTTCATGTTACTATTTCTCAGCAGACAGTTATTTCTCGGAAAAATTTAAAACAGCATATAGAACATATTCAAACTGGAAAAATTATGAGAATTTCATTAAGATGACACACTATGAATGCCTGTGATAAGCATGCTCATTTAATCATTACACACAAACTACCGTGGAAGAATTCTAGAGCTCACTGTTGTGCAAGCAAAGATAAGCACAACTGATGCAAATAAGAAGGAAAAGAACGACCAGGTGAGCGTCAACTGCTAACGCCTTTTGCTGTCTGTTGCCACTTTCCATTAGCCTTTGTTTTTCTTGAATTCTTCATCTATTTTGTCTGGGAGAACTCAGGATAGGAAAATAAGAATGAGCAAGATAAAGAAAGTGTTTGTTATGTGTGTGTGTGTACGCGTGTAGTTGATTGCAGTGTAAATTTTATGTAATGAATAAATTCTATATTTGTGTATTAGTATTTTACCATGTCTCCAGTAGCATGCTATGCCCTAAAAGAGACATTGGCTTTAGCTGAGGAAATCTAACTGCAGTAAGTTTATACGTGGCATCCCTTAAAGAACTTCTGGAATCTAGTAGAATGTTACTTAACTAATTAGACAGAACACATGAATAATTATATAACAAACAGTGTATGTAGTGCCAGGTTGTCTAGTATAGACATGTCTTTATCATGTAATAATGGTTCAATTACACTTCAGAGAAGAGAGAATGCTACAAATAGCTGAATTCATCTTGATGAAGGAAATGGAATTAATTTGGCCTTGATGAATTACTCAAATACATAGGGGAAGAAAGGAAGAAGAATGGTCCTCCAAGGGCTACAGAGAAACTGAATCAGAAATGAGCATCTCAGTTCAGAAGGCAGTGCAGGCTTGACTGAACAGTTTTGTGCATGCACTGTACCGTTATGAAAAGTCAGGGTGCAAAGATCAGATAGAGGCCCATATTAAGTACTCAAACATGCCTTAAAAAGCAGGCAAAACTTTCTGAGTTGAATGGCAGATCAGACATATGCACTTGCCCCCGTTGGCCCTAAGCCTCCAAGAAATAAAGTCTGTAAGTACAATCCAGGCTGACAACAATGTGGAGGGGTCAACGGCAACTAACGAGTGATTTCAACAGATTTCTTTCTTTCTTTCTTTGTTGTTATTATTGTTTTCCAGTACATAGCACTGCACGCTACAGATAAATCTTTCCGGAAGAGTCAATCGATGCAGCAAACTTCCTTGTTTTCTTATTTTAAGATTTCAACCGATTTCTGAAGGTCAGGCAGGGCAGGGGCCTGTGCCGCACTGCCCTGCCGTTGAGGAGCTGAGAGGAGGTCAGGAAGGGCCCTCGGCTGGGAGTCAGAAGGCACTGCCCAGGGCCGAGGCTGAAGAGAGAAACAGTGACTGAACCAGCACTTACTCCCCTCAATCTTTATCCAACGTGGAAAGCAAATAACAGCTGATGATTCCCCAGTGCCAAACCCCAGAGGTTCTTCTCCGAGAAACTGAAGGGAGTGTGGGGAAAGCTGGTCTCCTGACCTAGAAGATGGCATTCCAAATTAAATCGTTGCTGTTGTTGTAACTATCTGAGGGACTTGCATCTGACAGCCAGCTCCTTGCCCACCACCTGTAAAGGCGGCGTCCCAAGCAGCGCTGTGTGCGACCCCCACACCCCTCCACATGGGAGGCCCAGCCAGCAAAGAGCCACACGTGCACAGCAGCAGAGCACGCGCGCCCCGCTCCCCCGCCATCCTCCTCCGCTTCCGTTTCGCGCAAGTGTGCAGAACTGTCTCTTTAGGGCCTCGGCAACATTTCTGTTTCTTTGATTGCAAAGACGAGGCGCCTGGAAACGTTTCTCAGACTGACTCCGCGGGAGGCACCTGCGCAAACTCTGGAAGGCGGAAGGGCCGCTGCCGGTCCCGCGCATGCGCCCTGCGCCACCACCGCCCCGCAGGCGAGACCCGCAGGGCTCAGACTGCAGCCGCGCTTCCCGCGATTTTGCGCTTTCCTCTTCTCTTCGTTCAATTACCTCCTGCAAAGACGTTCCCACAGTCGCTTCTCTTCCTGAATGAAATGTGACTCATTCAGCACCTATATTAACAGCAACGCAGCAAATAAAAACAAATTTCAAAAAATCCATATGGAAGAATACCTGGCACTGGAGAAAAGAGTTAATTCAGAGAAGAGACAATCACTGAAAAAAAAAAAAAACTAAAAAGTTGAATTACTATGCTTCATCACATTTTAAAATATGGTAAATCTATTAAACACAAACAAGGTATTATCAAAAAAATTAGAGAACAAAGAATCTCTCAAATAATGAAATACAATATCTGAAATAAATGACTCCATGGAAAGATTTAAAAACAACTGTGAGGAAATCTAAAACAAAAAGCTAAAAAGATAATGTGATTGGAAAATATAAAAGATAACAAGAAATTTAAAGACACGGAATTATGAAATAAATGATAAAAGGAAGAGCTGGGTGCAGTGGTGTGCACCTGTAATCCCAGTTACTTGGGAGCCTGAGGCAGGAGGACTGCTTGAAAGCCCAGGAGTTCAAGGCCAGCCTGGGCAACATACCAAGACACTGTCTCAAAAACAAAATAATATTTTTTTAAAAGTGTCCAAGAACTAAAGAAATACATAAATATTTTAACTGAAAGACAAAACTGGTTCCCCAGCACATTTTTTTAAGTTTACCTTTTGATTTTCAAAAAAAGTTTATCTTCACTTAATTATTGATCAGCTAGACATAAAGAATCACGTTGTGATAACAGGGCATAAAACACAGCATTTGTTTTATAAAAGAATTTTCTTAAATCTAGAGAAAAACTGTTACACAGTGAACCATGGAAATATTTAAGCAAAACCAATTTACATAAAATACAGAACTCTTTTCTGTGTTGTTCATTAAGACATGGAATGGTTTTAATGCTTTCAAAAAATCAAAATATACTCTTTAGTGGAAGATAAAATGATTTATAATTAAGGCTTGGGAACAAACTCAATCTGTTGCTTTTTACTTATTAGTGAAATGGAGCATATTATTTAGAACAGCTTCAGTGAACCAAAGGCAGAGGGAAAATACTCTTTACCACTATGGAAAGTGAGCTGCTAGGGAGAGGGACTTCCTGTTGTGGATGGTACCCAATGTTTCTCCCACGTGCCAATGCCACACTATTCGTTGTGACAGTTTGGAAGGCTTTGCTGAGAAGGATTTTAGTCCTAGCTCAGTGGGAAAGTGTCATTATGGGTTAGCAATTTCTCCTTTGTGTTATTGTATTAGTCCGTTTTCACACTGCTGATAAAGACATACCTGAGACTGGGAAGAAAAGATGTTTAATGGACTCACGGTTCCACGTGGCTGAGGAAGCCTCACAATCACGACAGAAGACAAGGAGGAGCAAGTCTTACATGGATGGTGGTAGGCAAAGAGAGAGCTTGTGCAGGGAAACTCCTATTTTTAAAACCATCAGATCTCATGAGACTTATTTACTATCATGAGAACAGCATGAGAAAGATCTGCCCCCATCACTTCCCACTGGGTTCCTCCCACAACATGTGGGAATTCACAATGAGGTATGGATGGGGACAAACCATATCAGTTATAGAATGTGAAATTACTACATGTATTGGCCATTTTGCCTTTAACTATTTTGGTATACTCTGTTCTTAAAATTCCTTCCATATTCTCATGTTAGGCTTGTTGCTAACACAATGAGAAGGTGGCACTGCAAACATAGGTCTATTGTCTTTATGTCATTTTTTTCAGAATGATTTAGCTCTTTTGAGTGTAGGTTCCAGGCAACATGGACCTCATCCATTAAACAAAACAAAAGCTTTGAATGTATATATCTGGTGCTTCGCTAAGTAATAGGGATGCCAGTATGAATAAAACATAATCTTTGTCCTCAAGAAGGTGGCAGTCTAGTGCTAGAGAGAGATAAATAAATTTAAAGTGAGAATGCAATGTGGGAAATATTTCCATTTATATTGCACAGAACACTACACTATCACAATGAAGGGCAAGCCATCCTGGAGAGGAAAGGGGAAGGAACTCCTATAAAAGGGAGAACTTTAGAAAGAAGGCATAAAGAATAAGTCAACATTTGCCAGGTAGCCAAATATGCTGGATGGTGAGAAAAGGCATTCTATGTATAAACAGGAAGGAGAGAGCATGTGTAAAAGCAGAGAGGTGCTAAACAGTGCAGAATAATCTTGTCTGACAGTTGTAAGTGTGGGTGAAAGAGGTAGGTGGAAAGGATTTTTTAAAAATGAGAAATTAGCCAGAAAAACCAGGTTGGTTCAGACTATGGAACACCCATTCTCTGCTAGAGGTTTGGGGCTTTCTCAAACAGGGGTATGGAATTTTCATTATACAGTCCCTTTTGAGTCCTGGCTCATGGGTGCTGGCTTCCATAGCAGCTAAGGATCTGACCACTGTAAGGTCTCAGGGACAGTACACAGTGTCGTCTTGTGCATTCTAGGCATGCATCCACGTATCTGTTACTCCAGTTCATGATCCATCCAGTCATGTTGCTTTTAACAGGTGGCAATATCCCTAAAAGACTTGTAAGTTTTTCTTTTTCACTTGATCCTGACCACCTCAACATGATCTTCCCTTCCTACCATAAGCTCTCCCCTCAACACCCACCACCCCATAAGAATGACGCTCACCATCCGTTATTCCCAGTACATTTGTTCTTCACTGTCACCAAGACTTTAGTCTCTCTTTACCTCGCTGTGTCTGTGCAATCTGGATTACATGTAATCACATCACTCTCTTAGTCATATTCTTATCTTTCTGTCTCTTTTCTTTTATACCATTCACCAGGTGAAACCAGAACCTTGGCCAACCCAAGAACTCTGCTTCTGTTTCTTCACTGTGCTGTGGAGGAAATCGCACAAGCGGGTGTGGGTCAGTGAGGCACTGGCCTAAGATCGTGCTCTTCCTGAGAGTCAGTGGTGAAATACGCAGAAATGTTTTGAGCCACTTCTTAAACCACCGGTGGTTTGTGATGAACGTGCTCACACCAGCAAAATAAGTGTTTTCACCAACAAAATTAGCAAACTCTCCAAATCAGGGCGTTTGATTTTTTTCCCCAAAAGAGCTTATTTGCTAGTTGCCACTGTCATTTCTGTCCTCCAAACCCACCCAGGCTCTCGTCGCTACCGGGAGGTCTTTCTTAGTTTCATTATCCACCTTTCTCTCCAATCTCTACGACACTTGTTTTCAAAACTTCACTCTCCTCAAAGCTGTCGTTCTACTTCCTCCTTCACTCTCCTCACGCTTTACAAGGAAAATCAATACATCGGCCAAAAACGTTCTCTGCATTCTGCCACTCCTCTCACCGGGCAGTCTCGCATTCCTCAATTCTTATTTTTCCCCTTCCTTCTTGTTACCAAGTTGTCCCCTTTTGCCTCGATTTTACCCCCGTCTGCCCCCTGAGGGGCTTCTGTTCAACTGTCAATCTCTTTTTTGGCCTGTATATAGACTAGTTTATTATTAGTACCTTATAAACACTCTCGAATATCTCTAATTTTAAACATTGTCCCTTGGCTCCCTGTAACCCTCCAAGGATTCCACACTCCTCTCCTTAGGGTGAGCCGGCTGTGTGAAGGACACCTCTCCACCCATGGCCTTCCCTGCTCTCCTACAGCAGCTCGGGGGCCTGACTCAGAACTGCTACCTACTGTCTGTCTATTGCTTCCTACCTCTGTGGCTTTAGACAAGTGCCTCAACCTCTCTTTGCCTCAGTTGCTTCTGACACTAGGGAATATAATAACACTTAACCTAATAGAGGAGTTGATACAGCACACGTGGCGGAGCCCTCATGAACGGAATCAGTGCCTTTATAAGAGAGGCCCCAGAGGGCTGCCTGACCCCGCACACCACATGAGGACACAAGAGGTGGTGACATCCCTGAACCAGGAAGGGGACCCTCATCAAACACCAAACCTGCCAGTGTCTCGATCTCGGACTTCTCAGTTTCCAGAACTGTGAGAAATAAACTGCTGTTGTGTATAAGCCGCCAAGATTGTGGTGACGTGTTACATCGGTCGGAAGGGGCTAAGACGTGGATGAGCACAGATTTCTAAGACAATTTATGCTAAGTAGTGGGCCTCTCTGGTGTCACATAAGAAAACAGCTGAAACACTTGCAGAAGCTGCTTCTGCAGAACTAGCTTCCTCACTATGTACTGTCTGAATATCTCTAATGCACCTGGTGTCAGAAACCAATCGCACCAGTCTCACCATTGGTAATATCTGCTGTCTCCAGTGAGGCTTTGTAAAGTCAGTGATGGGTGTCATAATGGGGTCTTGTCATGTCCCTCTCCAAAGTGAAGTATCCTTCTCCATAGTGAATCATTCCTCTCCCCCTTCTCTTGGCAAACCTGCACAAGCCTGACAAACCTCTATGGAGGTGTCACTTCCTCTGAGAGGCCTCCTCACCTCCAAAAAGCCCGGTGAGTTCCCCAACTCCGAGCCCTGCAGTGCTCTGCAGTGGCATCATCACATTTTATTAAAATTGTTTGTGGATGTATCTTTCTCTTGCAGCCTTAAGAACAAGGGCTGGGTTGTTGGTCACCATTTCACTCCCCTGCGTCCATGTAAAACAGGTGCTAAATGAGTCATCCTGAAGTCAATAAAACGAAACAAACCTCACAGCAGCTCATACGGGAAACCGGCTACTTTATTGACATTGAATAAATATTTTGAGTGCTTATCAAGTGAAAGAAAACGTTTTCTGACCTAGAAATACGAAGTGAAATAAGTGCTAGGCCCCGTTTCTGTGAATCCGCACTCTAGTTAGGTAGATAGATACACAGCGCAGGTGATGACCCCAGAACACGCTGCACCCCCCTTCCAGGGCTGAAAGCCGACTGGTCATAGCGATCTGGGTGCTGTCATCCTCTTGTTCGTTAACACTGATCCAGTTATCTAGGCCTTCCTCAAGCAGTCTTCACCATGCCCTGGTCAGACTTCGTTTTAGAAATGAGCACATATTTCAGGGCCAATGAGATACAAGAGAAGTTTTGCTATGATTTCTGAAAAATAAACCCTCACTCTGTTAGAGCGTACCCCTCCGTACATACACACACACAACACATTTTCTCTCCTGCCTGTCTGTGTTTGTACAGACCAAAGCCTGGAACTGCAGTGTTTCGCTATCACGTAGGCAGCCAGCGTTAGGACCGATCTAACCCACGGAAGGCAGAGAAGAGTAATAAAGAACCTGTTCCTTCGTACACGAGAATGAGCTGCTGAATTGAACCAACCTGAAACTGCACCTCACATAGGCTTTCCACTATAATTGAGCTGCCCCTTATCTTGGTTTTCTGCCTGTATTCCATCATTTATATCCGAAAGCAATTAATTGTAGGTTTGAGAACAGAACACACAACATAGATTCCAAATCTTGTGTTTCATTTACTCCTCTGTATGCACTGATGAAGAAAGCTGCTGTGTTGACCAACATGGCCAGTCACTTCAATTAGAGTAATTGTAATAAACATAATAAATATACTCAGACACTAGAGATTGGTGGAATTACCAAAACCACTAGAACTTTTAGCGTCAGGGAAATATTAGATGTGATTTGAACTACCAGGTGTCAAAAGATAGTTGAAGAAGGAGGAATCATGAGAGCAAGAAAATAATATTACATGAATCTTGAGGAGAAAATTGTAACGGATAACCATCTCTCATAGGCAGAATGTGACCTTCTGTCATAAAGTAAATTCTGTGCAAATCACAGAATGGAGCAGAAAAATTCAAGAATAACTTTAAAACCACTGCAAGATGATTAGAAACCAAATCTCTTCAAGACTGAATTCAAACATACCTACTTCAGTGACCTGTCCTCAAATACACAAGCTTTGGCTGAGCTCCTTATACAACTTGAGGTCAAGTAAAATATGTTTTTAAGTATTTTGAGATGTTTGAGAATATATCCTCACACTTTATTTGGAAAATTAAACAAGCCAGCAGCATTCAGAATTAAAATCCCAGCCCTACAACCTGCATTAAAAGAAGGGGGGACAAAAGCTGGATCTCATTATTTCTGCTGCTCTGTTCCTCACCCAGTCAAAAGTAACTGAAAATCAGCAAATATCCCTTTATTTCAATAAAGTTCCAGAACATTTTGTGTGTGATTGTTTTAGAATATTGGTGTTTGGCAATCACTCCACCCATAGCAGAGCTGGGAGGAGGAGTGGTCAGGTCAGACTTTCTGTAGAAACATCTGAGGGTGCCTTGAAACTGACCACACTGATGGAGGCCAAGATGGGATGAGAGCAGGGAAGAAGGGCGGACCTTGGAGCAGCAAGCTCCAGGGATTCAGAAACAATGCCAGGATTTAAAAGATTGTGCAGCTCAGCGTGGCTAGAGGAAAGGGAGAATGAGGACTGCTCACGCTTCTGAACGTGCCTTAGTGCAAAAGGACAAGCTGGAAACAAGACCAGTTATTCTCCAGCCTCTCGCTCCATGCTGGGAAAAGCTGCAGCCCATCTCCAGAAACTGAGCTATGGTCTACGTTACCGGTGCTGCTGAGGAAATCCTAGTCTTTGTCCGTGGGCCAGCAATGGTATTGGTTTGAGAATAGAATCAAGGCTATGCTCTTAAGAACTTGATATAGTTTGGATGTTTCTCCCCTTCAGATCTCATGTTGAAATGTGATCTTCCCCCCATGTTGGAAGTGGGGCCCGGTGGAAGGGGTTTGGGTTATGGGAACGGATCCCTCACGAGTGTCCTGGTGCAGTCCTCCAGGTAAGGAATGAGCTCTCGCTCTGTTAGTTGTCCTGAGATCTGAGGGTGAAAACCAGCCTGACCCCTCCTGCCTGCGTCCTGGCTCCTCTTTCTCCATGTGATCTGTACATGCCAGCTGCCCTTCACCTGCCGTCATGAATGAAAGTTCCCTGTGGCTTCACCAGATGCAGATGCTGGTGCCACGCTTCTTGTACAGCCTGCAAAACTGTGAGCCAAATACTCCTCCTTTCTTTATAAATTTCCCAGCCTCAGGTATACAGACTAAGACAGGATTTAAAATGGAATCATAATTAAACACTAGGGTAAGAGACCACTTAAAGCTGTTGGAAATAGGAAGGAGTAAGTACTCAGTAAGTGTTAATTTGTTTATTTTATTTTATTAATGTAATTACTTATCTCTTAGCTCTGCTGGTTTCAGAGTATTCCCACATACACACACACAAATCTAATGAAAATATATGCCATTTCATCAAACCACAAAGGCCGCCTGAAGTCCGTGCTGCTCATGGTATTAAACCAAAACACGAGGGCACGAGGGTTCGGAGTGTCTCCAGAGCCTGTGAGAATCAGCTCTCCGGGAGTGTCTGTCACCCAGGAGCAGTTGAGTAAACTGTACTGAGAAGACAGACCTTTGTCAAGCGTGCAAGTCCAGGCAGTTATCCACAGTGCACGCCAATTCATGCAGAAGACATTAAGTGTGTGTTGTATTTCCATCTAATTTCCTTCAGATGAGAGTAAAGAAAGCATTTAGCAGGATGTCAAGATATAAATGAGCCAAACCTTCTCTGTGGTGTTTTTTGTCTTCAAGTTATATTCTCAAGCTATGAACTTTATGATTACATTTAGTGGATGGATTTAAGAATCTAGGGAGATGTAGTTAAAAAAAAATAAAATTGCATTGATATGACAGTTTGGTGATCTAGATCTCTTGACACTTTATAAACAGCAAGATTGACATGGTGTTGCCATAGATAAGTCACATGAATTGATTGGCAGACATCCCAACAACCTCACCAGGCTGTCCTGGAAATAAAAATGATGAAATCATAGAAAAGTGCTTTAAAAAGAGAGATGAGTGATGACAGTATCTCTGGGTGTGATGTTTGTATTTATGCTCCCGAATTCTAAGCGTCTACATTTTAAAACATTTTAAAGATTCCCTTCGCTTTCTTGAAAGAAAGAGAAGGACCACAGGATTAGGACATTCAGCAGGACAGTGAGGGAGACTCATTTTCTTCTATTCTTCTCTGGATTCTTCCCCCAAACTCCTTCTCAGGAACCAGCCACCTTTTTTCTAATGGTCCCCACCCTCAGCCAACATCTATCCTCTCTGTAAGATCAAAATCTTCCCTATTTCAGTAACTACAGTTTCTCCCACATTTAAAAAAGAAAAGAGAATCTAAAACCCTTCTTTTGTTTCCCCTTTTCCTTTCAACTCAAACCTACATTTTATTCTTTATAGCCAAATCTCTTTCAAAGCTATTAATATACATGGTCCCTGTTTCTTCTCCTCCCATTAAGTCACAACCCACTTTAATCTGCCAAGGCTGCCCCTAGGCTTACTCACACCATGTCACTCAACATCGAGGGTGTTTTTTGCCTCTCAGCCCTCTCCTTCATGCAGCCAGGCTGCCCCCTCTCTTCCTGCAGGAGGGCTTTCTTCCCTTGGCTTCCATTGGAATTTCCTCCCACCTCTCACTGTTCCTTGCAGCCTATCTTCTTTCTTTGACCATTCGTTTTGAGAATTTTCAAGGTTCTTTTCTTACCTGATTCTCTTTTTATATTTAACCTTTCCCAGATGAATGTCACTGGTGACTACAATTCCAGTGACCTCCGTGGCTGACTCTTCATTGACCTGCACTGTTGGTTTCTGCTCTCTCGATGGCCTGCGTATTATCTTCATGATACCTGTCACAGTTGGCAATTACGTGTCTCAGTTGTCTGTTGGTGAACAACTGTATTCTCCACTCTATTCTAAAATGAATGTGAGAAGGGACATTCTTTTAACTCACTGCTAAATTCCAGTACTCAGCACAGTGCCTGGCACCTAATAGGCACCCAGTAAAAATGTATAACTGAGTGAATAAAGGACTGAATAAAATGAATGAATGGGAAAATTTTTACATTTCCAAATTTTTAGCTACAGTGAGACACCCAAGCTCTAAATTTTCTCTATATTTTTGTGATTATAAAAACCATCCATGTTTTCTCAACTTATTTAGGTCACTATTTACACGTCACCTTTTGAAGACAAGGCACCTGATTGCTTGCACTCAGGGAAGGTGGCTCTCACACCCGTCTTGGGCTGATGTAAGGCCTGTGAGAACAGACTTGTGTTCGTAGCTTGCCCATATTAGATACATAAAAGGCCCATAATCAGCAATTTGAAAAAGATATATGAACATGTAAAGAATAGGGGGAAATTACCCATTATCCCTTCACTCATAGGTTTAAAATTTTTCTAAAATATTTTAATAAGTCTTTTTACTCTTTTAAATACATTTTTTAACAAAAATAAGGTTATAAAATGTATTTGCCTATCTGCAATTCAAGTTTTTAAGGAGACACAAGCTGTGGGTGGACTGTTATGGTTCCAGTTTCTGAGCAGTCCCTTTACTATTTTGTGAGCTTTCAAGCCAGACACTTAACATCTTCAAGCCTCCACATCTTCATTTTTAAAATCTGGCAATCCTATTAACTGACCATTGGTTTGTTGTTAAAATTTCATGAGATGAGCTATGAGCCTTGCGGTGAATGTTAGCTTTGGGGGTGCATACCCATGAAAATGGTCCCCCGTGATCCCAGCCTCCTGTTACTCACGTCCCCATGTAATCTCCTCCCTTTGAGTGTGTGCTGGACCTAGTGACTCTCTGCTAGGAAACAGAAGATAGAAAAAGTAACAGGAATGTCACTTCTGAGGTGTGGTTACAAACCCATGGTGCCCTCTGCCCTGTGTACTCTCCCTTGCACTCTCAGCCACCTGCTCTGAGGAAGGGCAGCTGCCATATTGTGAGCTTCCCTAGGAGATGATCCACACAGTAAGGGGCTGAGAAAGGCCTCAGGTCAACAGCCAGCGAGAAACTCAATTTTGCCACAATAACACGAGGGAGCTCGGAAACGAGTTCTCCCTCTATGGAGCCTTCAGATGAGACCACAGCTGCAGTCCAATTTTGATCACAGCCTATGAGAGACCTTGAGGTAGTTGCACTCAGCTAAGCCATACCTGGATTCCTCACCTTCACAAACTATGAGATAATAGATGTGTGCTGATGTCAAACGACTGCCTTTTAGGACTAAGGTGTTATGTAGTTTTTATTAATGGTCAGTTCCTAATGTTGAAGTACCTGTGGAGTCCTTTAAAATATAATGCTTTTCTTTCCCACCAAGTTTTTGAAAAATAGATATAAAAGAGTGCTGGGAGATGGGAAATCAATGTATCACTTCTGCTGATAAAGACCATGCTGAAGTACGTGGCTTAGTGTGATAGGCAAATAATCCTCCTGGCTGAATTCAGAAGTAGGCAGCTTTAGCCCCTATCTTGGTCCATGCTAGATGGAACAATCTTTCTGACATGGGAGGAAAAAACATGCCTCTGGAGAAAGATTCTATCACCAAGGAGAAGAGGACAGATGCTCCCTGCAAACAGCTAGCTTTCTAAAGGAAAAAGGGTAGGTAGGGTAGATCATGTCCAGTCATCCATCCCAAATGTATCCATCACACCAGGGAAGCATGGGTGGCAGGGCAGAGAACAGCCAGGGGTCACACCTACGCACTCCCCTACACCCGGAGGAAACAGTGCTGGTTACATGGTCCAACCTCAAGTCCTAAGTAGATTTGACTGAAGTTCAAAACTCATTAATATGTGCTTATCAATATCAATGCAGTGATATACAATATCATCTAGTTGTTCTCTCATTTATTGAACTAATTGCCTATTGTTAGAAAGTTAGATTATTTTCATTTTTGAATGTTATAAATACTGCTGCCATGAATTTCCCTTTATTTCCTTGGCATAACTCCCTGGAAAGAGTTACTAACTCAAAGGTCTTGAGGATTTGTATATTTTCTCTGTACATTGCTAAATTGCTTTCAAAGGGTCTGACTGATTTCCACACCCATCAGCCGTGTATAAGAATGTTTCTGACCCTTCATGCCTTAGATGTTAGCCTTTATTTTATAATCTTTGCTAATTTGATAAATGAACCACATGTTACCCTTATCTTAATTTGCAAGTTCTTGATTGGCACTGAGGTTGAAAACTTTTCATTGCTAATTGGCTATCTGTATTTCCTTTTCTCTTAATTATCTGTTGTGTCCAGTGACCATGAATCTGCTGGCATATTTTTGCCTCAATTCACAGGGCAAATGCTCAATTGCCCTCTTGTCTGGAGCAGTACAGTCCCACAGAGGAAAGGGCCTGGGGAAAATGCCACTGGACATTTCAGATTATTTTTGAATATTTCTATATAATTTTTTTACTTCATTTTTCAAAAGTGTTTTATACCATGTAGCTCATAGGCACGCCTAACATCAAGTTATAGAATGGTCATCTTGCTAGGGATTTTTCCAAGGTCTTTGTGTTTGTTAACATCTTATGTCTTTGTGAGGTAGCTAGTATTTTTTGCGGAAGAGGAAACTAAAGAGAAAAGGCACAAAGTAATTTGCCCAAGGTCAAACAGTAATAAGCATGGAGCTGGGATGGGAACTCAAGCACTCCCACTCCAGAGTCTCATGATCTTATCCCCAACCCACCCAGTACTATGTCATGCTTAGCCCTAGAGGTCAGAGGTCTTGGAGTGAATTTTCCAAACGAGTCATCCTTAATGAATAATGTCTCTACAGCATAAACAGGGCAAGGCCTCTTTCTCATTCTGGTAAGCTTTTAATAATAAAATGATTGTTTTCAAAATAAGACAGCTTTCCTTTCTCTGATTATAAATGATATGTATATTTTGATGTTTAAAAAGTTCAGAGAGTAGAAAATACAGAAAACAAGTATCATAGAATCTCATCCTCCAGGGCTGAGAAAAGCGCAGTGTAAGAAAATGAGAGTAAGTTCAAATTACTTTTCATAGTGTTACAACTAAATGTGATGTGGTGCAGGAGAGAGAGTAAATGTATCAAATTCTTTCTTTTAATAGACTTTTGTACCCCATCTTGACACTATGTATTATACTGTAACATTTAGATATTGCCAAAGAAATATACATATTGGGAAAAATTTAATCATCCAGGTAGAATCACTTTAATTATAGAAAAGAGATTTAACTAAGCAAAGAGAAGAAAAAAACATTTAAAAACAAGCCAGATAATCTGGGATATTTGTGCTGCTTCCTCTATTTCCTCTTCTATTTAGAACACTAATTTGTTCCATTTATATTAACAAGAAATAGCTTACCATACATTTAAGTTAATCAAATTTATGTAGTACATCATGATTGAATACAATTTAGGTGTACACTGTATCCCGAAAGTGATACAATTAAAAACAGATGATTTCCATTTTACTGGATGCCCTTGAAATTTTGGCAAATATTTGAAATTAGTTAAGATTTTTGGTTAATGAGACCATTCAAAAATAATGCAATCCAAAAACTTAAAGGAAATTCTTACTGTTTTAAATATCATATTTATTTAATTTTAAAAATATAAACAACAGTAATTTTAAAGCCTAAAATAGTCTTTGTTTGAAAACCTTTTTAAACTAAACGTTGATTATTCTTCTGTAGTCATTAATTATCTTCTACCATAAAATTGTCAGTATTGAAAAGTGAGAATTGATCCCAAATACGTATTTCCTATTTTTAAATTAATACCTATTTCACCCTGTTTCAAAATGCTCTGAAAAATTATACTTTGCAATGTATGAACATAACATCCTCAAGTCAAGGCAGGTTCCTTGTCTACCCTCATGTGTCACAACTGACTGGGCTCATAGTAGACACGCATCCCATGATTGTTGCAGTTTGCTGTTATTGTTTTGTTTAAAGATGGTTAGGTTAACAAAGGAATATTTTCTGTTTTCATGTCAGTGTTTACCAAACTTACCTTTCACCAAGTATTTCAAATGCACAGTCCTAATTAATGTGTATACAAAAATTATAATTATTTTGAAAAGAATCAAATGACTCCTCTGTATTAACCACTTTTGATCCTTTTTGATTAAAAATCAAAATGAGATATTTGATTGAACTTAAACTCCAGTCCTTTGTTCTTTTTTTCCATTTGTATTCTCTCTATACCCCACCCAGTGTGATGAGCATTGAGCTACAGCAGAATTGCATGATACTGAGAATGAGGCAACGTCTTGGAAAAAGGCACAGCTAAGCTACACCCTAGCTTCCCTCTTAATCACATGTAACTGAGAAAATTACCCACTTGCAAAATAATTGGACCTAATATGATTGCCTCAAAACACCTACCTAACAAAATCATGATACTTCCTAATGTAATAATATTTAATAACTACCACAGTCCTTGTCTATTCTTAGGTACTCTGTAACTTCTTTTCAACATTTTTAAAATTTCCAATTATTCAAGGTAGTCAAAGATGTGCGTTTCAAAAATAGACTTCTGCAAAATATGGTGGAGACAATTCTACAAACATTGACTGGAAAACCCTGAAAAGATAAACATTTTGGAAAAGGCTGAACATGAGTTGAAATACTCCAAAACAGATGACATAATGATGAAATACCATGTAACATTAAGCATGTCCAAGCTTTTCTATTTCTTATTTTGTTCAGGCCCAACCAGAAAACAGAAGGGAATCAAGAACAAATGTGTTCTCATTCATCCTTGCTCTGTTCCTGGGTCTGGTGGTGCTTTGATATGTTTCTTGCTACGTGGAGAAACTCAGTGTGTCCTAGAAAGTTTTTAGCTGACCTGTAACACATTGTGAGGTGGGGCTGATTCTGGCACTGGAGCACCTATGTTGCTGAAGGCTGGGCACAGAGAGCAGCCCCGCCCAGCCCAGCCCGTCCTGTGCAATAACGAGAGGCCAGGCGGCTGCCTGCACCGGCTTCTTATCTGTGTCTGCTTTCCCCATTCGCCCTCTATTACAGCTACACTTTGTTTTGCTTAGTGGTACTGTTGAAATAGGCAGTATAAGGCCTAAGAATAGCTCTTTTTTTTTTAAGCTGGCTGTGCACATTGCCACAAATCATGACACTTCTCTGGATGAAAAATAAAACCTGGTCAATATGTATGTTTTACCAATTCTTAAAGGAATATATTTTTTCTTTAAAAAAAAAATCCCAAAAATAATGTAAGCAGAAGTCAGGCTACATTTGTTCTAAAACTATTAGAGCCAGTCAAGATGGTCTTCAAAATGAAGCCAAACTAAACCTACACTACACTTGCTCCAAGTTCCTAGATGACCCAAAGATAGCACACAGACTAGAAGAGCTTTGTGAGAGAAGATGGGCCCCCATTTCCACGCTTCTCATTTGTCCGCATTACACTGAGGCTTGAAATATTATTCGTACCTGGGGAAGGGTCGCTAGCTCAAAACGGAATTCTCCTACATACTCTTGCCAGCCTCTCCATGCTCCAAAACTGAAATCCAAGTCCAGTCAGATTGGTCCCTCCTCTATGAAGTTTTCTGTGATTTTTGCAATTGGAATTCTCTCTCATCTGGGAACTTATCAACCAGCCTATCAGTACCACTTGTGGTACACTTTATAATATAGTAAAACAACATTAAAAACAGTAATTAACAATCTCTGCATTCCTAGTAAGGTCAAAGTTCAAATACTAGAAGGTCCTACCGACAGTCAACAGTCTTGAAACAAGAGGGATTTTCCCACCACAAAACAGTCACTCTGGAAGTACGCAGCTGCTGGCATTTCTCCACGCATTGCCTTGTCCATCACAAGACAGGTGAAGCAATCCCAAGCATCGCCTCAGTGGACAGAGTTCAAAGGCATGAAGCATGCAATGGCATGGAAGAAGTGTCTTCTGGATCCGTCCCTCTCTGTAGGGAGGCAAAACTTTCCAGCAGCCCCTAGAAGACTTCCCCCTATATCTCATTGCCTAACGAAGGCCACACCCACCTCAAGAACATACCTACTGGGTTCACGTAGCCTAAGATCAAACCACTCAGAGTAAATCAGAGTTCTGGCTGGAAAGGAGAGGACCAGGGGTAAGGTAGCTTTGGGTAAGCAGTCACTGTATCTACCGTAGGTTAACTTCCGCGGTACTTTTAACAAACTCACAAGGTCAGTGGGAACTTTAACTTTTAGAAAAGAAAATGTCCAAAACAAAATAAGATTTCAACATGACAAGTAAGTAGCCCTGGACCATATGACTAGTTAGAAGTGAAGCAAGATGAAAATTCAAGTCTCTTTCACTCTAAATAGTTTTACTATTAAGTTCAGGTATTATTTTCCCTTTTGACCATTAAATAATTTTACTGAGGTGGGTAGGTTTGCTTCACCATCATATGTGTACAAATTGATTATATAAATTTTTTAAAATTCCTTCAACTCTATTCAGTCAGATATTAATTTCCACAATGATACTGAAAACTGTAAGTAGAATTTATAATAGAAAGAGAGAGGAACATCATAAAATAATAGACTTGTATATGAGGTGGATAGAGTTGTGGGTCTTATTATATTTTAAAATACAAGGCTACCCACCAGTGATACGGCAAGAATATTATTACTATTAATAATGCATAACAATAATACACAACAGCAGTTACCACAATACCCACAAACCGTCTTTTCCTTGAGCCTAATGGTGTAGGAAATGAGACATTGTTGATTCTAGCTTTACTTCCACACTTCACTAGTGATGTGTCTACCAGGCGTTACTATCACCCGCGATTACTGAGGACGCTAACGCATCCCTAAAGCAGTGGGTGAGTGGGAGGCGTTTTACAATCGAATGTTTTGAGGTTGAGCACATTCCAGCTGATCTAAATACAGGACAGTGTCCTCGAAGGAAGCCAGTATTATTTTTTTTTCCAGAAAAGCCACAGATGTGATCACCTCTTCATAAAAAATGGACTCTTTTATATAGTTTTAAATTCTCGTGTTGACTGATTTTGCAGTTTTTCTTTCTGCTTGGCTAGGGCAAGGAATTCTGTGCAGTAAATATTACATTCAAAATTGAACTGCTATTGATAACTGCAAGCATTTACCCAACAATTACTTGTGTAATGGCTTACATGTTTTAAATAAGGTCAGTTTCTCTGTCGAATGAGCACTTAAGACTGAGACGTCCATCATTAGAGTTAATTAAACATGAAAAACCAGCATGCATTCATGAAGAATTAGTCTACTTACATCAAGTCTTGTGTTCAGAGCCAGGATCAGGTAGAGTCTCATTTAGCAATATATCCATAATCACTGTTTTTCCACCTTCAAACCGCGCGTAAGTCTGCAGACGGTGCTCTGCTACACACACATCACAGCTGCTGTACTTCCCCAACACTTTCTCATTCTCTTCTTACCTTTAATTAAAATGCATTAAAGGAAGAAAAAAGAAACAAATGGCTGTAGAAAGTACCACTTAAACGGAAGCGATTGCTCTAAATGTGGCTGTTTAGGAAATCTATGGCACGGTGTGTAGCTTTGCAAGGCGTCACAGGATACGCGAGATAACATAAGTATTATTTATTATGATACGGAACGGAGTGAGAACTGCTCCTGTGATCTGACTTTCAGATGGAACTTCTCAGAATATGAGCTCACACATCTGAGTTTCTCACTTTTCGAAACTACTTGTGTTATAAAATTTAAAAACGCATATACCATGATATGGGTTTTCTATTGCTGCTGTGAAAAACTAACATGAAATTAGTGGTTTAAACAATACAGCCCTAGGTCAGAACTCTGAAAAGGGTCAAACAGGGTGAAAACCAAGAGTCCAGCAGGCTTTCCTCCTTTCCTGGAGGCTACAGGCACAGCCACCTCCTCACTCTTCTAGCTCCCAGGGCTGCCCTTGCGCCTTGGCTCACCGCCTTCTTCCACCTTCAAAGCCAGCAACAGCTGTCAGTCTTCTCACACCATCTTCTTCTGATCCTGACTTTTATGTTTTCCTCTTTCTCTTATGATGACTTCCTCTTCCCATTTAAAAGATTTGCCATGACAGTGGGCCCACCTGGATAATCCAGGATCATCTGCAGGTTTAAAGTAAGTAGGTTAGCAAGTCTAATTTCATCTGCTACTTCAATTCCCGGGTGGTGGGAATTAGGACGTGGATACTTTTGGGAGGCCATTGTTCTGCCAACCACAGACATGTACAGACATACCCCACTCAAATGCCACTGTAAAACAGAGATTTGGAAAGTCATTATTTTTGCTCACAGATGGAACATATTTAAAGATCAGTGATTGTTGTGTATCTGAGCAGGTGCATGACCTATGGTATACAAATGAGCATCACTTTTTATAATAGCTATAAAGGGATATTGAGCTCTAATAAAACCAGTCAGCTGTTATATGCACAACTCTGCCCTGGTTTCTGCCTTATTCCATATGAGGGGCTGACCAGCAAACTCTCTTCCAAAAAGCAAAAGCATACAATCATATTGTGTGCACACAAATCCACCTACAGACACACGTCTACCCACCTGACCAGGTCTCTGGGTCCATCCTGTCTGAGGGGGAGAATGCTTTTTCATCCTGATTTCCAGGAATTTGGTTTTTAGTTGCTGCTGCGGAATCCACTCCCATGTTGTTTCCTGGGCTGAAGTCCTTTTAATCCCAGTGATGCCTGATTTTGATAAGAAGGTTATGACTCGCTCTGTATTTGAACTCTGATAAGAAGGTTATGGCTAAACCCTCACTTTAAAGTCCCGGCACTCTGCCTCCCTGCCATATGTGTACACACGAGCCATCCCCATTCATGGCTGGCATTCTGAAAATCTCATGTCCCATCAGCCTCTGTGTAGCGGGATCCAATGGGCTCTTATGGTTGAAGTCTTGTCCTCGCTTCTTCCTGGGCATAGATTCATTCACTTCTAAAACTAAGCTCCCGAATGAGGATTCTATTCCCCATGAATACAATTCTCTATTGTGAATGCCTGGCTTGAACTATAAAATGTAACCATCTCCACATCTATCACTTCTCCTAACCGTCCTGCTGAGGACAAGTTAGAATTTTTACTTTTGAGGAGCTTGGAAATGACAAGGTGATAGGAAAGGGGCTTAGGGACCTGCTTTGATGCTGCGCTGCCAAACACCAGTGGCTTGGGAAAGAGGACAGAGCCCTTCAGCAGGCCTCTCCCCTTCACTATCTCTGCCCCCTTCTACCATCATAAGCCCCAGGTGCCAACAATGAGCCTAAGCTCTTTTTAGTCTTTTTGGCCCACCGTGATCTGAACACTCACTAGACCCTAACTCTCAGACTTCCAGACATTCTGATGATAATGACATCACGATTAACAACAGTGGTAGCAGTAGTTTAGAATACACTAGCAGTTCTGTGCACTAAGAAGTATTCCTAACACTGACCCACGATACCTTGACCAGTCCTCACAAAACTCCACGAGATACGTGCTGTGTTTATCTCTATATTAAAGGTGAAGAAACAGAATTAGAGAGATTAATTTGCCCAGCTAAAAAAAAATGACGGCGATAGTACTTGAGGCCTGATCTCCGATTTCAGAACCCAGATTCTAAAACTGCTATGCAGCACTGTCCAGTGTCATCTCAATTACAGTCCCTTTGGAAATAATCAGCCAAATTCCCATGAGTCAGATAGGTGACAGTATCTGGATTATTCAAAGAAACACAACGTGTTTGGGGAAGAGATTTGAAAAGGGCTGGCATGAGCACCTCCTCCTGCTCTTGCCTCCCAGGACGATCATTTCACCCCTTCGGGCTTCTCTCTGGGGGCAGGAGGATTGAGCCCCCTAATATTTGAAGTTTCCTTTAGTACTGACATTTTATAATAAACCAGTTTGATCAGCAAGTAATGACTACCTAATTTCTGCCTTTCATAAACTTACAATTTATTTTTTGAGACTGCAAGGCTTTAAAAGAGACTCTCATGTTCCCCCCAAAGAGGCTGCAGTGGCTGCGATCATGAAGTGCGAAGCCTCTGGTCCTGCTGGTACGGTGCCCTTGTAGCTGCACAGATGCGTGATGGAAGGAAACAGACTCAAGAAACCTGTGTGAGTTTGTGTGTCGGTGACGAGACCGATTTCTTCTTGGGATCATGGACACTTCCTTGGGGAATCTCGTAATGATATCTCATATTTCGCTTCTTAGAGAATTCTATAGCGCTTACTACATTTTCAGTACATTGGTTTTGGGGTGTAACATCTTGCTGACATAAATGAATTTCTAGCTTGGCTATTGGGAAGAAAATCATATTTATTACACAATAAGTTTTGTTCTATTGGTAATACAAAAGAAGTTACAACTGCAGAATTTACTCTGTCTTAAAAAAAAAAAAAGGTGCTCACCTTAAAACAGCTAAAGAATGTCAAACTCCTTAGGCAGGTAAATCCACTAAAAATGTTAACCTTCTGAGAATTTAGTCATTGCCATAAATATGTACTAAACACAAATGATGTACCAGGCTTAGTTGTAGGCACATGGGATGTACATGAGTGTACAAAAGAGAAGAATGGCCCGTTAAGTTTCATGTTTCGGGACAGAGCAACACATTCAGGCAGACTTGGATGAAGGGCTGTGCCTGCAGATGCTCTGTGCAGGAAGGAAGAGGCGGTCGGCTGCCCTTTCGCCATCTTGCTCTTCCCTGCATCTGTTTCTCCCTTGCCTTCTGTTACACTTCGTAATTGGTCTTTTCATGTGTTTGTTTATTACCAATCGCCACTCGCTAGCCTGCAAGCTTTAAGAACACAGGAAATTTATCTCTGGTGACCACTGGTGCAAATTCATGTCCTCAAACAGTGGCTGGCTGGCACATCACAGAGGCCCAAGAGTTATCTGTTTAAGAAATGAGTAAGTGTCGCTGTCTCTTTACCCGGCACTGGCTGCTCCTCTTCTTGGCTTCCACCATCCCTGGCGGTTCAAGTCTTCTTTAGAAGGTGATCAATGAAGGGAAGCTATTAGCGTTTTGTACCTGTAGGTCTCATGGCCGTTATTTTTTTATCTGTAAAATGAGAGTAATAATTTTTTTATTAGCAATCTATTGTACCTGCAAAATATAGTGGCTGAAATGATAAAAGTGTATTATTTCACATTGTTTCTATGGGAATGGAATCTGGGAGTGGCTTAGCTGGATGGTTCCAATTCAGCGAGACCCAGGAGTTACTTGTCAGGGTCTCTCTTTGACATTGCCTTGAGGAAAGTCACGTTAAAGCTTGCCTGGGGCCGAAGGATTTGCTTCTGGTGGCTCCCTCACTGTTTGGCACGTTAGTGCTGGTGGTTGACAGGAAGCCTTGATTCCTCAACATGCGTGCGGTCTTCATGGAACTGCTTGTGTGCCCTAGAGACATGACAACTGACCTCCCTCTGAGAGAGTTATCCAAGGGAAACAAGGCAAAAGCCATGATGGCTCTTATGACCTGGTGTTGGAAGCCACACGCCATCATCCCTTCAATATCCTACAGGTTGCAGAGGTCAGCCCTATTCACTGTGAGAGACGCCTACATCAGGATGCAAACACCAGGGTGAGGAGATGACTGGGAGCCACCTTTGAGGCTGCCTACCATAGATACTAAGTAGGGGGTTGTCTGTATTTAAACAAACAGTGCATGTGAAGTTCCTGGTATGGTGCTGTAGGCAGTTAGGAAATGTCATTTCCTCTCAGTTGCTCAGGCTTTGAGTGTTTTCCATTTTATTAAAAGATTGTCTCTGAGTAATCTGTAGAAGTCTGCATTTGTCTATGGAGCTGATGGAGCATTCTCACTCATTCATTCAGCAAGTCTGCTGTCCTCAGATGCTGTGGAACTAGGATAAACTTATCCACCTAAAATACAAATTCCTGGCACTAAGTACATGATGAAATAATGATCTCCAAATTTCTGGCTTATCATTGTGGTCAAAATGCACGATTTCTTCACACCTGTGCAATGATGCTATCTCCTGGCACCCCACAGCAAATCGGGGGTGTGTCCCTGGTAAATAAGTTGGCCACTTGCCAACTCTGACCCTTTCAGCATTCATTAGTCAACATTAGTTGCTGCCATGCCTCCAATCTTTCTCCATGCAGAGAGAAATCTATCATGCCCTTAGCCTGGGTGCAGTGAGTGCAATGTGCTGTAGAGCACTCAGGTGGCCTGTGGTGACACCTCTTTGGACATGACTAACGCAGGCTTGTGCAGAAATAAAAGGCATGAAGAAGAGGATGCAAACAACTCTGTAACTGGGGACTGAGGACCAAGATTGGGACACAGGAGGAATAAACCCCTTCTAAAATGAGGTTTTCACTGAACCAGAGATAAATTCGTAGGAAAAGAAGAAATTTTGTAAACCTCATTCGCTTGATGTTTTCACATGTTGTGCTGCTTAAGAGACTATTTCCTTTAAGCATTACTTTGCACATTGAAGAAAATAATCATAAGCTTCCCCCAAAGCCAGTACCTGTTGAATTCTATATTGCCAGCAAGTAATGATACAGGAGTAAAGGTCTCACTCCAGGGAGCTGGCAGATTAAACTTCAGCTGGAATGCTGGGAGAAGCGAGGATGCTGAGTCAATACCAGGTACCAAGTTTAATTTGATGTTTTCCACGCACAATCAAAATTGTAGTTTTTCCTAACTGTAGAGCTATTCCCCCTCTGCTTCCTTTTATGGGTTCCCTGTAGAGTGTGTGTTATGTCTGATATTTGAAATTTATTGTGCAGGTTCTATTTCCAGGGTGATAATAAACCTAGTGCAAAGTTGGGGTTAGCAAAGGGACTATTAACCTTTCTTCTCATATTGTCAATTTATTTTGCCTTGTGGCACAAATCAATTCCCAGTATGATCTGCTGATAACTTTGATTCAAATATAGCTAAAAAGACATACAATTTTTCGGAAGACAAATTGTCCGAATTTTTGCGAGAAAATATTTCACATTATGTCTAAATTATTACAACATTTTTTATTAAACAATGTATAGGTAAATAAATATCTTTTATTATCTGTCATTTAGGTATGAACACATAGAATATCCTGTTTCTCATTTGCTTATTATGATGGTAAACATCAACATACTAAGAAATCTGAAGTAATTTTAAGACTAAAGGGCTTCTTGCCATGGTATGGTAGTAATAAGTTAAGCTTTGGAATTAGATAAACCAAACTTACTGCCCTATCTTGAGCAAGTAACTTAATTTCATCCTCATTTTCTCTAACTGCAAAAAGAAATAAGAATCCCTGCCATTTAGTTCTGTGAAAGTTAAACTGATTGATATCCATAACACCTAGAACAGTACCAGGTGGACGTTGATGGAAATGAGAATTCTTCTCTTTCCCTATTCAGTTCTTACAAAGTAATGGACAGTTTCATTGTTGTTTAGTTCTAATTCTTTTAATTCTGGATCTAAAGGAGTCCAGGTGTATTCTCATTTGCTACAAAGGATTTCCTTCTAATGATACACTGGCAAGGTGACAGATGAATGGTCTGGCTGGGAAATATGTCTCTGAACATTTTCTTGTCATCTTCAAATGTGGATGTAATTGGATTACAGCTGGCTCCACACTAACAGAATCATTTCCAACAATTTTAACTGTTCTTTAATATGACTGCTTTTACTGGGTGCTTCATGACCTGTAATTACCTCAAATGGAACTCCACGTAAATTTCATTATGATTTAAAAAGTCTTTATGTCCAAAATAACTGGTTAGTCATAAAACCATAAATTATTTTGGGAAGAATGAGATTTGACGGGTCTTATAAATTCCCCCACAGCAAACAAAAAACAACACACACGTGATGTAAGAATTGAGTCTCGAGAAGCCGCTTCCATTCTCAGTCATTATACACCTGGGGTTAAGTTTCCAAAATGAGGATTAAAAATGTACCCAACAGGTACCATATGGGGACATCAGACCCTAGAGCAGCTTGTTGTTAGCATTACTTGGAAGTCCATATCTGGGCCGGGTGCAGGGGCCTGTGATCCCAGCACTGTGGGAAGCCGAGGCAGATTGCCTGATCTCAGGACTTGGAGACCAGCCTGGCCAACATGGTGAAACCTCGTCTCTACTAAAACACAAAAAATCAGCCAAGTGCGATGCGTGCACCTGTAATCCCAGCTACTCAGGAGGCCAAGGTTCCAGAATTGCTTGAACCTCGGAGGCAGAGGTCGCATTGAGCTGAGATCATTCCACCCACTCCAGCCTGGGCGACAGAGCGAAACTCTGGAAAGAAGAAATAAAGAAAGAAAGAAAGAGAGACAGAAAGAAAGACAGAAGGAGAGAGAGAGAAAAAGAGAGAGAAAGAAAGGAGAAAGAAAGGAAGGAAGGAAGGAAAAGAAAGAAAGAAAGAGAAAGAAAGAAAGAAAAGAAAGAAAGAAAAAAGGAAGGAAGGAAGGAGAGAGGGAGGGAAGGAGGGAAGGACAGGGGGAGGGAGGGTAAGGGGGAGGGAGGAGAGGAGAGGGAGGCCTTCTTCATGACTGCATCTGAGAGTCAGAGCTCCCACGTGGAGCGCTGACATGGGTTTGACTTCCACCCAGTCCTCTTGCTCAGCAGGTTCTGCAATCTCTTTCTCCCTAGATTTTCTGACTTGTCTATAAAACACTTTTCCTAAATATATAAAATTTTGTGCTTAAAAAAATCGGAAGTAAAAAGAGAGAACTTTTGTTAAAGGACTGGCTTAGGGGGCTGCAGGTAGGCTTAGTAAAATGTCGGCATAAACTAAAAAAAATATTTTCTTATTAGAAGCTTATTTGACAACTCAAAAATCCGAATGTGTGTGGACAGATTTTGTAAACTGAGGGCTGGGACTGGGAGAAGATAATTTTGCTGCCTTGGCTTTGGTTTCAGTAAGAACAATCTTAGGTTTTTTGTTGCATGAAAATAGCACAATTTTCTATGAGTTATGAATACAGACTCATCGATTTTATAGGAGCCAGAGCTGACACCTGCTCCTGCTCCTGCCACTTAGTGTGTAACCCTGGACACCTTCCCTCTCTAAGCCTTGTTTTCTTCCTCTGGAAACTGAAGTCATAATATAGTAGCTATTCTTCTTGTTGTGAGAACCAGGTTGGATTTTCTTGCACAGTGCAAAGCACAGCGCTTGGTGCATATTACATGCGCACAACTTCTTTGTTCTTTTTAACTATTTGTCTTAATCCATTCTGGCTGCTATAACAAAGTACATTTGACTGGGTAATTTACATACAACAGAAACACTGCTCACAGTTCTGGAGGCTGGAAAGTCCAAGAGCAAGGTGCCAGGAGATTTGGTGTCTACTGAGAGCTAGTTCTTCATAGATGGCACCTTCTATGTGCTAAAAGGGCATAAAGCTGTCAGGAGTCTTTCATAAGGACACTAATCCTATCCATGAGAGCATTACCCTTATGACCTACTCACTTCCAAAATTCCCCACCTCTTAATACCAACAGGTTGGGAATGAGATTTCAGCATATGAATTTCAGAGGGATGCAAACACTCAGAATATAGCACTATTATTCTCAGGAGATGTTGGTTGTGTTCTGTTCTGTTCTGATGAACTCTGACAGTATTCTTACCTTCTCATCAGCAGCTTTAATCTGTGCACACTCCTCTTTTCAACACTTATAGAAACCCAACAAATGAGATCTGTGGCTTCCTAGTGCTCCCGATCTAGTGGGAGTAGATATGCACAAAGGTAACTTCAAAACAACAATGTGGATGAGAATTATTGGATCAGAGATATAAAACAGTTACCTTTAGGAGTACTGGAGGCAGGACTGGCTATACGGTTTGTGAGTCCAATGCAAAATACAAATGCTGAGCCCCTTCTTCAAATTTCAAGATGACAACAGCAGAGAATTAAACCATGCATTGGGTGGGCCCTTCTGAGCTCAGGCCCTGTGTGACATCAGTCACACACCTGAGTGACTCATTCTGACTGGATGGGCATATTCATTTCATGCAAAAAAAAAAATTAGAGAAGTTTTACTGTTTGAAGATGTAGGTGCTGAGCTGGACTTTGAAGGATGAAAAGAACTTTGAAAATATGGGTAGAGCAGCCCAGGCACACGCTAAAACATATGTCACTTTTTAATTCCCATAGAATTAAAAAAATTAAGTGAGATTTATTGGGTCAAATTGATTTGACAATCAGGAAGGAAAGGAGGTAGAAAGTCGTACTGAACTTCAATTGTCTATTAACAAGAAGCAATCCAAAGGATTTTAAGAATACAAACAAGATCAGATCCATTTAGGAAGTTGTCTGTGGTGGCAGAAAGACAGACGGATTGATTCTTGTGATGGAGTCACAGACAGCAGGAATCACCCTGGGTGAAAGCAGCCCATTCCTTAACTGGGAAGTGGCAGCAATCTTTTTTTTATCTCTATTTCTCTGTAGTCTACGTATTTTTCTTCCACATGAAGTGAGGCTCTGTTTCTGTTTGGAAGACATCTTCAATTATACAATGCAGGCAAAAAAAAAAAGAAAAAAAGAAAAAAACATAATTGAATTTTAACCAGATTTCATTTTTCTCTGTAGACAGCCTTTCAGGAACATCTCCATCTGGTTATAGAAGGAGACCCTGAAGGTGCCCAAATGTGCATTCAAAATGTATCACCTTTTCTTGGCCTTTCAAACGGACTAGTATTCCAGAAAAACCATGTCATTCTGCATTCCGGGCAACGCTTTGAAGACGTCATGGAGGAAACACTTGCCCTATTCATCCCTAAAGAGAAGTGCAAGTCTGTGCGCGCTCCACGGGTCTGTCGCTCATCCTGACACCCTGCCTTCAACGGTGGGAAATTAAAACCTTCTTCCTTCCTTTTCTGTTTTTCTTATAATAACTCAGCCTTGAGTCAGAGGTACATGTTCAGCCTCCCAAAAGTGCTGCTGTCATGTAAAGGAGGATCCTTTTGTTCCCTAATTTATCATCTCTTAAAGAAAGCTAGAGTTCAGGATGACGAGGATAGAATCAGCCATCCGCTTAAACGGGGGCATGCATGCGGGGAACTGGATTTTAATACGGTAAGATACAGAGATAGAATCGTAACCATGTTGCAGATTCTGAGAAAACAAGAAAAAGTGGTGAAAATATTTTAATAAGAAAGCATAAAAATCCAAAATTTTTAAGGAACGATGCTCCATAAAGTAAAAATTCAGAACTTTTTTTCTCCCCAATTAAACTTTCACTGTGTTGAACTACGTAAATGACGTACCCCTTCCCAAGCCTCAGGGTCCTTATCTGTGACAAGAGCAGATGCTTGTGAAGACCCCTCCTGCAGCAGGGCACAAGGTTACCCCTGTCTCTCTGGCTGGTGCATCTATGTCCCAGATGCCTATCTAGTGGGTAGGATAAGAGGATCTACATTCCTGCCCAAATACGTGCCCATGCAACACCAGAACCTTTGAGCGTGGCAGTTACACCTCTAAATGTCTGTATTTCTCAGATGATGGGAGTTTTCCTTGTTATTTTCTCCCGGATACTGTGTAGATTACACAGTGTCTGGGGTAATTAACATTCCTCTAACCCTGTGTAACCGGGGTAGGGACTGAGTCAGCAGCTGCCAGATCAAGTACAATCAGAGAGGGAGAGAGGCATCTGCAGAGACATCAAGAAATGCACGCATTTCCAGGGCTCCAAGCACGGGCCTGCGTGGCCCTTTAGAAATGTCTTCTGTAGGTCTAGTTGATAAGTGTAACCAGATCTTAATATACTCTCTTCATTTCAGTTGCTTTTAAAAAATATGACCATTCACTTCTTACATTTTGTATGTCTCACACACACACACACACACACACACACACACACACACAAAGTATTCTCATATTCGCAATGAAATGACTTTTCTCTAGGAATACACACGGTAAGGGAACCAAGTAGGATGGGCTCTGGGAAACGTCTGCTGTCTAGATCTGGATTGTGGAAAAGGATCCACACCAAATCTCAGAGTATGCCCGGCCGGGGAGTGAGTCAGTTAGTCATGTAGCAGGGACCCTCCGATGGCCTGGGAGTAAAGCCCTCTCGGGTGACCACAGGCCGGCAGGGGTAGGTTGTGAGAGTGAGTGCAAGCATAGAGAGTTGGTAGCATTTGTTGCTTCCTGGTGAAGGGTTATGGGGTGAGGAGGAGGCACCAGTGACTTTTGAATTACCTGCAAGAAGGTACCAAGAATAACCCTCAACTTCTGTCACTGAACTACAGGAAGTTAGCAGGAAGCTGCACCAGGAAGGGCAAGAACGCTATAACCAGGTGCTTGAAAATGTTGACAGTCATGGTGCCAGGGATGTATTTTCTGAAGATTTTCTGGTTACTGGAACGTGGGAGTTCAGAATTCTATTGGTAGTGGTAGTAACAGAACCGCAGACATTCATGGTTCACTTCCTTCCCTTTCCTCACAGTCAACACCCTCACATGGATCACTTCCCTCCCTTTCCTCAGTCAACACACTCACATGGATCACTTCCATCACAGTCAACACCCTCACATGGATCACTTCCCTCCTTTTCCTCACAGTCAACACCCTCACACAAATCACTTCCCTCCCTTTCCTCACAGTCAACACCCTCACATGGATCACTTCCCTCCATTTCGTCAGTCAACACCCTCACATGGATCACTTCCCTCCTTTTCCTCAGTCAACACCCTCACATGGATCACTTCCCTCCCTTTCGTCACAGTCAACACCCTCACACGGATCACTTCCCTGCTTTTCCTCAGTCAACACCCTCACATGGATCACTTCCCTCCCTTTCCTCACAGTCAACACCCTCAAATGGATCACTTCCCTCCCTTTACTGACAGTCAACACCCTCACATGGATCACTTCCCTCCCTTTCCTCACAGTCAACACCCTCACATGGATCACTTCCCTCCCTTTACTGACAGTCAACACCCTCACATGGATCACTTCCCTCCCTTTCCTCACAGTCAACACCCTCACATGGATCACTTCCGTCCCTTTCCTCACAGTCAACACCCTCACACGGATCACTTCCCTCCCTTTCCTCACAGTCAACACATTCACATGGATCACTTCCCTCCCTTTCCTCAGTCAACACCCTCACATGGATCACTTCCGTCCCTTTCCTCACAGTCAACACCCTCACACGAATCACTTCCCTCCCTTTCCTCACAGTCAACACCCTCACATGGATCACTTCCCTCCTTTTCCTCAGTCAACACCCTGACATGGATCACTCCCCTCCCTTTCCTCACAGTCAACACCCTCACACGGATCACTTCCGTCCCTTTCCTCACAGTCAACACCCTCACACGAATCACTTCCCTCCCTTTCCTCACAGTCAACACCCTCAAATGGATCACTTCCCTCCCTTTACTGACAGTCAACACCCTCACACGGATCACTTCCCTCCCTTTCCTCACAGTCAACACCCTCAAATGGATCACTTCCCTCCCTTTACTGACAGTCAACACCCTCACATGGATCACTTCCCTCCCTTTCCTTACAGTCAACACCCTCACATGGATCACTTCCGTCCCTTTCCTCACAGTCAACACCCTCACACGGATCACTTCCCTCCCTTTCCTCACAGTCAACACATTCACATGGATCACTTCCCTCCCTTTCCTCAGTCAACACCCTCACATGGATCACTTCCGTCCCTTTCCTCACAGTCAACACCCTCACACGAATCACTTCCCTCCCTTTCCTCACAGTCAACACCCTCACATGGATCACTTCCCTCCTTTTCCTCAGTCAACACCCTGACATGGATCACTCCCCTCCCTTTCCTCACAGTCAACACCCTCACACGGATCACTTCCCTCCCTTTCCTCACAGTCAACACCCTCATACGGATCACTTCCCTCCCTTTCCTCACAGTCAACACATTCACATGGATCACTTCCCTCCCTTTCCTCAGTCAACACCCTCACATGGATCACTTCCGTCCCTTTCCTCACAGTCAACACCCTCACACGAATCACTTCCCTCCCTTTCCTCACAGTCAACACCCTCACATGGATCACTTCCCTCCTTTTCCTCAGTCAACACCCTGACATGGATCACTCCCCTCCCTTTCCTCACAGTCAACACCCTCACACGGATCACTTCCCTCCTTTTCCTCACAGTCAACACCCTCACATGGATCACTTCCCTCCTTTTCCTCAGTCAACACCCTGACATGGATCACTCCCCTCCCTTTCCTCACAGTCAACACCCTCACATGGATCACTCCCCTCCCTTTCCTCACAGTCAACACCCTCACACGGATCACTTCCCTCCCTTTCCTCACAGTCAACACCCTCACACGGATCACTTCCCTCCTTTTCCTCAGCCAACACCCTCACATGGATCACTTCCCTCCCTTTCCTCAGTCAACACCCTCACATGGATCACTTCCCTCCCTTTCCTCACAGTCAACACCCTCACACGAATCACTTCCCTCCCTTTCCTCACAGTCAACACCCTCACATGGATCACTTCCCTCCCTTTCCTCACAGTCAACACCCTCACATGGATCACTTCCCTCCCTTTCCTCACAGTCAACACCCTCACACGGATCACTTCCCTCCCTTTCCTCACCATCAACACCCTCACAGGAATCACTTCCCTCCCTTTCCTCACAGTCAACACCCTCACACGAATCACTTCCCTCCCTTTCCTCACAGTCAACACCCTCACACGGATCACTTCCCTCCCTTTCCTCACAGTCAACACCCTCACAGGAATCACTTCCCTCCCTTTCCTCACAGTCAACACCCTCACACGGATCAGTTCCCTCCTTTTCCTCACAGTCAACACCCTCACACGGATCACTTCCCTCCCTTTCCTCACAGTCAACACCCTGACATGGATCACTTCCCTCCCTTTCCTCACAGTCAACACCCTCACACGGATCACTTCCCTCCCTTTACTCACCATCAACACCCTCACAGGAATCACTTCCCTCCCTTTCCTCACAGTCAACACCCTCACACGGATCACTTCCCTCCCTTTCCTCACCATCAACACCCTCACACGGATCGCTTCCCTCCTTTTCCATGAATATTGAAAACAGCGTTCAAGGAGATTTAGTGACCTGCCCTAAATCACTGACATAGAAGGATGCGGAGATTACAGACCCCATCGCTTAGAAGGTAAGAGTCTCACTGTTTCCATTAACCTCTTACATAACGGTGGTTTTCTTAGAGGACCCATCTTTCCATTTTCTTCAAACCACTCACTTTGTGAAAAAAACACAGATCGCTTGTAACATGCTTTAGTTAGAATATTGTGCACATATAGGAATACGATGGAGGGAAATTTCCCTCTTTTTTCTTCTGTGTAATTTCCTTTGAAGATAGTAACACATTTGGGCTTGTAATTACTTTTGTTTTTATTTACTTTTACCCCTTACTATTTATAGCATGGCTAAGTGGAAAAGAGAGAGAGAGAGAGACAAGAAAGAGAGAAAGAAAGAGGGAGGGAGGAAGGAAGGGAGGCAAAGAGAAAAGAAGGGAAGGAGGAAGGAAAGAAGGAAATGAAGGAATTTATATAATTTAGGAATTTGTAACAGAAGGGATAAAAGTTCAATTCAAAGAGTCACTTGTATTTGGTGATTTAAGCAAAATCTGTAAAACATTAGTCATGAGTTTTAATTTCAACTCAATGACCGATTCAATATGGCAATCATTTGTATTAGAGCCATTGTGTAAGTTTTCCTTGAAGAACCATCAACGTTTCTTAAGTTTTGTTTTGTGTTGTGTTGTTTTCTCATATTGTCGCATACCTGTACACTCCCGTTTTGAAAAAAGCTAATATTCTTTTTTCTCATTTAATATTTGTAAAATATTAAATATTAATGTAACATTTAATATTTTCTCATTTAATATTTAATTTCTTTAAGACACATGCACTATCTAGCATACTTCTCTCCTTTGCAACTTTGCTGTAGAAGGTCATACTTCTTACAGTGTTTATCTCTCTTGAGATTTGATTTCAGCTGGGCAGCAGGACTGGGTGAAAACCCGGGTGTCTAACAAGCTGTGCGAGGAGGAGAGGCTGCGGATGCTGGCAGGGTCAGAAAAGCGTGGACCCTTGCATATCAGCACACTGCTGCTAACGGATGCTTTCTGGGTTTTTTGCCCCTTTTCTGATACAGACCTTTATAATCCTTTCAGTTTCATGACCTGCTTGGGCTCATTCAGTCTTGCTATGGAGCCAGTTCAGAAACATTCAGATATATCCACAGTCAAGTCCAAGGGGAACATTTTAGAAGAAACTGTTCTAAATCATTCTGTTTCTTTTGTGGTCACTATGGCTCTACTTCATCTAAGAGGAAGAAAGTTTTTAATGATCAGTACATTTCAAACATACAAAAGAGTATCAGGGATGTAAAAGGAGCTCCCTCAGTCCTGGATCTACTATTTACTAATGCTGTGAAGAGGACCAAATCTCCACTCCTCTCTGAGTCGATTTTCTCTTATATAATGATCAGTAACAAGAACACCCCAGCAAGATTATGTAATAATTTTATAAAATGACACATAACATTTCGGGTACATATTAAAGCATTGGGATATTACTGAAGTATCGGTATAGAAGGCATTTTTTTTTTTTTTTTTTTTTTTTTGAGACGGAGTCTTGCTCTGTCACCAGGCTGGAGTGCAATGGCGCAATCTCAGCTCACTCCAACCTCCGCCTCCTGGGTTCAAGCAATTCTTCCACCTCAGCCTCCCGAGTAGCTGGGACCAGAGGCGTGCGCCACCATGCCCAGCTAATTTTTGTATTTTTAGTAGAGACGGGGTTTCACCATGTTGGCCAGCATGGTCTCGATCTCTTGACCTCGTGATCCTCCCGCCTCGGCCTCCCAAAGTGCTGGGATTACAGGCGTGAGCCACCGCGCCCGGCCCTATTAGGCATTTTTAAGTATTCACAGTAAGATTGGCAGCCTTGATATCATTTGAACACTTTTTAAAAATACTGTAAGAAAAGCCATGTTCTACAAAAATATAGTTAATGGCAAGTGGTTCTTATAAATGCCATTTCTCTTCTTTTTAGACGATCTCTCTTCTCTATTGCTTAAATTATGTTTACACCTGTGTTGGCATATCTGAAACTGTTAAATCAAGGTTAGCCCTAAGCTGCCTCCTTACACATTTACGTTTGGCCTAGAAGTTGTTCTGCACATCGTGAACTGTAACAGCTGGAGGCGTGACCGACTGTAGCCTACACCTGTGCCAGTCACCAAGTTTTGGCCAATCAAATGTAGCCAATTATTCAAACCTTGTTCAAGTGAGGCAAACGCCGAGCTACAGCCAATCCATCTGTTTCTGTACCTCACTTCTGTTTCCTGTACCTCACTTTTCTTTTTCCGTAAATCTTCTTCCCCACATGGCTGCACTGGAGTCTCTGAGCCTACTCTGCTGGGAAGGCTGTCCGATTCACACATCATTCATTACTCAATTCAACTCTCTTACATTTAATTAGGTTGAATTTTTTGTTTTATCAAAACCAAGGCTAATTTTTTGCCTAATTTAAAATATGCAGAACCAAAAATATATAAAAATCAAGTTCACGCTAATTAGCTTGATTGGGGTGATTATTTTACACTGTATACATGTATCAAAATATCACATTGTATACCTTAAATATATACAATTTTTATTTGTCAATTATTCCCCAATAAAGCTTAAGAAAGAATTCAAAAAGGAAGCATAATAATAATAATAAAGTAAAATATACAACACCAGTGCAGAATACGTATTTATGAATATTTTTGGTCAGTCAGGTGTGTTTAAAATAAGCATCTTGGTTTTTGATCCCTGCTGTTACCAGAAAACTTGTAACAGAAATAGAGCCCCAGGGAGTAGATATTCAAATTGCTCTGTTTGTGTAGCTCCCATTAGTGATCTGAAGTATATAAAATGTGTATTAAAAGGTTTCCCTATGCTCAGTCACCCTCCGTGACCTCTGCTCCAGCAGCGTACGACAGCTGGCTGCCCTAAGGTCCTAGCAGTTAAGCTACAGAAACGAAGCGTGTTTTTGCAAAGGCCAAAACAGGCTGCAGAGCTCAGGCTCTTGGGGACCGCCACCTCAAAGTAAGACTGCTGTGGGCAGGGCGTGGACGCCACTGTCCTCCCTGTTCTCATGACTCTGCAGGCACCAGTGAGAACAACCTAACAAGAACCACTTTTCTATCCCCAGCAAATGCTACCATGGGTCCAGAGAAGTCAGGAGTTACAGGGACAGCCCAAGAGCCCTAAAGGCCCTCTCGGTAACAGGAATGATTCTCTCTGCTTTCACTGGCACTGGCTGGGCCGCCTTCTCATGCTGATGGGATGTGATGCAGGACAATGGGGCAAAGAGTCAGATGAGGCAGACAAAAGGTTGATTCTCCTACTGCGGCCTGTTACTAATTGATGCAAAAGAGCTATTGAAACCATCACCCTGATGTGCAAGAAAAAACAAAGCAGAAAAACCCAGCAAACAGGCTTATAGGGGACGCTAAAATGACGTTTAAACACACACATCCGAATAGGATTGATTAGTGTATTTTATTTTCAGACATTTTTAATGTTCGAACTGACCTTTGTTTAACCCTCAGAAATTCGATTTATTTCCCACGCGCAACATTTGGACATTTGCATTCCACGTGCAGCTAGGAGAACTTGCTTCCTGCTGCTGTGAATATTAAAATAAAGACACAGAAAAGGAAGAGAGGAAAAAGAGAAACATTCTTGAAACAAAATAAAATCCTTAATGTCAAGTGGGGAGAGTGGGAGGTGAAGGAAATGAGGAAAGGCAGAGGCCACAGGATGTTAGGCTGAGATTTTTTTAATCTAAGTAAAACACAGTATTTGACAGTTGATTTATGTTATTACATGCTACCATGGTCAGAATCTTCGTAGAGTTCTCTATAGTTCTTTAGCCCCAAACCCACCAAACCTCCATGTACAGTTGACCCTTGAACCGCGGTGAGGAGGTGCCAGGGACAGGAGCACCAGCTCCCTGTGTGGTAGAAAGTCCGCATATGACTTTTAACTCCTTAAAACCTTAATGACTCATAGCCCACTGTTGACTGGAAGCCTTTCAATGACACAGTCGATTAACACATATTTATATGTTATATGTGTTATATATGGTAGTATTACAATAAAGTAAGCTAGAGGAAAGAAGATAATATTTAAAAAAATCATAAGGAAGAGAAAATATATTCACTACTCAAGTGGAAGTGGATTATCAGAACATCTTCATCCTTGTCATCTTCATGCTGAGCAGGCTGAGGAGGAGGAGGAAGAGGAGGGGTTGGTCTTGCGGCCTCAGGGGTGGCAGAGGCAGAAGACAATTTGCCTATAAGGGCACCTGTGCAGTTCAAACCTGCACTGTTCAAGGGTCAACTGTATAGAGAAAAGTCATGGAGAAAAAGGAGGCTGCTGTCTAAAACCTCTCTTCCTCATTAAAACCTCACTTTGGAGAAGTCTGCATGACAGCAGATATGCAAACATATGGAATGGATGATTAAATGAATATCCCTGATTTTAATGCAAATGCACAGCCTCATGGAGTCATCCAAAAGTGTCTATCGGCAGCAAGTCTGCAGCGCAGAAAGCATATTTTCTTTTGGAAGGTATGGCATCTTGTTCTTTTATTTTTGGAGACCCAAGCTGCAGAACTTGTTCATGATCATGACTTAGAGAAACTCCTCAAGACACTAACAGCCTTGTTACTACACCCAGGTCTGGCACAAAGCTCAATGCCAGTAAGATTAGTGAGATTCGCTCAGCATTGCAGGAGTAACACTGGAGAGACCATGAGATTGGGGATGGCCTGAGGCCTGGCATGCGGACAGCTCTTCAGGTCTGGTCTCTGGTGTCTGGTAAGGATCTGAAGCAGAGCTGAGCAGAACCTTGCAGAGTCTGCTTGGAGCCCACCATGTAAAGCACAGGCCCCCATCCACACACTGGGCATGGGATTCTTCCAGGATTTTAAACAAAATATGTCTATTCCTCAGTGCTTAATTTACTACTGAAGGGTGATTTGGCTTCTGGTAGGAATTTAGTTCTGTAACGAGGGAATGATGATCAGGACAAAGATAGTGTACAATCTGGGGTTAGATTCTATGACCCAGCACAGCAAGCTCTTTATCATTTTCGTTTCCAATCTTGAACTGGACAGAGTGCAAGTGTAAGAAAACAAACGACCTTTTGTTTCCATCCAACATTCTACATACTTCATTGGATCTGGGTAGATCTTTACATTTTCATGTGTTAGGAAAGACGGTATGATCTTAAATGACTTCTCCGTCTCTATGCCTAGTCATCAGATCCACAGTCTCCACATTCTCAAATCATTTCATAAATTTATCATGTGCATGTATAAATACATGAACTACTCATATTTATTTAGTACTTCAATGTTGTAAAACATTGAAAGGCTTGAAACTTTCTAAGTGGGCAACACTGCATTGAGTATGAGATGGATATCTAGCACATATGATGGCAGACGTGCAAACATCTGGAATGGGCAAGTAAATCAATATCCTGGATTAAATGAATATCCAACACCCTCCTTTTTCTCCACGACTTTCCTCTATACAGTCGACCCTGGAACGATGCAGGTTTGAACTGCACAGGTGCCCGTATAGGCAAATTGTCTTCTGCCTCTGCCACCCTGAGGCAGCAAGACCAACCCCTGCTCTTCCTCCTCCTCCTCAGCCTACTGAGCATGAAGATGACAGGGATAAAGACGTTCTGATAATCCACTTCCACTTAACAAGTAGTGAATATATTTCCCTCATGATTTTTTAAATAACATTTTTTCTCTAGCTTACTTTATTGTAATAATATCATATATAACACATGTAACATACAAAATATGTGTTAATTGTTTATATAATTGATATGACTGTTTATATAACTGATAAGGCTTCCAGTCAATAGTGGGCTATGAATAGTTAAGGTTCTAAGAAATTAAAAGTCATATGCAGACTTCCTTTTTTCTTTTTTTTTAGACAGAGTCTTGCTCCATTGCCCAGGCTGGAGTACAGTGGCGCAGTCTTGGCTCACTGCAACCTACACCTCCTGGGTTCAAGAAATTCTCCTGCCTCAGCCTCCTGAGTAGTTGGGATTACAGGCTTGCACACCATGCCCTGCTAATTTTTGTATTTTCGGTAGGGACAGTGTTTCACTATGTTGGCCAGGCTGGTCTTGAACTCCTGACTTCAGGTGATCTGCCTGCCTCAGCCTCCCAAAGTGCTGGGATTATAGGCATGAGCCACGGGTCCCGGCCCATAGGTGGACTTTCTACTGCACAGTGAGCTGGTGCTTCTACCTGCCACAGTGAATACTGGCTCATTTTTTCTAAAGAGAATATGGAAAGAGTCAAGTGAGTTTCTGATAGGGACAAAAACTAGTGTTTTGTTCATGAACATAGAAGGACTTCATAAAATCACCTGAGGGTCAGAGGCTGAAAGGTTGTGTTTTTGCTATTTGCATTCTTATCTAACATATTGAGAACTTTTTATCACTGTATTAAGTTTCCATACAGTTGTAAAACAGCAAGTCTTTAAAAATGCTAAATTGCAGAGTAATAATCATCCAATAAATTACATATTATTTTAGATTTAGAGTTGAAATAAAATGTACACTTTGTAACAGCTTCCTGCAAATTTGCCAAGCCATCAAACAACCATAAAATGTGATTAACTACTTGAAAAGAAGCATTTCAAAGATTAAAGAAATAACTAAAATAGGTAAGTTCTTCTCCAAGAAAATAAGGATAGTTTCATGTATTTGTATTGTGTAGAATCACACTGATGTCTTATTTTCTATATAGTATGAGTGGTTTATAGAGTTTAATGACCCTTACCCCTTTAGCTCCTCAAACAAACACACTCACACATTCACACAGAAACACACACATAGACACACACACACACATGATTTTTCCTGGAGAAATGCTGGGCTGGGCAGGGCACGGTGGTTCACGCCTGTAATCCCAGCAGTTTGGGAGGCCTAGGCGGGTGGATCACCTGAGGTCAGGAGTTCAAGACCAGCCTGGCCAACATGGAGAAACCCTGTCTCTACTAAAAATTACAAAAATTAACTGGATGTGTTGGGGCGTGCCTGTAATCCTAGCTACTCAGGAGGCTGAAGCAGGAGAATCACTTGAACCTGGGGGGCAGAGGTTGCAGTGAGCCGAGCTTGCACCACTGCATTCCAGCCTAGGCAACAAGAGTGAAACCGTCTCAAAAAAAGAATTGCATGGGACTATAAGGATTTTTCTTAATTTATATGGAAAGATTAAAATATCTAGAATCACATTTTCTCTCCATTAACTTATAAACCTTTGCATTTTGTGAAGTTAGCAGTTTTATTGATCAAATTGTCAGCATAATGAAACAGTTGGTTTATTGAGTACTTTGGTTAATGAAACCATCATTAACTGTACCAAGGAAGGAAAACTAGATTACAAACTTTCATTACTGTACATATTTGAGAAAAAAGGTTTTTTAAGCTATAGTTTTTCATAGTAAATATGGTATCAAATGCAGTCATAGAAATATTAATATGGCATAGTATTACAGTATTGGAAATAAACACAAAATTCACAAAAGTTATTCTCTTTATTTCAGGAAAAACTCTGTCTAACCAAGAGAGTTTTTACAAGTCTTTAATGAAAGAAGCTTAGCATTTTCTTTTATAATTACCTCTAAAGTCTAACAATAGCTCTATTCAAGAGCTCTTATTATATGTAATCTTTTTAAAGCCCAATTTTTACCAGTTTCTCCCAGAAGAGAAATAATTGATTCAATTCTCTAAATGACTTAAAAGTCTTTCAATTAAATGTTTCTTCTTCTAAGCGTAAGGATACTCTGAAATCATGGTCTGGTCTCTAAGCAGAGACTCAGTTCAACTGGGTCATGCTTGTTAGTCTATTGCAATAGAGTAGGAGAAAGAATCCCATATGAATTGCTAATCATCATTAAATCAGTCACACGTAACATGAAATAATTTGACAGATGAAAAATCCAATGAATTGCGTGTCAGTCTAGTTATTTTGATTCTATAATTATATCAATTATACATCAATTATAATTACATCAATGTATATAGAACTATAACCAATGTATATTTTTATTGTTGGCCCCATTGATATAGGAAAGCATTTAAGGCTTTAAAAAGTGGCTTCAAAAGCAGTAAGATGGGCTAATATCCAGAATCTACAAAGAACTAAAACAGATTTACAAGAAAAAAACAAACCCATTCAAAAGTGGGTGAAAGATATGAACACACACTTTTCAAAAGAAGATATATATGAGGCCAACAAACATATGAAAAAATGCTCATCATCACTGGTCATTAGAGAAATGCAAATCAAAACCACATTGAGATACCATCTCACGCCAGTTAGAATGGCAATCATTAAAAAATCTGGAGACAACAGACGCTGGAGAGGATGTGGAGAAATAGGAACACTTTTACACTGTTGATGGGAGTGTAAATTAGTTCAACCATTGTGGAAGACAGTGTGGCAATTCCTCAAGGACCTAGAAATAGAAATTCCATTTGACCCAACAATCCCATTACTGGGTATATATCCAAAGGATTATAAATCCTTCTACTCTAAGGACACATGCACACGAATGTTCATTGCAGCACTGTTTACAATAATAAAGACTTGGAACCAACCCAAACGCCCATTGATGATAGACTGGACAGGGAAAATGTGGCACATATACATCATGAAATACTATGCAGCCATAAAAAATGATGAGTTCATGTCCTTTGTAGGGACATGGATGAATCTGGAAACCATTATTCTCAGCAAACTGACACAAGAACAGAAAATCAAACACCACATGTTCTCACTCATAGGCAGGTGTTGAACAATGAGAACACATGGACACAGGGAGGGGAGCATCACACACTGGGGTCTGTTGAGGGGGACTAAGGGAGGGACACGGGGGCTAGGGAGTTGGGGAGGGATAACATGGGGAGAAATGCCAGATATAGGTGACGAGGATGGAGGCAGCAAACCACATTGCCAGGTATGTATCTATGCAACAATCCTGCATGTTCTGCACATGTACCCCAGAACCTAAAGTGCAATAAAATATATATATTTTTTTAAAAAAGCAGTAAGATGTTAGTTTCTGCAGAGCTCTAAGGGACGCCCAAATCTTGTCTTGGCACAGTCATGCTTCTCTGATGGAATGCCTAAAGGATACAGATGGAAGGTAAATCCAAATGCCAGTTCATTATTAATTGGGCTAGACCCCAAATTCTAATTACTTGTAAATCAAACTGGAACAGGTTGCTTAGACTAGACCTAATAATCTAATCTTTCCCCTAAGAATGAACCTTAACCACCAGATGACCACAAAATGAAAGCATTCACATGTAAAGAAAAGAAGAGAGCAAAGACAGATACCTGCTGACTTTCTTTTCCAGTCAGCCCCGTGAAGTAGGAAGTCAATGAGACTTACATATTTAGTAACTGCATGAAGTCAGTCTTCTGCTTCAGTATTCTTCTGAGCCAATTAGGTTAACATTCCATTCACTCAGAGAAAAACAAGGAGAGTAGTAGGTACAGAGCAGGAACCTCACCTTGTCCCTTGCAGGATTCCCAAGTGCTGGAAAATGCAGGCTATTCTCTCATTCTGCACCTAGAACACTCTGCAGAAATAGGCGAAGGCATCAGCTCCCATCCAGGATAGTTCACCTAAGCCCACCTCACATGTCTCATATACAACAACCATCTGGGGATGATCTCCAACAAAGAAATTCCAGGAGAATGATCTGGAGTTGTATTTCTTTGCTCTGTAGATAAAAGTTCTACTAAAAGAAAACCATTTTGACACTATTTCCTACTGCTGTCTATTAGACTGTGCATTCCTTGGAAAGAAGATCTATTCTTACTGTTATCTGTATGCCTGGCAATAAATGTTTGACGAATGAATGGAGCAGTCAGAGGAGATACACAATTAATTTTCACAGTAAGGGTCATGGAGAGAAGAGGCATTTGAAGAAAGCTGCATAACCAAACACATTAAATATAACCATTATTCATTCTGATTTGTAAGCTGAAGATAATGATACAAAATATGTGCATATTTTATTAATTACACACACGTGGCTGTTATTTAGCTTCATGTTATGAGGTCATAGGAAGACGCAAAAGAGGGGAGCCTCCATCAAGTAGACTTATGAGGGGTTCTGCATATTACTAAGCATGCTTTTTAAGTTTCGGAGCTAGAGAAGGTATCTAAGTCATGAGAGGAATAATTTTAAGGGGAGAACTCAAGGCTTCCATCTTTAACATGAATGCTGTAGATATTCATCCTGTCCTTCAGCAAAATGTCAGGAGTGCTCCAGGCAATGTGCCAGACACCAAAGGCTGAGAGATAAACAGAGCACGACTCTTGGTCTCATGGAGGTCCCATTCTAGCTAGGGTGCAAGCAAATCCATGGGAACGTGGAAAAGGAAGTATTGGTATGTTATGTGCACCTAGATGACTAGTAGGAGAAAACATTTTTATAAGATCTGAAGTATAACGAAAATATTTCCCCATGTTAACTCTGGGTGGAGGGCTACGTATTAGGTCAAAGTTAGTTGTCACGGTCTGAATGCTGGCGGCCCCCAAAGTCCATATGTTGTAACCTGATACCTGATATGATGGTATTAAGAGGTGTGGCATTTGGAAGAGACTAAGTCATGAAGGTGCCATCCTCACAATTGAGATTAGTTCCGTTATAAAAGAGGCTCACCATGGAAGGACACTGCAAGAAGATGCCATTTCTGAGGAACAGGCCCACATCAGACACTGCATCTGTCGGCGCCTTGATCTTGGATTCCCAGCCGCCAGAACTGTAGACAATAAATGTATGTTCTCCATCATTTACCCAGCCTCAGATATCTTGTTACAGCAGCCCAAAGGGACTAAGACATACGGCAAGACAGTAGATTTGGGGAGAGGAGTGAAAAGAGAAGACGATGGACACCATGGCATGAAAAGGCATGAAAGTGTATGCTGTTCCTCGGAGACGTGGTTCTCTGGTGGTTGAAGCAGAAGGTGTAGGTGTGGAAAGGACTGAGAATCTGTGCAGAAGAGAGTGGTGGGACGAGGCTTTCAGACAGACGGGGAGAGTGTGAGCACTCTGGCTCTGTGCTGGGGAGCTGACCCAGCCGCGCCTCAACATTCCTCCGCGATCGACCCTGCTTCCAGGTCAGTGTTCTCTGCCACTCTCCTCAGGGACTCTGATTTCAAGCTCTTTGCTTGTTCTCTGAGATCGTACTTAATGAATTATCTCCTTTATCATCAACCTCTCTTTTTTTTCTTGTGTTTTCTCTTTAGTCTTTGAATAGCTTGAAATGTCTTGCATAATTAAAAGAACAAAACGCATGGGTGCCCCCCACCGGCCACCATGCTCTTTCTTTTCCACCTTCCCGTCATGGAGACTGATCCATGCTCTTTCCTTCATCTCCCTCCTCCCGCCTGATCCCACTGCAGTGCTGATTCTGCTCCACCACCACACTCTCCCCACTCTGGCAAACATCGCGGACCCTGTTACTGCCAATTCTGTGGGGCACTTTTGCCTTCTTATCTCAGTGCATCTCCTCTGGCATTTGCTTGTGCATTGTTCTTCTTCTGGGTCCTTTCCACTACCCCAGCTTCACATTCATTCACTTCCCTCGTTTAACACTCGTTCCCAGTCTCAGAATGCGGTCCCTCCTCTGGCTGCCATTTCACATCGATGTCCTTCAAAATTCAGCTCTTGTTTACTTTTCTTCTCGTTCTATATTCTTTTCATGAGTAATTTCATATCGCTCGTGGTTTGAACTGCCAAATATATATAGGATGACGTCTTTGACATCTGTCTCTCTAGCTTGGTCTTCTCTGAATTTTAGATTTCTATACCCAACCTTCATCTATCCATAACCACTTGGCTATTCCACAGTATTTCAAACTCTTAAAATTCAAGGGATAACAGAATGATCGCTTCCAAATCTGCCCTTTCTTGTATTTTCTAGTATCAATGCATGGCATTATTATTCATCATGTCATAAAAGACAATTCTTATTCTAAACTACTTTCTTTCATTACACTCACTCTTTCAGATAACTAACCACAACATTTGGTGATTTTGCCTCTCACATGTTTTTTAATTGTATCCTTTTCTCTATATAAATACCAGCCTCAACATCCTTTGCCTGCATGACGACAATGTCCTCCCAATCAATACATTTTATCCCACTCTTATTTCACATTTATAGCACTCTTCATCCAGCCTCTAGAGTGAATCATCTTAGATGTGACTATGAACTGCCCTGATTAAACCTATTACTGGTTCCCCATTACTCAAGATTACAAACTCCATACCATGGTGTATGCGTCCTTGTTTAAGACCATCAAAAGGTTTCTCACTGAACTCGAGATGAAATCCATATAATTCACCATGATCTCCAGGGCTTTGCAAGGAAGGCTCTTCATTAGCTCATCAACCTCGTTTCTAGCTGCCTGCCCCACCCCAACTTGCTTTCTAGGCACAATGGCCTTCCTTTGGTTCTTCAAGAAGTCAAGTTCTTTCTTAGCATAGGGCCCTTGCAATAGAACCCTCACCAATTCTGCACGTGCTTAGTTTCTTCTCATGTTTAAATGAGACCTGCTCAGAGGACATCCCTGACCATCACATTCAGAGTACATCGATCCTCACTTTTTATATCGATAACTTACATTTTTCTTCATAGTATTCATCAGAACTTGCTAATAGTAAAAAATACTATTTTTCTTCATAGTATTCATCAGAACACTTTCATGTATTTGGCTCTTAAACTATAGATTGCTAACTCTAGGGAAGCTGGGTGAGCCTCTTTTCTGGTCTATTCTGTATCCTCAGCAGAGTACTCGATCTTTAGAGGTTAAAGCTGTGTGATGTATGTGATCTTCATGACCCCTTCACTCCTACTTCCTTCTCCATCCCCCTGAGCCTCAGCTTCCTATGTCATTCTTTATGTTTTCATAATACTGAACTGTTTGCCATTATTGAGAAACTCTATGTACTTTTTCTCCTGCTCTTATGACTGCCTGGATAATAATCTACGTTTCCTTATCCTCTGAGCCTGGATGACTTTTTCAGCCTCAGCTTGGCGTCTTTCCTCCAGGACGCCTTTCTGAAAACAGAGGCGATGCTAAGTCCCATCCCTTTGAGCTTCACTGGGCTCTGGTCCCTATCTGCAGTAAGCCTTCCGGGTTCTATGAAGGTGACTGCTTTTGGATATCACCCCACACTCGTTTCCAATCATGCAACCTTATGCAAATTCCTTTCAGGAAGGCCCACATCTCTTCCCTCTTTGTACCCTCATCTCCAGCTATAGTGCCTAACAAAGAAATACTTCTCTAAGGATGCTATTTTTGAACTTCATTATTTAGGTAACAGAGATTTCAAGAGTATTACGCATAAATGTGGTGTAATCCAGTTTGCTCTTTTAACTAACCCTTTGTGGCTCCATGGAGGTTGGACTGTGATAGGCAGAGCCTGATGCAAGAAGATGAGACCCTGAGACTGGGCAAGTAAGAGACACTGCACTGGGGCCGCGTGCAGCCAGGGTCGCTTTAGAGACAGACCAGAAGACAAGAGTCACTGCACCGTGGCTGCGTGCAGCCAGGGTCGCTTTAGAGACAGACCAGAAGACAAGAGTCACACCAGAAGACACGAGTCACTGCACCGGGGCCGCGTGCAGCCAGGGTCACTTTAGAGACAGACCAGAAGACAAGAGTCACTGAACCGGGGCCACGTGCAGCCAGGGTTGCTTTAGAGACAGACCAGAAGACAAGAGTCACTGCACCAGGGCCACGTGCAGCCAGGGTCGCTTTAGAGACAGACCAGAAGACAAGAGACACTGCACCGGGGCCACGTGCAGCCAGGGTCGCTTTAGAGACAGACCAGAAGACAAGAGAGCCAGTGTGAAACGGAACAACAGGGAAGGTGCACAGAAGGAGCGGGGAATCTAAGACGACCAAGTTTTCTGATTTGATTCAGTGAGTGAACACCATAATCATCTGTAACAAGCAAATGGTATTTGACGAGGCTGTCAATGTGGTGCGTTAGTATTCTAATAATCTTTGAATTCTATCAGCCTTTCCCACCAGTCACAGGATATTTCAGTTTGTTCATTCTCATTTCTGAATTAACTAATGTTCCTTTTGCTTATTTGTACCCTGGAATATTTACCAATAGTGTAAAATGAGAATCTTTTTTTTTTAATCCGTAAGTCAATTTGTCTTTCATGTTCAATCTATGTAAACTAGAATGCATATGCAGCCAGTATAAAGGAGATACATTTTTTTTTTACTTTCCTGAAAGATAGTACACTCTCATGGTAATCATTTTGCACATTTACTTTAATTGTGAGTATCAACTACCAAATTTTATTAATCCTTCTCTTGACACCTATATAATTTTACATAATTTCCAATTGCTGTCAATTCTTAATTTAATGAACTTCATTCCAGTAACCAAATAATGAGTTTTGAGAACAAAAACAAATATAAAATCCAAAGCATTATCTTAACGTAATATGTTTTTTTCTTGTATGAATTACACTAAGATAAAAAAATCTAATAATATATTTTTAAAGTGGAAAAAATGCAAATATCATCAAAATAATTAAAATGCTAGTCCATATTAGACCTATCACTATTTACCAAAGGAAGGCTTGCTCAAATATTTCCTTTCTGGCAAGTGTCTTAACTTTAAGTTTCATTTTTCCCCAATTATAAGAATAATAATTGAATTAGTCAAGGGTTTATGGAATACAATTCAAATTAGTTTAGGTACAAAAAAGCTTATTACCACAGGTTCATGAAAAGTGCCAAAGACAGCACACAGAGGTTCACTCAGGCAGCATCCATGAGCCCAGAGGAGGACACTCTCCGTCACTCATGCCTGCTTTCCTGGGATGGGCTTCATTTCCAGGCAGGAGCCATAATATGTGACGTCCTGTGTAATTCTGAACCTGTCAGAAAAAAAGATTGTAACTTTCCTACTCTTTCCAACAAGCTTTCCAAAGAGGAACAATTAGTCATATTTGGATCATGTGACCATCCCTGAATCAGTTATGGATTCCAGGGAGAAGAACCCTGATTGTCCAGCTCGTGGGTTCAGCATTTGGTCCAGGGAAGAAAGATCAATTCCACCAGACCTCAAGATGCCAGAGAGCTGTGCAGAGTCAGGAAAGGGTGGCCCCCTTACGAAGGGGAAAACATACAGCAAAAACCAGATTTCCAATAATATATATTCCAAGGTGGCTGACAGGGTAAATTCGAGAGTTGATAAAAGCACATGAGAAAACTCCATAAATTATGGCTTTATTAATTACTAGAGTAAAATATTAATAGAGTGGTGGGCATGTTTAACCTCTGTGTGCAGAGGAGAAGTCTGTCTCTGCTAGACCAGTTCTTGTACCTTTAATGTGCAGGTTAAATGTAAAGATAAGAGATGCAGTGTTCGAGAATCTAGGAAAGTAAAAAGGATCATGTATTGATCTAACATTTACGGAGACTCTATCCTGTTCTAGACATAGTTCTAGGTACTGGAATGTCACAGAGAACCTAAACAGATGAGTTCTCTACTCTTGTCTACTCGTGTAAACAAAATAATTTCAGATATGACTAAAGACTAGAGGTCTATAATACAGAACAATAATATTAAAATAATACAGAATAGCATAAATACTATTAAAATAATACAGAATAATAATATTATAACTTGACTAGGATTGAATTACTTTAAATTGTGGGGTCCTGAAGGTGATTTGGAAATGATGCCAGTCAGCCAGTACCGATTAGCTGGACTGCAGTGACCCAGACAGATAATAGTAGAGAAAAACGTGGAGAGAAAACAGGGTTCCGCATGCTCTGATGAAGGATTTCAATTTGATTCCTTTGAATCAAAAGACACTAGAAGCCATTAAAAGATTTTGAGCAGAGACATAACATAATGTGATCTGCTTCAAGCTATTAAAATAATTATGCTAGCTTGTAAAAACAAAATAGAAGATAAAACAGATTACTGGGAGCCAGAATGGAAACAAGGCACTGATTAGGAAGCTTTTGCATTCCATGTGATGATGATGATGACATGGAGTATGGAGGTTGCCGGAGAGATGAAAAGTAGACCAACGCCAGATACATCTTAGTGATAGAACTAGCAAGACTCAACACTGGGTTAGACATGGAGTCTAAGGGTAAAAGAGATCAAGGATGGCTTCTAGGTTTTAGTTAACAATTGAATGGATAGAAAGACAGAAGGAGTAATCATTTTAGAAGTATCGACAAGAGTTTCCTTTTATGCAGGTTAACTGAGCTGTCTGTTAGACATCTAAGCAACAGTGTCAAATAGGCAGGTAGCCACATGAGTTTGCATGGGTTAGGCTGAGGGTATAAATATTAGCATCATTAGCATATACATAGTATTAAGAGCTCCACATTGGCTCAGCTATCCTAGGGAGAGAGTTTGGATGCCGAAGACTATAGTACCTAGAACTAAACTCTGAGACCCAAATATTTAGGTGCTCAGCACAAAAAGAGGAGACAACAATTTAGACTTAGAAGAATGCAATGATCTGTGAAGTACGGAAGAGGAAAGCATAGCATTGCAACGTGGTGGAAAAGAGATCTTCGGAATAGAGTTGATGTCAAATACGTCTGAGAGGCAAAGCATGACCAGGAGAGAGAAGTGACCATTGGATTGGTCAACACAACCGGTGCCTTTGGCATCTTTGGTATCACTGGCAAGCTGGATGTCAGTGAATACTTGTTGAATGAAAAAAAGCAAGAGGAGAGTTATAAAGGGCTAAGCACTTGGCAATTTACATATTTTCCTTCATGATACTCCTTTGAGGTCCATCCTATAAGAATGTGCTATCTAGTTGAACACACAGAGAAATGGCCTTGAATATAATGCAACAGGCCACACTTGCAAAGCAGCATGCAGGATTAATGGTACAGGCGGGCTGCAGCTTATTCAAATGCTTGGCATGTGCTTTGGAAGTGCATCCTGGAGACTGATTTCTGTAGTTATGATTGCTCTTCATGAATCACTGGGGTTTAGCTGGATCACTTAGAACACTAATAATAAATGTGCATGTGAAGAGAAAAGAATTGGATCAATTACCCAAACACTATAATTCAGTCAAAACAGGATTTATTGCTAAAGGATAAAAAGAATTTTCCCGTAGCTTAAACCTGAGCTTAAGTGTGACTGCTCATTACGTTCACTGGGCACATGTTTTGCTGTTTACTTTGCCTTTTAGGATGAGACTAATTTGTATTTACATGACACTTTTCCAGTGGCTTGTAAGAAAGCACATGTGACTGAGAGTTAAAAAGCTAGGTTGAACTTCCAGAACTGTTGTTTCAATGAAACCCATATCCAATTTATTTAATAATTATTTCAAGTTTCAATTGTTTCTAAGTTGTCATTTTCTTATCCATAAAAATATTCTTACACAATTTGAGGAAAATAAATCAGAATCATTTATTTTTTAAAATTGTTTAAAGTGCATTGCACTTTAGAAAAATAGTTATCATCATTATTATTAATGACTAATGTTTAAAAGTACATGTGATCACTATTGATATTACAAGTATTTACCATAGTCACAGCAATAGAAACTGTCATTCCCAGATCTTGTCAGCTCCACAGAAGAGATATAAAAACTGTCTCTAGTAGCATTTTTGAATACTTGGGAATGGTTTTTGTTTTTCTCTGTTAATGACAGACCTCTGTGCAGTCAATCCTAGGTCATGTGGGGAATATGGGGCATGGAGCTAAGAACCACGTTCAGAGTCAGACAGACCCGTGTTCCAGTTGGACTCCGGCAGGTAGTCATGGCATTAACCAGATACCTTTGGGCAAGTTCCTTCTCTGTGCCTCTGCTTTCTCCTTCATAAAGTGGGAATTGAAACTAAAACCTATTGCATTAGATTATTTTAAGGATTAAGTGATATAAATAAAACAAAAAGCCTAACCTATAGTAAGAGCTAAGGAGGGATTCGCTTTTAACAATAATTATTTTTAATTAGGCAATCTCCTTTGATTTACATATAAAAAAGAAAAGTTAAGGGAGAAAAGTTTAATTGACTAAAAGCTTTGCAGGGAACAGAAGGTATATAGCCAAGGATGGAGGTGCCTACCCCGGGACTGCCTCACCTTCTGCAGTCTCTACTCCTCACACGTGTTAGCTTTCTTCTCTCTGACGAACTTCCTCAGCCTGGCAGGAAATATAGCCTGACAGAATTGTGGCCCACATCTCTCACCCTGCCCATCAGAAAAATACTTCACCTTATTCTCTAGATTCTGTTTGAAAACCTCCTGGAAATAGCTCCTGTTGGCCTGGCTTACGTCCTGTGTGCACCCTGGGCCAGGAGTTGTCCTCAGATTGTACTAATTTTATGCCTTCTATATAGTGCACAGATCCTGGAGCCACCCTAAATTACAGCCCTGCCCCTTACCAGATGTGTGGGCTTTAGTAAAGGACTTAACCCTCCTATTTCAGGCTCTTCATTTGGAAAAATGGAGATAATAGTGGTATCCATCCCAAAGTATATCGTCCTGAGGGTTAAACAAACTCACACATATTAACAGCTTCAAAGACTATGGCTTATGGTAAGCACTCAACAGTGTTGGCTATCCTAATAATCACAGGAATTATCGCACCCTTGACCATCACTGGAATTATCAATATCTCTAGCCAATCTACTGCTGCCACGGAGGCAAGGTCCTGTCAGAACATGGAAGTTTTTGCTAAATTCCAAGTCATAAGTAAGGTTGGAGCGGGATTTGCCAAGAGGGGGCAGGGTGCATAATTATCATTTTCAATCTTCCTTGAAAGCTAAAAATGGATAAATTCTGCAGGAAGACAACTTTCCATAGCTGTGCAGATTTTTATGTATTTTGATTTTAATTTCCTCATTTGTAAAATAGATTATTTCTAAGATCTTTCCAGTTCTAAAAGTTTGTAATTATTTTGTAACCACAAATCCCCATGTAATAAAAACAAAGAAATGAAACAAGCTACCAATTAATTTGCTACTTAATTTTTCACAAATTCAAACTTTTGAAGGTCTAAGACATAAGCCAGAGCTTTTATTTCCATCCCAATTCATATGATCACTATTTCTGGGTCTCACAAAATTCTGGTGCTATAAATTAAATATTATTGTACCCTACTTCGTGAATAGGGGGAAGATGTTAAATGATTTATTTTCCAGGTGGTTCTAAAGACTGTTTTAGGAAAATCTTGGATTAAAGTGAAATCCCACAGGTATTCTATGTTCCTTGCCGTTTTACTAAGTGAGCCTCCATGCTCTCCCCAGCACTTACAGAGCAGTGAACTTGGTAACATTCTCCTTTGAAGAAGTTCCATCCTGGATGAAGTAACCACATGCCTCCCCAAAGAGTTTCAGAGTATCAAGAACATTTCCTGGATTATAAACTCCTAGGAGAATTTATTTTATATAAACCATAAAGTAGATTCAAATTAGCTAATAAAGATCCAAACATTATTTCACACTAGGAATTAGACAGGTGTCCAAGGGGAATTATAAAACATAAACATAAAGCGGCCTCTCGCTTCGCGTTCAATGTCTGCTGCTCCTGGCAATTCCTCATGTAAATAATGGCTTAAGAGGCTGGAGACACTTTTCTTGAGATAACTGTTCTAGAATTTTTACATTTAAACTCTCCTTTAAATCTCAACTAGCATCAAGAAAAATGATGTTTAAAAACAGCTAACCGCTGGGCGCGGTGGCTCACGCCTGTAACCCCAGCACTTTGGGAGGCCGAGGCGGGTGGATCACGAGGTCAAGAGATCGAGACCATCCTGGTCAACATGGTGAAACCCCGTCTCTACCAAAAATACAAAAAATTAGCTGGGCATGGTGGCGCGTGCCTGTAATCCCAGCTACTCAGGAGGCTGAGGCAGGAAAATTGCCTGAACCCAGGAGGCGGAAGTTGCAGTGAGCCGAGATTGCGCCATTGCACTCCTGCCTGGGTAACAAGAATGAAACTCCGTCTCAAAAAAACCCAGCTAACCAAAGATTATTTTCATATGCCAGAAATCACATATATAAAAGTAACATTTATCAAATATTTTATTTATGATGCATTAAAAACAGTGAATTTTAAAACTAACTTTTGATTATTTCTTTTCGACCACTAAAAAAAAGGCTGAGACAAAGATACATACTTTCAGTTATCAGATAAATTAGTTCTGGAGCTCCACTGTACAGCGTGGGCACTGTAATTAGTAATAATGCAGTGTGCACTGAAATTGCTAAGAGAGTGGATCTCAAGTGTTGTCTCTACACCAACAAAAGGGAACTATGTGAGGTGATGGTATGTTAGTTGGCTTGATTGTGTGACCATTTCACAATCTATACATATATCAAAATATCATGTTGTATACCTTAAATATATACAGTGTTTGGCAATTATGCTTCAATAAAGCTGAAAAAATACATATACATATATAGCATGAGCTCTTTTAAAAGGGCTAAAAGTAACAGGTTTATATATATCAATATTTTTAAATTAGCAGCATTTTTAATTTGTGATAAGGAAGATGATGATAAATAGCATCAGTATGTGGATTATTTTCATGAGCTTTACTGTCCTTTAATGAAAATGAGAATAACATTGATCTTTAAAGTATAGTGAAGTTTATTATTACTATTTCCTGGCTGTTGGTTATTTTCTTCTTCTGAAAGCGGGTGAGAAAATAAAGAATAATTGCTTCTTGGGTTGTATATATCACTCATGTATCACACATGCCAATAGTTCAACACCCATAATACAACCGTCCATCCCCAGTGGAATCCACAGATTATTTCTCCTTTGGGAAAACCAAATCAAATCAGAACAAAACAGAACCCATATTTTCCGAGTCTTCAGCCAGAATGTATCAAAGGAACATTTTCTTGGAAGGAAAGAAAAGATCAATAGGTATATATGGAAACTCTAAATTTTCTACCATCTCTCAGTGTCCTGCAAGGGATGTTTGTCAATGTCACCGTTACCAGGCTCTGCAGATAGAGAAGCACTCCAGAGTCCTCCAAGAGACAGATTTCAATAGCACTTTGGGCAATTCAGGAAACCCGCCCAGCTGGGGAGAAGCCATCAGCTCATCAGGGCTTGCTGAAAGGACAGGGGATGCTCCCGGTCTCCCCACAGCCTAATTAGCGTCTACTTTGCCTTAGCCAAGAGCGGATAATCCCTGCAGAAATGTCCTGTTTCTGTTTCCATTCCACTTTGCTTTCTCTTCTCTGCTCTTTTCCTCCCAGTTCTTGCAGTTTCCTTCCTTCCTACATTTATTCCCTCCCCTTTCATTCTTCCAGAGGAAAATAAGAGTACACGGTTTAGAGACAGTGAATATGAATTGGCAAAGAAATACCATTCAAATCCCTTTCTGTTTTCTGACTTCTGACTGGATTATCTGCCTGACAAAAGCCTCACACACATTCCATAGAAGTTATACGGGGAATCCATTGCAATGATAGGGAAGCGTTTGTGCCAATCAAGTTTGTATCACACCTTGAGGAATTTGTAAAATAAGAGGTTTATCTCATTTGTAAGTTTTCTAGTTACAGTTTCCCTAACATGCTGTGATTGGGACTGGAAAAAAAAAACAAATTATATTTTTAGATTTAAGCCATATGGGCTAATTTGTGAAGGCAAAAGTTTGGATCAACCAATGGCTGTGTTGGAATGTGAAAATCCAGGAAGGAAGTATCACAGAAAAAACCATTAGGAATGCTGGAAGAATAGACTTCACTTTATAATTTTTACTTTCTGCATTTGTATAATGCATGAATTAAATGTATAAATTAAAATGTGTATTTGAAACACGTAAAATGTGTACTTGAAAACAACTGGATAAGAGCATCTTCTGTCCCAAAAACATTCTTTTTAGCCATATTAAATAAACTCTTCTATAAAGTTCTCTTTTCAAAATTTTGGATCAATAATTGGATTTGAATTAAGCTTTACCTATTTAGGGGCTTGTCATTATTTAATACTTGGGTTGATCAAGGTTATCCTTCCAAAGCCATACACAGATCACTGTAGATGATCTATCATTATAGTGAGATTAATAGTCTAACCACAAAACAGATGGTATTTTCATTGGTTTTAATCTAAATTCATATCATTGCCCTCAGAGCCGGTTATCCACATGAATGACACCTACAACCTGCTAGTCTATGGGATTTCTGTAAGCTCTACCTGAAAAGCATTTTCTGAACAACACTGACATGGAAATCCAGAGTAGATCCCCTGAAGATGTGCAGTGAGACCCACGTTGGGAAAGATAGATTTTAAAGCATAAGGGTCTGGGGTGTGTGTGTGTGTGTGTGTGTGTGTGTGTGTAGATCTAGATCTTCTTAACTTATTGGTGAGATGTTTGATAAAAGATATTGGATCTTCAAGATTCTCTTTCTATAAAGAATAACTACTGATTTCAAAATCATTTCACTAGTCATCATTACAACTTTTGATAGACCAAACAAAAAACTTAACACAGTAATTGCAACACTAAAGGCCAACATTAGAAGAGAAAACTACAGATTAAGCATTCCTAATCAGAAAATCTAAAATTCAGAATGCTCCAAAATACATGCCAACGTCCGGCCACAAGTGGGAATTTCACATCTGACCTCATGTGATGGGCGGCAGTCAAAACACAGGCGCACAACGCACAGCTTAGTTACAGTTCCCAAGGCAGTAACTGTTCGGTGTGCGGTCACCTTAATTAAGCACAGCATAGTAGCTGAAGAACTGACGTCTACCAATGTTTGCTGTTGCTGTCGGTCAGCAGCTGATACAGATGTCTGCTGACGCCACTGTGCTGCTTAGCTGGCCTGCACACACTGTTTTCTCACTGTATTAATGGTACGTCATATTTGTGACTATTAAGTACTTATGTGTGAATAAGCATAATAAGTGATTGCTTATTGGTAGCATATAAATCCAGTCACCAATGATGGTGATACCACACAACCACAGATTATCCACAGGGGTGGCTCAGATAGTCGTATTTTTCCTTGCTCATGGCTCAGTGTACTCCAACTTTGTTTCATTCACAACACTGTTTAAAATATTGTTTAAAATGATTTTCAGTCTATGTATTCAAGGTGTATTTAAAACTTTATTGAATATCGTGTTTGGACTTGGATTCTATCCCCTAGATATCTTATTATGTATATGCAAAGTATTCCCAAATAAAAACATTCAAAACACTTCTGATTCCTAACATTTCAAAGGATACTCAATCTGCACATATAACTAATACCAAGAAAACAGAAAAATGTTAACCAATTAGGGGCGAGTTTTAAAATATTAGTTTAACACTGCCACTTACTAGCTGTAAGACCTTGAGTAAATTTCTTAAGTGTGCCACACCATAGTTTTCTCATTTGAAAAACTTGGCTAACCATTAACTACCCAGCGTAGAATGTATTTCACAATGAGCAAAGTGTGGGTGCTGTTGCTACTGTCATCATTATCATCACGTGGGCCATGTAGACATTTAACTATGGCAAGTCGGCATCTAGACTGTTAGAATGATGTGAATGTGGACGCAGATTGTAGCTACAGTTTTAACTTACATTTCAGGTGTTCTACTTGTCCTGGAAAGTGCTAACTGACTTTGATATAAAAAGTAGTTTTGGTTTCCACAGACTCGACAAAGTCTGGAGGAAGTAAAGGCATGCACGTTTGCATATCTCCCATCTTCCATGCCAAAGTGAAAATGAGAGGACTGTTAGGAGTCACATGACAGGCAGGAACTGAGAAGCTGTGCTGATGGGATGCCAAAGCTAAGCCCGTTCGGGAGAAGTACAGCAATGTTACCTTTTCACAGTGACTGTGGCTCCAGAGCCGGGCCAACCAGACGGTGGGGTTCAGAACCAAATTAAGTTTGAATCTCAGTTTCTCCACCTAGATAACGGGATGTTGAGGAAGAAGCTTCAACAAGCCACTTTTCTTCTCACAAACCATATCCCGTCACTGTCACCCTTGAAGGGATGCCCGAAGGAACAAATTAAAATGACACCAGTGAAGGGGCCAGCAGAAGGCTCCGCACACTCTGGAGCTGCTTAATATTGGTGAGTTTTACCTTTTTCCCATAGAAATGTTTGTGGACGACTTGCAAGTTCATAATAACACATTTCCCAAAACAGTGGGGTGAAACTCTAGAGAGTAAAAGTGAGCAATTGGGCCTCGGGGACATGCCCATTTCGCAAGGCTCTTCGATAATTAGGGAGGAAATTAAAATTCCATATTTAGCAGACCGACAGTAAAGGAAGATAAAGGTACTGAGCAGCCCTCGGAATGTGCTGTATCTCCCTCGTTCCCTACTAAATTAATTACCGAGGACAACAGAACTGTTTTGTTAACTTGCACCAATGATGCAGGCCCCCACTGCAAATTACTGAATATCCCAGATCAGTCACTACGTAAAAAAGTACCATAAAAAAGAAGCAACTGTGCTGAGATGTAATTGCATCTGCATTTTTGTTATTTGGGGCAGTTCTTTATTCCATATGTGTGAATGCTCTTCTACACATGGAGGTAACGTCAGGTGCCTCAACATTTCCGTATCTGACTGGAATCACTACTTAAATACTGAATAAGTCAACTAGGGAATTCGAATGGCAGCTGATTTATATTAGCATATGCCAATTCATATTTTAACTATTATCTTTTCATTGTCTTTTAAGTTTTGATGATTTCTCAAAATCACAAAACCACAATTACCACAAAGGTCAAGTGAGTTCACCGAGCAATCCAGTGTCCGTGACATTGTTAGTCGGTTCTCACAGACTGTACGTTCAGTCAGCAGTAATCGCAATGGCTGAGGCAACCACGTGAAAACCTGCAGTGTCTGTGAAAATGGCTGTAATAAGTAGTTCTGGTGTCTTCAGTCTGTTCCGTTTTATGTGGAAAGACATTCACTATCCAGCAGACCAAGGGTGTTAATGAGAGTCAGAAACGAAAGCCAAGTGTGCTCAGAAAAGCAAACCATTATTCTAGAACTCAGAGCCCCCTCACACACCTAACGAGGTTATAAGAGAAACACTTTATCCACGTCCGATCCACTAATGTTATCTTATTTGATAACATATTCTTGAAGAGAGAGCCCCAAATTCAATTTATATCTTCACAGTCCAAGTACATAAGAAAAGGCTGACAAACCTCTCTCCGCAAATCCCCACAATTTCATGTTCCCTTTGGTCATATTAGAGAAAAGGCAGGGCAGAAAATGATGTTTAGTGCTGCTATTAAGCTGTATGAACAGAAAGCTTGTTTCTGAACTACTCCAGGACATCAGCTATGTCAATGAGACAGGTACAACAGGAAAAAAATCACCTTTGCAGAAAATGAAAAGGTATTCAAAGGAAAAGAGAGATTTCATAAAACTATTCTTAGTTGAGCAATTATTACCTAAACATCGTATGTCGTTTCCCAGTTTGGGATACAAGGAGCAGCTGCAAGGAGAGAGCTCACTACAGCTGAAACCCCAGACTCCACACCCTTGGTGGGTGTCTGTGGGCGTGCCTGTAGTTCAGTGGCAGACAGGACGTTGCTAGCTGTTGGCGCTGGCCAGAGTCAAGGGCTGGAGAACGGGGATGCTCGCCTCTTCCTCACTTTCTAAAACTGCTTCCTGATGTGGCACCTTGTGCAAGCTGAGCATCAAACATTGTACTTAATACAAGGATTTTGATTTTTAAATGTATGGAGCTCTCCTCAAATTGCAACACAAAATATCATGACTTTCGAGTTTTGCCTTTGGTTGCAGCCTTGAAGTTTATACCCACCAATCCTTGTTAAGAATAGGGTTAGAATTCACCCATTCATCCATATACCTCTCTGCATATTCTAAATTTTACCTTCAGGTCAAGCCTGACCATTCGAATAATGTACGTTTATAGTTTCTGTAGCCTATTGTAAAAACACTCACAAAGCTTAATTCTGGCAATGACTGATACTGAGAGATGTAATCCATTGAGAGCAAGGTGGGACATGCACTTATCTTTTCTCGTGATGGTGTTGAAGACATCACCTAGTCCATCACCAGGGATCACTTCAAGGAAATTGATGGGAAACATTATTTTCCAGCTCCAAAATGAAGGAAAGCTCGGATTCTCCTAACAGCTCAGCGGCATCTATCCGTGGACACTGTTTCTTGTGCATGGCAGTGTCTCCCTTTGCTTTAGCTCTGTAGAGGCAGCCAGGCCTAGAGGTCAGATTTGGACTTGCTTCTAGCAATTGTGTACCCACCACACTATACCAATGTAAGTTTTGATGTGCTCATTTTATTCCTGACAGCATTTGTTATCTATTGCAGCATCACAAATTACTCAAAACGTGAGGGCTTCAAAGTCACCACCATTTATCATCTCACGGTTTCTGTTGGTGAGGCTTAGCCCGGGCCTCAGCCCCAGGTGTCTCACAAGGTCACAGTCAAATTTCGGTCAGGTCTGTGTTCTCATCTGCAGCCTCGGCAAAGGGAAGATTCGTTTCCAAGCTCATTCATGCAGTCATTGACAGAAGTCAGCGTTTCCCGAGCTGTTGGGCTGGGGTCCTGTGATTCCGATTTTTAGACAGGGTCTCCCTCAGGTCCCTGCCTAATAAGCCTTTCCCTGGGGCAGCTCTCAACATGGCAGACTGAACAGGCAAGTGAAAAGCCCTGCAGAGTGGGCAAGGTGCAAATGGCTGACTTTGTGTAGCCTGATCTTGGCATGACATTCCAACATCCCATCCCATCACTAAAAATAAGTCATCCTTTTTTTCAGATACAGCAGGTACATGTGTAGGTTTTTAATGTGGATATAGTGCATGATACTAAACTTGTCACCCAAATAGTGAACACAGCACCCAAGGGGTAGTTTTTCCACCCTTGCCCCTCTGTCTCTCTGCCGCTTCGTGGAACCCCCAGTGTTTACTGTTCCCGTCTTTGTGTCTGTGTGTACCCAGTGTTCATTTAGCTCCCACTTATAAATGAGAACATGTGGTATTGAGTTTTCTGTTTCTGCATTAATTAACATAGGATAATGGCCTCCAGCTGCATCCATATTATTGCAAAGGATGTTATAATTCTGTTCTTTTTTATGCCTCTGTAGTATTCCTTGGTGTATATGTACTGCATATCTTTATCCAATTTACTTTTTTTTTTTGAGACAGAGTCTCTCTGTCGCCCAGGCTGGAGTGCTGTAGTGCCCAGGTTCAAGCAATTCTCCTGCCTCAGCCTCCCGAATAGATGGGATTACAGATGTGTACCACCACTCCTGGCTAATTTTTGTATTTTTTGTAGAAATGGGGTTTCACCATGTTGGCCAGGCTGGTCTCAAACTCCTGACCTCAAGTGGTCCACCCACCTCTGCCTCCCAAAATGCTGGGATTATAGTCATAAGCCAACACTCATGGCTCCAATTTATTTATATTTTTATTTTTTGAGATGGAGTCTCACTCTGTCTCCCAGGCTGAAGTACAATGGTGCGGTCTCTGCTCACTGCAACCTCTGCCTCCTGGGTTCAAGTTGTTCTCCTGCCTCAGCCTGCTAAACAGCTGGGATTACAGGCATGTACTGCCACACCTGGCTAATTTTTGTATTTTTAGTAGAGACGGGGTGTTTCACCATGTTGGCCGGGCTGGTCTCTAACTCCTGACCTCAAGTGATCTGCCTGCCTCAGCCTCCCAAAGTGCTGGGCTTACAGGTGTGAGCCACTGTGCCGGGCCCCCAATTTACTTTTGACAGGCATCTAGGTTTATTCCACATCTTTGTTATTGTGAATAGTACTGTGAGATAAACATAGGAGTACAGATGTCTTTTTGGTTGAATGCTTCATTTTGGGGAGGTGGGAAGTATATACCCAGTAATAGAATTGGTGGGTCAAATGATAATTCTCTATTTCATCTTTGAGAAACCTCCAGATTGCTTCCCACAGAGGCTGAACTAGTTTACATTCCCACCATCAATGTATAAGCCTTCCTTTTTCTGTGCAACCTCACCAACATCTGCTGTTTTTTGACATATTAATAACAGCCATTGTGACTGGTGTGAGATATCTCATTGTGGTTTTGGTTTGCATTTCTTTGATGATTAGTGATGTTGAGCATTTTTCAAATATATGTTGGCCACTTTTATGTCTTCTTTTGGGAAGTGTCTGTTCATGTCCTTTGCTCACTTTTTAATCAGGTTGTTTGTTTTCTCTTGTTGATTTAAGTTCCTTATAGATTCTGGATACTAGTCCTTTGTCAGATGCATAGTTTACAAATGTTTTCTCTCACTCTGTAGATTGTTTATTTACTCTGTGCATGGATTCCTTTGCTATGCAGTGTCTCTTTAATTTAATTGGGCTTCATTTGTAAATTTTTTTATGTCATGTTTGCTTTTGAGGGCTCAGTCATAAACATTTTGCCTGGATCAGTGTCCAGAAGAATATTTACTAGGTTTCTTCCCAGGTTTTTATAGTTTGAGGTCTTACACTTAAGTCTTCATTTCATTTCGAGTTAATTTTTGTATGTGCTGAGAGGTAGGAGTCCAGTTTTCTTCTTCGGCATATGGCTGGCCAGTTTTCCCAGCACCATTGATTGAACAGGGTATCCTTTCCCCATGGTTCACTTTTGTCTACTGTGTCAAAGATCTGTAGGTGTGTGGCTTTATTTCTAGGATCTCTCTCCTGTTCCATTGATTTATGTATCTATTTCTGTACCAGTACCATGCTGTTTGGGTTAGTATAGCCTTATAGTATAGTTTAAAGTGCAGTAATGTGATGCCTCTGGCTTTGTTCTTTTCGCTTAAAATTCCTTTGGTCATTTGGGCTCTTTTGTGGTTCCATATAAATTTTAGAATCATTTTTTTCTAATTCTGCAAAGGATGATGTTGGTATTTGACAGGAATTCCACTGAATCTGTAGATTGCCTCAGGCAGTATGGCCAGTTTAACAACATTGATTCTTCCAGTCCATGAACATGGAATGTTTTTCCCTTTGTCTGTGTCATCTACATATCTTTCAGTAGTGTTTTGTAGTTGTAGAGATCTTCCACCTCCTTGGTTAGATGTATTTCTAGATATTGTGTGTGTATGTGTGTGTGTGTGTGCGTGCATGTGTGTGTGTCTATTGTGAATGAGATTGTATTCTTGATTTGGTTCTCAGTTTGAACATTATTGGTCTATGGAAAGTGTTATTTGTGCCAGTCAGAATGTCGATTATTAAAAATTCAAGAAACAACAGATGTTAGTGAGGTTGCAGGAATAGGAATGCTTTTATACTGTTGGTTGAAATGTAAATTAGTTCAATCATTGTGGAAGATGGTGTGGCAATTCCTCAAAGATCTAGAAGCAGATATATCATTTGATCCAGCAATCCCATTACTGGGTGTATGCCCAAAGGAATAAAAATCATTCTATTGTAAAGATACATGCACGGTCATGTTCATTGCAGCATTATTCACAATAGCAAAGACATGGAATCAACCCAAATGCCCTTTAATGATAGACTAGATACAGTAAATGTGGTACATGTACATCATGGAATACTATGCAGCCATAAAAAGGAATGAAATCATGTCCTTTACAGAGACATGGATGGAGTTAGGAGACATTATCCTCAGCAAACACAGGGACAGAAATCCAAATGCCGCATGTTCTCTCTTATAATGGGAGCTGAACAATGAGAACACATGAACACATGAGAACAACTCACACTGGGGCTTGTTGGTGCATGCGGGGAGGGAGAGCATCGGGAAGAATAGCTAATGGATACTGGACTTAATACCTAGGTGATGGGTTGATCTGTCCAGGACAACACTATGGCACATGTTTACCTATGTAACAAACCTGCACATGTACCCTGGAACTTAAAATAAATGTTGAAGAGAAGAAAAAAAGACTAAAAAAAAAAAAAAAAGAAATGCGATGAGTTCCCTGCATCTATTGAGATGATCATGTGGCTTTTGTTTTTAATTCTGTTTATGTGGGGAATCACAGTTTTTGATTTACTACTGTATTCTGTAGAAGAAAGTCCATTGGTCCAGCTTATGTACAAGGGGAGGAAATTTCGCAATGACATGAATACCAAGAGGTAGGATCATTAGGGCCACTTCAGAAGCTGTCTGCTTTATTTCCTTATAAACACTTCCTATTTTCCTATGCCCTCAATTATTTTTATCCTTTGTATTGTACCTATGTTCATGATTTTATCTAAAATACATAAATACATCACATGGTAACACATGGTAAGTGTTTAATAAATGTCCTTTGTGTTAGATTGAACAGCCTTTATTATTCACTTACTGACTGCATTAATACTTTGTTAATTCATTCACTATGGATGTAGATTTGTTTTCAGCCCAAAAGTGAGTGTAGAAAGTCAGTATAGATAGAATGTAAAATTCTAATGATCATCCACTCAATCCTTTAAGAATCACTTATCCAGTGTCCACTATTTGTTAGGAACTTTTCTAGCCATAAGACGTTTTGATCCTGAGGGATAGAGTATGGCTCAGGAAGAGTTTAGAGCTCACGATGCAGGTGAATATCAGAGATTGAAGGAGGCTGTATGTTACACACAGAAATTGGTCATACTTCTGAATGAAAGAGCTGATGGTGTGTTATGTTTTATCATGAAATTAGTGTGCATTTCAAAATGTGTACTGTATAAAAAAAGTGCTCTCCTAATGATCCTGCTGTCAAAACCTGCATGTGAAGGTAGACAGAGCAGAATGACCGTGCCACAGTGTCACAGATATATCAACCATGATCCGGAGTCCAAGAGGAAGTGAAGGTTAAAATGTAAAACTGGAAGGTTCCTCTTGGACTCCGGATCATGGTTGGTGGAGGCTTACAATTGTTGAAACTGTATTTTGTTAGACAACTGACACACACAAATTTATCAAAATGGTAGAAGATCTCTTACTCGGCAGATTTACTAAAGTACAACAAACACAAAACCATGCATACATTGTAAATACAAAAAATTATATTTCTGTTACCTAGAAAAACTCAAAACTTGGAGGAGGGAAAAGGAATTATACAGATTGTATGATTCCACACGTTCATTCTGAATTTTAGAAAACTAGAGGTACAGATAAGTAGAAAGGTCACTTAGCTTATCAGTGGCAGCACGAAGGCTAGCAGTCATACCTCATGGACCATGTCTCAGGATGACTTCTGGTAAACCACAGCACAGCATTCTGAAAAGAAATTAAATACGTAGAATCAGTCTTGAGACTCCTACATTGCTTGTTGTCCTTACTTTTTAAATGCCTAACAAGAAGCACGTTTCCAAGTTATTCTTGGGATAAGTTTTAGTAAGTTCAGTGTTCAAGTAAGTCTTGGAAAAATCCAAGGTGAGCAAGTTTAAATAGGTTTTGTGTTGTAAGATTTCTGAGCTTATACTATGCTATGTTCAATGTGAATTTTACTCACTGTTTAAATAATTATTAATATGAACTTTTTTTAATATCAAATCTTTGCATACCTAAGAAAAATCCAACTTTGTCTTGGTGTTCTCTCTTAACACATATTTCATTTGATTTTGCTTTTCTTCAAGGATTTTTGCATGAGTGAAATGGACCTGCAATTTTTTTTCCTTTTATGTATCTTCTTCGGCTTTTTACATCAGGGTTTCTGCTTCTCTTGTAGAACAGGTCGGACACCCCATCTGCTCTAACCAGTAAAAGAATTTTTAAAAACCAAAAAAGTATATTCTTTATTTTGAACACTTGAGAAAACTCATCTATATAGCCATCTGGTTCTGCTGTTTTATTTGAAGGAAGATTTGAACCAATAATTTAATTTCTTTAATAGTTACAGAACAATTTGAGCCTTTTATTTCTGTTTGAATCATTTCTACAAGCAATATTTTTGCTAGAATTTGTTTATTTCAATAACGTAGTTCTTGGTAGTGTTTTCATCGTCTTTTTGATTTCTGTGTATGGTGTGGGCCCCCTTTCATTCACTATATTATGTATTCGTGTCTTCCTTCTTCTCTTGATCGCAATGGTCAGGATTCATCTATTTTCTGAGATTTTTATTTTGATGTTTTCCAGCGCTGGATCCCTGGACCCCCTCATCTGACCTCTGAGCCACTACAGCACGTTCCTTTTGTTGGATGATCCCCAGCCTCTCTCTGGATTGGGAACCCTGGCATCCTGCACAGCCCCAGCCTCACTTTCTCCCTGAGTTTTGATTTCCCTCTTCTCCGAAGAGCTGCTTCCCACCACTGTAGTATTGTGCCCTCCTAAAGTCCTCTTGCACTGAGGAGACGAGTTCCATGGTATGTGATCAAACAGCAAAACTTTAAGTCCACCCTAATTCTGGCCCTTTAAGCCAATCTCATCTTAATCAGAAAATACATAATCAGGGTGGGGGGAAAAAAAAAAAGCAAGTTGCTGAGTCCCAGAAGCTGCATCCTGTCTCTTCTGGACTCCTCTGCACCTCAGCCCCTAGCCCTGCCTCTGAGCCAGGATTCTGTGCAATGCCATCACCGCCCTGACCAGCTTTCAGCCTCTTCCCTGTCCTCGCTTAGCTCACATTCAGGCTGGCAGCCCTGGCACCGTCCGTCTTGAAACTGACCATTACGTTTCCTTCTTCTGTTTCGCTCTCTGAACCAGCTGTCTCTTCAAGGGGTATGAACCACCGAGAGAGGGAGAAGACAGGTCCAGGGAGAATGTGGAAAATGGATAGACACTGAAGATGGATGCCTGGAAAGAGCTCCAACTGAAGATGGAAAGTCTGAGACTCGTGGATTGACAGCACTTTTTCCTCAGCGTCAATTACCCTTCAGAAAATTTAACAGCTCTAAGATCTGCACCTAAAATTAGGCTGAATAATTTCAGGACAAAAATATATATCACTTAAATGAAACATCTTTTTCATTCGTATTAAATATATTTTAAACTGACGTATTTTTCTGCATCAGGCACATTCTACCTCATCTATGACATGGTTCTCACGTAACACCTTAGAAATATGTGAAACTGTACTGCCTAGGGCGTGGAGAAACGGCTCTGTGTCTGTTTGCCTGACATTCCCTTACAGTTTTCCACAGCCGGCACTTCCTCTCAAATGGTTTAGTGCCCATATGATAACAAAAGTCAGGCTGTTGGTTTTCTTGCCCTTGACAAGATTTTGTCAAGTGCCGATAGCCAACCAAACAGGAAAATCCCATAACTAAAGTGACTGTGATAGCATATTCTATAATTTTTCATTTTTTCATTAATTGACAAAGAATCTCTTCAGTCAAAATCTAGGAAAGAAAATTCTCTAACTCTTTTAAGCTGTTTAACAAAGGTTCTGTCATTTTTAATCTCTTACGTGGGGAGCCATGCTAAAGGGGATAAACAGATACTCTCCCTGAAGGAAACTGATATCAAATGAACCTAAAAAGTCATCTTTGATTTGGTATCAATCATTTGCTTAATTATCCCCATCTTCAGGCTCTTTGAATTTTCCTGAGACAGATCACAATGGCAGAGTACAGAAGGCGTTCTTTGTTCCTTGAATGAAGGCCTCCTCCGCTGCTCTGCTTCTCCCTCTCATTCGTTCTGTCTAACAATCTGAAAGTGAATATGCTTAATAGGCTTTGTCTCCAAAGAGCTTCATTTCTTTTTAGTGAGGGAAGTTATGGCCTTGGAATTGTCTCTTCATGCACTCCACCGTTTGACAGCAGTGAGACGTTATTTATGAAAGAAGTTTAATTAATGCCCTTGGATAAACTGTTAACCTTTGAAATGGTTTCCTGAGGCATGGAGGCCCTTTCTCTTCTGCCAGGAATTGATTTTGGAAATGGCCCTGCCTCTTCGTAACTTACGATTCAGAGACAGGAAGAAACCATGCAAACCGGAGCACGGACAAGAGTGCTGTGAAGTGTGTTGATGAAGGGTTTGCATCAGTACCTCGGACATACACATCAGTGAAAATGTGGGGAATCAACTTTAAAGAGAAGACGATGATTGTACAAAGAGATTACGGTCTCCTGTCATTAAAACAGAACCAGAACACTGCAAATATAAGCCCGTTTTCAGATAAACTAAAGCAAGGCTCTCAAATTTCTAGTAAGAAAATACAAATGAAAAAGGTATGGCATAGACAATGGGTCTACAGGGAAGGAAAAAAAGGACACAACCTTTAGGCTAGTACATTTTATTACATTTTCCTGGCATGATTCCCAGAGACCTTGCCAAGCAAAAGAATGCCAAAGAGTTGTTCTTCAGAGCCTTAACTCTTATTAATGCAGGTATCTTTCAGTGTCAAGGTGTTCACTGGGACAGATGTTTTAAGTTAAATGTTATTTTGGAAAAGTGATTTTTCCAAAGTAGAAACAACGTCTTGGGGCAAAGTGTGTGTGGGACATGTGGCAGAGGCTTCACATTTGTGTTGACCTGTTCCAACAGTATCTCTTGGTAAAGTTAAATCATCGTGGCCCCAATCTGTTACTATGGCAGTGCCATCAATGGAGACACCCCATGATTCTGCCATTTCAATCATGCCCCTCAGAGGAAGAACATATTGGTTTGTTTGCACAGAAAACATAATCTGACATGAAGAAAAATAAACAAAACTGCGTTTTTAGTTTTGTTATTAACACTTCAGATTTTAGATCTTCACTTATACAATCTATTTGTCTGCAGTACGAGTGACACAGATTGCTTATTAAATTAAGAAAGGCCGCCAAGCAATAAAGATTTGAGTAGAATAACAATTTGGAGCCTATTAGACTATAAAATAGCTCCATTTTTCTCAATCAAATTGTGAGTGTTAAGCTGCCCGTCGCCTAATGGGAAGTATCACAGCATTTCCCCTAGACAACCCTGGGGTTTTCAAATTAGTGCCAGGTGGTTGTGCTTGAGGCTGTGCTGTGTGCCCCATACTTTTAACCATCATGGCGTAGCTGGGTGACAAGCTCGCCCTGCAGAGGATGCTGAGAACTGGCTGGAAGAGAGAGACTATTGTTTTGTCCAGAGCTTACAGATATATCCCTTCGTCCTAAGGGCACCACGGCACAGCCATCCTAGGGATGGGGTCACTCCTCCATCAGAGAAGCTCCACCCAGTAGGATGGCTCCCCTGGCCTTCATTTTCTTGGCAAGGTCTGATGAAGTGCAGCCCAAGGGCAGTGACGGACCAGACACCATAGAACAGAGAGAAAAAGACAGCACTAGTCTTTGTTGCCTTGAGGTCATCCAAAGGAAGATGGGAGAGAGAATGTTGTAGGCACTGACATTTCTGTCACTTGGTGGCACCAATTTCTGGAGACATCACTATATTCTAAGCTTGTTTCTGCATTTTATCACTAATGTTCAGAAGTGTAGGAGGCCAGCTGATCACACACTCTAATCCCTGTTTTACTGATAAGAAAATGGAGGACCAGAGAGCATAAGTTATTTTCCCAGTGGCACACAGCTTAAGAAATAGCCCATCCTCTTTCGCAGAGACGGTTACCATGCTGCTCAGGCTGGTCTCGAACTCCTGACCTCAAGTGATCCGCTCTCCTCAGCCTCCCAGAGTGCTGGGATTACAGCCATGAGCCACCACGCCCAGTCAAGAGTGCATCAGATTTTTGATCCCCTGTCCCAGAGTTTCTGATTCAGTAGCAGGTATTGGGTAGAGCCCAAGAATTTACTTCCAACAACTTCCCATATGACAAGGAGCCTGCTCACCAGGCCACTATAACCAGGAACCATCCCACTAAAGAAACATGAATCATAATTTATTACAAAAATATTAGGAATTAAATTTGTTACATGTATTCTACAAATCATTGAAGAGAACATTAAATTAGTCATATTTTATTATTGAAAAGAGGGAAAGTGACTGGCTTTGATTTTATGGAAAGGAGGTTTTGAGTGTTCAAATTTGGTCAAGATAGAATATATTTATTCTAAATTATGTTTTTCATAAAAATCATCCATTTAATCCACTTTTACATTTGCATTAGTTTACCCAAAGATACTCCAATAATTATTTTATTTTCTTTATGTCTCTATTTTTTATTGTCATTCATACAAATAATAAGAATTTAGATAATTTTTTTTCTTTTGGTTATATATTACATTTGTTTTCATCATGTTTAGAGGAGTAGTATATGCTGTTTCTGTTTTGGGAGTAAATTATTGAAGTTTTCTTTGTGTTCCAGTGTATGGCAACATTATATAAATATCTTATGGTTACTTGAAAAGCCATGCAATTTACAGGGATTTATGTTTTGTATTTGAATTGTTGAGTTAATGGAGCATTAAAATCCCCTATAAATTCCATGAAACTTTTAAAATCCTAAGTGATGCTCTATAATGAGTTAAAACGTGTGTTAAAATCTCCTAACCAAATAAATAAATAATTGATAAGTTAAGCTTCTTGTTAAAAAACAAAGTCTACTCTCTCACACGATTCTCTTGATATTCTATCTTCAAACATTTTTAAATGAAAATAATAAAATTAAAAACCTGTTGACACCTAAAGACAATGAGAAAACAGAAAAGAGCAGATAGGAAACCCAAATATTTGGAGGACGAAGAGCAGCTGAGGCGCTGAAATGTGTCTAAGCAGAGCAGGGTCAGTTACACCCCATGACCTGAATTGGCAAATCCAGTGAAGCAGGAGCCCGGGAGTCCCTAGAGCCCAGAGATGCTCAGGAGCTGCAGGTGCTGGGTGTGGCAGGAGGCAGGCTGGAGGTACGGGGTGTGGCAGGAGGCAGGCTGGAGGTGCTGGGCTTTATCCACAGGATTCACTTGAATGCTTGTGACTAGAGAGGTTACTTCCTGAGCCCCTCACCAGCAAAAGCTTCTCTTCCACCACACCCCGAGCCACCCCAGGATGCTGGGAGCTGTTTTGTGGATAAACAGATGCTGTAGACTTGGGGACACGGTGCATAGTGGAGAACTGGGGTGAACCATGTGTAGAAAACAGGGACTCAGTGAAATACGGAAAGGAACTGTGAGATTCTCAACTTTCCCTTGTTGAGACCGCTAGACACTGACATTTGGAGGTGCCCAGTAGAAAACTACATTAAACCCAATCGTGCTGCCTCGACTTCAGCAGATAACAAGGCTGCTCCTCACAAATAAAGCTCCTCCATGGTGTCTCATGCCTTGCTCATGGCCAACTCGGTGAAGCCCCATCTCTACTAAACATACAAAACTTAGCCGGGTGTCGCATTACTTAAATGAAAATAAAACGTTTATTTTAAAAGAAAAATAATAAAAATTAGATGACGCTTTTGAGAAACACAGATAATATCTGACTAATATTTGGGTGTTCGTAATTAATCAGACTATTTTGACAGGGTGCATCTCTCATTTCCATCCTTTCCCACAGAATCGATGACTGGGTTGCTTCCAGCCCTTCTTCCCACACTTAGGCAATAAAATTTGCAGAATACATTGATCAGTTTTATTAGCTCAAAAATCCATCTTATGGAATGATTTAAATCCTAAATCTGCAGACATTCACATGGAATGTATTTAACCAATTCTGTATCATGTTACTCAGCAGGCACGGCTGCAAATTAGAGAGATCACAGTTCTGAAGTCAGACAAACTGGTTTTAAATCCTGTTGCTACCAACGAGCAGTGGTGAGATCTTGGAAGTGTTCTTCAAGCCCTCACCTATAAAATGAGGATGGTAACAATGGCCAGCTGATAGGATTGTTGAGTGCCTTCCATGAGATAATGCATGTCAAATACTTAGCTTGGTGCTTGGGTCTATATAGGAAGTGGTAAGTAAATTGTAAGCCACAGAATCACCAGCAATGGCCATAGTAATAATAAGTACTACTAAGGAAAGGAGGCTAGTAATTATGTGAAGAAAATGTGCAGGTGAAAGAGTCTCCAAATCAAATTTTAGTTCTCATTACAGATTTTGCCTCCCTAAACAATTTTTGATCTGTGAGTGATAATTAGGATTGACTCATTTGGTGTTGACATCTGTATTTTTAGCACTGACTATTTCCTAGAGTGGCGACATTAGATGTAAATAAGAGAAAGAACAAAATGACCGGACAGTTTCAAAAATTCAATACGCTAAGTCTAATTGAGCAGGAGGCTTGTGTCTCATCTTGTTCATATGAACAAACAGCAGTAGAAGAAAGACTCATTTCTTGAACTGTTCGCAGGCAGTGAAGACGAGGTCTGTGAGACCATCTGGGATCCAGTGAGTTATTTCCGATCCAGTGAGTTATTTCCATTCTCCTGTGTCTCTGGTATGGCGTATTGAATAATAAGACAGGTATTATGGATAAAACTTCTGACTCTCAGCAAAGTTAAGATTTTATTCTTCCCCAAATGTTCCCAGGTTTTATGTCTAGTAAGGACTAGAGAATGGGTGTCTTAAAAAGGTAGATCGCAACGCTGGGACTTTGTCCTTTCAGATTGAGTCAGCAAATCTTTGGCATACTGACCTTTAGGGGACTCATCCAGTTAAGAAAGGGGAGCACCATCATCACTGGTCATTAGAGAAATACAAATCAAAACCACATTGAGATACCATCTCACGCCAGTTAGAATGGCAATCATTAAAAATCTGGAGACAACAGATGCTGGAGAGGATCTGGAGAAATAGGAACACTTTTACACTGTTGGTGGGAGTGTAAGTTAGTTCAACCATTGTGGAAGACAGTGTGGCGATTCCTCAAGGACCTAGAAATAGAAATTCCATTTGACCCAGCAATCCCATTACTGGGTATATATCCAAAGGATTATAAATCGTTCTACTATAAGGACACATGCACACGAATATTCATTGCAGCAGTGTTTACAATAGCAAAGACCTGGAACCAACCCAAATGCGCATCGATGATAGACTGGACAGGGAAAATGTGGCACATACACACCATGGAATATTATGCAGCCATGAAAAACGATGAGTTCACGTCCTTTGTAGGGACATGGATGAACCTGGAAACCATCATTCTCAGCAAACTGACACAAGAACACAAAATCAAACACTGCATGTTCTCACTCATAGGCGGGTGTTGAACAATGAGAACACATGGACACAGGGAGGGGAGCACTACACACTGGGGTCTGTTGGGGGGAAATAGGGGAGGGACAGCGGGGGTGGGGAGTTGGGGAGAGATAGCATGGGGAGAAATGCCACATATAGGTGAAGGGGAGGAAGGCAGCAAATCACACTGCCACGTATGCACCTATGCAACAATCTTGCATGTTCTTCACATGTACCCCAAAACCTAAAATGCAATTAAAAAATAAATAATTTAAAAAAAAGAAAGGGGAGCGCTGGTGACAGGGGACAGAACTGTCCCTCAGTGTTTCACTGCGACGGTTTGCTTCAATATGAATAAAGAGTTCATTAAACTGAAAAATAAATGACTTACAAGACGCTAGGGATAGAAGTATTATGCCCTTTCCACTGACAGTGAAATGAAGCACAGAAACCTGAAGCCAGTCCTGCAGGCCCCGCGGCCAACGGCAGAAACAAGCTTTAGAACCTGTGGTCCCCAAGTTCCCTTCAGCATTCACCTTGCACACCGAGCTTCCGGGGCGTGGCTTCAGTGCTGAGCAAATGTGCCTCTTCTGAGGAATTCCCGTACAGATGGGAGAATTAGTGTGCCCTCAGAGGACGTTCTCTTTCACAAGTCACTTCATTCAAACATAAGAGAAACTGCTATGAGAGCCCAAAAGAAAATGCAGCATGATGAATTAAGCTTGTAAACTCATCAAAGAGATGTATAGTAATGTCAATGCTGTAGTAACCATCATTGTCAACTTGTGAAACCTCAGAATTTACATCACAGAATTACAAATGAGATAAGAAGTACCTCTTTTGAAGTGGTTATGGTGTTTTAAAGGCAAGTAAATTCCAAATACACTAGAACATAATTTAAATTTTTAGCTAACACCTTGCATATTCAGAAGTCCTAAAAATGCTTTTTTAAAAAGGAATTAAATAGACATGGAAAATGAACATTTTCTCTAGAGGGAATAATGTTTATATGTTCCAAAGATATTTCCAGATAGTCTCACTATTAGGACTCTGTTTCAATAGCAAGCTTATTTGTGTATATACACTACAGGTTCTGTCTAAATTAACTGAAATTAGGGACAAAACTGGATCTCCACAAAAATTAGCCACTTTTCTATATAAAGCTGGTATATCTCTAGGGAGAGTGTTTTATTTGTGACATATTTGATGCCATCTAACAGAATTCTACCTGTAGAACTATCCTGGAATACCCAAACTCCCAACCCACTAGTACATAGAGTAAAAGCCTTTACCTCTACAATGAATTCCATATTTTTTTCTTAGAGATTTTTGTCCAATTCTTATCTAGAATAAGGAACTGCTGAGAAGAGGCTTAAAGAAAATGTTTTAGGTTCAGATGGGAAGAGGTATGGAACTGATATGATACAATTTGTCTATAACTATTAGGAACTCCTCCATAGCGTGTGTTCAACTTTATATTAATAAACTGCATTAGGAAATACCTTGGAAAGAAAGCATGAAGGAAGATCAGAACAACGGGCTGTCACATAACATCATATTTTCCTGTCACTGGGAAAGTGACAACAATGAGTGAGACAGCCACAGATACCCAACCAGCTGGCGATCGTAGAAATCTCTGCACAAGAATGAAAATTCACAAAAAAAGCTACACATAGAACATCCCTCAAAATATTTGCCTTAATGGTTCTGAGAAGCAAATTATAGTCATATACAAAAATGCCATGGAGCTCCTAAAAACGAGAACTCGAAAGCAAGTCTGAAATGTGATGTCTAAAAGGAGTGTCATTCCACTTGCCCATTATCTATCTCTGTGGGTCTCTCGGAGTCTCACCGGGACTCCCACACCGAGTCTGACACTCCACTGCCTCCTCTGCCAGTGCCCTCACCTCCACGCAGATACACATTTCTCTTACGACTCCCTGATTTTATCTTGTTCACCCAGAGGGAAAAAAGAAATAGAAAATGGAAAGTAAGACAAAGATACGGCAATATGTGGTAGTGTAGCCGTGCCAAATCTAGTATTATTTATATTGAAATGCTAGCTCACATACACAACCGCAAATTTGATTTACTTATGCTCTGGAGAGGAAATCATTTTGGCCTTCAAAAGCCTATGGGTGAGGTTAATTTCCATCACTGTGGGCTCATCCAATCAAAACTCCCTTAATTTTACTCCTGAAACTGATGACATGCATTATTGTCTTTTATATAATGCTGATGCTTACATGAAGCCAAGTTCTGTGAATATTTTATGTTCTTAAATTTCTTGGCCCCCTAACAGATAAGTTTCTATTTTCCTGAGTGCTCTGGCTTTGAGAGTGTGAAATTCCTTCACTACGTAAGTATCTTCTATCGTGGCAGGCTGACATACTCTCCTTTCCTGAAATATGTGTTTGATGTGTGTGATTCTCAGAGTCCTAGCTCCAAGCGGTGAGCAAAGGGAATTTTGTCTGAATATGCACATTGAAACCAGGCACAGTACTGCTGCAGAGTCTCTGGAGAATTACTTCTGCATCACCATCAACAATCGAATAAGGCTAGGAAGGAGGACAGACTGTTGGAAGATTTATTATTTTATTAGTTTGGCTCTAGCTATATATACATATATTTTTTAATGTGCACATAACATTACTCTTGTGATTTTAAAAACAAGTAGTAAATTATATATTAGAAGTATTTGAGAAATTAACAAGATTCAAGTAGATAATAATTCTTTGAGAGTTCAATTTAATGCCTCTGGAGCATTTACTGTTGAATTAATCAGATAGTTTTAATCAGTATTTTAATATATGTTGTTTATTAATGTATATTTCCTGAAGATGTGAATCTTCACTTCACAGTCCACGCATGTAACATCAGCATTTACAATCCTTCTAACGCCCTGCCATCATTATTATGTATAGCCTCTTGTCTCATGGCCAAGTGCTCTCTCCGTTATTAATAGAAATTGGATATAGATTAGAAACTAGAAAGAGATTGGTAACAATCTGTCCACATTTATCATAGCCCTTCCACACTTTATTGAAGTTATTAATGTATATACTATGCATTATAAAAGTGTAAATTAAAAATTCACATCTCTCTTTCCTTACAACATGTTGGATGACAAGCTCCTCAGAGGCAGTACTATTTTTTAGCTAACACAAAATCTAGTACTGTATCTGGCCTGTTCTAAAAAGCAATAGTATTTTTGCTGAACTGACTTAAATTGATAGTCAGAGGTTAGCTATCAATATTCTGAAGTAAAAGTGGTTCAGTATACAATAAACGCTGTTCAACCAAATTGTTTAATAATGGCTGAATTGCATAAACCAAAACATTTAAGGACTCTTATCGTACACATAAGAACTAAAACAACACACATTTCAAATATCAGTGTAAAGAACAGCAATAGACTGAAGCTTATGGAATTGAAACTGGGTGTCAGCTACAATGTTAAAAGTATGAAACAGACATGATCCTTTTAAAGTTTTAATAAGTAAATACCGAGCAGCAGAATTTTAAGTTTTCTATATTTTATAAATTTATCATTTTAAATGTCAATCATTATTTCGATGTTTAAGCAAAAAATGCTTTCACTTCCCTTCTACAAAATGATCAAATTTTTCTACTTTAAAATTTAGATTCCATTTTGCCACATATAAATGAAGATAAAGTAATTTCATGGCAAATTTTTCAGGCAGACAGCTATACACGAGTTCAGAGCTTTCACGTGGCCATAGAGCATTCCACATGAACATTTTCCCACAAGTCAGAGTTCTTTTTTCCATTTCTGTACTAATAGAACCTGCAAGGCAGGTTGTGTGAGTATTTGGGGGGAGCAGAAGAGGGGAGAGAAAGAAAGTGATCAAAGCAAATTACCCACCCAGCACCTGCTTGTATTGCATGTAACACATGTAATTCATCAGTGCTGAGAAACCCATAAAAAATTGCCACCAGAGTCCAGATATCTTCTCAATGGTCTTACATATGAAAGAGCAAGAAGGCCAGGCACTCATCCCTGAAATCCTAGCACTGTGAGAGGTCAAGGAGGGGAGATCACCTGTGGTCAGGAGTTTGAGACCAGCCTGGCCAACATGGTGAAACCTCGTCTCTACTAAAAATACAAAACATTAGCTGGGCATGGGGCGGTGGGGGTGGCGGGGAGGTGGCTGTAGTCCCAGCTACACAGGAGGCTGAGGCAGGAGAATCGCTTGAACCTGGGAGGTGGAGGTTGCAGTGAGCTGAGATCACGCCACTGCACTCCAGCCTGGGTGACAGAGTGAGACTCTGTCTCAAAAAAAAGAAAGAAAAGAAAAGAAGGAAGGAAGGAAGGAAGGAAAGAGCAAGAAAGAAAATGGCACATTTTTATGTAATAAACTCTATAGAAACCATTTTAAGCAGAAACTTGTAGCAAAAAATATTCAAAAGTAAATTAGAAAAGCTACAGTTTGGATTATGCACGTAATTGAAGGAGAGCATATTTTAATTTTTTCATAAATCATATTTTTATATAAGAAGTATGTATCCATAGAAAACTGACAAAACTAACCTTCAGAGTTTGACCTAGTGTTTGGCTAGGGAGTGCCAGTAACTAAAACAATTAGTGCATAGTAAAGAGAAAGGATTTTGAAACATTTTTAGGGTGTTTTTCTTTTTCTAGAATTTTTATTTCAATAGTGTTTGGGGAAGAGGTGGTGTTTGGTTACATGGCAAAGTTCTCTAGTGGTGACTTCTGAGATCTGGTGCACCTGTCACCTGAGCAGTGTACACCTTGTACAATGTGTAGTCTTTTATTTCTCAGCCCACTCCCACCCTTCCCTCCAAGTCCCTGAACTCCATTACATCATTCTCGTGCCTTTACATCTTCATGGTTTAGCTCCCACTTATAAGCGAGAACATACTATATTTGGTTTTTATTCCTGAGTTACTTCACTTACAATAATGGCCTCCAACTCCATCCACGTTGCTGGGAATGCCATTATTTCATTTCTTTTTAAGGCTAAGTAGTATTCCCTGATGTCCATACACCACATTTTCTTTATCCACTTATTGGGCATTTAGGTTGGTTCCGTATTTTTGCAATTGCTAATTGTGCCGAAAGAGCAATATTTTAAAGCGGAACTTTGCATATAAACTAGAAAAGTTCTGTAATTTACTTTGAAATCATGATACAAGAATCTGACAATTTAAGTGAAGACCAGCATAGGACATGGATAAGAGGACAGCCTCACCTATCATCATCAATGGAGAGAACCAGCATCACATTTCTGCTAGTTCCACCAGCTCAGGATTCCATCAGAACTCTAGAGAGGTGATAGAGGAATGAATAGATTGTGTCATTTACTCACTCTGTCAACTATCTATCTATCTATCCATTTGTGTGTGAACATTATCTTCAGGATGTTGAACACACACTCCCTGCTATAACATGCTGTGAATCTGGGGATGTTTTTACATATTTTTTCCCCATAGGCAAACATCCAGCACCTAGAACAGGGTCCAGCACAGAGTGAGTGTTCCATAAGTGCATACTAAAATGAATGAATGATATAAGCACTTCCATTTTTGCTTCCCACTGTCCCATGAAACCCGTTCAGTACTTGCAGTGTAGTCCCTGCCCTTAAGTGCCAATACAGACCATTTCCACAACTTTTTGCATCACTCTTAGATAATAGAAAGACCCATGAAAACTTCAAGTAGCAAACGTGATCTTAAGTAGTGTAAAATTTCCTTTTCCAGATAATATTAGAAAGCTCTAACTTAATTTAAAGTTAAATCTTAGACCCTGCCTTCAGCCTAAATTTAGGGGTGGGGGAAGTGTCCTTCCTGCTTCCGTCAGCTGGGGTTGGGGAAGGTTCGTATCAAAGTGGCTGGGCTGTTTGTGCTTCTTACATGATGGTGACTGTCACAAGTAGATGCCATGCTTTCTAGACTTTGCAGAGGTTTACCAGCTGACTTTCTTGCACAGATGCTTTGTGAGTTATTTAAAGGTGCTTCTACTAAGACTTACAATTGCAACTCCTGTGCCATGGGCAATGCCTCTCCTTGAGCCTGAAGTTTCCAATCCTATTCCAGCTCCTGTTCATGACGACCTTGCCAGCCTGTGACGACAGGGCTTCCCTTATGCTGGAAGCAAAACCACTTAGGCAAGATTCATTTTCATTAGTTTGATTTAGTTAGTTAGTTTTTAAAGACACAGTCTGACTCTGTCATCCAAGCTGGAGTACAGAGACATGATCATGGCTCATGGCAGCCTTGCTCTCCTGGGCTCAAGGGATCCTCCTGCCGCAGCTTCCCAAGTAGCTGAGACTACAGGTGCACGCCACCATGCTGGGCTTATTTTTATATTTTATAAAGAAATGGAGTCTTGCTATGTTGCCCAGGCTGGTCTTTTTTTTTTTTTTTTAATCCAGTTTTAGCAACCTACCAAGACAGTCTAGCAAGAATCCCCCACCCTCTTTTTTTTTTTTTTTTGAATAAAAAAAAAGAAAGAGAGGAAGAAAAAGGAAGAGAAAGAGGGAGAGAGAATGGGAGTATTGCTCTATTGCCCAGGCTAGAATGCAGTCTAAAAATGGGAATTGAAAACCTCTTTTATGCCAATAATTGTGCTTAACACTGGAGACAGGAAGGAATAAGGGAAGAAAATAACAAACAAGCAGCCAACCGATATTTCATTTAAACCTATGAAATGCTATGCAATTATTGAGGAGTGATTTACTTCCAATTATGTAGTCACTTTTGGAATAGGTGTGTATGGTACTGATAAGAATGTATGTTTTGTGTATTTGAAGTGGAGAGTTCTATACATGCTTATTAAGTTTACTTGTTCCGGGTCTGAGTTCAAGTCCTGGATATCCTTGTTAGTTTTCTATCTCGTTGATCAGTCTAATATTGACAATGTGATGTTACAGTCTCCCACTATTATTGTGTGGGAGCCTAAGTCTCTTTATAAGTCATTAAGAACTTGTCTTATGTATCTGGGTGCTCCTGTATTGGGTACATGTATATATAGGATCGTTAGCTCTTCTTGTTGCATTGATCCTTTTACCATTATGTAATGTCCTTCTTTGCCTCTTTTGATCTTTGTTGCTTTAAAGTCTATTTTATCAGAGGAGAGAATTGCAACTCTTGCTTTTTATTTATTTATTTATTTTTGCTCTCTGTTTGCTTGATAAATCTTCATCCCTTTGTTTTGAGTCTTTGTGTATCATTGCATGTGAGATGGGTCTGGATACAGCGTACCAATGGGTTTTGGCTTTTTACCAGTTAATAATATATATGAGTTTAATACTGCCATTTGATGCTAGCTGGATATATTTTTGGAAAGGCTGATACTGGTTGCTTCTTTATATGTATAGTGCTTCTTTCAGAAGCTCCTGCAAAGCAGGCCTGGTGATGGTGAAATCTCTAAGTACTTGCTTGTTTGCAAAAGATTTTATTTTTCCTTCACTTGTGAAGCTCAGTTTGGCTGGATATGAAATTCTGGGTTGAAAGTTCTTTTCTTTAAGGATGTTGAATATTGGCCCCGACTCTTTTCTGGCTTGTAGGGTTTCTGCTGAGAGATCTGCTGTAAGTCTGATAGGCTTCCCTTTGTGGGTAACCTGACCTTTCTCTCTGGCTGCTCTTAGTATTTTTCTCCTTCATTTCAACCCTAATGAATCTGATGATTATGTGCCTTGGGGTTGGTCTTCTTGAGGAATATCTTTGTGGTGTTCTCTGTATTACCTGGAGTTGAATATTGTCCTGTCTTACTAGGTTGGGAAAGTTTTCCTGAATAATCTCCTGAAGAGTATTTTCCAACTTGGATTCATTCTCTTCATCACATTCAGGTACACCTATCAAACGTAAATTAGGTCTTTTCACATAGTCCCATATTTCTTGGAGACTTTGCTCATTCTTTTTTATCCTTTTTTCTCTAATCTTGACTTCTCATTTTATTTCATTAAGTTGGTCTTCAACCCCTGATAGCCTTTCTTCTCCTTGATCAATTCGACTGTTAAAACTTGTGCATTCTTCGCGAAGTTCTCGTGTTGTTTTTCAGCTCCATTAATTCACCTATATTCCTCTCCAAATTGTCTATTCTCGTTAGCATTTCATCAAACCTTTTTTCAAAGTTCTTAGTTTCTTTGCATTGGGTTAGAACAAGTTCTTTTAATTCACAGAAGTTTCTTATCATCCACCTTCTAAAGCCTACTACTTTTAATGGGACACATTCATTCTCCATCAAGGCTTGTTCCATTGCTGATGAGGAACTGTGATCCCCCGTAGAGGGAGAGGCATTCTGATTTTGGGTATTCTCAGCCTTTTTACGCTGGTTTCTTCCCATCATTGTAAATTTATCCACCTGTCGTCTTTGTAATTTCCGACTTTCAAATTAGGTCTCTGAGTGGACCTCCAACTTGTTGATTCCCAGTGCCAAAATCTGAGCAATCCACTGTGCCGGCCAAAACAGCGGTGTTAAGATTGATGGTGCTTTTCTACCTGGGAATCGGCCAAAAGGGGACCCAGTCCTGCTCACTCTGCACCAAGAACTACTGTGCCAAGGCGCCAGCAAAACTGCCGTGCTGGCCACAAGAGTCGTGCTGGTGACCCATGGGGCTCCTCCGCTGGGAATCTCCTGATCTGTGAGCAAAAAAAATTCGTCTGAAAGTGTGGCATCCTCTGGTTCTCTGCACTTTCACTGGGAGCTATAATCCCGAGCTGCTAGTGATCAGCCATCTTAGATCTCCCCCCAGGCTGGTCTTAAACTCCTAGCCTCAAACAGTCATCTTGCTTGTGCCTCCCGAAGTGTTGGGATTACAGGCATGGGCCACTACTGCTCCTGGCCATGATTCCTTTTTAAGTGGAACCGGTATGATCATCAGTAGCCAGGTCACTACTCACACTCCTATTAACTTGCTGGGTGCAGAGCTCTCTTCTGCACAAACCCCCACAGCTTTCTCAGCCACGACTGCAGCATCGGTGCCCTGTGGCTCCTTACCTGCAAATTTGCCAAGGCATTCTTGAAAGCAGCCCTCAGTGGCCTCGGGTGGCACTCTGACTCTTTAAGGAGAACCTCACTCTTCTTCCTCTCCGCAGCCTCTCTGCATTCCTCACTGCATCCTTTCCCATCTTCCTCCACCTGCTGCATTTTGATCTTGAAGGACTCCAACAAAGAGACACAAAAATCATGCAACCAGTTTTGCAACTGAAAGTTCAAATTTGTAATAATTTTCTCTTTGTAGTTTGTGTCAAACTTTACTTGGATTATTGTTATCAATTGTGCTTGGATGTCTAGGTTGAAACACCCAATTTATTAGCTATTACATATACATGTAAATATACAGCAAGGGATGGCAAGTTATTTAAATTCCCAAGCCAGTTTTGATTCATTCACAGGACCTTTCAAAGAGCACAAAAGTTGAGGATACCCAAGCTCTGGGGCACGAATGTCTCTATTGATGAATGATGCCTGCCAAGGGAGCAGGACCTGGAGTCAGCAATACCCCACTCGCTGAACAGGACCTTTGAGGGCAGACGCCTCGTCTGTCTCATTCATGTCATATTTCTTGTCCCAGCAATGTGCTTGGAGTCAAGTAGGTGCACAATAAATATGTATTGGACATGTGAACAAGAGTTAGTATATGTACATTAGTGGCTACAGACTCAGATAGCTGAATTAACCTCATGTAATTCTACACAAATTTATATGTGTAGAATTTTCCTTTGTACTCTGTGTCAAACTTTATATGCACAAATTAACTAATAAGCTAGATATTATTTAGTATGTCATAGTATAGGTTCTGTTATTTTCAACGAATTTTTTCTTATCCTTATAAGAGTAATTTATAAAACCCTAAGGCAATATAACTCCTTGAGGTATTATTAAAGATATAAACTTGAATTCAATTCACATGACAATTATGACCATTTTAACATACCTTTCAAAGAGATGTTTGAACAGGGCCAATTGCTGGCTGCGTTGTCACACAAAATATGGTTTTAAATAAAGGGAATCTGAGTTTTCAGAATATTTGGGTATGTTGATATAATGTCTCCAAAGGAAAATGACAGATAAACAGAGATCTATACGTTGATGGCTCTGTGGCCCTAGGTATATATTAACTAATAATGCTTGATAATTATATCTCTTCTATTTGCTGGTATTAAATTAATAATGAGCTTACCAATAGTAAGTAATTGATGATCTAGATCTGAAGACAGCATTGAGAACACTGTCCCTATGAATGTAAATGTAGTTACACTGTAAGAGATGAGGTCATGAGAGAGAAGACTAGTTTTAATCAATTCTATTTAATAAAAATGTTGATTAAATCAGTATTTCTGGAATAACAGCATTAATCTTCCGGTTCATTATATAGACAATACAGGAAGTGTCTACGTCAAAGTTACTTTCATGTGATGATTAAACATTTTAAACATTTATCTGAAGAACTTCTCCACAGAATGCCACAATTGTGGACATTCAGAAGACATCTATTTTGTTATTTTTTAAAAATATTTCCTTTCAGTATTTAATTTCATTAAGACTTGTTGCAGAGTATTTCAAATAGCTAGACTGCTATTTTATAAATTGACAGTGGACTTAGTACGAAGTAGGGAATTTACAAATCGATTTGTTATAGATAATATGTATTATCTATAATACATTTTACTAAAAAGTTATATTTTGTCAAACATACACAGTTTTCCTTTGGAGACATTATATTAACATACTCAAGTATCTGAAAACTCAGATTCTCTTTATTTAAAACCATATTTTGTGTGACAACGCAGCCAGCAATTGGCCCTGCTCAGGCGTCTCCTTGCAAGGTATTTAAAATGGTCATAATTGTCATGAGAACTGAATTCAAGTTTATATCTTTAATAATGCCTCAAGGAGTTATATTGCCTTAGGGTTTTATAAATTATTTTTATAAAGAGTAATTTATATTTTGTCAAAAAAAAATTTTATCCATGGTTTGCAAATCAGAGGTAGATGATAAAAAAGGGGAAAAACTAGTTTGAAAAATAGAATCTCAAACCCACACAATAGCAACTGTTTGACCTCAGGCAGAAGTTACTCCAGCTGTCTGAGCTGCGGTTTTCAAATATGCAATAAGAACAGGTTAAATCTGGTAATTGCTAAGAAATTTTTAGAAAGTGCAAATTTTAAAAACAAAGCCTAGCTAATGGAGCCTTTATGTAGGAAAAAACATGGAATGCCATGGAAGATACATATGCTTGGTTATAATGAATTGTGAATTGCTGTATGTGGGCAAGCGGAAAAAACATACTATTCCTTAATGACACGATTCATCACTATCTGTAAGCACAGGCAACATTCACCAGGCAGAGGAGTTAAGAGAATGTGAGTTACATGGACAAATATTCTTATTAACGTTCAAGGAGCACTTCTTCCAATAGTTTTCAGTAACATCATTTGTATACATGAAACATATCTCATTTCAATAGTAAGAGCAGTGTCTAACTCTGACTGTGGCGGATATTGTCTCGGTAATGCTAATATTTCACTGTAGTAAATTTCACCATAATTTCATTCTTGATAATCAATCTACAGGTGTAGAGAAATGTGTATGGGGTTTAATTCCATTTTAAAGTAAATTAATGTTATTATCTGAGTGCATTCAATGGAACACTAAAAGAAAATATTTTCAAAGACCACTCTCAAAACTAGGAGAAGAAGTAAGGTCTTTAGTTTGAGTATATCCTGTAACCATCCTAAACAGGCAGATGGGCATTCTCGACATGATTTGCATGATTTACTTAGCTAGACTTAGGGAAACATGCTGTACGATTCACCAATGTCAACTCAGTGCCTGTTTGGAGCATCCACCTTGTGCTAATGCTGTGTGAGACTCCAGGCCCTGACATGGAAATCAGTAGACCATTGACCCTGAAATCTTACCACCCATCAGCTCCTGCCTGCCGCTGCCCTGCCCAGTACCCAGCAGCCTCCATCTGAAAATCTAGACTAACCAAACCCCTGAAGTGACTCCCAACTGACAGTGCATCCCAGGACTCCCGCGGAGGACAAGGGGATTTATTTTCCTGTCCTGAACCCAGTATCTATAATCCAGTGTCCACTTAGGCTTGAAATAAAGCCTGGTCACACCCTTTTTGTCCTGAGGACTGGCCTTTTCCTTGTATTCCCAAGATAACCTATTTCTGCCACTGGGACTGGAATTTTACCCTGAAATGCAGGCTGTTTGTCTTGACCTCTAATCCAGTAAGCATTTACACACCCTCCAGCCGCACAGGGCTGGTATATTCCCTCCACCCTCCCACAGCCAGCTGGGGCCTCACTTAATGACAGAACTCCCCTAAATTAAGAAGATATCATTCTCTACATCTTTACTTCTGTCTAGTGACTTTCTGCTTCCAGGTTCTAGTCAACAGATTAACCTTTGGGACAGTAACACTGCCACAGTGGTCTCCGGGGTTTTCGCTGCTCCCAGACACTGCTATACAAAACATCAACCTTCTCCAGATGAAGACGGCGCTCCACAAGGAGAATCCATTAGCCCTGATTCTGTCTGTACCCGTTTTTCCTCTACCTCTATGTGGAGGCCCTAACATGCCTCACAACTGAGAAGTAACAATTAGAAAATGAGGCAGGGCGCAGTGGCTCACGCCTGTAATCCCAGCACTTTGGGAGGCTGAGGCAGGCAGATACCTGAGGTCAGGAGTTTGACACCAGCCTGGCCAACATGGTAAAACCATGTCACTACTAAAAATACAAAAAAACTAGCCAGGCATGGTGGCAGGTGCCTGTAATCCCAGCTACTTGGGAGGCTGAGGCAGGAGCATCGCTTGAACCTAGGAGGCAGAGGTTGCAGTGAGCCGAGACTGTGCCACTGCACTCCAGCCTGGGTAACAAGAACAAAAACTCTGTCTCAAAAAATAATAAGAAGAAGAAGAAAGTGAAGCAAATATTACCTAGTGAATGATCAATTAAATATAATCAAGGCTAATTCACATGTTATGGCCTATATGTGTCACCAGAAAATATCAAGATGAATATATCAAATAGAAATAGTGGCAGAACTCTTTGCTACAGTAATCCCTTCGAGGTTTTAGATTGGGAGGATGCACAAAGTTCCTCTGATATGGCATGTATAAGATAATATCGCTTCTGAGAAGGAACTTCTTTGGATTACCATTTAAAGAATTGAGATGCAGAACTGGACATTTTTCGCATTAGAATTTTTCTCTCAAATGCAAAAGACTTTTTTTAAGCTTCATGAACATAATAAAACTTTTACAAAAGTAGCATTGTTCAAGACTCCGAGTGTAAGTTACTAGTGAAAGGCCTACCATCTGTACGGCCCGTGTACGTTCTCTGCGGCCACATGCCTGAGGTGAAAGAGAGCAGAGGGCAGCCTGAGCCTACAGATTTGTTCCTATCGTTCAACTGCAGACAGCCTCCCAGAAGGCCAGACTGCCAAGCCAAGCCTGGCAGGTTCTGCTTTGAAGGCTGAATCTTCACGGTGAAAAGAAGCAAACATCAGAGAAAAAACCCAAGACAGGTTCACCCGAAATTCCAGAATCCGAAAGAGCACCACGGCTTCACGTTGAGAGCCCAGCTTCTCTCCAGCTACACGGCTTCCTCTTCCGATTACAAAACACTTACATTGTTTACAGAGTTTTTATAAAGGTACTTCAGTTTTCACAGTTTTCCTCCCAAAGTATTTTAGTCTAACTCAGTGACGGTCCCTTGTCTTTCTTGGAAAGATAATATTTATGATTTTATTTTTGAATATCTTCTAAAATACTCACACTCCCCTAAACTCCAAAGAAGCAGTCTCGTCACGCCTCAGCTGGATCTGGTGTCTTTCTCATGATGTTGTTCCCATGAGAAAAGCCACCTGGATGAGGACGTGGAAGAGGCTTGCTCAACATCATTTTTTTTTTCTTTTTTAATCTCAGTCTTATTCACGGATGAATGGGTTTTGTTCCTTTTAAGATATATGTTTTATGTGTTCTAAAACAAAATTCGTTTCACCATCCGAGCTGCAGCATAATAGATCTGATGGCTCTGAGAGTCTTCAAAAATCACTGACCAGACAACACATTTATTATAATCATCATGAAGGACAAATCACAATAATTATGGCAGCAGAAGTAATCAGATCAGCAACGTTTCAATTTGACTATTTCACTCCTAATTATCCAAATGTATTTGGGTTCCTTTGGACATTTTTATTCCAAATGAAACTTTAAGTGATAGAAAGAAATCAAAATAGTCTAACATGAAATATTCAAACTGAGTCCAACACAACATTATTATAGGACACACAGAAGAGCAGTGAAACAGAGAAAGTGCATGCGGCAAAGGTGTGATTTTCTACTCCTTGGCTCTGCTACTGGCTGTGTGACTCTGGGCAAGTTAACTAACCACTCTGTGCCTCTGAATAATCTTCTCTCTTGTCTCCTATGGGTTGCAAGGGGCTAATGAACTGAATCCAGTCTGGGCCACCTCTTACCTGTCCCGTGGAGGTGTGTGGCTAGTTCTTCTCTTCAGAATCTGTGAGCTCTTGTCACCAATACAGCTTACACGTGGGGCCTCAGACATAAAATTAGATACATTATCTTGAATGTAATTATCCTGCATCCTTGTAGGACTGTACATACACTATTATCCCACTTACTATGTTTTCTAACTACTTTAATCTGAAAAGTTTCAAACCTTCAGAAAAATTATAAAAATCATAAAAGAATACCCATATACTACTTCTACTAATTATTCACTTTTTTATATTTGCTTTTTCTCTTTTTCTCTTGTTCACTCACTCACACGCATGTGCACACACACATACACTATATATACACACACATATAGACTGAGTCATTTGAGAGTAAGCTGCAGATACCATGACCCCAAATATTTATTTTAGCATGTTCCTAAGAGAAGGATACTCTCCTCAATAAGCACAATACAATGATCACATGTGGTCAATTTGGCATCAATACAACACAGTTTTTCCAATCATGTTTTTTTTTTTTTTTTGTCTGAGACAGAGTTTTGCTCTGTTGCCCAGGCTGGAGTGCAGTGGTGTGATCTCGGCTCACTGCAACCTCCGCCTCACGGGTTCAAGCGATTCTTCTGCTCAGCCTCCCTAGTAGCTGGGATTACAGGTGCACAGCACCATGCCCCGGCTAATTTTGTATTTTTAGTAGGATGGTGGTTTTATCACATTGTTCAAGCTGGTCTCAAACTCCTGGCCTCAGGTGATCCATCTGTCTTGGCCCCCCAAAGTGCTGGGATTATAGGCGTGAGCCACCACGCCCGGCTCCAAACCATGTCCTTTATAGCAATATTTTCTGATTCAGCATCAAACCTAGGCTCTTGCATTACATCATGGCACACAGTTGTATCATGGCACTTAAGTTAACCTTGCTTTGGTATTTCATGTTAGTCTCACGGGATTAGGCTAGATTATAAACTCCTGATGACACATGCTGTATGAATTAACTAACCACCATATAGGCACAGTTCTTGGCACATTAAAGGGCCTTGATAACCATTTGATCTAAGACTGACTGGAGGTTATTGGTCAGTTTTCCCAATTCTTGAGTACCAACTGTGAAATTCAACACAGTGGTATTTCATATTCTTAATAGACAGAAGAGACTGAGAAGCTTTTTGGTTTTATCCAAATCCTTCCTTCTTAGATGACATCCCAAAGAGTTACTTGCCAATATCATAAAGCCAGGGAGTGCCAGAGCAGGAGGAGCAGCACCAGCGCCCGGCACCCCGTGCATCACGCCCTTGCCTGCACTGCACCAGCCTCCCAGCCCCTGCAGAATCCACAATACACATGTAACATGCAACTTCCTCCCTTAGCATCTACTAATTTGGTCAACTTCGCTAATGAAAAGAATATGGTTAATTCAGAATCTTGCACCGTCCTTCTCCCCTCTGAGCTATTCACATTTAGACAAACAATCAGGGCACGGAAGCAGCCTTTTTAATTGAGATAGATGTGGATGGGCTATCACAGTGCATCAAACAACAGGCTATTTCCCATCGTCACATGGTACATTGTTCAGTGTTTAACCGGAGCGCTGGAACAGGACTATCACAATCAATTTAACAATTAGCATTTTCCAAGACAAGAGACACATTACTAGGTGGAACAGTAGCACACACTGGAAACAGACCCACTGAACCATTACATACTGGCTGCCTTAGTCCTCTTCACGTGGGCTTAAGGAACAAGGATGGACATCAGGGAAAATTTATTTGGATATTCATTTAAAAACATATTTTATTCAAGCAATATAATTTTCCATGTGTCTTCCAAAACTACCCCTAAAGAAAACGATGTGGATTTTAAAGATTAACTCCCTTGATGGTATTCTCTGGCATACAAATAAATTCCTCGGCATTAGCATAGCAGTACTGTATCAATCAATACTGTGATCATTTCACCAACTTACAAATATAGTTTACATCCTTAAGAAGAACCTAATTCATATTATATTTCATAATTTTACCCTAATACAATTATCCATCCTATAAAAAAAATTGTTAAACTGCAACTTTCCCCGTGACAGGAAAGGAAAAGTGGGGTTACTTTGGGAGTTAAAAATCAAAGAGATTAAAGTCCATTTTATTTCTAGAGTCATTAGGCAGATCGCCTCTAGAGGACTGCCTGCTCGACTAACACATTTTCTTCCTTGATAAAATGTATAGCTATCAGTGGAAAAAAGGGAACATGCCACGTAGTCTATATAATAACCAGATGAGGGAAGGAATACATGTGGGGTTCTGTGGGACCAAGGGGTTAACCAAAGCGACGATGAGAACGACAGAGGGAGAATGAGAACCTGATGGAGCAATTGTGGTTGCTGTCTATGTGCCTCTCTTCTCTCATTAGCATGTTGGCAATTTGAGGGTAGAAAATCCAGGGTTGTCTGTTTCTACCTGGACTCCCAGGGGGTTCACCAAGTGCCGTGAATGTGGAAAATGCTCAAGGAACATTTCCTAGATAAAAGTAGGAAGGAAAGGAGGGAGGAAGAGAAAAAGGGTGGAGAGTAGGAAAGGAGGAAGGAGGGGAGGGAAAGAGAGAAGGAGAAAGAGAAAGGAAAGGGACAAAGAAGGAAGAAAGAAAGGGAGGACAGTGGGAAGCAAAAAAGAAGGAGGGAAAACAGGAAGGAGAAAGAAAATGATGAAAGGAAAGAAGAAGGAGAAGAAGGGATGAGAGAGGAAGGGAGGGAGAAATAAAGAGAAAAGGGAGAATGGTAGAAAGGATGAAGGAGGGAAAGAGGGAAGAAGGAAGGAAGAGAAAGAAGTAGAGGAGGAAAAGAGGGAGAGAGGAAGAAAAGAAGGGAGAGATGGAGGGCGGGAGAAGGAAGGAAGGGACGGAGGGAGGGAGGAAGGTAGAAAAGGAGGAAGAAGGGAGGGAAAGAGGGAAGGAGGAGAGAAAAGGAGAAAAGAAGGATGGAAAGAAAGGAAGGAGAAGACAGGGAGGCAGAGGGAAAGGAAAGAAGAAAGGGAGGAAGGGAAGATGGTGGGAAAGGAGGAAGGAAGGACGGGGAAGGGATGATGGTAGTGAAGGAGGAAGGAAGAGAAAAAGGAAGGATGGAAGGGAGGGAGGGAGGGAGGGAGGGAGCTCTTGCAGTGGAATCAGCCCTTGGGTCTCCTCCCACCGTGCAGCGTCCCACCCCCCCATCCTGTGGTTGGAGTCCTTTTCTACCCTGTACTTCCTTATCCTCTGCCTGGCACCACAAGGAATCTCAGTTCTCATGAAATGCAACCACAAGATTCGACTTCCAGAAAGCTTTTTACCACGTATCCTATTCTTGTCCAGTGTTTTGACTGATATCTGAAAACCTATGGTATTGGAGTTACGGGGGGATTTAAGGAAATGTAGTTCAAATCCCTCATTAAGAGAGGAAGAAACGGAGACATAAAGAGATGGAGTAATTTGTCGTCCTCCAAATAGCCAGCTCACAGCAGAGCCAGCCCTAGAAAACAGAATTTTCAGATTCCTGACATTTTTTCTTTTCTCTCTTGAAATGGTTTCAAACTTTTGCTGACAGTTTCGCTGTTGCATTGCATCATTACCCACAGATATTTTAGAATGCATCTCCCACATAAAACATCCTTTCCTCCAAAGCCCCAGTACAGGAACCAAGCTAAAGAACTTAGTATTAATATATCACTGCCCGTGATTCACTCACAGCATTCACATTTCACCAGTGGGTCAAGAATATGCACTTGTGCAAAGGGTGCAGTCCGGGACTCTACCAGGTGACTCTCTCTCTTTAATCTTCCATCTCCAACAATAGCTCAGGGGACCCTGGCTTCCAGGACATTGACACTTTGGAGAATTACAGGCCAGTTTCCTTCACTGTGGCTTTGTTTGATGCCGGCCCCTCCCTGTGCAGAAACCTGCTTGCCCCTGGGCTTCAACACCAGCAGCCTGCACAGAGGCCATCTGGGTCTGCTCAGGCAGCTGCACCCGCACTGCGCCACTGGACCCCCTTGCAGATGCCTGGTCAGCCCACCTGGTGCTTTTCAGGTTGAGGAGGGAGGGAGGAAGAGAAAAAGAGCCTAAACTTAAAGTAAGACTTGGTGTTCTACCTAGTGTCTGTATCTTTAAGTGGCATTATTAATATGTCTCCTAAAAATGGAAGACAGATAAATAGTCTATCTATTCACAGGATCATATATATTCCTATAAAAATAAACACACAGGACAAATAATGTATCTTCTGGGCTACTCAATACCTATTCATTGGCTGAAAAAAAAATCTATTTCTGTTATCACATACGTGGCACTTCCACTGAAACTGAACTTCACGTGGCAGTTTGTGAGGGGCATAAACCGTGTATTGGGATTTATCATTAATGCATTAGATACATATAAACAACTGAATGATAAATTCTATCCAAGTGTATTTTGGCAGTTGTTCACACTTTTTTATATTCTAGCAACGAGGGCCAAAAACATCTTTTCTCTTAGCAGATCTTTTTTAATGAAGAATCTATAGTGAGTAATGCTTTATTTTGAACTAAATCATTTCAATAGGCGAGGTGACAGAATTGTGGCTGAAATCTGTACCATCAAATTGACAATAAAATGTCTATTTTCTGACTAATTTGATTTGAAACAGCCATAACCTTCTGTCATAATACTGGCCCCAAAGTGAATTTCTCCTTACATCTCATCATTCGCAAAACTGAAGGAAAATCTATTCTTACAATAAACCCAGACTGAAGGAATAAAAATTTAAAATAGTCAGTGCCAAATGCTAGAAACCTAAGCCAATATAAGCTACTATTTTTATTTAATTTAGAATTAGTATCTTCTGAAAACTTTGGTTGTTTTAATAGTAAATTTTTGTTATATTTCTATTCGTTTATGAATATCTATGTTATAACAGTCTCATAAACAATGCATTGTATATACACACAGAAAATGACGAAGACAGACTACCTGTTTTAACATTCAGCCTTTGGGGTGAATGGAAATTTTACAAACCAGGAAATGAGAGAAGGCTGGGGACCAGCGGAAGTTAAATAGACAGTTTCCATCTATCTACACTCAGAAGCTAAAATTAGTTCTATGCTAACTTAGACCAAGGCACTGAGCACTGGAAAGGATTTATGCAAGAATTTAAAGATGTAGTTTGTACTGCATTGCATTTAATAAGACAACATGTCTGTCATACAGGAGACACTTGGATATCCTCTGTCTCACTGTGGTAAATGAACTCTGCTTTCATTGTACGGGTCAGGATGCAGAAAGTGCAAACATCTTATCATCTTTCTACTCCGTAGATTTTCCATACATTTGAAATTTTGAGAGGTGAAACTTGCCTGGTAAAGTCTTGCTCTGCTGGGGAAAGTTGGATTCAGCTCTTCTCACTGTGAATGGTCAAAAAGCCTTCCTGCTAGCAACAGGCCTCTTTCAGCAGTGCCCTGGGATTTTCATGGTGTTTATTGTACATTATACCCCCCAGCAATTTGGCGATCTGGCAGCAGCTCCAAGTTTGTGTGCCATCTGCAACCATCCTCTTCCCTAAAACAGGACAATGCCTCTTCTCGGCCTTAGTTATGATTCTCTAATATCTAGTAGCCTGTAACCGTGCACACTGTGATTCTAATCAGATTAGCATGCTTTAATCACTATCTTTATTTCTGCGGCTTATTTTACACTAATTAAAGCCAGTAACATTTCCACTGCTAATTTAATTAACACAGCAACTCATCCTTGTCAGAAAGCAGCTTTCTAGCTTCATCCACAAATTTAAACGGAACCTGAAGCCCGCAGGTGCCTCACTTAAAACATTGTTCCAGAGGCAGCAGTTACGCCTGTCTCTGACCAAGGACACCACCAGATTTCTCAGAAGCTCTTTTATAAGTGGCAGCTGCGAAGGCGGGGCACAGCAGCTTGTGCCCTACACTTTGGAAGGCTGAGGTGGGAGGATCACTAGATCCCAAGAGTTCCAGATCAGCCTGGGGCATCATAGAGAGACCCAGTATCTATTAAAAAAAAAAAAAATAGAAAGAAAGAAAGCAAAGCAAAGCAAAGAAATTAGCCAAGTGCAGTAGCACACACCTATAGCCCTGGCTATTTGGCAGACTGAGGTAGGAGGGCCAATTGAGCCCAGGAGTTCAAGGCTGCAGTGAGCTATGATAATACCACCACACTCCAGCCTGGGAGACAGAGGGAGACCTTGTCCCTGCCCCAAAAAAGATGAGAAATCACTTAATGGAAACAATGTGTACACTATTCAGGTGATGGTTACATTAAAAGCCAAGACTTCACCACTGTGCAATATATCCATGGAACAAAACGGCCCTTGTACACCTTAAATTTATACCAGAGAAAAGAAAGAAGGAGGGGAGGGAAGGAAAGAAGGAGGGAGGGAGGGAGGGAGAGAGAAAGAGAGAAAGATAGAGAGAGGGAGGGAGGGAGGGAGGAAGGAAGGGAGGAACTAGTCTCTCACTTCGCGCCTGAAGTGATTTGGACTTGCAGTAACTTAAATTCTCCTGGTCCAATTCCATATCCATGATCCCAGCATAATGCAGCAATATAATCATCTCAACTAACACACTTGTCAGATCAAAGAGAAAAACAAGAAGCCTATTGTACTCTCTGCATGGGATTGAATTAATTGTTAGTTTAGCTAAAAACTCTTGTCAGTTTTCCTATAAACCCAGCTCTTATCTACATATTCTGAAATAAACATGTGGATTAACCCCAATTTACAAATGAATTGTATTTGTAAAACTATTTGCTCAGTTACTTTTCCCAATTTCTATGTAAATGGTGGTTAGTGTTCTTGGCTGGCCCAAAGAGTCTTTTTAAGCCTGGGGCTAAAGAACTACACTGCTCACCAAAGCACTGCCCCTCCAGACCAGGTGGACTGCACTCACAGGGCGGTGCCCGGGCAGCTCCACCTCCCTCCTCTCTTCTACTTCCACACCCACTCATTTGCTTAAATAGTCCAGGTATTTCCATAACAGGCCTCAGTGTAGGTGGTGACGCGGATCACATGGTGAGAAGGCAATCATGAAGTAAGTATGAACACTGTGAATTTGGAAATGAAGCTTTGTCTCTCATTAAAAACCCAGCACCAGCTTGTATTATTATTTTTTTTTTTTCAGGAATAAAATAGTGTGTGTGGTTCGGCTCTTTACAGCTGAGCAGTGCTTCTGAGTGCCAGGAACGCCTAGACACAGCCAGGATGAGAGCAACGCCCCTTCCATGTAGCTCTGAGGCACAGCAGTCATACTGAACCTCTATGAACTCCTAGAATCCGTAAGATCATCTCATCCTAAAGGTGAATCATGTTAGTGAGGAAGGGCTGGAGTTGGGGGTTCTAGGTTGGTTTTATTGAGGATATATTTTTGGGTCTTCTGGTTTCCTCAAAGTTTCGTGATCCTCAGGAAAATGATAAGAAAGCATTTTATTTTCCCATGTCCTTCACGACGAGGGCCGGCCGCCAGTAGAGACGCAGGGACCCATGTATGGGCAATCTGTGCCGACTAAGTACCGACCACCAAACCGAGTGTCGCTTTGAAGTAGTGGGTTCTGTAAACTTTGGTTTAAGCTTTGCTTTGGCTCACGCCCAGAAACTTGGTTCGCTCAAAGCAGCTACCGCAAGTTGCTAAAAGCAGTGGATGGATCCCAGTAATGCCTTCAGTGAGTTCATACTCCCTGTATTTGCTTTTGGAAGGGTCCTCTCAAGTTGACCCTGGTCTTGGCCTCATCACTTGCTTTCACCAATAGGACCTTAGCAGAAGAGACACAGAGACTGGGAAAGTGTTCCCTCTTGTTGTTCTTGGCACCCTGCCGCCCCAGAAACAAGCTCAGGCTCGTGTGATGACAACGTGAAATGAATGGCCCAGCCGCCCCATGGCCCGGCTGACATCCAGTTCACCCCAGGAACAGGGCTGCCAGGGTGGCAGGGAGCTGACCTCAACTGCATGACCCAGGCGGAGGAAGAACTGCTTGGCTGAGCACATCCCAAACTGCTGACCCAGGGAGTTGGGATCTAAATCAATGGTTGTTCTTTTAAGCTGCTAGTGTCAAGGTGGTTGGTTATATGGTAGCAGCTAACTCATACAGGGGGCCATAAAAAGACCAAACACTTGTGCAGATGATCCCTTCTCACAGTTTTTTTTCAGGAGTGGAAAGTAAATCTTTGCTTATAGTGGGAGGACAGTGGGAGCAGTACTAAGACAATGATTTGGCTTCACTCACAAAGGGCAACAAAGCAGGAGAACGTTCACTATCCAGTCTCAAAACTGGCCATAAAGCCACAGTAACCAAGGCAAAATGACTGGCATAAAGACAGACACATAGATGAGCGGAGCTGAATAGAAAGTCCAGAATCAAACCCTTAGAGTTACGTTCAATTGATTTTTGAAACAGAGACAAAATAATTCAGTGGAAACATAATTTTTTCAATAAATAGTTCTGGAACAATTGGATATCGATATGCAAAAGTAGAAATAATCTTACATCCCTGGAATCTTACACCATTTCACACCACAAATCAACTCAAAATGGATCATTGACCTAAATATGAGAGCTAAAACTATAAAAATTCTTGTGGCAAGATGAGAGGAAATATCTGCGACATTGGGTCAGGCAAAAATTTTTTAATGTGACCCTAAAATCATGATCTATAAAGGAAAAACTGACAATTGGACTTCATGAAAATTTTTAAACTTTTGCTTTTCAAGAGACATCATTAAAATTAAAACATAAGCCACATATGAATGGAAAATATTTTAAAATATGTACCACATAAAAAATTTGTATCCAGGATATATTAAGAACTTCTATAACTCAATAATGTTTTAAAAAATTAAAAATAGGTAAAGAACCCTGACTTGACCTTTTATGCTATATGAATGTATCAAAATATTACATGTATCTCCCAAAATATGTACATCTATTATGTATCAATTTTAAAACAAAAAATAATAAAAATTTAAATAGGCAAATTATTTGAATAGACATTTATCCAAAGATGATATCCAAATGCCCAATTAGCACATGAAAAGATGCTCAATGGCTGGGCAGGTGGCTCACCCTGTAATCCCAGCACTTTGGGAGGCTGAGGCTAATGGATCACCTGAGGTCAGGAGTTCAAGATCAGCCTGGCCAACATGGCGAAACCCCATCTCTACTAAAAATACAAAAAGTAGCCGGGCATGGTGGTGCATGCTTGTAGTCCCAGCTACTTGGGAGGCGGAGGCAGGAGAATTACTTGAACCCGGGAGGCAGAGGTTGCAGTGAGCCAAGATAGCACCACTGTACTCCAGCCCGGGTGACAGAGAGAGACTCTGTCTCAAAAAGAGAGAAAGAAAGAAAGAAAAGATACTCAACATGAAAAGTCATTAGGTGATTGTAAATCCAAAGCACAATTACATCCACTTCATTCCCTCTACAATGATAATAATAAAAATCCAATGGGCTGGGTGCTGTGGCTCATGCCTGTAATCCCAGCACTTAGGGAGCCCAAGGTGGGCAGATCACTTGAGGTCAGGAGTTCAAGACCAGCCTGGCCAACACAGCGAAACCCCATCTCTACTAAAAATACAAAAATTAACCAGGGTGGTAGTGTGCACCTGTAATCCCAGCTACTTGGAAGGCTGAGGCAGGAGAATCACCTGAACCTGGGAGGCAGAAGTTGCAGTGAGCTGAGATGGAGCCCCCACACTTCAGCCTGGGTTACAAAGCAAAACTGTGTCTCAAAAAAAAAAAAAAAAAAAAAGCAAAAATTCAGAAAATAACAAGTGTTAGCAAGGATGTAGAGAAACTGAAGCTCTTCTATGTTGCTGAAGAGATGTGAAGTGATATAGTTGTTTTGGAAAACAGTATCTGTTTCTTAAAGAAAAGTTAAACACAAACTTAGCACATGACATGGGAATTCCGTTCTTAAGTATGTGTCTACCCAAAAGAAATGAGAACCTGTGTTTCCTCAAAGACCTGTATGTGAATATTCACAAATAGAATATTCATAATAGCCAAAAGCGGAAGCAAGCCAAATGTCTATCAACCAGAAAATTATTTTGGGAAAAAAAAATGTATATACTCATATATTGAAATACTATCTGGCAATAAAAAGACACAAACCACTAGCACATGCTTCAATACAGATGAACCTCAAACCATTATGCTAAGGAAACAACGCATTCACAAAGCCCTTATATTGCATGATTTGATTTTTATGTAAAATGTTTAGGAAATGTACAGAGCAGAAGACAGTGCTTGCCTGGGACTGGGGATATGGGAGGAAACTGACTGCAAATGGGCCCAGGGAACTTCCTGGAGTGATGGAAACATTTGAAAATTGGATTGTAATGATGGTTATACAATTCTATAAATTCACTAAAAAGCATTGATTTGGACACCTACAACGAGCGTATTTTCAGGTAAATGAACAATACTCCAATAACGCTTAACTGTTAAAAACAAACTTTGGAGTCTGTCTTAAGGAAAAGGAATGAGTAAATGCCTGAAAATACGATTTTGAATTTAACTATAGATAAAATACAGTTTTAAAAACCTGACCCGGAGAGAGATCCAAGATGGCTGATCACTAGCAGCTCGGGCTCGTAGCTCCCAGTGAAAGCGCAGAGAACGAGAGGACGCCACACTTTCAGACGAATATTTGTTGCTCACAGACCAATAGATTCCCAGCAGAGAAGCCCCACGGGTCGCCAGGGCAACTCTTGTGGTCGGTGCGGCAGTTTTGCTGGCGCCTTAGCGCAGCAGTTCTTGTTGCAGAGTCCAGAGATTCCTGGGCAGAAAAGCACCATCAATCTTAACACCACTGTCTTGGTCAGCGCAGTGGATGGCTCAGATTTCGGCACTGGGGATCAACAAGTTGGACGTCCACTCAGAGACCTAGTTAGAAAGTCGGTAATTACAAAGACAACAGAGAGATAAATATAAATGAAGGGAAGAAACCAGCCTAAAAAGGGAGAGAATACTCAAAATCAGAATGCCTCTCCCTCTACAGGGGATCGCAATTCCTCATTAGTAAAGGAACAAGGCTTAATGGAGAATGAGTGTGTTCCAATAACAGAAGCAGGTTTCAAAAGGTGGGTGATAAGAAACTTCTGTGAATTAAAAGAACTTGTTCTAACCCAATGCAAAGAAACTAAGAACCTTGAAAAAAGGTTTGACGAAATGTTAACAAGAATGGACAATTTAGAGAGGAATATAAGTGAATTGATGGAGCTGAAAAACACAACACGAGAACTTCGTGAAGTATGCACAAGTTTAAACAGTCGAATTGATCAAGCAGAAGAAAGGATATCAGAAGTCGAGGATCAGCTTAGTGAAATGAAACAAGAAGACAAGATTGGAGAAAAAAGGATAAAAAGGAATGAGCAAAGTCTCCAGGAAATATGAGACTATGTGAAAAGACCTAATTTATGTTTGATAGGTGTACCTGAATGTGACGAAGAGAATGAATCCAAGTTGTAAAATACTCTTCAGGATATCATTCAGGAAAACTTTCCCAACCTAGCAAGGCAGGGTAATATTCAACTCCAGGTAATACACAGAACACCACAAAGATATTCTTCAAGAAGACCAACCCCAAGGCATATAATCGCCAGATTTATTAGGGTTGAAATGAAAGAGAAAATACTAAGGGCAGCCAGAGAGAAAGGTCAAGTTACCCATAAAGGGAAACCTATCAGACTTACAGCAGATCTCTCAGCAGAAACCCTACAAGCCAGAAAAGAGTGGGGACCAATATTTAACATCCTTAAAGAAAAGAACTTTCAACCCAGAATTTCATATCCAGCCAAATTAAGCTTTATAATCGAAGGAAAAATTAAATCTTTTGCGAACAAACAAGTACTTAGAGACTTCACCACCACCAGGCCTGCTTGACAAGAGCTTCTGAAAGAATCACTATACATATAAAGGAACAACCAATATCAGCCCTTCCAAAAATATATCAAAAAGCAAAGAGCATTAACACAATGAAAAATCTACACCAACTAATAGGCAAAACAGCCAGCTAGCATCAAATGCCAGTATTAAACTTATATATATTCTAATTGGATAAAAAGCCAAAACCCATTGGTATGCTGCATCCAGACCCATCTCACATGCAAGGATACACAAAGACTCAAAACAAAGAGAAGCAGAAAGATTTACCAACCAAACAGAGAGTAAAAATAAACAAATAAACAAAAAGCAGGAGATGCAATTCTCGCCTCTGATAAAGTAGACTTTAAAGCAACAAAGATCAAAAGAGGCAAAGAAGGACATTACATAATGGCAAAAGGATCAATGTAACAAGAAGAGCTAACGATTTTATAGATCAACCAGACAGAAAATTAACAAGGACATCCAGGACTTGAACTCAGACCCGGAACAAGTAAACTTAATAAACATTTATAGAACTCTCCACTTCAAATACACAAAACATACATTACCATATCACACCTATTCCAAAAGTGACTACATAATTGGAAGTAAATCACTCCTCAGTAATCATATAGCATTTCATAGGTTTAAATGAAATATTGGTTGGCTGCTTGTTTGTTATTTTCTTCTCTTTATCCCCTCCTGTCTACATCATTAAGTATAATTATTGGTATAAAAGAGGTTTTCAATACCCATTACTAAACTGCATTCTAGCCTGGGCAAGAAAGCAATACTCCCATTCTCTCTCTCTCTTTCTCTTCTTCATTCTTTTCTTTCTTTCTTTCAAAAAAAGAAAAAAGAAAAAAAAAAGGCAAGCCACCAAAAAAAAAAAAAAAAAGAATTCACACATGAGCCTCCAGACCTGTGGAATAAAGGTCATTATGGCAAAATGATCAAGTGGAAGCCCCTCAAACTCTCCCAAAAAATAAAATAAAATAAAATAAAAACCTGACCCGTTGTTACACCATCTCTCTGTGTGCAATGGGTGTGTGTGTGAGAGTGATATGCTCGAAGGAAAACGCTAAGCTTTACTTTGGGTCTTCCTAAGAAAGTGAAGACTTTCCTAACACATCGTTCCAGGCAGGGGGACTGGACGGCATGTCTGGGCAGAGCAGAGAATGATGCATGAACAGTGGGGGCCGGGCTGAGCCGGGGGTAAGCACACGTGTGAAACCACCTCTCCACCCCCTCCCACTGGCTGTCCCACCAGCGCTCACAAGCACACCTCGGCGTGGACTTTCTCCTCCCTCTGTCCAGATGCCCAGCTTCAGAGACACAGGCACCCCATGACGGCGGCCCTGAAGGATCACATGGTTCTGTGTTTCTGATTCAGTCCAGTTGTCTGGAAAGAAGTTGTCTTCCATGGCATGCTATTCATCACAGGTCACTATTCTTCAGGAGACATCTGAGGAAGGAAAACACATCATGCATGTTCCTGATTTAATTTTGCTCTCTCCAATTTGAGAAATAAACTCTTTTATTACCTCACAATGAAAAAGAAGATTGCACCCGAATTTTGTTTTACTCCATCTATAAAAATAAGTATTGTTGTGATAAATTAAATCTGGCAAGGATTAAGGGAAAATTCTCCATCTAAGTGATCACGCAGCTTAAAGCAACATCAGCAGGTCAGTTAAACAATCCCTCTGCCAAAGACGGCCTGTGCTCAAACCACACCCAGACAAAGGAAAGCTTATTCTATTTTTAAAGATTTCCAGAGAACAGGATCATAGGAATTTTTGCCCTTAAGGCATTTAGTCTGTTTGAGAAATCTATTTTACATAGAAACATGATAGAAACAAAGAGAACACAATTGTCTCTCCTGCCAAACCCGACTTTTTTATTATCATTATCATTCTGAAATACAAATGACAAAGTGGAAGATAAAATTTATGCCCTGTGTCTGCTGTGTTTCTGATTAATGAAACAGACCCTTGTATTTTATTAAGGTTAAGTAAGCAGCCCAGACAAGAAGCCGAGCTTTTGCGTTTTAATTTGGAGAATTTCAATGATAATAAAGCTGCAGATCATAAAGTTAAAACCAAGAACTGTCTTCCCTAGAAACCTACTCTTTTCCCCAGCTATTGTACTAAAGGAATTGTAGGTAGCTGGTGAGAGATACTCTCGTAAATTTAAAGTATTTATGTGGCATTCTCAATTACTGTTCGGAGCTACAGAACATCCTCCGGCATAAATGAAAAAGCCAGCCAACGAAGGGTTTAAAATAAGGAAGACTGAATAACCAAAAAGTTATTTGAATATATATAAAATATAAATAAGCTTTCAGGCATATTTTAATTTAAAAGAAATCAATGCTTTTCCAAAATAATTTTAATTACTCGAATTGCGCGTCATCAGGAGATTACATCTTTTGTTTTCTAATTCAATGTGATCACGTGCTCAAACTGTCCTCCTTCCAGTGGGCAACGGGCACAAACTGACCTTGTGAAAAAAAACGAACTCCAAAAAATGTTTTCCCCACTTCAACCTGTGATTTAAAAAAAAGAAGAAATGTGAGCTGGGGACCTGGGATGGAGACTAAGCCAGCTTTTTATTTTTTTTGAGGCAGAGTTTTGCTCTTGTTGCCCAGGCTGGAGTGCAGTGGTGTGATCTCTGCTCCCTGCAACCTCCCATCTCCCAAGTTCAAGTGATTCTCCTGCCTCAGTCTCCTGAGTAGCTGGGATTACAGGCGCCTGCCACCATGTCTGGCTAATTTTGTATTTTTAGTAGTGATGGGGTTTCTCCATGTTGGTCAGGCTGGTCTCGAACTCCAGACCTCAGGTGATCCACCCACCTTGGCCTCTCAAAGTGCTGGGATTACAAGCCTGAGCCAGCATGCCCACCTAAGCCAGTTTTCCAAATGCCCACCGGCAGAGAGAAAAGATGTGTACTCCATGCACATCTAAGTGCAAGAACAGAGAATGGCCGGGAGGAGGCCTAGTGCTGTGCCTGTAGAGTCACCTGCCTGCAGCCAGCCTATGCTGGGGACTCTGAGCTTCGGCAGACCGCAGCCTCCCGGGACCTGCTTGCTCCGTTCCCACAGCTGCCACCTCTCCCCTTCCTCTTCCCTCACCTTTGCCTGTGCATGCAGGAGCTGATATATACATTGTGTTCATTTACACAAACGAATAAAAACTGCAAAGTAAAGTTCTGCAGAAGGTAAATATTTAACCCTTATCGCCCTCATATTTGCCACTTCACCTGAAAGATACTTGCATACATATTACTCATTTTACTGCCTTATGAGTCATATGTGAGGAGCCTTTAAAAGAGAAAAGGAGCCTGCTGGGAATGGGAGAAAGCAAGTCTGCAGTGGCATTGTGCAGGGGGAAGATGAGGCCATTCTTCATGGCACCTCCAAGGAGGCCAGTGTCCTGCTTCATAACACTCCAGGTCAGGAAGCAACTTGGACGGCCTTCCTTTAGTAAAATTAGTTCAACCATTGTGGAAGACAGTGTGGCAATTTCTCAAGGATCTAGAAATAGAAATACCATTTGACTCAGCAATCCCATTCCTGGGTATATACCGAAAGAACTATAAATCTTTCTACTATAAGGACACATGCACACATAGGTTAATTGCAGCACTGTTTACAATAGCAAAGACCTGGAACCAACCAAAATACCCATCAATGATAGATTGGGCAGGGAAAATGTGGCACATATACACCATGGAATACTATGCAGCCATAAAAAACGATGAGTTCATGTCCTTTGCAGGGACATGGATGAAGTTGGAAACCATCATTCTCAGCAAACTGACATAAGAACAGAAAACCAAACACTGCAAGTTCTCACTCATAAGTGGGTGTTGAACAATGAGAACACACGGACATAGGGAGGGGAACATCACACACTGGGACCTGGGGGATGGGGGGCTAGGGAGGAGTAGCAAGGGGTGGGGGAGTTGGGGAGGGATAGCATTAGGAGAAATACCTAATTTAGATGACGGCGGGGATGGATGCAGCAAACCACCACCATGGCGCGTGTATACCTATGTAACAAACCTGCACGATCTGCACATGTACCCCAGAACTTAAAGTATAATAAATAAATTAAAAAATATATCTATAAAGAGGAATGGAGAAAACCTGGGACTGTGGTCCTAAGGGGAAAGGAGAAAGCTGTGACCTCAATCAGCTCATGCCCAAGAGCAAAGAGAAAGCATTTGCTCACCTGGAAACCCAGGGACCGTGTTTGGGCATTGGGAGTCCAGACACAGAAACCACGTGCCCAGGACAGTCTTGAGGTGCCACAAAGGACGTTCTAGAGTTCTGAGAAAAGTAGGACTCTATGCCTTTGACTGCTTTCAAAGCAACACAACTTTCCGAGCAGGGGAAGCCAGGGATAAATGCTGGTCTTGGTGAGTTCCATCAGAAACCTTTTTTCCTAGACCAGACAGAACCCACTGAACAGAGATGAAAATATTCTCTGCAGAGTTTAATTCACTATGGACTGGAATAAGTCTTCATAACTCTAAATTTAAAAAATATTCAGTGAGTCAGTAGAACATCATAGAAAGAGTCGATCTCCCCGAAGCAGAAAGGAGCAGAAGCTAGCACAGAAGACGTTTAGTTAGCTAGAAGGAAGAGTTTTCTATCATAAACGTTGCTGGAACTTAAGTAATTTGAAATAGGGGTTTTTAAGCCTGTTGCACAGTCTTTAAACAAGGAGTAAGTAGCAAACTAGGAGTTTTTTGTCTGAGACAGAGACTGCCTGTGTTGCCCAAGCTGGAGTGCAGTGGTGCGATCTTGGCTCACTGCAGCCTCCTCCTCCAGGGTTCAAGCGATTCTCCTGCCTCAGCCTCCCGAGTAACTAAGACTACAGGCGCGCACCACTAAGCCCAGCTAATTTATGTATTTTTAGTAGAGAAGGGGCTTCCCGATGTTGGCCAAGCTGGTCTTGAACTCCTGACCTCAGGTGATCCGCCTGCCTCAGCCTCCCAAAGTGCTGGGATTACAGGCATGAGCCACAGTGCCCCACCTTAGAATTTCTCAATTTAAAAAATGCAATGTGTTCTTATATGTCAGGGATTGTATTTTAAGTTTTGCATAATTTTCTCTTAAACCTCACAAGAGTTATTTGAGGTGACTTTTGTTATTATTATTCACAGAAGACACTGAACATCAGGATGACAATGTGAGCAACCTTGTGTCACTGATCTCACAACTGCAAGAGCGAGAATCTGAATCTGAATTTCCTTGAAGGTAAAAATCTTGCTTTTTAATTACCCTGCTGTGATTCCTGAGGATCTGAATTTTTATGAATGCTTTACAGACCTCAGTTCGGGAAGTTCCCTATGTTCGTGACTAAATGATCTTGGCTTATATGAATCTAGGACTTAGGCAAAAGCTGACGTTAGAGTCCCCCTGCTAACCGGGAGATTCAGCGTCCTAGACTGAACGGAATCTGTGGAAGTCTGCAGAACTCGTTGTGGTGAGTCTAGATGATATCAGCTTCATTCTGTCTCCCTCTCTTATTCCCTAAGTCTATCAGTAAGTCTAGGTATGCAGGAGGGTTAGAATGGGGTTCTGCAAGAGACAGAGCTGAGATGAAGTTTGCAAGAAGAAAGTTTATTGAGAGTTTCCCTCAAGATTAATACCCATGGAGAATTGAAGGAAGTGGGACCGGGTGGACGAGAGAGTTGAATTGTGTTGTTACAACAAAGGCGTGCCATCCCTTCAGCTGCCGACATTCCCAGAAGCTGGTGGAATAAGTGTTCCTGTCCTAAAGGAGGGATGGGGCAGCCATCAAAGCTTCCACAACACCGATGCCCTCTGTGCATCCGCTTAGATCAGCTTGGTTGACAAAACACGGACCTAGCTCATGCAGCAAGTGGTGGAGTGTCGCCGGGTGGCCGGCTCACCAGCAGTAGCAAGGAGCACCCCTAACATGCTCAGAGTCACTGTCTCCACAAAGCAATGCTACATCCAGGAAGTGCTGCATTGCTTAAAGATCCAGAGGTGGAAACTGAGAAAGTCACTTCCAAGGATTTAACTGAATAGATCAGGGCCTTGCTGGGGGTTGGTGGTCTGGGCTCATGCTAGAGAATGCTCTCTGGAAGGGAAGCACGGTATCCAGCCCGCTTTTTGACCCTACATAGATGATACAGGCTCCAAAGAACATCTGAAAGAGGTGTCATAGAGGAAAAATGATTCCATATGAACCCAGAGTGAGCCAGGGCACCACGTCCTCACAGGGACTGCTGGGCCGGCTCACCTAAGTCATAAAGGAAGTTAAACTCTGGGCTTAACAAACACCTATGTCACACTGAAAAAGTAAAACATCCTTGGTTAAAGGTAGGGTACTGAACTCTATTACTGCTGGGATGCTTTCAGTAACTCTTTTCCAAAAATAAGATGTTAGATGACACCCTAAGAATCTTTGTCTACAAGTCATCGCTGTGGCCTAGACAGATTTCGTTCCTTCGATATGAATTTATTACACCTACTATGTACCAAGCAGTGTTCCAGTCAGTGGGGACAAAAAAATTCCTGAAATAGCATTTGCTGCCATCCAAAATTATACAGATTAAAGACACATAAACAGCTAGTTATAAAGCAATTTGATAAATTCCACCATAATGTGCAAATTGCTATGGGAGCCCAAAGGAAGAAGTAATCAGAGAAGCATGACAATCACACTGTTGGAAGTGCTGGCAGGTGCTGAACTGAGGACAGGGGCGCAGCTTGAACCTGAAGGGCCCTGGAGTCTCTCGGAGCTGCCTAGGTCACCGCTGACATCACCGCTGCTTGTGCCGCCAACCTCCCTGGGGCAGCACAGGCAACTCTAGGACACTGATAACAGCGAGCCAAAGAAGGAGAAACAGTCAGGTAGGGCAGGTCTTCTGAAATGATTTTCCACAGAACTCAAGCAGAGAACCTGATACTTGCCTTCCAAGAAGATGCAGATATTAAAAAGAACAGAAACGCGATTAAACCGCCAAATCCTTTCTCCCTGATACATAGCTTATTCTCACAGAACACTGCCCTTCATCTCAAAACCACAATTTCATACTCACCCCAGCCCTGCCACACACACACACCCTCCCCAGAAATCCTGCTTCCTTTTTGAAGAGTTCCTTTTGCTTGGGCTTTCTTGCGTGCATTGACAGCTTAATCTTTGTTTGGATTTTTTTTTTTTTTTTTTGACACGGAGTTTTCGCTCTTGTTACCCAGGCTGGAGTGCAATGGTGCGATCTCAGCTCACCGCAACCTCTGCTTCCTGGGTTCAGGCAATTCTCCTGCCTCAGCCTCCTGAGTAGCTGGGATTACAGGCACGCACCACCATGCCCAGCTAATTTTTTGTATTTTTAGTAGCGATGGGGTTTCACCATGTTGACTCGGATGGTCTTGATCTCTTGACCTCGTCATCCACCCGCTTCAGCTTCCCAAAGTGCTGGGATTACAGGTGTGAGCCACCGTGCCCGGCTCTGTTTGGATTTTTAAATAGCAGTTAAGAAACAAGAGCTCAGCTCTTTGAAAAGTGGTGTCAGGTCTGGCTGTGTTTCTCCTGCCACCTGGGAAAATGACTTCGGGTGGCCTGCTGTGGGCTATTCAGGCTGTAGTTTCCTCTCACTCACAGGCAAAGCAGTCCCCTCCTGAGGCCACAGACTGAGGGAGGGAGCTGGGCCATGTGAGCTTAGAGAAAGAAAAGTGGGCACCTTCCTTCCATGACTTCCCTGCCAATCGCTTTACCACCAGGCTCCTAGAAAAAGGAGTTTAGAACCATCTTTTTTCATGAAGGTTAGGAGCAAAATGGGGGATTTTAAGATGAAAACGGTTATATATGACCGTTTCTTTTTTTGCTTTTGAAAGTTGTAATTATTTTTAAGTTCTGGGATACATGTGCAGAACGTGCAGGTTTGTTACATAGGTATTATTCATGTGCCGTGGTGGTTTGCTGCACCCATCAACCCATATATATCACTATTCTAACCTAAGGTAAAATATGACATGGAGAAGAAAGCAGCGGGAGACACGGAGACATCTCTACCAGTTTAGGTCTTTGTGTAGGCTTTGAATGTTGTGAGCTCCTAAAAATTTAAGATGACTTTCTGATATAAATAAATCATGAGTGCCAGAATTAAATAAATGGTATTTGTATGAGAAGACCCTTGTTTTCATTCTGTGCCGTTTTATTATTTTATTTCTATGAGACAAGGCTCATAGAAATGAGTGACCATTCACTCAGAAGAGTGAACATCTGCCAAGATAAAGAGTAAGAGGACAATGCAGACAGATTCTCATGGGAAGCACCACTTTGCAGAATGGCATCTGTCCTGGCAGACCTCAGTGCCAAACCCGTAGTGACGGCCTGCGTTTTCAGGATGCACCCAGAAGGCCTCCTCTTGCCCTCCTGAGGCTGCAACGGCCTCGTCTACAGTGTTGGGGCAGAAGGAGACCAACACATGTGAAGAGACAAAAACTGGAGAAGACGAACTTGAATGCCACGGCACCGGCAGGCCCCACAGGACGGCCGGGTGTGCTGCCTGCCACAGTGACTCATGCCGCTGTCTGCCTCTGATGAAACCACACATTAGGGGCCCTCAGCTACAGACACACCCCACAGTGGATGCTCCCTTCTGTGAGGTTAATGGGCCAGGGAGAAAATCACTGTTGGTAAACATGTTCATCAGAATTCTGTGAGAATAATAGTGACAAGAATTTCATTGGCTGGGATTCTAAAATGCATCCAGCAGTGGGATGGGGACTGGGGAGGCCTTACCTCTAATTTCAAATCTGTTAAATCTGTTACGTAAATAATGTATTCTTTGAAAATCAGAAGCCAAAAAGTTAAATGACTGAACAGTGTCCACATAACTAGCAAGTTGCAGAGGTTGAAGTTAACCTAATATTTCTGACTCCCCAAAATTTTCACAATCTCACTATGGGTCCCTTAAATAATAGTGGCGTCAGTTACCATTTATTAAGCATTTACTCTGTACCCGATTTTCTTCTATGCATTTTACATATATGCTCCTATTTAATCCCACCATCATTTTTGCTATTAGTGTTATTTCTATTTGCAAATCTCTTATAAAGGTGAATGTTTGACAACCTAGGTAAGGTTTGGGGATAGTTATCATCTGTGTTACGAAAGGCAAGCTGGGTCTTTGCTGCCAATCTTGTTCAGGGAGCAGCAGACTGGACATAAAGTTGTCTACATCTTGACAATTCTGGAAGATCCTCTCGAAATATTAGCCAACACTGAGCTCCTTGTATATTTCATGTAGCCATGAGGGCAACAGGAATAGCACCTTTTACCCATGGAGAATAGTAACTGCATTACACTGATAACAGTGATTAAGCTCAGAACAAGTTCTGGAGTCATCCCAGCCGAGTTTAGAATCCTGCCTTTTTCACTTAAGAGCTATCTGACCCTGTAGATACTATGTAAACTTTCTAGGCCTCCATTTTCTCATTTGTAAATCATAGATAATAATACCTACCTCATAAGTGTTCGCATTGTGCAAATTAGATAAGATGACACCCATAAAACACGTTGTACTATGTCTGGTAACTACTAAGTGCAAAATAATTGGTAGCTCTAGTTATTTTAAAACAAAAAATAATCACATTCTACAGGTTGAACCAGGTAGGATTCGACATAGCTGTGTTTAACAGGGAAAAAAAGTAGCAGCAGCCTAAAAAAGATAGAAATGTACTTCTCTGTCACACAAGAGAAGCAGAGAGCAGGTGCTCCAGGACACATTTGGTGGCCCTGCGGCATCTTCAGGGAGACCCTGGACATTGCCTTTGTTCCGACATGTAGACAATGGCTTCCATTCTCAAGGTCGCTCATGGTCCAAGGTGGCCTCAGCAGCTTAAGCCAGGATATCTGACTTTTGGGCCTAACAGAAAAAGTAAGACAGAAAGGCACCCCTCAAGCAGAGTAAGCTCCCTTTAAGTCACCTTCCTAAGAGTCCTATGCAACTGTCTGCTTCCATCTTACTTACCAGATCAAGCTACACGACCACACTATGCCACAAGAAGACTCCGAAGTATCGTCTTCTATTCCAGGAAAAATTATGCCCAACTAAAGGTATCAGGATTTGTTTCTAAGAAGAAATGGAAAGAAATATGCTGGAGAAAGCCCCTGGTAGGCCCTGGCACACTGGGTAAGAGGGATATCCCCACGATGATGCCCATCGTGCTGAGGAGGAGTGGTGATCTCAGTCCACTGTTTCATTATCAGGATGAGTAGATGCTCATACGGGACGCATGAAGCATTGCAAGCCAGGCAGTGGCAGTGCCCAGGAGAACTCAGACCTTCTGACTTCCAACTGGTTCAATGGATTTTTCATTCAAATTCACTGCTTTTCTCATAAATGACTTAGGCTTTTTGAAAAATCCCCATTTAGGGACATCAGCTAAGTATTTCCTTTAAGGCCTTCAGTTCTTGTTTTGTGTTTTGGCTGCACTGGTTAACAGCACGTCACTCCCCAACACAGAACGTGTCTTCCATTGTAATCACTGTTCGGAATCACTAACAGCCATTTTACCAAAGGCGAGGAATACAATTCTGTTAGTTGCTCCATGGATATTATTTTCTAAGGCTTTAATTATTTTATTACACTCCTCTGAGTCCTCTTCATTACTCTTCCAGTCTACATTTTATTCTATAAAGATATAGTTTGCCCTTCCTGAGGTTATAGCCCATGGAAACATTACCTAGTATATAATTGGCAAGCTTATGTGTTTATTAAGAAAAATTTAGTTCACATAGTTCTATCTCATTTAAACTAAAATCTTCTAAATACTAGAGTGCTATTTGATGTCTATGCACTCCTTAGGGTCTTTTTAAATAGGATTTTAAAGAGCCTTAGAAATGGGAAGCCATGCATTGCTACAGGCACCCTAGTACACAGACCAAAGCAGCAAAAGACCAGAAGCGTTAAGTCCAGGCCCATGAGTTTTAAATGAGTCCTCAATTAGAGAGAGAATTCTCTAGCTCTTAACTGAAGAGGCTTTAATCACAGACAATGAATAAAAAGCATGGAAGAACAAGCGACATAAGGGAAAAATTCATATTTAGATGGGAGGAAGCTGTGATGGAAAAAATTCTGTGCAGTAACATTCCCTGATCATACTTCCCAGGCATGATTTCAAAAGAAATTTCCTATTTCTCTCTAGAAAACTGGATTTACCTCAATCACAGATTCCTTTGAAAACAGTTTGGTAGGGAATTCCAAATTTCAACAACACATCTTCTCATGGGAAGATGATAATCCTAAATTGGTAAATGGAAAAGGTTATAAACGTAGCCTAAAATAAGATACTGGGTTTTGTAAATAATATATATATAAATGTGTATTTTAAAAGTTCTAGAAGGATATACACCTAGATATTGATAGTGATTATCTTGAATGGCAGAATTGTGAAATTTATCTCTCCCTTTTGCATATACATGTATATTTATGTATATGCAGATAATTTACTTGTATACTATATTTACTTGTATACTACATATGTACTGTTTTTCTAAAAGGAAAGGCATGTTTACATGCCTATGGATGATTAACAACTAACCTTCAAAGAAATAAAATAGGCTAATTCCTAGTTGCACATGTTTGTGAATAAACCAAATCCACCCAATGAAAGTGTATATTGTGTGGATAAAATATCTATTGTACACTGGGAAAGTTATAGTACCACTTACCCAATAAAATATTTGGGCTAAGATGTCAGAATTTATTTACTCCTATTTTTACAAAATTTGAGAAACAAAAAAACTTCTTTTCTTCCAGGTGTTCATACGATGGTACCATTATTACTTTTACTGTGGTATATTAAGGACAGATGAAAAACAGAAAAGTAAAAAATGAGATATATCATTTATTCAATCTATAAATGATGATAAAGTTCATGGCACATACTGACTGATAATCACTGGCAATAATTCCAAACCCCCAAGACTCAAAGATACACAGGTAGAGGGTACCTCTGTCATATCCCCTTGGGTTCCTGGCATCTCTACTGTGGGTACAATCTGACTTGCCTGCACTTTACATTATAAAAGGGACTTTCCCCAGATGTTAGTCTTGTCCCTCAGCCTTCATTCCCCTTATCCTGTGCTTTCTCTCACCTGCCCACCCCCTCTCTCCACCAAGGAGCAGGAGACATGTGATAGGGATGGAGATTCAGCCAGTCCAAGCAGCAGGGCACTGAGTGAAAAGACAGAGCGTGAGTCCACATCAAGCTGAAGTGTTCACCTTGGGCTTTAGAGCCCTTCTTTGGGGGATCCCACACTGCCCCATGCCCGCGAGCTGCCTTCATTAATCACAGATCAAATTCAGTGCTCATGGCGGGCACCGCTGCCTTCAGTCCTTTTTGTGCATTTGTCTTTCTTATATGTGCAATAAAACTCTAATTTGACCATAAACTATGTCCTCTCTGTGCCCATTGCTGGAGCGTGTGGATTTATGGTCAAATCTGGTAAACCAATAGCAGAGCCCAAGAGGAGCTTAGATCCATGGGGCTGAGAGTCGTCCTGGAAAAAATTCAACCAGGTAGGATGTAAACACTTTCAGTGATGGAAGACGCACAGAACAGAGGAGAAAGCCTCTCAGAAGTTTATTTGAACAAAGAGCCAAAGAGCCTGTTAAGAAAGTATGCATCCTAAAGCATTATAAACTGACTGGTCACATGTTGAAAAGGTTCAAAGACGAATAATCCTTGAGTACTATGTCACTTTAGCTTTTTCCCAGTCCATTTTCCAAAGAAAAGGAGAACTGTGTGTCAAAGGTGAAAACGCTGAATCCTGAAATTTCTATAAATCACTGGGGTGCAGCAAAGTCACCCCAGAGCCCCCTCAAACAGGTTAAGATTCAAAGGGGAAAAGCAGAGTGGCCAGTAAATTGAGCAAAGACCAGCGTGCCTGTGGGCAAACAGACCACGATCCCCAAACACAGGCTCTGTGCTTACAGTTTAGATTCAGAGACCAACTCACTAAGTCTCCAGCCACCAAAAAAAAAAGTGAGAGTTTATGTTTCCACCTGTTATGACAGCGTCTCTGTGGCCAGCCGGCTTGCCGAGAGAGCAGCTGGCTCACAGTGGGCATCCTCCCATTTGGAAGGCCTGAGGATGCCGCATGGGGTAAATAAAGCATGTGTTTCCAAGCTTCAGGTATTACAGCAACTATTCTTTTTACCTTGTCTGCTAAAACTGGACCAAAGAATTCACTCTTAAGTTATGCTAAATTCCTTCCCTGGGCAATTTCTGGGCTTCATCACTCATATAATTCCAGGAATTCACTGCACTTTTCAGGGCTTTTCTGCCAGAGAGTGTGGCGTCTCTTCTTGGTTTACCCATTCATCTGTCCATCCCCTCATCCTGTGAGGCAGGGTGATGGGGAGAGAAGAGCTTCCAAGACCCAGCCTGGTTAGCCCATTCTTTGGAAAGGTGGCTGACCGACCACTGTGTATTCCCAGGGGAACAATGTCTAACTCCCAAGGTCAGGCTTCCCTAGAGCCAACTAGACACACACGGCTCCTTGGTTGCTGTCCCCTTCCAAAGGCTCTAAGTTTAAATACTTATGTATATATATAGATATATGTATATGTGTATATATATACATACACACATATGTTTATTGGTAAATGCACTCTTCTTTAAAGAGAAGTTTTAGGCTCACAGCAAAATTGAGCAGAACATATGGAGATTGCCCATGAGTCCCCCTCCCTCCTGCCACTACCATACACACAGCCTCCCCACTCTCAACATTCATCATTCGGTTGGGACATTTGTAACAAGTGATGTACGCAGTGTCACATCACCATCACCCAGAGTCCACACATGCCATTAGGGCCCACGCTTGGTGTTGCACATTCTATACGTTTTGACAAATACATAACAACATGTGTGCACCTCTGTACTATCCCACGGAACAGTTCCACCATCCTAAAAATCCTGTTTTCTGCCGATTCATCCCTCCCTCCCCCAAACCCTGGCAACCATTATCTTTTCACTGTCCCCATAGTGTTGACTTTTTCAGACTGTCATAGAGTTGGAATCGCTTTTCAGATTGGCCTTTTACTTAGTAATATGCATTTAAGGTCCTTCTGTGTCTTTTCATGGTTTGATGGCTCATTTCTTTTTAGCACTTTAAAAATATTCCATTGTCTGGATGTACCATAGTTTATTCATGCATTCACCTACTGGATATCTTTATTGCTTCCAGGTTTGGTCAATTATCAATAAAGCTGCTATAAACATGTAGTACAGGTTTTTGTGTGGACACATATTTTTAACTCATTTTGGTAAATAACAAAGTGATTTCTAGATCTTATGGTAAAAGTGTGTTTTGCTTTATAAGAGACTGCCAAACTGTCTTCCAAGGTGGCTGCGCCATTCTGCATTCCTACCGGCAATGAATGATAGTTCCTATTGCTTCACACCCTTGCCAGCAATTGGTGGGGTCAGTGTTCTGGATTTTCATCATTGTGATAGATGTATGGTGGTATCTCGATGCTGTTTTAATTGAGAAAGATTTTCATCAAGGCCCAGGACCAATGCCTAGCTCTTATCCACATGCCTTTCTGTGAGTACCTCTCAGAACTATGGGATTGGAATGTCCAGAAACAAAGACACCACGGGGAACTCTCTACGAGGCACACAGCCTAGAGGCTGCATCAGGGAGAGGAGAGCTAAGTCCAGAATGGGCTTCCCCACTGCATGTGTTAGTTTCCTATTGCTGCCATAGTAAGTTGCCACAAATGCAGTTGCTTAAAACAGCACTAATTTACCGTCTTAGTGTTCTGGAGGTGAGAAATCCAAAATCAGTCTCACAAGTCTGGAGGCAAGGTGTCAGCAGGCCAGGTTCTTTCCGAGGCTCTGGAGAACCGTTTCCCTGCCTTTTCCCAGCTGTGGAAGCTGCTGCATTCCTTGGCTGGTGTCCCCTTCTTTGTCTTCAAAGCTGGCGATGTAGCCGTTCGCTCTGTCATCACTTCTCCCTCCACCTCCCTCTCACAAGGATTCTTGCGATGACACTTAGAGTCGACCGGGACAATCAGGTCATCTTCCCATGGTGAGATTCTTAACTTTATGGCATCAGCAAGGTCCCTTTTGACACATACGGTAAGGTTCACAAGTTCCTGGAATTAGAATGTAGACATCTTTGGAGGGGTATTATTCAGCAGGACAAACACCAAGCAAGGACATCTACAGTCCAAAGCATTTTATGTTCGAATCGACGTTTTAGATTCTTTAGATATATGATATGATTCTTGGCACTGCAAAAGAGACTATATCTTACTGTTAGCAGAAAGAAAATAGATGATCCCTTGCCTTTACCTGAAGGAAATTCCAGGGAGGAATGACAAGGCATTAATGACATTAGTAGATGCTAATTTCAACCCTTCATTATTAATTCTGTTTGTCTCCCTTTTCTCCTATTTTGCCATGTAAGGGGGACCTGTCCCACTCTACCTATAGCAGATTAGTCCTGAATTATTAAAATCCAAATGAACATGTGGCCATTGACTTCCATTATGCACAAATGTATAATTTATAAGGCATCTGCTTCCGTAGGTTGAGGGGCAGTTATCGGATACACAGAACCCAATGGGCTGTTAAATGCATCAAGGAATTTGAACCCCATCGCCCATTTCAGGTTTCTTGATGAAAATGAGATGTAAAGGGGAATTAAAATGTGTTAATACATTTTTGTCATTTGAGACTGTGATTCAATATTATAGAACCTAATTAATCAACATTTATGTAATTGGGAGTTTTTTTATTACATTCTGAAAGACAAAGTATTTTAAAAATTGATAAAGGCCTTTCAAACACTGTGTCCCATAAAACCAAACTAGCTATAACCGTTATCTGTAGTCAACACCAAAACATAAGAAAACAAAAACAGGGCAGTGGAAAGTACTAGAAAAACATTAGATTTACAGCCAAAAAAACCACAGGATTTTGGCTCTGAGGCTGCTGCTTATAAGCTGTGTACTTTAAGGCAAGCAGTTTGATTTCTCTAACCCTCAGTTTACTTGTTTATAAAATTTGAATGATATTCCCTTCTTCGAAAGCTTGTTGCAATAAGTAGATGGAATGCTACATCTCAAGTGCATTGTTACATATAAAGTAAGATGTTACTAGGAAGGGCCTAGTAACATGGACTATAGCTTCCTGTAAAAGTATGCACTGTTAATTGTATTTTTGGTGGTTTAGAGTAACTAAAAAATTTCAGGTGTTCTTAAAGTTAAAAGTTACAATAACAAAATTCTTCTGTAGCCCCAGAGGACTACTCCAAATTTGCCATGTTGTTGGAGTTACTATTGCTATTTTATCATCCAATGTCAACTTCTGGAAATAACAGTAGCTTCAGAAAAATGGACATGATTAAGGTGTCAAGAGGGAGGAGGTGAAAGGCGTCTGACTCAGCCATTCCATTTGATGTGAAAGAACAGTTACAAAGGTACTGATATGCCCGGGAGATGGGAGCAAAGAGCCTAAGGAGAAAACAGCAATTTGAATGACTGAAATCTACAAATATTTTTATTTAATCTATAGTCTTTCAATTTAACACGTTTCATAAGTAAACCATCTCATGATATTTTCTAGAACAGCAATCCCCAACCTTTTTAGCACCAGGGACCAGTTTCACGGAAGACAATATTTCCACAGACAGGGAGACGGTGACAGATCATCAGGGGTTAGATTCTTATAAGGAGCATGCAGCCTAGATCCCTTACCTATGCGTTCACAAAAGGTTTTGGGCTCTTCTGAGAATCTAACGCTGCTGCTGATCTGACAGGAGGCAGAGCTCAGGCACCATGTGATTGATGGGGAGTGGCCGTCACATAGCTGAAGCTTTGCTTGCTCCTCTCCCAACTACCTCCTGTATGCTGCCTGGTTCCTATACTGCTTCATGGCCTGGGGGTTGGGGACCCCTTTTCTAGAAGATGAAAATAATAGGAGCAACAAGTACTAAAACATTCGCCCTGAAGAGTTGCACCGACCTCCTAGAATTCTTACTAGGACTTAGCATATAGCTCACTGAGCTTGCTCCAACCGAGGCCTTTGTCCTGTGACCCCCCTGCCCACCCTGATACAGCAACCAAAGTGTTGAGCCTGCTACGAATGGACCCTCCAGGACTCTACCCCAGTACCACAGCCAGTATCTCTTCTGATTGGTCCACACCTGTGCTGTCCACGGCATTCCATGTTTTAAATGTCACCTCAGCTCACACATAGACCAGCTACTCCTCCCTGTATATATTCAGAGGCTGGCCTTCCAGATCAGCGACAAATCCTGACACCTAATTATAGGTGCCTTTTCCAATTTTCTGTGGGTCTAGGATTTCTGTTCAGTACCATCCCAGTGGGGCATTATACAGAGAAGCCGGGCAATACATATTTATTGTTAGATTGTTCCCAAATATCCTACTTCCAATAAGTGACCTACATTCCTGTACCTTTCCACTCAGATTCAGTGTTTTACTTGTTAATAATTTAGCGGTACCTTTTTTTCTCCTGGAATCTCTGCATTGATTCACGATAATCTTCAAAAGGGAAAATTAAATCTGTAAATAATTCTTTATAGTCACAGGACCCAGGACCCAATCTGAATACACCGTGGACTGTTGTGTTCTAATAAAGCAGCGTTAAGTAGAGTTGTTTACTTATTTATGACAGAATACTGGTTATAAAAAATTAACCTGCTCTATTTATCAACTTCCTCAGAGGTTAACACTGTTAATACTTTTCTGTATGCCTTCTAAAATTTCGTGATACAAAAGATGAAGCATTATTATGAAAGATTTTTATGTCTTGCCTTTTTCCCTTGACAGGTACTTGTCAACCTGTTTTCATGGCAGTACATCAAAGTCCTGTTGATGGTCATTTAGATTATTCAATTACAAATAACACTGCAGAAATAGCTTTGAATAACATCTTTGGAATGATCAACAAGAGTGATAAAATATTAATTGTATGCATGTTTATACCAAAATAAAAACATGGTTATTTTTCAGAACTGAATTTTCTTTAATTTTTCCCTTATCTTTTTTTATATTTTTCCTAATTTTCTGTAATGAACACATTAATTTCATAATCAGACAAAAATTCTCTAAAATTGAAAGTTAAAATACACTGAGGCAAATAAATAAATATTCAATGTACCAAAAATTAATTCCATCCCACTGTAATAAATTATCTGTTGGTCAATGCTTTCATTGTATACTAGACACTGTGTATTGAACAAGGTCATTACCTACGTTCCATTCATCAAAATGAATGTTTAAAATATCTTTCTATTTAATATGGCCTCAAAGGGATTTGGCAAAATGCCTGCTTGGATGCATTATTAAATATGTCCAGGAGAATACTGTTTTGATTTCATAAGTCAACTTCAGAAGACCGTGAACACAGGCAGCACAACATTCTTCAGTGAACTATAATCAGTTTGGTTCTAGTCAATTGTACCTTGATGGCCTTTGCATACACTATGTCATTACAATCACGCCAGTGATCGCCATCATTTGAATTTGACTCATGAAAAGGGTATAATTTCTTTGTGTGTGTGTGTGTGAGAGAGAGACAGAGTTTTGCTCTCATTGCCCAGGCTGGAGTGCAATGGCATAATCTCAGTTCATGTAAAATCCCCGGAGAAGGTGTGTGCTGACTTGATCGTAGGAGCAAAGAAAAAGAACACATACATTTTTTTGAGACAAAGTCTTGCTCTGTTGCCCAGGCTGGAGTTTTTCTGAGACAGAGTCTTGCTCTGTTGCTGAGGCTGGAGTGCAGGGGGTGACCTCAGCTCACTACAACCTCTGACTCCCGAGTTCAGGCTATTAGTGCCTCAGCCTCCAGAGTAGCCAAGACTACACGCACACGCCATTACACCTGGCTAATTTTTGTATTTTTAGTAGAGATGGGGGTTTCACCATGTTAGCCAGGCTGGTCTTGAACTCCTGGCCTCAAGCGATCTGCCAGCCTTGGCTTCCTGAAGTGCTGGGATTACAGGTTTGAGTCACCATGCCCAGGCCCTATATAAATATTTTCAAGCCATATGACCACTTTATTTGTTTAGATAGAGATTTTTCAGCCCCTGAGGAAAGAGCTTTTATTTTCTAGGCTCTCACTGACCACCAGTGATTTGATCACCATTTTTTTTTTTTTAATAAAGATGGGGTTTCACCATGTTGGTCAGGCTGGTCTTGAACTCCCGACCTCAGGTGATCTGCCCACCTTGGCCTCCAAAGTGCTTGGATTACAGGTGTGAGCCACCACGCCCGGCCTGATCACCATTTTTAAAGTTTTAATTAATTAGGAAAGAAAACAGTGTGCCAGCTTCAGCTAAACATACCAGGAGAAAAATAAAATTAGTAAACATGTGTTGGGTGGTACAGAATTCCAGGGGTTTATTAGGCATACTCCTTCCTCAAGATGAACTCATGTGTAAATATCTGTGCCAGGTCCATTAGAAACTGACACACAACAGATGGCTCTCAGGAATGGTGAAAAGCTGAAAATCCACTGGGAGCCACGAAGATCCAAGGCTGGCTTCACAAGATTCAGGATAACAAGGTATTCAGTGGAACCGGAAGTGAAGTTGACATGCTGAGAGAATTTTCAGAAATGTAAATGCTATTGCATTTTATCCATGGAAATATAAAGTAAACTTTCTCATATTGGATTCCCTCTTCCTTGCCCAGTCGAGATAATTTTTTCGGCCTTAACTGATTCTATCAGTGCTCTAAATATTCTATTTGGGGAGCGGCTGTATCTACCTAACCAAATCTTCCACTGAAAAATATTCCCTATGGCGAAAGTATTTTGTGGAATTCTCTACTAAAATGTTAATTATTTTTGAGGTTGTTTTAATAATTTCATGACTAGAGTCAAAAATGCAACTGAGATTTTTGTCCCTCACGAATGGGAATCACTGCTGCATACACCGGTGAGATGGTTAAATGGAATGAGCATGTGATGCCCAAATACAGGACCTTGGCAAGCGACAGCACCTGCTTTGATTGCATGTTTTCATTTTGTAGAAGGATATCACAAGCTTTTAAATTGGGTATAAAATGGCAAATAGTTACATGACTACTTTTATCTACAAGACGAGGGAGTTGAACAAAACCATTTCTAACTTCCCTTCCATTTTCAAAATACCATGATTCTACCTTTTTCACTCTCAACATGACAGTAATGGCTGCCCACTGCTATAACAGCGTTCCAAGAATGTTTTTTAATGACCATCAACTGCCAACTACCATTTTCCATGTCACTGGTCCAGAAAAAGGCTTGAGATCTATTTGGAATTTATAGAAAATGAGGCATTAGAAGCACAGACTAAAGCTATCCACTCCCATGTGGCTTCAGACGTGGGGTTTTAGCTGAATAACTAGAGAAAGCATTTCTTAATGGTGACTCAATATTTTGGCCAATCCATACAAATCCTCATCACCCTTACAAATAGAAGTGATTAATTAGAGTAATGATGACCGATCTTTTCTGCCAGTTCTCAGAAAGTAAAATGCACATCAAAATATTCCTAAAAGGTTATCTTGGCTGAGCAAAGATGGAACATGAACTGCTTCTTCCAAGGTGGCAAATGAAGAACACCCTCCCCTCTGTAACTATTCATCTGCCTTATATTATTTTTTGAAAAATAAAGAGTCTTTGGGGGACTAGGAGGCAGTAAAAGGCAAGAGTAGAGAAATGGGAGGTATTAGATGGTATCTGAATACTGCATCTCAAAGACTCAGTAAAAGCACATGAAAATGCTTTGCAACTCTGAGCTTAAGAAGCACGGTGCTGGGAACCAAGTAATTTCTACTGGGAGAAGCCACAGGTAGCTTCCCTGCTTCACCATCTAATACGACAGCAGCAGCTTAAAGCAGCAGCTTAGGGCTTAGGGGCAGCGGACCTCCAAGAAGAATTTGGGGGGAAAAAAGAAAATTAAGAGCTGTATTCCTGAGGAAGTCATTGACACTTTGGGGATTCCTGAGATTACCTAGGAAAAGATTTGCCCTGAGTTTCTGCCTGGGGATTTGGAGATAAGTAGGTTTGGGTGTCAGTGTTAGTGTGATCACATTTTTACCTGCAAGTAATGGAGGTCAGAATAGTGACACTAATGGTAGATGAATTTCAAAAGCAATTTAGATTTTTACCTTACATTGTGATACAGATACCCTCTATTTTGGTAAATAAAGGGGTAAAATTGAGAGCAAATCAAAATTCATTTTTTTCCAGAGTGAACTGAAGTTAAATAGGAAGTTGTAAAGTAGAGAAGCAAAAAGATTGTTGTGTGCAAATATCACTATTATCCTTTAAGGAAATGTTATTCCTCAATATTAACTATGGAAACTGAGCAAGTCAATTCAACACTCTGGCCTTATTATTATTATTATTATTTAGACAAAGTCTCCTCTGTCACCAAGGCTGGAGTGCAGTGACACAATCTTGGCTCACTGCAACCTCTGCCTCCTGGGTTCAAGCGATTCTCCTGCCTCAGCCTCCCAAGTAGCTGGGACTACAGGCACCTGCCACCACGCCTGGCTAATTTTTTGTATTTTTTTAGTAGAGACGGGATTTCACCATGTTAGCCAGGATGATCTCAATCTCCTGACCTCATGATTCACCCACCTTGGCCTCCCAAAGTGCTGGGATTACAGGTATGAGTCACCATGCCCAACCTGGCCTTATTTTTTAATTACAAAAATAGGAGATATTACCCCTCGACACAGGAAAAGCAGCGATAAAGCACTTGCATTGATGACATCCCTGTGATATCTGTTACACCTGTGATGAAGTAGTTATTCAACTATAATAACTGGTTATTAAAATGAAATGCAATAAATACTATAAAATCTGTAACTCAACTTAGCTACATAAGAAATAGCTATGGCCCATTAAGCTGCCAACAGGAAAGATCTATTCATATGCATATGTAATCTGCAATTGTATTCCCATGTTATTTTGTAATGCCTTGTGTTGTGATATCCTCAGTTCAGTTATTAGCAAACAGGTGTCCTCATTATACAAAAAGTGTAAATGGCCATCAGCAACTCCCCTGACAGCAGAGAAACCAAAGACCCAATTCTCATGGAGAGTCACTTTGTCACGGAGATTATCTTTCAGCAACCACCTGAGTGGAAGTGTCTTTTCTGCTGTACCTAATGCCTGCCTGGGGAATAGATCCTGCTTTGGAGAATTCCATACACATGAAAAACAAATTCTGTCCAGAATAAATAATTCCAAGGCTCACATAAGAAGCATCCTCTCACTGCCTCTACTGATGTTACTTTGCTGGCTACAGGCAAAACGTATAGTAAATATGGGAGAGGTGATACTGTGGTTAGCTACTACAAAAGATAAGGGCAAACAATAGATCTTAATAAATAAACAACATAGTATTTTGTCTCCATGTTTCAAAGGAAATTGGCTTCTAAAGAAGAAAAGAAAACCCTACTTTAGAACTTTATTTGAACTGTTTAGAAAGAGATTACATGATCAAAACGAGAGAAAGCATACAAGGGGTTCAACAGCTCGGGCAACACACAAAGACTTTGCCTCTACAAAAGAACACAAAAATTAGCCGGGCGTGGGGGCGCGTACCTGTAACGCCAGCTACTTGAGAGGCTGAGGTCGGGGGATCACCTGAGCCCGGGAGGCAGATGTTGCAGAGCCAAGATTTGCCACTGCACTCCAGCCTGGGCAACATGGCGAGACCCTATCTCTAGATAAATAAATAGATAGCTTTAAGAAAACTGGGATTTGTCTTCCCTTTATCTGTAAATTCTGAAAGCATATAACCTATCCTACTTACTTACTCTTCTTGATCCCACTGCTTGTAGTTTCTTTCTGTTTAAAATTGTAATAATCATGATTGCCTCTGAAGGGTGTCATAAGTTCTACAGGAGAACTTCATGACCTTGAAAAAAGACTTTAATGAGCTTGGAGGAAAAAAGTTTTCTCTCTTTCACACACACGCATACATGCATATACACATAGACTATTTCACTGGTTGGCCATTCATCGTCTTAACCTAAGTGTCAGTCATTGATATTTCCACAAAATCTAATCAGTGTTTGTGTGTAACTGGCTATTCATACATGTAGGAGGCGCATTATTTGTTAATGTAGACACTCAATTGGAGGCTGTTACTTCATAAACATTCTGAAGCTGATTTTTATAACTTGTCTTTGCAGCAGATACTAAGTGGAAACATGAATGTAGTAAAGCATAGCACTCTGTATTTCTGCTCTGAAAGTCTTTATGAAGACACTCACAGTAGGGGAATTGCTATTTCAGAGTAATGTGAGCCTATTGAATGCCTGTATGCAAGCCCTTACAGAGGACAAGAGGGGTTTCTCAGGGACCCTACTAGATTGACTTCATAGTGGGGACAGAGATTTGCCCTGTTCATTCATTCAAAAATAGGAGGAAAAGAGCAAGTTTTAAAGGAAACAATTGGGCTGAGTGTAGTGGCCCATGCTTGCAATCCCAGAATTTTGGGAGGCTGAGGTGGGCAAACGGCTTGAGCTCAGAAGTTTGAGTCCAGCGTAGGCAACATGGTGAAACCCCAGCTCTATTAAAAATACAAAAATTAACCAGCTATGGTGGTGTGCACCTGTAGTCCCAGCTACTTGGGAAGCTAGGGTGGGAGGATGGCTGGAGCCCAGGAGGTCAAGGCTGTAATAAGCAGAGAGAACACCACTGCACTCCAGCTGGACAACAGAGAGTGAGAACTTGTCTTAAACAAAAAAATAAAAAATAAAAAAACAGAAACAAATACATTTGAAAAAATAAGCAAATAATTGAGGTTAAAATTTTATCCTTTTTAATTAAATTTCACTTTCTAGAATTGATATGCACCAGCTCATGATTTTTTACCTTGTATTGAGGTTTTGCACCCCTAGTTTTTTTTTAATAACTAACTGGGTTCACACCTTTTTTTTTTTTTTTTTTTTGAGACAGAGTTTCACTCTGTTGCCCAGGCCGGAGTGCAGTAGCACGATCACGGCTCACTGCAGCCTCCACCTCCTGGTTTCAACAGATTCTACTGCCTACTCTACTCAATGAGTAGCTGAGATTACAGGTGCCCACCACCACACCTAGCTAATTTTTGTATTTTTAGTAGAGACGAGGTTTTACCACGTTGGCCAAGCTGGTCTCACACTTGTGATCCACCCACCTTGTCCTCCCAAAGTGCTGGGATTACAGGTATGAGCCACCGCACCTAGCCAGTTCACACCTTTTTAGAGCTGGCATCCTTACCCAGGCCTTGCAGATACTCCCCCATTCCCACAGCCTGGAAAACCGCCAACCCCACCAGATTGAGAGAGGGAGGCAGGATCCATGGTGGGCTTAAGGGGCTCATCAAAACACTGAAACACTGAAGTTGCAGGCAGAATTTTTTTCTTACCTTTATGTGTGTCAGAATTCTTATTGGCAAACAGCAAAAACCAATTCTGGTGAATTCATGTGAGAAAGGAATTTAATAATACATTGAATAGTTCACCGAATTTACTGGAAAGATATTATATATCCCAGAAATCAGTTATAAAACCAAGGGAGGCCAGGGATTCAAAATGACAGTGAAAATGACACCATAAGCAAGACTGGATAAGACTCCTCTGCTAGCAGACGCAGAATTTCACCACTGGAAACAGCTGTTGCTGGCCTGGAACCTCGAATGCTGCTCCTGCTCATGCCTAGAGAATAAATGCTAAGCTGTGCCTGCTTCTTTGCAACACTAGCTCTGGTTTCAAGGCCTGGGACGAAGCAGGATGAGGCCACATGCCAGTATTCTATCTGTGCAGCTCATAGACTGCAAATGGGCCTCCACAGATTCTGGGTTCCATGCTGGTGCTGAGGACTGACTGACCCAAAAACTCATGCAATGAGTTTGACACTGGGCAACTTATAATAAAATATGTATATAATGTAAATATATATGTAATATATATAATGTAATAAAATTAGGGAAATGTAGTTTTGTATAATAGTGTAAATATAATAATATATATTATATATAATTATATATACACACACACATATATAATAATATTTACACTATTTTATATATATATATACACATGCACTTCATTGGTCTGCTTTCATGCACTGATGAATATCTGAGATTGGGTAATTTACAAATGAAAGTGGTTTATTAGACTCACAGATCCACATGGCTATGGTTGCCTCACAATCATGGCAAAAGGCAAGTCACATCTTACATGGGTGGTGGCAAGTGAAGAGAGAGCTTGTGCAGGCAAACTCCCGTTTTTAAAGTCATCAGCTCTTGTGAGACTTATTCACTATTATGAGAACAGCACAGGAATAACCTGCCCCCACAATTTAATTACCTCCCACTGGGTTCCTCCCACAACTCATGGGAATTGTAGGAGTTACAATTCAAGATGAGATTTGGGTGTGGACACAGCCACATCATATCATTCCATCCCTGGCCCCTCCCAAATCTCATGTTGTCACATTTCAAAACCAATCATGCCTTCCCAACAGTCCCCCAAAGTCTTAACTCATTTCAGCATTAACTCAAAAGTAGACAGTCCAAAGTGTCATCTGAGAGAAGGCAAGTCTCTTTCACCTATGAGCCTGTAAAATCAAAAGCAAGTTAGTTACTTCCTAGACACAATGGGGGTACAGGCCATGGGTAAATAACAGCCATTTCAAATGGGAGAAATTGGCCAAAATAAAGGAGTTACAGGCCCCATGCTAGTCCAAAATCCATCAGGGTAGTCAAATCTGAAAGCTCCAAAATGATCTCCTTTGACTCCATGTCTCTCATCCAGGTCATGCTGATGCAAGAGGTGGGTTCGCATGGTCTTGGGTGGCTCCACCTCTGTGGCTTTGCAGGGTACAGCCTCTCTCCCAGCTGCTTTCATGGGCTGACATTGAATGTCTGTGACTTTTCCAGGTGCACAGTGCAAGCTGTCAGTGGATCTACCATTCTGGGGTCCAGAGGACAGTGGCCCTCTTCTCACAGCTCCACTAGGTGGTGCCCCAGGAGGGACTCTGTGTGAGGGCTCCAATCACACATTTTTCTTCTACATTGCCCAAGCAGAGGTTCTCCATGAGGGCCCTGCCCCTGCAGCAAACTTCTGCCTGGGCATCCAGGTATTTTCATACATCTTCTGAAATCTAGGCAGAGATTCCCAAACCCCAAATCTTAACTTCTGTGCACTTGCAGGCTCAACACCATGTGGAAGCTACCAAAGCTTAGGACTTCCACTCTCTGAATCACAGCCCAGGCTCTACATTGGCCTCTTTCAGCCATGGCTGGAGTGACTGGGATGCAGGTCACCAAGTCCCTAGGCTGCACACAGCATGGGGACCCTGGGCCTGGCCCAGGAAACAACTTTTTCCTCATAGGTCTTCAGGGGTGTGATGGGAAAGGCTGCCTTGAAGACCTCTGACACGCCCTGGAGACATTTTCCCCATTGTTCTGGTGATTAACATTTGGCTCCTTATTACTTATGCAAATTTCTGCAGATGGCTTGAATTTCTCCTCATAAATGGAATTTTCTTTTCTATGGCACTGTCAGGCTACAAATTTTCCAAACTTTTATGTTCTGCTTCTCTTGTAAAACTGGATGCCTTTAACAGCACCCAGGTCACATCTTATATGCTTTGCTGCTTAGAAATTTCTTCTGCCAATTACCCTAAATCATCTCTCTCAAGTTCAAAGTTCCACAAATCTCTAGGGCAAGGGCAAAATGCTGCCCGTCTCTTTGCTAAAACATAACAAGATTCACCTTTGCTTCAGTTCCCAACAAGTTCCTCATCTCCATCTGAGACCACCTCAGCCTGAATTTTATTGTCCATATTATTGTTGTAATGGATTAGCAGCTTGGGCTCTGGGCTCAGGTTCTTGGCTTCCCTTGCTCAAAGAATCGAGCAGAGAGCCTTACCCCCATGGTGAGTGTTCCAGCTCCAAACAAGAGTTCACGGACCAAGAGTGAGCAGCAGTGCAGTTTATTCAGCAAGCAAAGATAAAGCTTCCACAGCATGGAAGGGGACCCGAGTGGGTTGCCGTTGCTGGCCAGGGCTGCCTGGGCTTATATCCCCAAGTAATTTTGAGTTGCTGAGTGTTGCCCCTAGTCCTGTGTGGGAAGAGGGCTTGTGACCATGAGTCACCTAATCTCTCGTGTTGGTGGTTGTTTTTATTGAAATTGTAAGCAGTATTGGAATGTGGTTGAACAGCTAACTGATACTTTGAATACAGCCTCCTGATATGATTGAAGTACTGTGTTGACTTTTCCCATGTTAGGATTTCCAAAAGGTTCCCCATTGACCCAAAAGGTTTTATTCCCTCATTATCAGCATTTTGGTCAAAGTCATTCAACAAGTCTCTACAGAGTTCCAAACTCTCTCACATTTTCCTGTCTTCTTCTGAGCCCTCCAAACTGTTCCAACCTCTGCCTGTTTCCCCAATTCCAAAGTCACTTCCACATTTTCAGGTATCTTTTCAGCAGCACCACACTCTACTGGTACCAATTTACTATATTAGTCTTCTTTCACACTGCTGATAAAGACATAGCTGAGACTGGGCAATTTAGAAATGAAAGAGATTAATTGGACTTAACAGTTCCACATGGCTGGGGATGCCTCACAATAACAGCAGAAAGTAAGGAGGAGCAAGTCACATCTTATACAAATGGCGGCAGGCAAAGAGAGAGCTTGTGCAGGCAAACTCCCATTTTTAAAACCATCAGATCTTGTGAGATTTATTCACTATCACAAGAACAGCAAGGAAAAGACCCGCCCCATGATTCAATTACCACCTCCCACCAGTATCCTCTCATGATATATGGGGATTGTGGAAGTTACAATTCAAGAAGAGATTTGGGTAGGGACACACCCAAACCATAGCACACACACACACACGTTATAGGAAATTGGGATTTTCACTAAAAATACAGTTCATAACTTTTATCAGATTCTCATCCATGCTGGTAACTCAATCAGGCTAAGAACTGCTATTAATAGAATCATAGAACTTTACCTCTGGAGGGAACCAGAGAATCAAAGAGATGAAGACGACACACACTACCAGCCTTCAGCAAAATTAACACCAAGAGCTAGAGTAGGAAGTCTTGGAAAACTGAAGCTGCTTGTATTTAAACAAACTGAATCCTACTGATAGGCTTTCAATTTGAAATTTATGTCTAACTTTGTATCTCCCAATAACTTTTCAATTTATGAGAATTGTCAAATTCCTTTAAAGTCACCAGATGAAGAAAACTTATTGGCAGACACAAAAAAGATCTTCACCTTGTATGAAGTCCACTTTAAAATGACAGGCACCACTATTGCCACTCACTTCCAGTACTAAAGGTACAATTAGATCCCTAATTTTTTTTATAAAAATTGATTTCTAGGGGCATATATGGTTCTCTTGTGAAATATTCTTCATTGAGTCAAAGTTTGAGTTAATAAGCTTCATCAAAATTTGTTAGCAGATTCTTAAACACCTGCTTTGTAGAATTTATTTCCTTTGCTTCCTTTTCTCTTTTTCTTTTTCCTTCCTTCCTTCCTATATTTAAGAAATGCACATAAACACTTGTGTAGGAAAGAATCACGTATCATGCCTGGATTTCCTTTACTCCATCTGTACTACAATGGCCACTGGTCACAATTCGAACTTTTTGTATAAATTGTTTTATAAAGCTGAGAAAAAGATAATAATTACTTGATATGAGTAACTATAACAATGAGAAAACTGAAGCTGGCCACCAAATATTTAAATATGTATCTTTATTAATCTTTGTTCAAGAAGCTCTCAGAATGCTTTAGTTAGCCTGTAAAATCCCATGAAGACCTATGAGTAGAAAAACACACTGTTCCTCATGTTATGTATTAGCAAACCAAGGCAAAGAGAATAAAGACTTCCTCGGGCATACGTTTTTCAGCAGTAACCAGGGGGTTACAAAGTAATAAACATAATAATAATACAATTCAGATTTCTAGACCATGAATGAGGCAATATGCTAGGGTAGTATGATGTCAAGTAGATGTTAAATGAAATTGTCAGTATTACCCAGGCAGTAATCATGGGTCATGAATAATAGATTGGAATAAAAGAGGCAAAGAGAAGGGGGTTGGTGGTGTGAGTGGGAACTTATGACAGTTTTTTGATGGCTTCAGAAGATATTTGATCGGAGGAGAACAGAAAATTTAGAGGAAAAGTGAAGATCTGAAAATACCTATTTGAATAAGTAGTTTTTTATTACTTTAAACATTACACCTAGGAGTTTGATTTGGGGCAAGTGATTTATCAAAGCAGGATTTTAAGAAGACGTATCTGGTATTTCCATGAATAAACTTTACCTAGAGCACAGGTAGGGAGAATAAAAAGGAAGAAAACATTTATAAAATATTATGAGAACACATGTAATACTAATAATATTATTTGCCTTTCAACAATTTATATCACACAATTGGCAGGAAATTGAGTCAGGTCCCAAACTCTAACGTTTTGACGTCAAATAGTGGGCTCCTTCTACCTGTACACACTGTATGAAATGGGAAGGTAGGCTTGAATGTGCACACTGATAAAAAGAGCATCAATTTAGTCAGTAAAAAGGAGAGAGCTCAGAACAAAGGTAAGGCCTAGAGATACACATTCAAGGGCAAGTTGGGAGAACTGAGTTTTCAGAGTGAATGTCAGCCTTTGCAATGAAGTAGGATTGCATATTACTGAAGAAGAGAGAAGAGACAGGTCCAAGGCATCCTCGGTCTAGAACTTTCTCAAGCCTCTTAAGCTTGGTGTAATAGCAGAAAAGATCGATAGGGAAATGAAGTGGGGTGTTCTTCTTAAATTGGCACGGTGATCACAAACAAAGGTTAAGAGATAAGGAAGTCTACAGTGTTGGTGACAATTACAATAAATATCCAACCAAGGGGGAAAGTCTGGAAGGGAAGCACGAAAAACCCTAGTGGATGGACAGAAATGAAAGAAACAAGCACCTAGAAGGGTGAGAGGATGAGGAGCTTACAGGGGTGTGCTGCCCTAACGCGTGCAGCTGCTGCCCAAACCAGTGTGGGGAGGACAGAGAAAGGCTTGGCTTAATGTGAGGACTTCGATGAATGGCTTAGCCAAATGCTAAAGTGGTTGAAATGGGCTCCGTGCTATTGTGTCTACATCTGTGTCATCACTGACCCTGGAGGAGGAATTCTGTGGCACCATCACTGAGCTGCAGGGCGACTGTAACTCCCAGTCACCTAGTGCTGCCTCCTTTGCACCTGTGAGGTCAGCAGCTGGTTGCTGGCATTGACTCTGTAACCATTCTTCCTAGCTCTGAGTCACCTAAAGCCGTAGATGGATCTATATGCACTCCACAACCCAGGGAGCCGAGAGCTTCAAATAATTTTAAATCAAAAGTTTAGCCTCAGGGGGCATAAGGTTAACCAAAAGTCAGCTTTGCAAAATCCATAAAACAGAATGAATAAAATAAAATGAGAAGCATGAACATGGCAGTCACTAGAAAGGGAATTTATGCTTCCTATTATACACAGTCCAGACACTTAGAAGGGAAAGATAAAGACCAAAACAAATTTTTTTTTGAAAAAAGACTTTCAAGAGATTATTTTAATGCATATTACTCTCTGTCTATAAAGGATATGATCAGATATGCTGTGAAAAAAAGGCTATGAATTTAGTCAGGATTATTCTCTTTCATTTTATTGGTGACTGATATGCTAGTAAAAGATACTAAGAAAATATAAGCCTGCTTTGAAGCAAGTACATAAAAGACAACTTGGAATTTAGTAGCCATAACCCTTGGTCCTGATTCTAAGTATTGCAACCTTATAAAAAAGCAAGCATTTTTTCAGTAAGGTTATAGAGAAAATGATGGGGAGGCTCCAAATAGCATTTTTAATGTAAATTGTTAAGGCCCAGTGGATATGATGAGCTTTTAAAACTAAGAGAGAAAGAATGAAATCACATTTGCCAAGAATCTATTTGGGAGTTCTCTCAGCAACAGTCATTTGAAATGCGATCTGCGAATGTTAAGGAAATGCGGCGAGCCACAGTCGGTGCTACTAAGACCTTGCATCAGTGTCTGTCCAATTAACTTAATACTTCCTATAATTATGCCCACATCATTAAAAGGTATTCGTTTTATGGACTGTGGGATGAGAGGAAGGATTACTATCTTGCCCATATCTGTAATGTCGACCGAAGAACTGCCGCACTTAAGCTCCCTGCCCTCACAGCTCATAAATTCAGGAACAAACTCTCCCACTCCCAGCCTTCCAACCCTCAGGCTGCACCAAGGAAGTATTTAAATGGAAAGAAAAAAAGCAGCTCACCAGCTGGAAGGGCTGCAGGACGTCTAGGACACTGTGAGGCAGAGTGCAGCCTTCCGAAGGGAAGACGGGCAAGATGGCTGGGGGCGACACATCTGCTCTTTCACTTCATTGAGACAAATGTCAATTTAGCTGCTGTCAGCAGCTTGCAGCAAACTCAGGGTGATCAAGGAAGGTGAGCTTTTCCTCTCTGACAAACTACACACACACACACACACACACACACACACACACACACGAACACACTTTTCTTTCCTTTTCCTCCCAATATAAAAAGGGAAAAACATTGAAAGAAAGGTGAACTCATTCTTAGGGACATGTTCACAAGCTTAAAAGAAAGTTCAAGTCAGAAAATGGCTAAAAATTGTGGCTTTTTTAAAATGGAAAATTTGATGACTTTTACAGGATGATGCGAGATATATGATAAAATGTAAATTTTGGTTTGGCTTTTTTCCTTGAATTAGTTAATAATTACTGATTATGATACAGTTTCCATGTTTGTCCCTTCCAAATCTCATGTTGAAATGCGATCCCAGTGTTGACGGAGGCGTCTGGGCGGAGGTGTTTGGGTCACGGAGGTGGATCCCTCATGAAGGGCGTGGTGTCCTCCACATGGAATGACTGTGTTCTCAGTCCATTAGTTCTGACAAGATCTGGTTGTTTAAAAGAGCCTGGCACCTCCTCATCTCTCTGGTTCCCTCTCTTGCCAGCTAACACACTTCCTACCCTTCACCTTCCAACATGAGTTAAAGCTTCCTGAGGACTCACCAGAAACTGAGCAGATGCTGCCACCATGCTCCTTGTACAGCCTGCAAGATCTTGAGCCAAATAAACCTCTTTTTTCTATTGCCCAGTCTCAGGTATCCCTTTAGAGCAGTGCAAAACAGACTAGCACATGCTACATAATGGCCACACGGTTTTTTGGTGAGATAATCACAAACATGTTGCACACCGTTTCTTTCCTCAAACTCATGTTTTACAAGAGAACTCTATTCCACTTGAATTCTCAGGTTTTCACAACCACAGTAAAAGTTAGACCACTCGATTCTCTCCACAAATAAATGAGAATTAGAATAGCATTGAATAGTTCAACACTGTTGCCTGCAAATTAGTGTCTACAAAGTGTGCTAATGATCAAAGACAAGGTTCAGCCCCACAAATGAATCTAGAGTACAGTATCAAAATGGACATATTAAAAAGCACAGTGTGATACAAGCCACAGCACAAGTGTGTGGCACATACAGAGGCCAAGGGGCAAAGGACACATTCTGTGTGCAGGGGCGTTGAGAAGGCTTTGCCACATGGAGATGCTGGAGCTGCTTACATAACGTGGGAAAAGTAGGGGAATTCCAGATGAGGAAAGACCATTTTCACATAGTGATACATAGAAACTCCAGAGGGCAAGCATTGTCAAGATCTCTGCTCCATCCCACAGAAGAAAGAAAATTTTGAAAATGTGTAAAGTTACAAGCATTTCAGCATTTCCGCAGATCAATTCTACTCACTTAAGCTCTAGATGGAATATCAGCCCTGCTCTTGATATATGGTAGAGCAACATTTTGTTTTCACTTTCATTCCATTTTCAAAAGAAAACACAGCTGAATTTAATCTAAAAGGAGGACACAGGAAGTTAAATTTTCATCTGGTGTCTGAGAAGCAACAGTGCCATCAATGCATAGAGAGACCTGGGTGAATTTATTTTCTATAACAAAAGTCAATGATAACAAGACCAAAAACCATGTTCTCCTCCATTATATTCAAAAGAAGAAATGTTATATATGTGATATGTGTTTGGCAATCTGTATTTGTCTTACGCAATTTAATGGGTATTCAGTAAAAAATTCAAGATTTCCTGTTGAACAGTCTCATAAAACCTTTCTTGTATCAAACATAACAAACTTAATTGCCTTGTCTGTCACAGCAAGTCAAACCAATCCAGTGCCTAATATTTTCCAGCTTTTTAGCAAACTCCAAACTTCTAGAAATATGTCTATGATGCTTCAGTGTAGCCCTATTCCTCAAAGCCTTTTCCAGACCAGTGAATAAATGAAGACTGGCCTCATCATCACACTGTCTAGAATTGACTTTTCGTGTTCCATATCTCCATATCACAATTATATAGCACAGGTGCATGGAACACATTTGCATTTGGGGGAGATATTAACTTTCCTTTCCTCAGAACTACCCACCAGCTTCTTTGATTCAAGTTGTTTTCTCAAATACTTGCTTTTCCAGAACTATGTTTTTGGACTTGTAAATAAATAATATGTGAAACCATATGACTATGTATTTTATTGAAATTTTTAATTCTGCCTTTAAAACCATAACGGAAATAATACCCTTGAACAATTAAACATTTGTTTTGCTTGCCGTATCCCACAATAAGGATACATTTTCTGATTATCTGGCAAAGCAGTAGCGCACCAGTACCTCAAACTCCGTGAAAACAGAACAAATGTTGTCGACTCTTTAGCCAAATAGTGTGAGTTTTGTGACTGCAGATTGTATTAGGTAGTCGGTGGGCTGCTGATAAATTTGCCAAAAGTGTGATGTAGGGACTGTTGATAAGGTGAGGGATTACAGGAATGTGGGGAGGGGTCAGGGCAGCATTTTGGAGACGGAGACAGAGACAGTGAGGTGCAATGATCACTCCCCAGCCTGCAGGCCTAACAGGAGGGAGCAGCTGCCAGAACATCAGGGAGAGAAAGGGAGAGAGATACAGGCAGGTACAGCCTGCCTACCACCTCCTTCAGTCCCAGGCGGCTCACCCTGTGGCTGGACTTAACACAGAGCCAGAAAGCAAGGGAGATGCATCGATGTGCGGCCTATAGGTCAACCTCCAGAGCACACAGCAGGGTGGAGAAGGGTGGAGTGGGTATCTGGAAGGCAAAAGGAAGATAGATGTCCTGCCCAGCCGCAGACCTGCAATTTAAGACTTGAAGTTCCATCTCCCGACTGAAGATGCCAACAACGGATCATGAACTCAGACTTTCCAAGCTTGGATGTGCTCATGTGCTCATCCTTTCCTAGAATTCATTCATTCTGTCCTACTGTGGAAAGCATTGCCCTAGCAAAGTGGAAGACACTAAGCAAGGTGAACTACATGCAAATATCCATGCACCTAAATCGTATCTGAAGAATGACTCTGGTGCTAAGAGGAAAATATGGGTCTTGGGTTGTGTACTTCCGCGTGCTCCTCTTGAAACAAAGCATGGAACCCATCAGTGGCTGGCCAATTGCTACACTGAATGTATTCAATACAGAGAAAGCAGATTTATCAATTCATACATTCCACAGTCAAACCTTAAGGAGACTATATTAAGCCGAATGGGTCAGGCTTGATGTCATGCTACTTCAGACTGACCAAATGCAAGAAGCATTACCACACAGCAAGAATTTTACTTAAGTAATAGCTATGCATTTGGTTCTACTTTTAGTTATGACATTTCCTCTAAAACTAACTCTTTTGGCTGGCGCGGTGGCTCACGTCTGTAATCCCAACACTTTGGGAGGCCGAGGAGGCCAGATCACGAGGTCAAGAGATCGAGACCATCGAGGCCAAAATAGTGAAACCCCATCTCTACTAAAAAATATGAAAATTAGCTGGGTGTGGTGGCACGCGCCTGTAGTCCCAACTACTCAGGAGGCTGAGGCAGGAGAATTGCCGCTGCACTACAGCTTGGTGCCTGGGGACAGAGTAAGACTGTTTCAAAAAACAAAACAAAACAAAAAACTAACTTTTTCATATCCACAAAAAGTGGAATCCAATATGCAATAGTTACTTATGCTTTTTGCTATATAGCCAAGACATCTTAATAATAAGAAAGAAAATGTAATAATCAAGTTTATTTAGATATAGCCAATACATGAGGTAAGCGGAGATCTTTCTAATGTGCTCCTTACTGAATTGAAGTCTTTTAAAAACTAGTTGTTAAACTTCATTTGCAAAATATTTTTCTGATGGATTTGGTCCTATTATTAAGATCACCTCACTTACTACTTTAAGCCAGTCATACATCTATTTTTTCCTCTAAAAAAAGTGAATTTCAGCTGGTTCTTTGTGTAATTTCCTGTCCACAGGAACATCTTGAAGTCTTGTCTCTGTAGGCTCTAGGGCAAGCTAAACTGGGAGCCACCGGGAAATGCATGCTGTGAAACATTTACAAGCTCCCTGAGTTCAGCTGAAATCAACTATTTCTATCTAAACCCAAAAAAGGGAGGATCTCTTGTCTATGTTGTGAAGTAGAACATGAGATCATAAACACTTCTGCAGATTAGTGAGAATAAATCATATTATTTTAAAGACTTAGACACAACCCTGTTATTACCAGGGATTTTTAAAGGTTCTGAGTTGCTAGGCTAAGGGCCAGTGATGCATTTATAAACTCAGTTTTTAAATTTCAAAGATATAATTAATATGACAGATTTTCAGAATTAAATCAGGTTCCAAAGTACCATAGTTCTTAGAAGCTTTTCTGAACTTGAAAGGTATTTTGATTAGAATTACTTGTCATTGTTTTTGTGATTCTATTTCCTACATTAGCACGTATCATAAACTAATTTGTAATTTCATTAGCTACCGCATTCACCTCTAGATTATTTGCTTTTACAAGCAGGTGCATTTTTATATACTTCAATGGCCCAGCACACCGCCTTGCATCTAATAGAATTAAATTACTTTGTCAATTCAATCAACAACTTTAATGTGGATTATTTGGCTATAGTTATCTTGCATTTTATGAAATGTCTGTAATTTTAAAAAAATTGTATCTAAATTATTTCTATAAAACAGCACTCTTCTCCATTAAAAAAGTCAAGTCTTTCTTCTGAGATAAAGTCTACAACTGATTTTATTGAACATTTTTAGACACATCAACTCATAGCACCCTGCATGCTATACTCCAAATGCTTCTGCACCCATTTCAAAATTTATGACATGAACAATACTAGCATATCCAAGAAGCCTTTCTTTGAACATATTCCTCTATAAAATCTTATTTCATTTCAAGTGAGAGGGTTGGAATAATATTTATGAAGTTTGTCTGCCATATTATGGAGTGTTTTAACATTTACTGATTATATTATATATTAACTATTTTCTTGCAGTGAAATCATAAGCTCCTGCAGAGTGGAGGTGAAATGCCACATTTTTCCAGGAACCCCATCTGTATCCAGGAAAATTCCCAGCAAAAGGGCACTGAATAATTACTTATGAGCTGACATGTTAGTACTGTCTATCTTGTTCATCCTACCTTCCTTTGAATGAATAAAACATTTTTATATTTGAAAATATATACAACTCCTGGATATTCCCTCGACTTCCTATCGTTTAGTCTAGCCTAGGTTAGAGGAGCAGTTTCAGCTCACTTAATAATTCCTGCCCGCTGGCTTTGCTGCCCACAGAGCTGTGTTGAGTAGGGTTGTAAAGCCACCCCAAGGCTCAGCAGGAAAATCATCACAATCAATTAGAAGTATGTGACAAGAAGAGGCATGCCTACAGAGACCTGCCTGACCCAGCTTGGGTCATTCACAACACATAAAAGATGGTTGGTAGCATTCTATAGGTAGCTTCCACCATGTAACATCAAATCTATTCAAGCTTATTCATTTCTATTTTCCAAAATCCGAGTCAAACACATAGAAAGTCTCTTGGGGTTTACATGAGCCCTAAATTTAATCTTAGGCAAACGAAAAATCAAAATCATAATTTTTTTTTTTTTTTTGAGACAGAGTCTCACTCTGTTGCCCAGGCTGGAGTGCAGTGGCATGATCATGGCTTGCTGCAACCTCCGTCTCCCAAGTTCAAGTGATTCTCCTGCCTCAGCCTTCCAAGTAGCTGGGATTACAGGTGCCACCACCATACCCAGCTAATTTTTATATTTTCAGTAGAGATGGGGTTTCACCATGTTGGCCAGGCTGGTCTCAAACTCCTGACCTCAAGTGATCCACCCACCTTGGCCTCCCAAAGTGCTGGGATTACAGGCATGAGCCACTGTACCCGGCCTCAAAAACATAATTTCATCTGGTCCTTTTCAAAATGTGACTACTTAAAACACATTTTAAAAGACAAGAAAAAGCGTTTCTCAACTCCAGAGGTTAAAAGGCTTTAAAAGAGAAAATATACATAACCTTCCCAAGCTGACTTTTGGTTTTCCAAGTAAATTTTTGTTTTTTGTCTTTTCTGTCATGAGCTAGATACATCAAGAAACCTTGGAGGGGTTAGAGGGGCAGTTATATCTTACTGGAATTCCTGTTTCAAAATTGAAACAAGGTCAATGTGATGGAGCATCCTAGCTCAGATTCAGTTAGGGCAATGGCCAAGAAGAGGCTTCACTGAACCACAGGGGAAGTGGCAAAATCAGACATTTACTTTACCTCCCACTGCAAACTGTTAAATACTTTCAACATTTAACTGGGCATTATATGCATGTATAATTAACTTTAAAATATTACCTGTTTCAAAATATTCCCATAACCAGCCAAATGGGAAGCACATGTGTTGTTTTAATCACAACTGCTCTATTGGAGGCCGAAGGCATTGAAACTTAAAAATATCTAAGCAAGTTTATTTAATATAACATGATAATATTAAAAATCACCCTTTGTATTTTCATCTGAACATGTCAATGAACTTTGGAAACATCAATTTCGTAATCTTCATCAATGCATTCAATTTAGGTGAAGATAAATCCACTCCAAAGTGAATTCTTTCCCCCATTGTACGTTTTCCTTCATGATAGAAAAGAGGCTGGCTTTTGCCCCCCAATTTTCAATATTGACAGCATAGACTTTTCACCTCTTATTGGAAAGATTAGTTATAGGTCTTAAAGGAAGGAAGAAGTTTGTGACTTTCAGATACAGGAGATGCACTAGAGAAAGAAAGAAAATGACAGCAGGCCGTTTCCCAAAGCAATCACGTGTCCTGTTCCTTAGGAAAACACTGAATCTGATGCTCTGGTAAGAGATACTGACAACACAAATGAGCTCAAAGGCCAGCAGGCTTCCTCTCTGGGCCAATGGTCCTGCTGGTAGGCGTGCACTTGCACAGTCTGGCTCTGGCCTCCTTCTCATGGTTGCTTTCTCGCTTGTCTGTGCATAGCAGATTTCCTAGAGAAATCTACAGTTTATACAAAATCGGCTAATTAAATCCAGCAGCTGGTGAGTCTGATGTGTTCTTTAATTTAAGGGTGCTCTGATATCAGTACCAGAAGAGCAAGTCCAAGAAAACATGGTGGCCTGATTTATTTACTTAGAGGGGAAAAGAGTCAGAAGGGCTTCGTGGGTTAGCCCACTGAGAGCCACGCCCAGACCGACCAGGACTGACTCTCCACAGTGTGCTCCCCACCTTGGTCTTCCCCAAATCAGAGGCTGCTCCAGATTAACCATACCTGAAATGTAACATCAAAGAAAACAAATTGAGATAACACAGGTTGAGTCACCAGTATCCAATGAATAGCTTACTGAGAGTTATATAAGATGCACATTTGCATCGAAATATTCACCTATCAACAAAGTTAAAAGAATCAGAGACAATTAGCACTGCTATTTGCATTTTTCTAAAAGCTCTCTTCCAGGCCAGGTGCATGGCTCATGCCTGTAATCCCAGCACTATGGGAGACCAAGGAGAGTGGGTCACCTAAGGTTAGGTGTTCAAGACCAGCCTGGCCAACATGGTAAAACCCCGTCTCTACTAAAAATATGAAACTTAGCCTGCTGTGATGGTGCATGCCTGTAGTCCTAGTTACTCAGGAGGTGGAGGCAAGAGAATTGCTTGAACCCGGGAGGTGGAGGTTGCAGGAGCTGAGATTGTGCCACTGCACTCCAGCCTGGGCAACAGAGTGAGATTCCATCTCGGTGAATAAATATATACATAAACAAACAAACAAATAAATAAAAGCTCTCTTCTAAATCCTTGGTCAGGAGCAATCTAGAGAATAATTTTGCTTGGATTTAAATTCATTTCTTTCTCTTTTTTTTTTTTTTGGTCTTATCTAATTTCTCAGCATTTGTTGCTCTTCTGCCCCCTACCATCCCAGGTGACTGTAATTGCTTGCTTCCCATCCCAGGATAATTTAATAACAGGCAGCTTTATATCAGCCAGTCCCTTCTCTGCATTGCACTTTGGAAGGTTATTGCAGAGAATTTTCAACTCCCAAACTTTTTAAAAATACTCAAACATCTTAATCACTTGCCAATAGCTGATGACTAATTCCTTTCTAATAGCAATACTGAGATCTGCTCAGTGCCCGACGGTGTAAAGGGCACAGATTTCCTCCAATGCCATCTGCAAAGTGTCCTCTCTACTTGCAAGGTGCTGCAGTGCTCTAGACTTTGAAGGATGGGAACAACTGTCAGGTTGAGGATTACCTGAAATCATCTCCCGGATGTCTTAGAAAAACTTTCACATCCGCAATAGCACTTACAAAATCCTCTTGAACCATCAATCAAAGTTGAATAGATACACCTTCTGCTTCGTTGATAGTTTTTCATTTCATATTTCTGATGTGGAATATATTGTCACATGATTTCTCTTCCTATGCATTGCTTTCCATTGAAACAGTGGCTTTGCAAAACAAATTTACGTTTGCATATCAATCTATTTCAAAGTTAATGTTTAAGATGTACTTTTTACTTTTTTTTTTGAGATGGAGTCTCACTGTGTCACCAGGCTGGAGTGCAGTGGTGATCTAAGCTCACTGCAATCTCCGACTCCCTGGTTCAAGCAATTCTCCTGCCTCGGCCTCCCAAGTAGCTGGGATTACAGGCACATGCCACCACACCCAGCTAATTTTTGTATTTTTAGTAAAGACGGGGTTTCACCATGTTGGCCAAGTTGGTCTTGATCTCCTGACCTTGTGATCCGCCCACCTTGGCCTCCCAAAGTGCTGAGATTATAGGCATGAGCCACCGCGCCCAGCCACTTTCTACTTTTTACACAAAAATATTGACCACTTTATGTATTTGATGTAACATGGATTTTTGCGGTAATATTTTATCAAAATTGTTCTGTGCCTACTGTATTGCTAACTCCTACTTTCTTTGTTAAATGGAAGAAAAATAACAAATTGTTGTTCTGTTTCCGTGGTGGAATTAAAAATGTTTATCTGTTTACTCTTCTATTTGTTACATTTCTGAAATTTTTACCAACAGAACTTCTGCAATAATAAAAGAACTCAAAAATTATTTTTAAATAAAATGAAACATCTAATATGGGCAGTTTATATATTTCAGGCAGGGTTTTGGAGGAGAATCTTCTGGGGAATCTTAGAAAGGAGAATAACATCTAACACTGATGAAGTTGGGGATTTTCGAAGAAAGACCCTAGTCCCAGCATCCTGCAGTCCTCCACTTATCTGGATAGGAAAGACATTGCACCCCTGCAAAAAACACAGGATGCTATCAGATGGAATGGCAGGAGAATTTGGGAGGACATTAGCGATAAGAACATACAAATCTAAATGAAGGATAAAAGCAAATAGTTACTACTAGTTCAAGTGGGTTTCTAAAGAGTGCAAAAAAAGATAAGAAAATCACGCGTATGACCTGGCTCAGGTATTAACAATGTTTACATGGTCCTAACACTGTACATTATGAATACCAACACTGGTCTAACCAAAATCACTTCCTCTTACGTTTCACTCTAATTTTTAAATTTAAACTTCGTAGTTATAGAGAGTACATATGCAGGATTCTTGCATAAATATATTGCATCCAGGTAGTGAACACAGTGCCCAATATGTGGTTTTTCTTTTTTTTTTTTTGAAATAATGAATGCCAAATAAAATGATTTCTAGTATTTTTTTCTTTTTTTTTTTTAAGGAGGAAGAAAAAAGAGAAAGAGAGAGAGAGAATGGGGAGGTAGAAAAAGGAAGAGAAAGAGAGAGAGAGAATGGGGAGGAGGAAAAAGGAAAAGAAAGAGGGAGAGAGAATGGGAGTATTGCTTTCTTGCCCAGGCTAGAACGCAATTTAGTAATGGTTTTTAAAAACCTCTTTTATAATGATAATTATACTTAATGATGTAATCAGGAAGGAATAAGGGAAGAAGATAACAAACAAACAGTCAACCAATATTTCATTTAAACCTATGAAATGCTATGCGATTACTGAGGAGTGATTTACTTCCAATTACATAGTCACTTTTCTAATAGGTGTGAGGTGGTAATGTATGTTTTGCGTATTTGAAGTGGAGAGTTCTATAAATGTTTATTAAGTTTACTTGTTCCGGGTCTGAGTTCAAGTCCTGGATGTCCTTGTTAATTTTCTATCTCGTTGATCTATAGAATCGTTAGCTCTTCTTGTTACATTGATCCTTTTACCATTATGTAATATCCTTCTTTGCCTCTTTTGATCTTTGTTGCTTTAAAGTCTACTTTATCAGAGGCGAGAATTGCATCTCCTGCTTTTTGTTTATTAGTTTATTTTTACTCTCTGTTTGGTTGGTAAATCTTCCTCCTTCTCTCTGAGTCTTTGTGTATTGTTGCATGTAAGATGGGTCTGGATGCAGCATACCGATGGGTTTTGGCTTTTGATCCAATTAAAATATATATAAGTTTAATACTGGTGTTTGATGCTAGCTGGCTGTTTTGCCCATTAGTTGATGTAAATTTTTCATTATGTTAATGTTCTTTGCTTTTTGATATATTTTTGGAAAGGCTGATATTGGTTGTTCCTTTATATGTATAGTGCTTCTTTCAGAAGCTCTTGTAAAGCAGGCCTGGTGGTGGTGAACTCTCTAAGTACTTGTTTGTTCGCAAAAGATTTAATTTTTCCTTCGCTCATAAAGCTTAGTTTGGCTGGATAGGAAATTCTGGGTTGAAAGTTCTTTTCTTTAAGGATGTTAAATATTGATCCCCACTCTTTTCTGGCTTGTAGGGTTTCTGCTGAGAGATCTGCTGTAAGTCTGATAGATTTCCATTTATGGGTAACCTGACCTTTCTCTCTGGCTGCCCTTAGTATTTTCTCCTTCATTTCAACCCTAATAAATCTGGCGATTATGTGCCTTGGGGTTGGTCTTCTTGAAGAATATCTTTGTGGTGTTCTCTGTATTACCTGGAGTTGAATATTACCCTTCCTTGCCAGGTTGGGAAAGTTTTCCTGAATGATATCCTGAAGAATATTTTCCAACTTGGATTCATTCTCTTCGTCACATTCAGGTACACCTATCAAACGTAGATTAGGTCTTTTCACATAGTCCCATATTTCCTGGAGACTTTGCTCATTCCTTTTCATCCTTTTTTCTCCATTCTTGTCTTCTCGTTTCATTTCACTGAGCTGGTCCTCGACTTCTGATAGCCTTTCTTCTGCTTGATCAATTCGACTCTTTAAACTTGTGCATGCTTCGCAAAGTTCTCGTGTTGTTTTTCAGCTCCATCAATTCACTTATATTCTTCTCTATCTTGTCCATTCTCGTTAACATTTCGTCAAACCTTTTTTCAAGGTTCTTAGTTTCTTTGCATTGGGTTAAAACAAGTTCTTTTAATTCACAGAAGTTTCTTATCACCCACGTTTTGAAGCCTGCTTCTGTTATTGGAACACACGTGTAATCTATTAAGCCTTGTTCCATTACCGATGGGGAATTGCAATCCCCTGTAGAGGGAGAGGCATTCTGATTTTGAGTGTTCTCTACCTTTTTACGCTGGTTTCTTCCCTTCATTATATATTTATCCATCTGTCGTCTTTGTAATTGCCGACTTTCTAACTAGGTCTCTGACGTCCAACTTGTTGATTCCCAGCGCCGAAATCTGAGCAGTCCACTGTGCCGGCCAAAACAGCGGTGTTAAGATTGATGGTGCTTTTCTGCCCGGGAATCTCCGGACTCTGCACCTAGAATTGGTGCGCTGAGGCACCAGCAAAACTGCCGCGCCGGCCACAAGAGTCACCCTGGCGACCCGTGGGGCTCCTCCACTGGGAATCTCCTGGTCCGTGAGCAACAAATATTCGTCTGAAAGTGTGACGTCCTCTCGTTCTTTGCGCTTTCACTGGGAGGTACGGGCCCGAGCTGCTAGTCATCGGCCATCTTGGATCTCTCCCCTCAATATGTGGTTTTTCAAGCCATGCCTTGCTCCTTCCCTCTCCCTCTAGTAGCCCCTGGTGTCTATTTTTCTTATGTTTCTGTCCATGTATGCTCAATGCTTAGATCCCACTTATAAGTGAGAACATGCAGTATTTGGTTGTCTGTTTCTATGTTAATTTACTTAGGACTGTGACCTCCAGCTCCATTGTGTTGCTACAAAGGACATAATTTCATTCTTTTTTATGGCTGTGTAGTTTTCTATGGTGTATATGTAGCACATTTTCTTTATCCAGGTCACCAGGGAAGGGCATCAAGGTTGATTTTATGTCTTTGCTATTGTAAATAGTTTGGCAATAGACATGCAAGGGTATGCGTCTCTTTGGTATAATTACCTATTTTCCAATAGGGATATACCCCGTAATGGGATAGCTGGGTTGTATGGTAGTTCTGTTTTAAGTTCTTTGAGAAATCTCTAAATGGCTTTGACAACAGCTGAACCAATTTACATTTCCAGCAGGAGAATCACGTTCCCTTTCTTCTGTAGCCTCTCCAGCATCTGTTATGTTGTGACTGTTTAATAGTAGCCATTCTGACTGAGGTAAGATGACATCTCCTTGTGGTTTTAATTTGCATTTATCTGATCATCAGTGATGATGAGCATTTTTTATATGTTTCTTGGCCACTTGTATGTCTTCTTTTGAGGAATGTCTTTTCATTTGTTGGCCACCTGTATATCTTCTTTTGAGAAATGTCTTTTCATTTCCTTTGCTTAATTGGGTTGTTTTTTCCTTGTTGATTTGTTGAAGTTCCTTATAGATTCCAGATATTAGACCTTCGTTAGTTGCGTAGTTTATAAGATGTCTATTTACTCTGTTGATACTTTCTTTCGCTATGCAAAATTTCTTTAGTTTAATTAGCGCCCACTTGTCAATTTTTGTTTTAGTTGCATTTGCTTTGGGGGACTTATCCAAAAATTCCTTGCCAAGGCCACTGTCAAGAAGGTTATTTCTTAGGTTTTCTCCTAGGATTTTTATACTTTGAGGTCTTACATTTAAATCTTCACCTATCTTTTTGTATTGGTGAAAGGCAAGGGTCTAGTTTCATTCTTCTGCATATGGCTAGCCAGTTGTCCTATCATCATTTATTAAATATAAAGCCCATTGGTTATTTTTGTTGGCCTTGTTGAAGATCAGATAGCTGTAGATGTGTGACTTTATTTCTGAGTTTTTTTATTCTGTTCCATTGGTCTATGTGTCTGTTTTTGTAGCAGTACCATGCTGTTTTTGTTACTGTAGCCTTGAAGTATAGTTTTAAGTCAGGTAGTATAATGCCTCTGGCTTTGTTCCTTTTACTTAGGATTTGACTATTCAACTCTTTTGGTTGCATACAAATTTTAGAATAGTTTTTCTAATTCTGTGGAGAATGACATTGATCATTTGATAGGAATAATGTTGAATATGTAAATCACTTTGGATAGCACAGTCATTTAACAGTATTGATTCTTCCAATTCATAAGCATGGATGTTTTTCCATTTATTTGCATCATCTCTGATCTCTTTCAACAGTGTTTTGTAGTTCTCCTTGTAGAGATGTTTCATGTCCTTGGTTAGCTATATTCCTAGGTATGTCATTTTCTTTGTGGCCATTGTAAATGGGATTGCGTTCTTGATTTGACAGTCACCCTGCCTGTTATTGGTGTATAGAAATGCTACTGATTTTTATTTATTGATTTTGTATCCCGAAATCTTGCTAAAATCATTTACCAGTTCTAGTAGCTTCTGGCAGAACCTGTAGGGTTTTCTAAGAAGAGATTAATATCTTTAATAAAGAGAGACAGTTTGATTTCTTCTTTCCTTATTTGGATGCCTCTTATTTCTTTCTCTTGCCAAATTGCTCTGGCTAGCACTTACTGCTCTACTTTATTCCAAGATGCTTCTCTGCTGTCTCTAGCACAGAGCAGAGGCTCAGTAAAACATCTGTCCCATGCATGAATTCATCTGCCCCATTTGTAATCACCATGGCAATACCATCTTAGTTCCAGCTGCTATAACAAACTACTATAGACTGGGGGGCTTAAACAACATTTATTTTTGACAGTCTTTGAGGCTGGGATGTCCAAGATCAAGGTGCTAGCAGATCTCACGTCTGATAAGAGTCTGCTTCCCGGTTCACAGGTGGCTGGCTGTCTTTTCACTGTGTTCTCATGGAAAAGAGAACAGAGAAAGGAAGCAAGCTTTTGTGTCTCTTCTTATAAGGCTACTAATTCCATTTATGAGGGCTCTACTCTTATGACCTAATGACCTACTAAGGCCCACCTCCTAACACCATTGCTATTAGGGTTAGGATTTCAACATAAGAATTTTGGGGGTACATAAGCATTCAGTCCATAACATGTACTCACTGTGATTTTGTTGAGAGAATGGCTTTCCCATGGACTATCAGAGATGGGGCTGTTATTTCTAAGAGGATCTTCTAGAGTTTCCAAAATAATGGGGGAACATAACACACAGAGTAACGTACAAGGACTGCACAGTCCCAGCACCACCATTCCCGTTCCCCTGTCTGCATAGCTCCTCAACTACCCCAAGCAACTCCATGGTGCACGTCCCTTCCTTGGCTCCCAACCTCCAGTGAGCAAAGACTCAAAACATTTCCTAGACAGACAACTCACATATAAACCTTCCAAGGACAAGCAATAATTAAAATACTCATGGCAGTATAAATTTAGATTTTTGAAAAGAAGCAGTTCTCCAAAGGAAACAAAACCTGCAGAGACAGCCTTTAACAATAGCAGAGCAGGCCAGCTTAGTCCTCTGGGGCCATAACTTCAGACTTTTCCATTCCAGACCAGAATCTCCTCTACATTAACTATGAAAGTATTTTCCAGGACAAGAGGAATATATTTCTCAAAGATACACACACACACACCCTGTTGGTTCTGTTTCTCTGGAGAACCCTGATTAACAAACTCCCCCTTAGAAACAAGAAACATGTCTTATAATTCTTAATGAACAGTTTTTCAGTCTCTCCTAAAAATAACTTCCAGTTCTAGACCAAACCAATATCACCTTGTTACATTAATATAAATAGCTGCCAACTAAATCTGATATTCCAATAATCATTCATGTTTTGGAACCACAGACTGCAAAGAAACAGGCTTATTTATAAAGAGGCCTGAAGATAAAGAAAGAGACTAGGGAAAGAAAAATAACCAGAGGGATTTTTGTAAATGGGTTAAGTCATCCACTTCAAACTATGTAGCAAGATTAGTTGCTTTTTCTGGAGAGGAGTCTCATATTGATCATGTAACAAAAAATATGATATACTGAAGGAAGTCATGCCAAACAAATAACATTATGCAACATATTGATAAATGTGTGTCTCCTAGCAATTTCACAGTGTAAAATGAGATTGAAATATGCAAGAAATGGGATTAATAGCCCCACTTGAAATGTGGCATCTTGAAAAATGGCTGATAACAATGTCAAGTGTGACTGCGATTCTCAAGAAGCTGCTTGCCACAGAAAACCCTCGTGATTTGTTATGAATTATGGCTTGTGAATGGAACTGGGCCCTTTTATTGTCATTTGAATTTCATTACCAAACATAGATTGGAAGAACTGCTTAGGAATCTCACATGGGAGATGTTCTAGGACCTTGCATGTTAACTGAAAAACATTTATGAACACATTCTTCCTTGATGATACCTATGTAATAAACTAAAATAAGTACTCTTACTAGAGTGATACCTGTTATTTATCCTTGACTTCAAGCTCCTTAAGAGGTTCTATATTTTTTTTTCTTGGTCTGGAAAAATGAAGATGATACCTCTGTCACAAAAATATAGTGTATCTAAGGCACCAGCACTTGAAATGCATTCCACAAATGGTACCTGTTATCATTATGACTATGAGCTCTGCCAATGATGATGCTTAAAAGACTGTCCATCTTTCCTAATGTTGGAGCCATCGTTTGCACTTGCCCTTGACATTAGAGCAACACTCAGTCCTGCAAATGGCGTGGTCTTCTGTGTTAGTCACAAATCTTTGTTCGCTTATCTTCCTTCATCCTGGCCTCTCTTCCCAACTTCAGCTCTTCCTGTGCCCCGATATTCCAACAAACCTGGGCTTTGCCTACCATCCAACATTCTTTCTCACTGCTGTTGCCACTTGTCTCGCTGCCATAGGTGCCCACCCAAATGCCCTACACACTGTATGATTCCCTGTCATGAGCCTGCCCTTTCTTCATGTTCGATAGCAAATGCCCCTCCATGAAGCCACCTCCTTTTCCAGGGTGCTCCTTTCTTCTTTTAAATCCCTGCAGGCCCCTCTTATGAGGCTCTGCTTTTTCACTAAAGGATATTACTGTCGCACATCATAAGCTCCTTGAAGATGGGTTTTGTCCCACAGTCTTTCATTCTCCACTACTATTTTACCTCATATTTTTTGTATACAAAGTGCTCAAATACTAGTTAACTTGAAAGGCAACCTCTACAGTAAAATAATATTTTAATATATTCTGTAGTGATGATATTGGTTATATCATCTACTTTGGACTCGAGTTTATAGCATCTGGTACACAGTTTGTGGTTACTAATGTTAAGTAAGTATCACGACTGTCTCTAATCATGGATCTCTCTCATTGGGGCTCATAACTATACTTGGAATATTTTATTTATGATCTACCAGTGTGTATATTTTCTTTCTTTAACAAAATAAAGGAATTTTTAAAATTATGCTTTTAAAGCTCAACTTTCTATCACTACTGTAACTCCAAGTATGTTAAATCACATTTGATTCCTGGTTTTCCTACATTTATTACCTGTCCTGTCCCACTGTCATAAGGTAAAATCGACTGATTTTTATTATTGGAAAAATTCACCATGGGTGGCAAGAGAAAAGGAAAAAGAATTTAAACAGTACAATTTTCCTGGTTGACTCAGCTTCAGGTAGGGAATCCACTGCAGTTATACTCAGTAACTTAGAAAATGTGACGGCTTGAAGTCCTCATACTTGTCTTCAGTCTGTGAGTCACTTAACTCACAAAGTGTCTCTGAATCTGACATCTGACAAAACCATGAAACATACTAACGGTGCTTCCTCCAGCCTTCGTGGAGAGAAGCGCGGTGTTTTCTTTTAAGGATTACGCATAAACAAAGCCACTGGTTAGAAGACCTTCCGCATAGAGTGATTTCCCTTTCCGTTCTCTTTCAACTTTTCTCAGTACTGCCGAATTCTTCAAGAAAGATGTCTCCACTTAGAAATAGTACCATTTTTAATAAACTCTCTGACACGTGCTAAACTTCAATTGAATAAAAATAAAAAGAGAAATCTTTGTGTACAGACACTTCAGGAAGTCAACAGTACACAGGAAGAATGTAAAATTGTTTTATTTTCATTGAAATTATTTTTATAATTACCATCTATATACGATGAATTGGGTTTTCTACTTAAATTTCTTCTAACAAACATTTGTTTAAGTATAAGCAGTGAATCAATTAAAAGAAAACATTAGGTACATAGAGAAAAGAGGTGTCAGATGAAAATCATGGCTCTGACTCTCTATGGCCATCCATAGACCAGAGTCTGGAGGAGACCGTCCCAGAGGTTCTGCCACATTTTATCTGGAGAAAGCTTACAGCAGAAAAGGAAAGGCTAGAATAGATTCAGAAAATACTGAATATGCTCTTAAAAACAAATAATTCCTCAATCTTCTCTATGTGGGCTTCTTATTTTCTAATGCTCTTGTAATTTTCTTCTTCATTGCTCCATAGACTTATTTCAAGTCTCAACTAAATCTAGACCCACAGCAAATAAATTATAAAATACTGTCCAACTCACCATCATTCCCTCATGTCAGTTGCATCATTTTGTATAGCTTTCTTTTGTTTCTACACTGGATTTCTACACCTCTACTACTCCTTGGGGGTAGAGGCCATGTATTCTACTCAGAAAATGTCTAAGGGTAATGTGTGCATTTGTAGATGCTGTTTAATTTCGGCAGTTGCTATACGTGTATTTATAGCAATTCAAGATAAAAAAACTCCAAGTGATAGACATTCATTCAACTTTACCTTTTAGAAGATGTGGTGAAAGACCTGAGAACTGAGTTTAGTTGAAAAGGAACTCACAAGTTTCATCTTGAACCCATGCCATGCCATTTAGAAGCTAGAAGGGACTTAAGAAATACACTCGTCAAACTCAATTCATGAAAACTGAAATCTAAGTATATTAAGATCACAGATCTAAGTATTCAAAGTTCCTAGAATGATTCTAAACCTTACAAGTGGAATGGAACATAATTCCCAGTTCATGCTGCTTCACTGTAAGATTATTTATTCAATAAATATTCATTGCACACTTGCTGTATAGATGCCAGGCATTCAAAGTGATTATGTGAACTCTGTCTATAAGCTGCTTAAACTCCAGAAGCTAATATATGTTATTATTAGGTAACACAGTGAACAGAATACTCAAAAGACCTTTACAGTTGTTTCAATAATAGAAAGTCATATAAAATGTCAGAGTGAGTCAAGCCTTCTAATATGAATCCCTTATCTTGAGAAAAGCTGGTATGGTTCACATAGAAGCTGTCTAAAAACTTTTTCCTGGGAAAGGCCTGCCAATAACCCAAGCGCTATGCCAATTCAGGGTGTTTACATTTCTGAAATTTCAAGCAGGCAAAACAGTGCTTTTTGTATGGTGTACTTATTTCAAGAAATAGAAAAATCACCAACTCCCTGCCTCTGAAGGTTGGTCCGTACTTAACTGTCTATTTAATGCTGACAGGAACCATCTAAGCATTAATATCATTTCTACTCAAAAACAAACTGATATTCAATTCTGTTATTCTCATGACTATTCATCATCATTCCTCAAAAACTTGTCAGACATTGTTTTGAATCTGTATTCCCAAATATTCTCTGATCTATAACTTTTGGAAATAATATTCATGATGACAATGTCACTATTGGTATCTAGGAGATTTATATGTGATGTATAAACCATGGCTTACTATTTTTAAATCTAATTAGTTGTATATCTGAATGATTGACTAATGCATATGTGTGTGTGTCTACGTATATAAAATAAAAATTGTAACCAAACAGAAGCTGTGCAAAGCTTTTTAAAATATTAACCTGATATTTTGGGGGAAAAAACAATGAGTCTAGGAGAGAAAATAAAATTGTAAAATTATTTGGAGATTTTCTTCTCTTTCTAGCTGAAACAAATTTCCAACTAAGAGTAATTGTGATTATTTTTATATGGGTAAAGTAAAATGGATAATAGTCTGAATACACAAGACAATAGTCTGAATACATTAGAACACCAACCCATGTCTCAATTAAATTCCTATTATTTGGGTAATTGTCTCCATTTTCCAACATATTCTATTCTTTATTGATACATAACACTTATACATACTGATGGGGTACATATTTTGATACATGAGCAGAATGTGTAATGATCAAGTTAGGGTATTCAGGATGTCCATCACCTCAAACACTTATCATTTCTTTCTGTCGGTAACGTTTCAAATCTTTTCTTCCAGCTCTTTTGAAAAATACAATATATTGTTAAATATATTCACCCTACCATGCTATCAAACACGAGAACTTATTGAACAACATTTTATATAGGTGTAGACTTTACTTAATAGAAGTTAACTTGTGCCCCTATCCTGAAATGATATTAAAATGATGTTATATCCCCTCTATTACATAGATAATTTTGAAAGTGGTATTAGACATTGTTTGGACAGATGTGTTTTGAACTTATAATTTTTTGCTATTATCAAATTTAAAACATCTTCATCTGAATTCTGAATCTTTGTCCATATTTACTATTTTTTAAAAGTAAAGTACTAAAGATGGTTTCACGCTGAATACTATGAAACATTTAAAAAAGAAGAAACACCAATCTTTGTTAAACTCTTCCAAAAAAATAGAAAAGAAAATAACACATCTTAAATCAAGCTATGAGTCCAGAATTACCCTGATACAGAAGCCAAAGGTAGCACAAAACAAGGAAGCTACAGATAGAGATCCCTTCTAAATATAAATGCAAAAATCCACAACAAAATACTAGCAAACCAAATAAAGTAGCATGTTAAAAGAATTATACACCATGATCAGTTGGGATTTATCCCAAGAATGCAAGGGTGATTCAATATATATAATCAATGTAATACACCACATTAATAGAATGGGAGGGGAACACATAATTATCTCAAATGAAGCTGAAACAGCATTTGAAAATATCCGGTACGCTTTCCTGATAAAAACACATGATAAACTGGGAAGAAAATGGAATATCCTCAACACAGTAAAGGGTATTTATGAAAAAAACATGGCTGACATTATACTCAATGGTGAAAGACTGAAAGCTTTCCCTCTAATATCAGTAACAAGACAAGGATGCTACTTTCACCACTTTTATCCAGCATTGTACTAGAAGTTCAAGAAGGGCAATTAGCCAAGAGAAAGAAATAAAGGACATCCTAACTGGACAGAAAGAAGTAAAAATATCTGTACAATCTTATATGTAGAAAATTCTCTCTCTCTCATATATATATATACACATACACACACACACACACACATTTTTTTTAAAGTATCACAATTCAACAGCAAACAGACAATCCAATTTAAAGATTGAAAAAGGACTCGAGCAGATTTTTATCCTAAGAAGGTACACAAATGATCAACAAGCACATGAAAAGATGTTCAAAATCATGAGTCACTAGGGAAATGCAACTGAAACCATAATGAGATACCACATCACATCCACTAAAGTCGCTAGAAATAAAATTTCAAAAAAACTGAAATAACAAGTGTTGGTGAGGATGATGAGAAATTGGAAGGCTTGTATATTGCTACAACGTAAAAGATGCAGCCACCATGAATAATACTTTGGCTTTGCCCTAAAAAGTGAACAGAACTATCAGATTATCCAGCAATTCCATTCCTATATATGTAGCCCAAAGACTTGAAAGCAGGTATTCAAACACATGTCTGTACACAAGTGTTCATATTAGCACTATTAACAAATAACCAAAAGGTGAAAAATAAATTTCCTTCAGTGAATGGATGGATAAACAAAATGTGGTATATCTACACAATGGAATATTATTCAGCTATAAAAAGGAATGAAGTACTCACACATGCTACAAGGCTGAACCTTGAAAACATGTTAAGTGAAAGGAAGCAGACATAAAAAGTCATAATTGTATGATTCTATATGTCTGGAATAGGAAAATCCACAAAGAAAACAGATTAGTGGTTGATGGAAAAGATCCCCTTTGAGTTGATGAAAATGTTTTGGAACTGGGTAAAGATGGTGGTTGTACAACATTGTGAATACACTAAATCTCACTGAACGGTACTCATCAAAATAGTTAATTTTATGCTTATGTGAATTTCACCTCAATTAAAAAATGCCCCAATTAAAAATTGCTGGGTAATCTGATCGTTCTATGTTTATTTTTTAGAGCAAAGTCATTGAAATGTTTTGAAAAGTCTTTTTAAAACTAAATTAAATTTAATTACATGTTCAAAAATTCTCAATTTCTAAAAATCCCCACAGCTATTTGTCTGAGTACTTTGTTTTTTGTTGTTATTGCTGGGTTTATTTGGGAGAGCGGATTGTCTGTTCACTTTGTTATTCGCTTTTGTTTTATCATTTTTACTTCATTATTAAGTCAAGGCTAAAGACCCAACACGTAGTGAATCAACCAAACAAAGCAATCTTCTAAGCATCCTAGAAGATGGGCAACAAAATAGAACCACTGGCTCTAGGAGTCTTTTAAAATTCTACCATTTGACTATTTACTCATCTAATAGTTTTGCATACTGATCTAATTTTACCAATTAGATCACAAATTATTAGAGGGAAAGCAGTAAGCTGTGACTGCTGTTGGGTTCCCTTACATCACGCTGGAAATGGAGTCGTTTTTCAAACCACCTTTGACCGATAACCTCATTTGCATTTACTTTAAAAATAACAAAATTTAAACTATAATCTTTTCCATCAATGAAATAAATTTGGAATGTTTTTAAACTTTTGTTCAGAAAGTTAAAGAATAAGAATTGATCTACATTGCTGTGTCTTGAATTGGTCAGTATTCTGACTTAGATCAAGGAAATTTTTAAGGTCACCTCTCTTACTGAAGAAAAAGTGTTGACTTAGATATTTAAGGTTGAAAACTGTACTCCTTCAGAAGCTCTAAAATCACTTAAGCAAAACTAGAAACAACCTTTATGCAATCAGCACATTTATTTACACACACACCCATCTTAATTCTTCAACATGCCTTTGAAACACTAAACTTGACAGTTTTTGAAAAGGTGCCTTGTTTCAACATATAACTATGAGGACACCCATAACGCGGCTGTTTCCTTTCAAAAGAAGGAATGCAGGGGAATTTTTTTTTCTGTTTAAACAAATGCTATTGTTTTATTGCCAATTTTGCCTTAAAAGTACTCATTAGCAAATCCAGCAGCCTTATTAGGTATTTTTAATCAGATAACAATGCTGTCAGAACCTGTTATAAATTCCTATATGATATGTGAAAGTTCCTCAGTTTCCAGTCATTCTTTGAACCCGTGACTACATACCTGGCAATTTGTTTCCAGAATGTTGTTTTAACATTGTACAGTCACTATATTATGATAGGATTTCCTTAAAACAGTACAAAAGCAGTTTCTTCAGTTTCACGTATGAAATTGATGATAAATTCATATTATATCATCTCAGTATCTTCTCAACTTCTAAATCTGTATATGCCTGTAAAATGACATGTTAAATATTAACTCCATGCAGTTGTAACCACTTGGAAATGCCAGCAAATTCCCCTTCCAGCCTGCATAGAAAAGCGTCTTCTTCCCAGGAACAAATTTGAAGTTTATTTAAAAGTTAACAGATGATATTCCACTCATTTATGTCAATCTTATGGAAATTCTAGCGTTTATACCATTTTTACTTTCAAAAATTTCAGCATAATATGTTCCAATGCCTGAAACATTCAAAACCATTTGATGTTTTAATGCCCCATTAATTTGTTATTTTAAGAAACATAAAACTAAAATGTGACCTGAAAATGAACTAAAAAGAAATTCAAATGCTGGACACACAAACTAAAGCCTCATGGAAATATTATTTACAACACTTATCCCATCAAAAATTGTCTATGACTTCAGCTTGCACCCATATATTTTCTATTTTTTTTCTGATCCGCAATCTCTCTGTCATCTATAGTATAACCACGGTATAATCAACAACAAAGAAAAAACTTATAAAGTTAAATTCAAGATTCTGAAAGTCATATTTCAACAAAATGTTTGCTGCCCTTTCTCACTTTCTGAAAACCGAAAGTTTAAAAAATGAGATTGACAAATTAGAATTAAGGTTATTCATTATCATTCATTTAGCCACAAAATATTGAGATGTTGCGTTCTTACTATGTCATCAATATTATATTATACTCTGGGGAATGTAAATGATGCACAAGATGTATTCTTGGTCTCTGCAGTACAACCATTAAAATTACCTCCCCTACACAAACACCAGGTAAGTGTTATTGTGGGACAACCTCACCTAAACAAGATGAGAGAAGAAGGACTCTACTTCTAAATGCAAGATTTGTATAGGTATTTTTCAGTAACTAGACCATAAAAGGCCAATCACCCTAAACTCCCCTTCTGAAGAAATTGAGGGCAATTAAAAATGTTAAAATCTACTAACTTAATCCTCATAAGGATATGAAAATTATCCCACAAGTCAATCTTGGCTCCAGAAGATATCAATTATTCCCAGCATACACCGACCCCTCCTCTCTTTGTAGGTCATTAACCTTCCCCGTATAAAGAAATCTCCACAGCGCATACTACTTAAAATCTTTTGCCTTGAATGTTATGAACTAGTAGTCCTTCAATGCCAGGTAAATAGCATATCATCAATCAACACTACCAATGAAAGTCAAGCGTAAAAACGCAGCAGAACATGCTGCGTTTCTAAGAAGCTGAACAGCCGTTCATCATTTGTCTCTGACACTTAGAGAGACAGCAACTACACTGAATTGGAGGGCAGGGGAGGGGAAAGAAGAAGAACCTCAAAATAAGCAATATCCAAACCAACAAGTTCCTACAGAAAACAAAACAACAACAAAAAAAACCTTTTAACTAACTAGAAAATATAGCCATGCTTTGACTTCAAATGAACGGATTTTTACATGGTAAAGTTTATTTTTTATTAGGAATTAGGAAACACAAGAGAAGGCACAATAGGCAAAAGACAGAGTTTCTGTCTCAACATTTTTTAGCTAATAATAAATGTAAAATCCACTTTTATGGTTAATTATATATGACATATATAATATTTTTACAGTTATATAATATCACATGTATATAATGATCATTATAGAAAAATTTTGTAGTACCAGTGCATATTTTAATTAATATGGGAAATGTAATTTACTGTAATCCAGACGTATATCATTTTGAATTGTGAACTTGAAAAGCACTACAAAAATTCATTCCACTTAGAGGTTAAGGAGGGGTGGCATTAGGTTGTAAACATTTCAACCTGTAAATCTGTATTAGTTTGAAGTCAGGTAGCATGACATCTCCAGCCTTGTTCTTTTTGCTTAGGATTGTCCTGGCTATACGAGCTCATTTTTGTTTCCATATGAATTTTAAAATAGTTTTTCCTAATTCTGTGAAAAATGTAAATGGTAGTTTAATGGGAATAGCATTGAATCTATAAATTACTTTGGGCAGTATGGCCATTTTCACAATACTGATACTTCCTATCCATGAGCATGGAATGTTTTTCTGTTTGTTTGTGTCCTGATTTCCTTGAGCAGTGGGGTTCGTAGTTCTCCTTGAAGACATCCTTCATTCCCTTGTTAGCTGTATTCCTAGGTATTTTATTCTCTTTGTAGCAATTGTGAATGGGAGTTCATTCATAATTTGGCTCTTTGCTTGTCTGTTGTCGGTGTATAGGAATGCTTGTGACTTCTCCACATTGATTTTGTATCCTGAGGCTTTGCTGAACTTGCTTATCAGCTTAAGAATCTTTTGGGGTGAGTCAATGGGGAATCATGTAATCTTCAAACAAAGACAATTTGACTTCCTCTCTTCCTATTTGAATACTGTCATATTCAAATCAAATATTCATATCCTATTGAATATTGTCATAAACTACTCTTATTATTATAAAGGTATGTTCCTTTAATACCTGGTTTATTGAGAGGTTTTTAACATGAAGGGATGTTGAATTTTATCGAAGGCCGTTTCTGCATCTATTGAAATAATCACATGCTTTTGTCTTTAGTTCTTTTTATGTGATGAATTACATTTATTGATTTGCGTATGTTGGACCAGCCTTGCATGCTGGTGGTGAAGCCAACTTGATTGTGGTGGATAAGCTTTTTGATGTGCTGCTGGATGTGGTTTGCCAGTGTTTTATTGAGGATTTTTGCATCAATGTTCATCAGGGATATTGGCCTAAAATTTTTTTTGTTGTTGTACCACTGCCAGGTTTTGGTATGAGTATGATGCTGGCCTCATAAAATGAGTTAGGAAAGAGTCCCTCCTTTTCAATTGTTCGGAATAGTTTCAGAAGAAATGGTACCAACTCCTCTTTGTACCACTGCCTACAATAAGAAAAACAGCAAGATACTGGTACAAAAACAGGCACATAGACCAATGGAACAGAACAAAGAACTCAGAAATAAAGCCATGCATCTATAACCATCTGATCTTCAACAAATCTGACAAAAACAAGCAATGGAGAAAGGATTCCCTATTTAATAAATGGTGCTGGGAGAACTCACTAGACATATGCAGAAAACTGAAACTAGACCCCCTCCTTATGCCTTATACAAAAAATTAACTCAAGATGGATTAAAGACTTAAACATAAAACCCAAAACTATAAAAACCCTAGAAGAAAATCTAGGCAATACCATGCAGGACATAAGCATGGGCAAGGATTTTATGATGAAATCACCAAAAGCAATTGCAAAAAAAGCAAAAATTGACAAATGAAATCTAATGAAACTAACGAGCTTCTGCACAGCAAAAGATGCTATCATCAGAGCGAACAGACAACCTATAGAATGTGAGAAAATTTTTGCAATCTGTCAATCTGACAAAGGTCTAATATCCAGAATCTACAAGGAACTTAAGCAAATCTACAAGAAAAAAATCAAACAACCCCATTAAAAAGTGGGCAAAGGACATATGAATAGACACTTCTTAAAAGAATACATGCATGTGGCCAACAAACATAAGAAGAAAAGCTCAACATCACTGATCACCAGAGAAATGCAAATCAAAACCACAATGAGATACCATCTCATGCCGATCAGAATGGTGATTATTAAAAAGGCAAGAAAAAACAGATGCTGGCAAGGTTGCAGAGAAGTAGGAACACCTTTACACTCTCGGTGGGAATGTAAATTAGTCCAACCATTGTGGAAGACAGTGTGGTGATTCCTCAAAGATTTAGAACCAGAAATACCATTTGACCCAGCAATCCCATTACTGGATATATACTCAAGGAATATAAATCACTGTATTATAAAGATACATGCACACACATGTTCGTCGCAGCACTATTCACAACAGCAAAGACATGGAATCAACCCAAATGCCAATCAATGATAGGCTAGATAAATAAAATGTGGTATATATACACCATAGAAAGCCACGCAGCCATAAAAAGGAATGAGATCATGTCCTTCACAGAGGCAAGAATGGAGCTGGAAGCCATTATCTTCAGCAAACTAACGCAGGAACAGAAAACCAAACACCACATGTTCTCACTTGTAAGTGGGAGATGAACAGTGAGAACACATGGATACGGGGAGGGGAACATCACACACTGGGGCCTGTCAGGGAAGGGCTGGGTGAGGGGGATGATAGAGGGGTGGAGAACATCAGGAAAAACAGCTAATACATGCTGGGCTTAATACCTAGGTGATGGGTCGGTTGGTGCAGCAAACTACCATGGCACATGTTTACCTATGTAACAAACCTGCACGTGTACCCTGGATCTTTAAATTAAAATTTTAAAATCTGTGTTAAAAAAATTCAAAATAAGGAAATAGACCATGACTCCGTTTGTACATTTTCGGCTAATTTTTCAAATTCACTGGACAAATGTAACTGAGAAATTTATTGCCATTTATGAAAGGGGAGAAAAATGTAACCACGATTCGACTTTCAGTATATTTCCCTTTAAAATGCCCGGAACATATTCATGCTTTATCCATTACTGAAGCCCTTACAAAATATGTAGTCCACTGTAAATGAGAGCATTGAAGATGAGCTTCTTTAAGAATAGAATCGAAGGTATTTGTGGGTCAATTCCACTTTTGGTGAGAATATTTGGCTTAAGACCAGACACCTTGGGTTCCTACCTGCGAAGGCAGGACACACCACAGAAGTGGATGCTGAAGGAGATGCCTGAACTTGGGCCAGGAGAGATAACAGTCAGAAAACAACAGACAAAGTCAAGCCAAAAGGCATACTGCCAATTCATCTTTTACAGTAAAAAAAAAGTTCATACATAAACATGTTCATGAACAAGAAACCGAAAGGAATTTTTGCTCTCAGATTTGGGGAGAATATGGAGTAAAGACAAAGAATTAGAAGTAGAAAAGACTTTATAGAGGAGAAAAAGAAGATTCTTTTTTTCAGAGTCTGAAAATGCCTTGAGCCGAACAGGATGGAATGCAATGGAAATATTGCTGTGACAAGAATGAGGTGGAGAAAATTAACATCTAGACGCACCTGGTAGCTGGTAGCCCCACTAACAATACTAAATGGAAATTTCAAGATTTCTGTGGTGAACATACAACACTCAGCAGCAGCCATTCAAGATCAAAACTCAAGGGCTAGTTAATTGATCTGTATTAATGTGTGATTCTTTTAAGATATAGTACTTCAAACTAATAATTTTTAAATTTAAACCAGAACAGAAAAGTCCTTAATGCAGTTATTTTGCAAACCTCATAAGCACAAAGACTATTCTGCTAAAGGTGAAAATCTGCCAAGTACTGAGTGAGAATGGCCCCATAACATTCCAGAAATCTTATGGCCAGAATATTAGGCCGTTGCCTTTCAACATTTCCTCTTACACTTTGTCTTAAATGAAAACATGAGAATATGGGAGGAGTACTTGTTTAAAGTTTCTGCTCTAGTCCTTTTATTCAACTTCATTTGACATAAACAAGAACTCTAAAACTAATACAAACTGTTCTGCTTTCATCACTCTTGCCGGTTTCTGGGAAGATCAATGAAACTGAATACTTTCTAGCATGAGGTGCTGCGGTTTTTTTTCCTTATGAGATGTACCATGAAGAAAACAGACACAATCATATCTTCTAAGGAGAACAAATAATTATATGTCTTTATTTCTGTAATTTGAGTTACACCAATAGATTTGTGGAAAGGCTATACTCCATCATCATTATCATTATTATTATTATTATTATTATTATTATTATTATTGAGACAGGCTCACTCTGTTGCCCAGGCTGGAGTGCAGTGGCGCAAACTCAGCTCACGGCAACCTCTGCTTCCTGGGTTCAAGCAATTCTCCTGCCTCGGCCTCCTGAGTAGCTGAGATTACAGGCGAGCACCATCACACCCAGCTAATTTTTGTATTTTTAGTAGAGACAGGGTTTCACCATGTTGATCAGGCTGGTCTTGAATTCCTGACCTTGTGATCCACCCGCTTCAGCCTCCCAAAGTGCTAGGATTACATGCATGAGCCACCGCACCTGGCCTTACACTCCATTATTAATGAGTACTATATTGGAAAATTTTTTTTTTTTTTTTACTTCCAATCAGATTTCCCAGGCTTAGCACTGTTAACATTATGGGCTGGATAACTCTCTGTTTTCAAGGGCCTTGTCTGTACACGGTAGGATGTTTAGCAGCATCCCTGGCCCTTGTGTGCTCCAGCCCTTCCCCCATTTGTGACAATCAAAAATTGCCAAATGTCCCAGGGGGATAAAATCATCCCAGTGGAGAACCACTATTTCAGTGAAAGTTTTTAAAAAGGTATAAGCCTTCACATTTACAATGAATTCCTTACCCTTATCACACCAACGATGACAAAAATTTAGGTTATGAAAGTATAGTCATAATTAAGGATGTAAAATGAAAGAATGATGTTTATCATGGAATTCTTCACACCCTCATTGGTCCCCAGTCAGGTGCCCCATCTGGTGGCCCAAATCCCTCACCTCCAAGAACAAATGAAATGAAGGTGGGACATTCAGGACAAAAATTCTTGTCTCTGACTCTGAAGGATTATCATTTAGGGAATAGGGAAGGGAAAGAGTCAAGCAGAATGTGATTGTAGTTGTGATCTAGGCCCTGCCTGGTGCTTGGAGAGCTGTGGAGCATAAAAATTGCACCAGAGAGTAGGTCTTACCTACAGTAGGTCCCCCCTGGAGGCAAGGGGTTTTTCATACCTGCATCCATCAGCCATTGACTACAGGCTGCCGGGAATGTCACCATCACCTCCAGCAGCAGGCAGCTCCCCTAGGCCGAGGGCAATCATCCCAAGGCTGCAGCTTCAGCCCCTGTGCTGTCAGCACCCACAGAAGCTGGTGGATGGGAACTTGCGCATAGACAGGGATCTGGAGCTCCAGAAGAAACAAGCAATGAACAAGCAACCACCCCACACACAAGGTGAGTTCTCAGCAGGCCTGGTCACTGGCCAGGGCTTAGAAGGATATCCTTACTCTATGTTGTTTAGTGCGAAGCATCTCATTGGAAATACAGAATGGAATGGTATTATGGAATGCAAGGTGTGTGTCATAACATAGCATACATTTATTTTTTAAAAAATTATAGACACCAAAAAATTTAGTCAAAAATTTTGAGGAAATACAATTTGACTAATCCATTGATTATTATATATTATCTATCACAATTATAATTTGGAACTGAATTCTTCATTTTTATGGCAAATAACTTGCAAAATTTTATTTATAAAAAATAATGAAAACACTACAAAATTATTTTTTGCTCAATAGCAAATTGAGAGATTTGGGTTTTTATTGTTTTGTTTTTTACTCGCTGTAGAATTTTTTCCAGAAGTATTTGTCTAAAGCAGCAGGTCTAAAACTATGCAGTCTTAGGATCTCCTCTTTTTATTCTTAAAAAATACTGAAGACTGTAAAAGCTTTTGTTCATGTGCATCATACCTACCAATATTTACTATATTCAAAATTGAGAAGTGTATATATATTATTTGAAAATAACAATAGTAACTTCTTACATATGAATATATATATTCTCATGCAAAATAACCATATTTTTCAAGAAAATGAATAAGAAGAGTGCCACTATTTTACATTTTTCAAATCTCCTTAGTGTCTGGCCTAATAGAAAATTTGAAAAGTTTTGTTTATTGTGTCTGAACAAAAGCATTCTTACACAGTTATGTGTGAGGAAAAGGGAGAAGTATTTTATCTTTTCAAATAATTGTGGATATTACTCTTTACTACTACACCAAAACTCGACAATTCATAGTTTTTAAAAGACAGCTGTGATGTGGAATATGAGCTGTAACAGTGAGTTGTTCCTGCTCCGTTCTATTCAAATCCACTCTTCTAGCATACAGCTGGAACAGGTCTTCTTTACTCAGGCACGATGTTTGCAATATCATGCATGGCCATGTGGAAAATATTGGTTAATTGAAGTATGTAGATCATCCAAATATTGACACATGTCATTAATCAATACCAAAAAAAAAACCCACATGTTTTGATATTACTACTGATCTTATCAGAAAAGTCTGTCTTAGGAAGCAGTCAGTTTCACAGAGGCAGACACAAGTTTTCCAAAATTCTAATTTTCTCTGGCAACACACATTATTAGTGGTTTTTCTTCAGGTCAAAAGCTCACTCCATTTTCAAGAAAATGTCTACAAAATATGCAAATCTGAATAACCATAGTTTGTCTGAATAACATAGTTTTTCCGCAAACTTGGTTTGAGACTTTTCCTTACATCGCCCACTGTATTCAGTAAGCAGAAGTGCTTTATTTGCACGTCTCATTTCTTCTAGATGTGTGCTCAGAGACTGAAATTAATCAAATTAATAATTCTTATTGTTTCATAATATTCTTAAGCGGAGCTGGTGGATGGCTTTGTTTTTGTTTTGTTTGAATGCACATGTATAGCAATAAATAATACAATAACAACCACTGCAGCTTGGTGCCACTATCTCGATCTGTGCTAAGGCACCAGTCATTTTATACATCATTGCTTTTGTGTCATTGGTATAAAATATAAATGAAAAGGGTAAAAAATGTGTTAGTATCACCCTGAGCATTGTTTTGAGTTGCAGATCCCCTGAAAGCTACTCAGAAACCTTCAGAGGACCATTAGAATGCACTTTCAGAAACACTGTGATAGATAAGCAAGTCTTCGGAGGCATCCCCCTGCGATTCTCACTGCGCTCTAATACACTGGTGTTCCATACAAGGGCAACTCCCACAAGGAACGGAGCGAGTTGAGGGAAATTCAAGTTCGGTACAGTTTTGTCTCCCTCAAACCCTCAAGACCACAATCTCAAGGATCTACTTCCTGCTAGGCTTTTCAGCTCAATCTCAGAAGTGTTTATGGAAAATCGATTTTAAATAGTTTAAATCCAGGAATGGGGTAGGAGGACAGAGGATGAGAAACAGGATCCAGAATGGGATATGCAGCAGGGATGGAGATGTTGAAATTAGGAGTCACTAAGCAAAGCTTTGTATGTAATATCTCAGATACCTGATAAAGCAAAAATCAATCAACCAAATTACTTCCATGGTCACTTCCCATTCTGCTATACTCTAATTGGAATGGAAACACTTACTGTCGTGCAGTCAACATACAACTATCTTTTTCGTCACTAAAATCCATTACTGGTTAACATTTGAGTAGTACCTAAGAGACAGCTGAATATGGAAAAGTCATTTTGCATCCTTGCAGTCAAGCACAGCACATATTACAGCTATCTTTAGAAGATGTAGGAGCTCTGAGGAAATTTCTTGGTATCACTTTTAGGAGCAATTAATCCCCAAAAGACAATGTGATACTTCAAATATTGCCAACACAGTCTTTCCAGAGACTGTCATTAAATCTTTACTATATATGGAGAGGAAAAACTGCCTTGTGTGGAATTTACCTTTACTCTGTTGAAATACTGAGAATTCCCATTTGATCCAGTCAGGAGCCTTGCTATGCTCCAGCAGATCTTTGGGTTGATTTCCATGCCAAATCCATCCACTGTACAGTATTTCAGTTATCTTTGCTTCATTGCACACTGGAAAAACATGTGCAGAGTCTTGAGTGAACTGCTGTAACAGAATTTGTAACATTTGTGATGTGGGTGACATTTTAAAGTGGTTTTACAGACAAAGCATTCTGGGGAATTACTGTGAAGCCAAATAATAAGAAAGACACACGATTCTATAATCAATAAATTTGATGTAAAATTACATTGAAGAATGCAACATTAAAATAATAATGTTCTAAACTGTTTCTTAATTGTATATGGAAGACATTATAATCAGTAAATTGGAATATTTTTATAGGCAATTGTAAGTAGAAGACTTGAGATTTCGGGGTTATGCTTCTGGATATTAAACATCCTCTTGCGATCTAAACAGCAACTTAAGAACTTAAGAGGAAAAGTTCCTTAATAGATGATGTTAAGTAACGTTTCATTTTTTATCCTCAGAATTCCTTGTTTAGCTGACACAGGTGCAGAAAAAGCTGATCTTACTTTCTGATTTTTTTTTTTACCTTCCAACCACTCTATTTAAATCAAAAAAAGTGACGGAAAGTTGTCAATTTTTCAATTCAAATGCAAATTAGTTTTTCTTAAAGTAATTAGCCATTTCAGAAGAAACACAATCTGAAACTAGAATTATTCATTTTCTCACTTCTTCATTTCTATTTTCAAATGCAAATGAGGCTTAGGTCTTTTTCTTTATCTTACAATGTAATTTGAGAATGAAAACTATTTATAGAACCTCCTATATATTTAGCATATTACATATATGTATTTAACATAGAAAGCATATGAAACATATTAAGCACAGTTTTACTTTTTTTTATATTTGACACTATTATTCCAATTTTAAGTTAGGTACAAACTGTCTATCTTGAATCTTTTGCTATTGTGGATTTTTGTGATCTCTATATGGAATTAAATATTTATCCTAACAGAACAGTTCTTCTACTCATCTCAAAAGATCTCAAACTGAAATTGATTTAACAAAATCCATCACAAGTTTGTAGATGGTTGATCACAATAGCCTCTAGAGTATTCTTCCAAAGAAGACCTGCAGATATTTCCCCAATGACTCATTTTCCCAAGAAGGTAAAATCTATCTTGCTGATTCCCTGCAAATATAATTTGAAGAAAAGAACCTCTACTGATTTAACCATTATGTTACTAAAATAACTGAGTTAGCAGTTACAGAAATAGAAATTCCTTTAGCAAGGAATATTGATGGTTTTTATTATATTTCCTGACTCTGGATAGCTTAGTGCAGTTGATGAAACAATATTTCTCTTAGTAGATCAATGTTTCCATGGTCATATCTTGTCACAAGAAGGAAATACAGAAGGATATGATTATGCATCTTTGTTCCTCCATGCTATCAAAATCTAATAAATGAGATCATTTTAACAATTATCAACCCATACAATATCTCACTAAATCAGCAACTTCAACCTAATAATTTTGAAATGAAATGTGACCTAATCTCAAACAATTTCTGCTTTATTGAGATCCTTTTATTCAATCATCAACATATGATCTAAAGGGCTTCTTTTAAAGATCATGAATTAAAGGTGCATTATTCCCACTCTAAGGCACACTAAAGTGAACTCCCAAAAATAGATGAATGATATATTCAAGCTCATAACCATTCACTGCAGTTTCAAAGCTGTGAGTCCTAATTCATGCAGACACATTAAGTGAAATGATATAAATACTGTGAGATAATAAGCTGGAGAGCATTAACAGAATAACTTGCTTATTAATTCAATATAATTAATATACCATGGCAATGAATCAAAATTAAAATTTGAGTTTAAGAAAATTAAAAGAGAAGGAAAGATGAGGGTCACAACAAATGATTGTTAAACAATTGTTATCAAAACACCAGGAGTTCAATCTCAGTCCTGCTGCTCGATGCACAGAAAGCCAATCACTGAGGTGATGAGTGTTGCCAAGGAAGAAGGCTTTAATAGGGCGCTGCAGCTGCGGAGTTGCCAGCTCAGTCTCAAATCCATCTCCCTAACTAAAACCAGGGGTTTATGTAGCAGGCAAGAAATGTGACAATGCATAAGAAAACAAGAACTCCATAGGGGCAAGGAAATGATCATGGTGAATGAAGGTCCAGCATCTGGTGCAGTGATCTGGTTTTAGTTTTTTGATGCCTTTTGTGAAAGGCCTAAAGGTAGTTTCCTGAGGAAGGAACTCAGATAAAGCAAATACAAGTTTCAAACTTTTAACAGCAGAAGAATACATTTCTATTTTTATCCAAAAGCAACTGTCTGTGGGACTTTTGGGTTGATTTCACAATGAATACGTTACACAGGACACATCTCCACATTGAAAATTAGAAGGACGTGCTCTGCATCCTACTGATGCCCTCAGAGCAACATGAACAGCATTACATCACTAAATGTTTTTTTTTTTTTTGGAAAAGATGAGACAATATCTTTATTTATAGAAGACAGGTCTTCTATGTAGGAAGAACAGAATTTATAAGAAATTATAAGAAAATTAAAACAATAGGATTTATAAGAAAAAGAAAACTAATACATGAATTTAGCAAGGCTACAGGATATGTGGTCAATATTTTAAAATATATGGTATTTTTATATGCTATGAATGAAAATTGGAAATAGCATGCAAAGTATAAGTTACATACGGATAAATTTAAAAAAATATGTACAATACCTGTACACTGAAAACTACAAATCTTGCTGAGAGAAATTAGAGAAAACCTAAATAAATGGAAAGATATACCATGTTCACCAATCAGAAAACCTCAATATTGTTAAGGTAACTAGGTGAACCACAGTTACAATGCAATTACAATACATTCCCAGCAAGCTCTTTAAAAAAAGTAATAATAATAATAAATGTTTCATACACTTGAATTTTATTTTAGTGATTTATAACTTTTATTTTAGGTTCAGGAGTATATGTGCAGGTTTGTTACATAGGTAAACTCGTATCATCAGGGTTTGTTGTACAGATTATTTTATCACTCAGGTACTAAGTCTAGTACCCAATAGTTGTTTTTTCTGATCCTCTCTCCTCTTCCCAATCCTGACCCATAGGTAAGTCCCAGTGTGTGGTGTTCCCCTCTTTGTGTATATATGTTCTCACTATTTGGTTCCCATTTATAAGTGAGAACATGCAGTATTTGGTTTTGTGTTCCCGCCTTGGTTTGCTAAGGATAATGGCCTCCAGCTCCACCCATGTTCCTGCAAAGGACATGATCTTGTTCTTTTTTATGACTGCATAGTACTCCATGGGTTATATGTACCACATTTTCTTCATTCAATCTACCGTAGATGGGCATTTACATTGATTCCATGTCTTTGTTATTGTGAATGGTGCTGCAATGGACATATGCATGCATGTGCCTTTATGACAGAATAATATATATTCACTTGGGTGCATACTCAGTAATGGGAAGCCTGGGTTGAATGGTAGTTCTATTTTTAGCTCTTTGAGAAATTGTCACACTGCTTTCCACGATGGTTGAACTAATTTATGCTCCCACAAACAATGCATAAGTGTTCCCTTTTCTCCACAACCTTGCCAGCATCTGCTATTGAAGTCTCCAAAAGCATTGCAACAAAAGCAAAAATTGATAAATGGGAACTAATTAAATTAAAGAGCTTCTGCACAGCAAAAGAAACTGTCGATAGAGTAAACAGACATACTGAATGGGAGAAAATATTTGCAAACTATGCATCTGACAAAGGTCTTGTATCCAGAATCTATCTATAAAGAACTTAAATAATTTACAATAAGAACAAATAATCCCATTAAAAAAGTGGGCAAAAAACATGAATAGACACTTTTCAGAAGAAGAAATGTATATGCAGCTACAGGCATATGAATAAAAGCTCAATATCACTGATCATTAGAGAAATGCAAATGAAAGCCACAATAAGATACCACCATCTCACACCAGTCAGAATGGCTATTGAGTCATTTAATTTTTATCTGCCAAAAAATTTAAGCAAACAGAGGTCATTTTATGTAGTTAAGTTCATGTTTATTCTCTGTGAATTTTTTAAATGTATTACATAATTTAAACAAGATCTGTCCTGGTACTCTTGCCTCTCATTTGCTTTTCCCAGACTAGACTATTCACGTCCAATGACTAATACATCTCATTGTCACATATTTTGGGAGGAAAAGTCTCTTAATTATGTTCTAAATTCTCATGCCAATGTAGTTAGAATAAGACAAATTATTAAACAGTATCTTGTAGGAATGTATTATTTTATTAGCATTTGTGGCTTTTTTTGTGTGTGTGACAGGGTGTCACTCTGTCACCCAGGCTGGAGTACAGCAGCCCTATCTTGACTCACTGCAACCTCCACCTCCTAGGTTCAAATGATTCTTGTGCCTCAGCCTCCTGTGTAGCTGGGATTACAGGCGAGCACCACCACACCAAGCTAATTTTTGTATTTTTAGTAGAGATGGGGTTTCATCATGTTGATCAGACTGGTCTCGAACTCCTGACCTCAGGTGATCTGCCCACCTAGGCCTCCCTAAGTGCTGGGATTACAGGCAAGAGTCATGTCCTCCAGCCACTTGTGGCTATTTTAAAGTATGTGCAAAGCACAATGTGCTCCTATATTCAAAATTTGGCAAATACCATATGTATATTTTCAATATTACCTTACAGGCACCAATTGGTGTTAAAGTGATCTAACTTTCAGTATTCTTTCATTTTAGGTTCTGTTTTTAATGCAAATCTATTTTGTTTGCAGATTATCAAGTCTCCTCTCTGTATGAGAGACAATGAATACATATATATATGTATATTTCATTTATAAAATGGCACAAGAGTTCAAAGTAGCCAGATTCAATAACATCATATAAAAATAAATAATTTTCTAACCATCTAACCATCAATTAGAACTCAATAGAGAAAAAACAAACTTAAAATAGCAGCAAAAAACAAAAAATGAGAAATAATCCTAATGTGAAGAGTAGAAGTTCTATTTAAAAAGGCTATAGGCCAGGCACAGTGGCTCACGCCTATAATCACAGTACCTTGGGAGGCGGAGGCAGGCAGCTCACCTGAGGTCAAGAGTTTGAGACCAGCCTGACCAATACGATGAAACCCCATCTCTACTAAAAATACAAAACTTAGCCAGGCAAGGTGGTGGGTGCCTGTGATCACAGCTACTTGGGAGGCTGAGACAGGAGAATCACTTGAACCTGGGAGGCGGAGGTTGCAGTGAGCCAAGATCATGCCATTGCAGTCCAGCCTGGGCAACAAGAGAGTAACTCCGTCTCAAAAAAAAGGGGGCTATATATTTTGCTGCATATATTTTTTAAGTGAAAAATAAAAGTGGGTAACAATATTTTGGTAGAAAAACTTCAATATTATAGGAAATTCAATTCTCCCAGTTTAATTTATAAGTTCTATGCAATCTTCAACTTCATAATGAGTTTTTATAAGCAGCTTGACAGAGTATTCTCAAGTTCATCTACAAGAGAAAAACAAATAAATATAGTGGAAAAAAAATGTTGAAAATAAGCACAATGAGTGAGGACATATACCTACCACGTATCCACGTAAGTCTCTAAGAATTAAACATAAATTAATAGCCCTGTGTAGCAGAACCAAAAATAAATCCAGGTGTATATGTGGATTTAAATTATAATAAAGATGGCAAATATGTAGGAAAAAGGCTAGACCAACGGAATAAATTATAATGAGGTGATTAACTGTTAATGTGGGAAAAAAGTAACAAATATCCCTAATTCACACCATACTCAGAAAAAAAGTCAAGGTGTTTTAAAAGTTAAATGTTATACTGAAAAGTTCTAATAGTATAAGAAAAAAACACAGAAATACGTATATTCGTACTACTGAAATGAAGAAGGCCTTCTAAAATAACAACCAAAACATATAAATCATGACCACAAAAATACCTAATAAATTGTTCAATAAAAGATTGTTCATTGACAGATGAATGGATAAAGAAAATATGGTATATAATACAATTCAGTATTACTCAGCCTTCAAAAAGAACAAAATCTTGCCATGTGTAAAAACATGGATGTATCCAAAAGACATTATGTTAAATAAAATAAGCCATTTACAGAACAATAAATATTGCATGATTCTACTTATATGAAGGATATAAAATACTCCAACTTTTAGAATTAAAGAATACAATAGTCATTGCCAGGGACTCAGGAGTAGGGGAAAAGGGAGTTGTTGTTCAATTGGTGTAAAGTTTCAGTTATGTTAGATGAATAAATTCTAGGGATCTACTGCATAACATATTACCTATAGTTAGCAATTTGGTGTGGTGCATTCCAAAATTTGTTAAAAGGTTTCATGTTAAGTGTTCTTACTACAACAATAATGACACAAGGAAACATTACAAGGTGTTGGTGGCTGATATGGTTTGGCTGTGCCCTCACCCAAATCTCATCTTAAATTCCTATGCGTTGTGGGAGGGACTCGGTGGGAGGAAATTGAATCATAAGGGTAGGTCTTTCCCAAGCTGTTCTCAGCATAGTGAATAAGTCTCACAAGATCTGATGGTTTTATTAGGGGGAGTTTCCCTGCACAAGCTCTCTCTTTGCCTCGTGCCATTCACATAAGACGTGACTTGCTCCTCCTTCTCTTCTGCCATGATTATGAGGCCTCCCCAGCCCTGTGGAACTGTAAGTCCATTAAACCTCTTTCTTTTGTAAATTGCCCAGTCTCAGGTATGTCTTTATCAGCAGTGTAAAAACGACTAATACAGTAAATTGGTACCAGTAGAGTGGGACACTACTGCAAAGATACCCAAAAATGTGGAAGCGATTTTGCAACTGGGTAATGGGCAGAGGTTGGTACACTTTGGAGGGCTCAGAAGAAGAGAGGAAAATGTGGGAAAGTTTGGAACTCCCTAGAGACTTGTTGAATGGCTTTGACCAAAAGGCTAATAATGATATGGATAATGAGATCCAGGCTGAGGTGTTCTCAGATGGAGACGAGGATCTTGTTGTGAACTGAAGCAAAGGCAACTCTGGTTGCATTTTGCCCCTGCCCTAGAAATTTGTGGAACTTTCAGTTTGAGAGATGATTTAGGATATCTGGTGGAAGAAATTTCCAAGCAGAAAAGCATTTAAGAGGTGACTTGGGTGCTGTTAAAGGCATTCAGTTTAAAAAGGGGAAAAGGACATATAAGTTTGGAAAATTTGCAGCCTGACAATGTGATAGAAAAGAAAATTCCACTTTCTCAGGAGAAATTCAAGCTGCAAAAATTTGCATAAGTGACAGAGAGCTGAATGCTAATCCCCAAGACCATGGGGAAAATGCCTCCAGGACATATCAGAGAACTTTGTGGCAGCCCTGCCCATCACAGGACCAAAGGTTTAAGAGGAAACAATGGTTTCATGGGCCAAGCCTACGGTCCCTCTGCTGTATACAATCTAGGACTTGGTGCCCTGCATCCCAGCCACTCCAACTAAAAGGAGCCAAGGTACAGCTCAAGATTTGGCTTCAGAGGATGGAAGTCCCAAGTCTTCATGGCATCCACGTGGCATTGAGCCTGTGAGTTCACAGAGGTCAAGAATTGAGGTTTTGGAACCTCCACCTAGAGTTCAGAAAATATATGGAAATGCCTAAATATCTAGACAGAAGTTTGCTGCAATGGCAGAGCCCTCATGGAGAACCTCTGCTAGGGCAATGAAGAAGGGAAATGTGGGTTTGGAGCCCACATACAGAGTCCCTACTGTGAAAAAAGGGCCACTGTTCTCCAGATCCCAGAATGGTAGATCCACTGACAACTTGCACGTGCCCCTAGAAAAGCCACAGACAATGCCAGCCTGTGAAAGCAGTCAGGAGAGGGGCTACACCCTGCAAAACCACAGAGGCAGAGCTGCCCAAGGCTGTGGGAACACACCTCTTCCATCAGTGTGACCTGAATGTGAGACATGGAATCAAAGGAAGTCATTTTGGATCTTTAAGATTTGACTGCCCCACTGGATTTCAGACTTGCATGAGGCCTGCAGCTCCTTTGTTTTGGCCAATTTTTTTCCATTTGGAACAGCTGTATTTACCCAATGCCAGTACCCATGGCGTTGCATCTAGAAAGTAAATAACAGCTTTTGATTTTACAGGCTTATAGGCAGAAGGGACTTGCCTTGTCTCAAATGAGACTTTGGACTGTGGACTTTTGAGTTAATGCTGAAAGGAGTTACGACTTTGGGAAACTGTTGGGAAGGCATGATTGGTTTTGAAATGTTAGGACATGAGATTTGGGAGGGGCTGGGGTGGAATTATATGGTTTGACTGTGTCCCCACACAAATCTCATCTTGAATTCCTATGTGCTGTGGGAAGGACCTGGTGGGATGTAATTAAATCATGGGGGCATATCTTTCCCATGCTGTTCTTGTGTTAGTGAATAAGTCTCAGGAGATCTGATGGTTTTATAAGGGGGAGTTTCCCTACATAAGCTCTCTTTTTGCCTGCCACCATCCATGTAAGATGTGACTTGCTCCTCCTTGCCTTCCACCATGATTGTGAGGCATCCTAGCCCTGTGTAACTCTAAGTCCATTAAACCTCTTTCTTTTGTAAATTGCCCAGTCTTGGGTATGTCTTTATCAGCAGTGTGAAAATGAATTAATACAATGTCTATTATTTTGATTATGGTGATAGTATCACAGATGTTTTCATATGCCCAAATTTATCAAATTACATACATTAAACAAGCATAGTTGATCCAGGTACAGTGGATCACACCTGTAATCCCAGAGTGTTGGAAGTCTGAGACAGGAGTATGGCTTGAGGCCAGGAGTTCAAGACCAGCCTGGCAACACAGGATGATCCCATCTATACAAAAAATTTAAAAATGAGCTGGGCAGGGTAGCATGCACTTTTAGTCCTAACTACCCAGGAGACCAAGGCAGGAGGGTCACTTAAGCCCAGGAGTTCAAGGCTGTAGTAAGCTAGGATCATACCACTGCATCCTAGCCTGAGCAAAAGAGCAAGACCCATCTCCAAAAAGAATAACAAAATATGTACAGTGCAGTTCTTCATATATCAATTACATCTCAATAAAGCTGTTAAAATTAGGTTACATTTGAAAGAACACCATTCAAAAATGTTAAATCATAAACAACAGATCAGCAGAAATTCTTTGGAATGCACACAGCAGACAAATAATAAACAACAGAAGGTTAAAGCTTCTGCAATCGTTAAGAAAAAAACTAATGAAAAAAAGATGTACATGAAAAGGCAATTCATAGGAAAAGTGCACATGACTATACACACATTAAGAATATTTAACCTTAGTAGTAATCATAAATGCAAATTAGAATGATGAGATATAGCTAGAATTTTTATCCTTTGACTTGACAAAACCTGAAGATTTATAATATCTGGTGATTTTGAGAATTACAAAACAAGAACTCTTACAATTGCACTGGACTCAAATATAACTTGGTACATCAAGTTTTAAAGTTAATTTGGGAGTATCTCTCAAAATCAAAAAATGTGTCATCCCTTCAACTCAGTAATTCCTCTTCTAGGAATTTATCTTACAAAAATACTTGCATAGGTGCTCAGATAAGGTCTGGGCAAGACTGAGATGGTCAATGAATCATTCTTTATAATTATAACAAATTGGAAACAACCTAATTTGCCCATTTTCAATGAAAAGGTTTAATAAATTATTGGTATTTCCAGATAGTGCAATACTAGTCAGTCATTGAGAGAATCTCTAAGATCTCTAAGATTTACTATGTTCAAAACAAAGTTATGAATATATGTAACATGGTGCACTGAGCAAAATGTATTTGTGTATACATCTATGTATGTATGTATATTAAATTTTCCACCAACCTTTACTTCAGGCAATATGAGGAAAAGTAGGGCCACAACAGCAAATAAAATAAGCATGTCCTGCAATCCGCTTTCCTGTGCTTCCAATGCAGAAGGCAAGAAGGTAAGGCAGACAGTGAACAGAATTACAACAGAGTTCCTTTCCTTCCTTTTTTTTTTTTAGAGATAGAGTCTCACTGTGTTTCCCAGGCTGGTCTCAAACTCCTGGCCTCAAGTGAGCCTCCTGCCTCAGCCTCACAAAGTGCTGGGATTACAGGTGCAAGCCACACTGCCTGGCTGTGATCCTGCATAGGTATAGTAAAGATGCAAACAGTATTCTGATGAGTCCACCCCTAAATGGAAACAATCACAAGAAGATTGCTGAGTTACTCAAAGACTTAGGGGTCAGGGAGGAGAAGGGAGGTGATAGCGGAGCAGGGCTGAAAGAGGAGCATGGAGGAAAAGCCATGGAGTCCACAGGCAGGTCTGTCGGGCCAAGGATTGGGAGTGAAGGACTCTCCCATTTTACTTTACAAAATTCTTTACCATTTGAAGCATGTATCAAGAGGGTGCATTTATGCATTATGTTATCAAAATACTCATAATTGCCATCATACTATAAAAGTTAAGACTGGAGGGAAAAATAGAACTCAGGCACATAGGGCTCAAGATGCTAGCCCAGGAGCAAAAATGTGGTCTTATAGAGTTATCTGGATTTCCAGTTGTGAAAAGAAACAGATTTTATTATAACTTCAGGGCCAATCCATGAAGTGAAGGCAAGTTAAAGGAGGTCAAGGAATAAAAGAATGACTGCTCCCTAAGCAGAGCAGCCCTGAGCTGAGGACTGCCGGCTGAGCATTTTTATGGCAATTTCTTGATTATATGCTAAATGAGGGGTGGATTATTCATGAGTTTTCCAGGAAAGGGGTGGGCAATTCCCTTTGGAACTGAGGCTTCCTCCCCTTTTTAAACCAGTTTTTTAGACCATATAAGGTAGCTTCCTGAGGTTGGTTACCATGGCATCAGCAGGAGTGTCTCTGAGCATGCTAATGCCTTATAATTAGTGTATAATGAGCAGTGAAGAGGTGCAGAGGTCACGCTCTCACCATCTTGGTTTTTGTGGGTTTTGGCCGGCTTCTTTACTGTAACCTGTTTTATCAGCAAGGTCTTGATGACCTGTATGTTGTGCTGACCTCATGTCCCAACCTGTGACTAAGAATGCCTTAACCTCCTGGGAATGTAGCCCACTAGACCTCAGCATTATTTCACCCAGCCCTATTCAAGATGGAGTCGCTCTGGTTCCAATGCCTCTGACATTCTCCTTGTAGAAGTGAGAACAGAGTCTCAGTGGGATAAAGTAGCTTGTCCAAGATCATATCACTGGATGTGGACAAGTCAGGAATCCAACACAGATGTATAGAATCAGTACTGGATTGCATTTCTCATACACAAGGTAGGTTTCCATTGCAAATGTAACTTGTATCACAGAGGATCAATGTAGAGAACTCAGTACTTTGGTCTGGAAAGGACACAGATGTGTGGTTTTATGCAACCTATAAAATGTGTATCAAAGGTTCTAAGCACACAATCCTACATTCTGAGAAAGATGCCAGCAGGAGACTCAACTACCCTCTTGCAGAGTATGACCCCTCTGCAAAGACATTTTTACCCCAAAACACAGCTCCCTGGGATAATGAATATTTTGATTAAAACCCTCAGAAACCAACAGGCCTTGGAAGACTTTTCCCTAGCTTTCTGAAGATCAGAGGGACCCACCAAGAAGAATAACTGCTTTTTCCTTGTTATCTCATTTTCTCTTTCAAGAATATTTCCTTTTCCCATGTTATCTCGTTATCCATTTCAGGAAAGGAGAGGAAGAATGTAACCAGACCTCACCCAATCTTTTTACAAGATAATGGCTGTCTCTCAGATTCACTGAACTTCCAAAGAGAACCATTTACAAGTCGATCTCTGCCCCTTCCCCTCTTCCGTTCATTCTCTCAAGTACCCATTCATTTTTCCTTGGTTGTCATTTATCCCCCTCAACAGAATTATCTATATTCTTTCTCTCCCCTTCCTGTGAAAGTTTATATACGTGTGTGGGCCCCATTGGGAAATTGGGGAATTACTCTGTGATTCTCCCCAAGCACACGATTAAATAAATGTGTATGCCTTTTCTCTTCTTAATCTGACTTACTGAGAGTTGATTTTGTTTTTTAAACAAACCCTCCAAAGACAAGGGGTGAGCTTCCGCTTCACCCCCGCACCCTCTTCGCCCACCCTGCCTGGTGACTTTGTCAGGAGCAGAGTGCCAAGCTGGGGAAAAGGCTCTTAGCACACTATCATGCCTCGTTTGCTTTCCCTCCAGATCCGTGACCAGGTGCTGAGCAGGCAGAGGCAGGAATCGGGGCTGTTGCCTTCAGTTGCCCTGATGTGACTGAAGCGGAAAGGGGACCACGATGGAGGGAGGAGCCTCACGGGCTGGGCACGGGAAACGCGGTGGCACCGAGACACAAATCACCTGCACTCGCCCTTTAGGAAACAACATGCAAGCTTGAGTCCATCTGTTCTTTGTTGAATGGCCTCACGGTGGCCTGTGCTGTTTTCACAAGGCCTTGTATATGACACAAACCAACAGCATCGGTGACGGGAGCATCGCAGCAAGCACATGGTCAGTGGCGGGGTTCGACCCAGAAGCTGAAACCAGGCATTTCCCTAGTGCCCCTTTCCCAGCTCCACCAAGCTGTTAAGAAGATCCTTAGCTGGTACGGAAACTTAACACAGAAACATTTTCTGCCCAGGACACACGTTCACTCATTCATTCATTTTTCATCCAATAAAGAGGTGTCCTCAACCACATGGCAGGAATGGTGCCAGCACCGGGAATAAGGGCTTCAGGGGTCTCCGGTCTTCCCGCCTCAGAGGGCTGTGGCTTTTTCTCAGTTTTCCGCCCATGGGCCGCATGGAGCTCCTCGTTCCACCTTCCCGGCTGGCTCTTGAAGGAGGGCCTCTGTGACTCAGGTTATAAAACAAGCAGCCAATTCGGTAAGGGAGTCAAAGATCAATCAATCCAGAGGGGAGGGAATAAGCAAGAGTTAAAACTCCAGCCGCTGCTGCCTAAACGGATTCCACCCCCAACATGAAAGCGTGGGAGCTGTCCTTTCACGCTGCCTAATAAACCGCACTTGGCCTACTCTTCGGGTCCCCAAGTTTAATTTCAACGTAAACTCACCGCACCTCTGGGGCCCCTTTCCTCATTCTTCAGTTAGGAAAGCTAAGAACCTACAAGCCAGAGAATGGTTTCTGGTGCCATGGTGGTCTAGCGGTTAGGACTCCTGGCTTTCAGCCAGGCAGCCTGGGTTCTGGGTGTAAGAACCACGCAATCTGGCTGTTTTACTCCTCCGGTAACAGCAACAAAGGACAGGTGTAGTACACGCCCCACACCACTTACGCATGGCCTAGCAAGGGAGGCAGGAAATCAGCCTCAGACAGGCAGCAACACGCGTGGGCAAAACATAATGACGAGGGTAAATGGTACTCGATAGGAGGGGAACCCATAGCAGAAGATCCTAACTCCTGTTTTTTTTTGCGGGGGTCTGGATAGGGAAGAGTTGAGGTGAAGAGGAGAAAACAGCAAACACAGAAGCCTGGAAGCTAAAAAAATAATGGCATAGTCATAAATAATGACGATATTGTTATATAATACCTTAAAAATATCTCTAGATCAGTAGTAATAATCAGTTGAACTTTGTAGGCAATATAGAAAAGTCACAATCCTTACTGCTAATAAATATATTGTATTTAAATAACACTCTCATATTCCTGCTTTGAAAGACTAGACCATCCTAGGGTAGCCAGAGGAGGGAAGTTTGCTCTAGCTTCAGACAGGCTGTGCCATGTCCAAGGGTGCCAATTATATATATTGTATATATGTATGTATGCATGCATATGTATATATGTGTGTGTAATACGTATATGTGTTAAAACCCATTCGAGGCTTAACATCTGCCTGGGGCAACCCCAGATTCCACAGTCAACTAGATTCTTTTTCGAAAAGATTGCAGCCAAGACCCCCAGATCAGTCAACAATGAGCAAAATCCACATAATAAATATTTATGGAAAGTCTGTTCTACACAAGGATTAGTCCTTTCCAAGGATTTGCAGAGGACAATCAAACCAGACGCAGAATCTTGGAACTGATTCAAAACTAACAAGAGTTTTGAGGAGTCAAGAACTAAGACTGAGCTGACTAGAATTTTACCCTGCCTTCTCCTCTGGGTGGGTATCTTCAGGACAAAATGTTGCCTACATCATTCATTTACTTCCATGCTCCTGTTTGCCAACTGATCAACAAACAGTGAAGGATTTACTATGTGCCACCTACATATGTGCTAGGAGAGGACAACAAGAAGGAACAGGGTAGACCTAACTCCCCCGTCTGAAACTTACAAACTAGAGAACACAGACAATAAAGAAATCACATGCGTGATCAGTGCAGTGAAGGAGGACTGCAGGAACATATATCCGCAGGAACTAATCTGGTCACTGGGGAAAAGAAAGGGTCCTGGTTTTAATCAAGTAAATCAGATTCCCCCCAAATGTTTAACAGTATTAACACAAATAATGATTATGTTACAGTTAGTTCATTGTCTGTATATGATTCTCAGACAATGAGAATTATGACAAACAACTGACTGTTTCCAATTTTCCTCTAAATTTCATCATTTTGTATAAAAGTGCTTGAGGCTGACAATGTTTTTTCCTGTCTTTTTAGGCCGTCTTATTTCAGACTGCAAGTCAAAATTCCTAGGATGCCATTTTGACCACCCAGTTCTGAAAGTTTCTCTCCTTGACTGATTAGAGTTCATATCTGACACTAAAAATCTTCCCCACCATCTGTTTCCTCAGTTCTACAAAAAGGATTTCAGACCAAATTTTTGGTTTTCATTTTTTCCCAACTTTTAACATTTAAGAATTTGCCTTATACATGAAGAATGCAAACCTTCTAAAGCATCCCCTCCGATGAGAATGCTTGTAACCCTCCAACACAAACAGGATTAATCCCGGAAGACAATTACGACAGTCCAGTTATTACTCAGAACAACATGTGAACTCAGTGAAAATGGAGTCTTGGAAACTAAAAGAAGTTAAAAATAATTAACTAAATGGAAGGGAAAAATGCCTCGAGGAAGTAAAACTAAAGGCTCAAGTCATTTGCCAAAGACACGAAACTGCATAAATTTTGATGCAAAGTTATTAGTATAAAAGGTGAGCACAGGATTCCAAATTGTTTAATTGCAGATTTAAAAAAATAAGGCCTGTGCTGGGTGCGGTGGCTCACGCCTGTAATCCCAGCACTTTGGGAGGCCGAGATGTGTGGATCACGAGGTCAAGAGATCGAGACCATCCTCGTCAACATGGTGAAACCCCGTCTCTACTAAAAATACAAAAATTAGCTGGGCATGATGGCACATGCCTGTAATCCCAGCTACTCAGGAGACTGAGGCAGGAGAATTGCTTGAACCCGGGAGGCAGAAGTTGCAGTGAGCCGAGGTCGTGCCATTGCACTCCAGCCTGGGTAACAAGAGCAAAACTCCGTCAAAAAATTAAATAAATAAATAAGGCCTGGATGCCCCATCATTGTGGGATATTTAAAAATTCATCTGGATGCATTGTCTGAGGCAGGGTAGAAGAGAAAGTTAGCTTACTTATTTATTTCTTTTTCCTGTGAGAGTCCCTCACTCAGTGCCAAATCTCAACATATGCATCGGAGTGACACTTCAGAGCAATACACATGTAATGCACTAAGGTCTTTGACATTCTTTCATTGTTCCCTTCAATTATTCCATCAACCAGTTATTTTCATTGTTTTTTCTTATTTTGTTTTCCCCATTCATAGATCATCCCTTTTAAAATAATATATTCCAGAGACATGGGAATAAATTGGAAAGTATTTGGAACATAATAAGTACCCAGTTTTGTCTGCCTCTCATGGCTTTAGATTTTAATTTTATTGCTAGATTCAGGCAGACACTGATGCCCACATCTTTGAATGTGGAGCAGTTCAGCAAAGAAGTAGGGTTAGAGGAGGACTGCATTCTAGAGGCAGTGAGGATGCTTTCTCCTTCCAGGGCAGTAGACCAGAGGTGCTGACTGTGTCCACACTGGCTGCATTCTTCAGGATCTGCACTGGCCTTCATCATTCTTGGACACGAGAAAGACCCCTGCCAGAATGTCCCTGATGGAAGTTTGGCTGTAGTCACCATGCATCACCTCCCGTGGTGCCTGCCTATTTTCCATGGCTGATTCTTCAGCTCCTCTGGCAATTCTGTAAATTACCCCAAATCCTTTTAATAAAATCTCTTTATGATTAAACCAGCCAAAACTGGTTTTTATTGCTCGCTATCAAGTACCCTGAGTAAAAAAGGAAGATTTAGTAAACTCTCACACCATTAGCATTCTATTTCCTAGATGATGCCGAATGGTGCCCTAAATTTAAAACTTACTTATATTTCTTAGAAACCAAGAGTAAGAAGGAAAATGTAGCTGGACTCACTGTACTGCATAATTAGTCACATTCTCATACCAAATCTCATGTCACAGAAATTCACTTAATAATCCTGGAAAAATCCTTGACCTTAAACACTAATAAAAGAGGGACCTTTTGAGCTATTACATGCCTGGGTTGAGCTGGGTTGAGTTTTATTTATTTCTTTTGATTTACTGGAATCAGGTACAATTCAGTCCAGATTCACAGGATCTTCCACAAGCAAACCAACACCAAAGGAAAACTTAGTCTTTAATACTCTTGATTAATTTGTCATCACTTTTTTTCATTAAATTTCTGCTAAAGCAAAAATAGTAACTGAAATGGACCTTCATGAAATTCTCTTCATTTTACTCATTTTTTTCTTTCTTTCTTTTTGAGATGTAGTTTCACTCTTGTTGCCTAGGCTGGAGTGCAATGGCGCGATATCAGCTCACTGCAACCGCTGTCTCCCATGTTCAAGTGATTCTTCTGCCTCAGCCATCCGAGTAGCTGGGATTACAGGCATGCACCACCACACCGAGCTAATTTTGTATTTTTAGTAGAGACGAGGTTTCTCCACGTTGGTCAGGCTGGTCTCAAACTCCTGACCTCAAGTGATCTGCCTGCCTCAGCCTCCCAGAGTGCTGGGATTACAGGCGTGAGCCACCGCACCCAGCCCATTTTACTCATTATTAACTGAGGTGATCTGATGGAATGTATGCTCTCCCAGGAAGTTTGGATAGAAAAATCAAAATTATTCTACTGGTTTCAGTTCGGAAACACGCAGCTGTGAATAGCAGACACCCCTAACACTAACAAGAGTGTAGACTAGTTCTTCAGTGTACAATGCCATCAGGAGTCCAGGATGCTCCCAGCTTCCAGTGGTGCCATTCTTAGCAGACAGTTTTCCCCTCTGTGGTCATGGCTGCAAGGTGCCCTGCACTTGTAAATATCACCTTCACATTGCAAGCAGAAAGAATGTGCAGGGGGTGAAGGTCAGTGCCTTTTCTGGAGAATTCATTTTTTAACATGAAAATGAAACCCTCCTTGGGAACTTCTGCCTTTATTTTCTAATCCAGAACTGTGTCCATGATCCCAGTTAGCTGCAAGGCAGACTGGAAATTCAAGTATTTGCTTTCCAGAACCACATATAGGAAAAAACAAGGATGAATGAGCTAACACAAGTTTTCAGCAAGTGAATCCACAGTATCTGCCATTTCTCATGACACAACTTTTTCCATTTTGATTATGTGGATTGATGATTCCAAGGCCTTAATGGAAATGTAGCCAGGTTTTTTTTTATTTGTTTTTGTTGTTACTTACTTGGCCCATAGGTAAACTACATTAATCATAGTTCTCATTTTGAGGCACATAATCACCAACATTCCCCTTTAGCTAGTCATCTACTTTATTTTAGGTAATTGCCTATATTTGTTATCTATTGCTATATAACAAATTACATCTAAAGTTAGAAGCTTAAAAGAGTAAATATTATCTCTGAGAGTCAGGAATCAAGGTTGTGGCTTAGCTTAGTGTCTCTGCTTCAAGTCTCTGCCAAGGCTATATACAAAGTGTCAGCAAGGGCTGCAGTCTCATCTGAAGACTCAACTGGGGAAGATCTGTTTTCAAACTCACTTAACATGGTTGCAAGACTCAGTTGCACACTGGCTACTGGCCTCCTTCATTTCCTTGCCATGTGGGCCTCTCCACAGCCCAGCTCATAGCATGGTAGTTGACTTGCCACCAAGGAAGCTAGCAAATGGGAAAGAGAGAAAGAGACCAAGATGGGAAGCACAAACTCTTTGTAACCTCATCTTGGAAATGACATCTTATCTCCTTTGTCATATTCTATGCATTAGGCAGTAGGTTCAGACAGGCACTAGGTCCAGCCCATGTTCAAAGGGAGAGGATTTCAGGAAGTTGTAAATACAGTGGGCAGGGTTTAGTGGGAAGCCATTTTAGAGGTTGCCTACCACATTATCTGCATAATTTGGCATCAATTAGCTGTTATTATCAAACTTAAACTTGGGCTCTACTCTGAGTAACTCATATGTTAACTGACTATAACTTGGATACACTGAGAAAAATGTAGTATTATAGTTGAAAATTGGTTTAAGAAAATATTATTTTAAATTCTAAGCTCAGTTAAATTTTGCTAAAATAATTCTTCGAAAATCTACTAACTAGATTGACCCTAGTCCTTTTTCTAATCTCTAAACTGTAGGAATTATTTGTTACAATAATTCTTGAGAAATTTTAGAAATGTTGTTGCTATGAATAATCTTATTTTTATTATATTATATTTATATTTTCAAATTTAACACTGGTTTGATGTACATTTAACAATGTAAATGATTTTAGATGTCTATCCTGTATTAAACAACTTTGCTCAGTTTTATCATTACTAAATTTTTCTTTTGATTTTGCTTGGTTTTCTATTTAGAAGGTCCTATTACCTGTAAATAAATAAGACTGTTTTTGCAACCCTTCTGATCCTTATGCATCTTATTTTTTTCATATTATTTTGCTTTAGCAAATACCTCTCATGTTATGTTAAACATTTATAGTAAATAGGGTCCATCTTTTTTTTCCTTTTCCCATTTTTTAAGTCAGTGAACTTATGGTATCTATCATGCCTCATAACAAAACTTTTTCTTTTTGATCATGTGGATTGATGGCCAGATTTAGTGGAAATGTGGCCAGATTTTTTGTTGTTATTTACTTGGCCCATGAGTAAACTAAACAACTAAGTAAACTACAGCTTTTCCAATGACTGTGATTGTTACTTTAATAGAATATCTGTTATTAAAATATTATATTCTTTGGGAAAAATATATTCAATTATTATAAATTTTCACACATTATTAGATTTAATTGCATTTGGAAGAATTCTCTTGTATAAGATCAAGATGATCTGTTCCTCTAAAGTTAGGTAGAACGCATACTTAAGATCATCTGGTGTTGGAGCTGTTTTGGGGGAGAAGTCTTTAATTACCTTTAAATTTTTTCCCTGATGATTGTCTCATTCAAGGTTTTCACTTAATCCTGTAACCATTTTGGTATTACATATAACTACAGAAATTCATCAATTTCATCTAAGTTCTCCAATGTTTAACCCTTCTGTTGTTCATGATATACTTTTATCATACGTTGATGTCCATGTTATTCAAGGTCACTTGCAGATTCTTTAAAAGTATCTTTTTGTTATTGATCTCTGATGTTTTATGCTTTTGATTTTATTAAATTTGAGACTATCAATAAATATTTACTACGTGCATGTATATTCTATGTTTTGGAATGTAAAATTCTATATGCATTTATTGGTTTGAGCTTCTCAATCAGAGAGTTTTATTCAAATCTTCTAAATCGTTCCTCTTAATTTTTTGCCTTTTGGATCAGTTTGTCATCTTGAAAGTGTGTGCAAAACTCCAATTGCAATTGTTCATTTATGTACCTTTTTCTCATAATTTATCTTTCTTCATACAGGTGGATGTACATATTTCAGATCATTTTCTTTTTTATTTCCTCTTTCTTTATATGTATGTGTATATATACACGTATATATAACAACTTATAACTTGTTATTAAAACTGATAATAAAAATTGATGTCTCATATATTTTTAACTAGCTATTTTCTTTTAAATATCTCTAGTAGACAATGTGTGCCAGCATCTTACTTCCTGAGAGTCTCTGTGATTTGATGTACATGTTTAACCTATTTACATTTGCTTAGCTTACTGTCATATTCTGATTTATTTTTGTCATCCTGTTGCATATTTTCTACGTATCAGCCTTTCTTCTTGTTTATTTTTTCTCCCTTCTTGCACTGTATTGATTAGACCATTTTTTCTTCTGATTTGAAAGCCAAACTTTAATGTCTATCTTTCAGTTGGTTTCTGCTAATATTTTAAATCTCATACTTAATTTTTTAAGACTCATTATTATTTATTTCTTCCCTATGCATAAGACAAGCACCTGAGCATACTGTCAGAATCCTCTGATTTCTGCATGTTCCTTATCATGAACATAGATTGGTATAATCTGGAATATCTTATCTGTATTACTACAGGGTTCTGCTGTACAATGTAGTAGCCAGTAACCAAATATGGCTATTCAAATTTAAATTTATTAAGATTAAATAAAATTTAAAACTCAGTTCCTTGGCCACACTAGCCACATTTTCCATCTTAAGAGCCACACATGGCTAAGGTCTACCATATTGAACAGTACAAACAGAATATCTCCATCAAGAGAGAAAGGCCCATTGGAGAACCCTCTTATACACATATACAAATAATCACACAAAATATTTCTTTTTTGCCACTGCTTATTTGGTTGACCTTAAACTTTCTTTTTGGAATTATTTGTTTTCTCTGTAGAAGTACCCCCTGTAAAATGTTTTCTGTAAGATTTTATGTGTCCTTGCCTTGTACATGTATCTTGAAATGCCTTTTATTCAAGCTAGTGTTTAAATAATAGTATATCTGTATATAAAACTCTAGGTTTAAGGTTATTTTTCTTCAATATTTTTTAAATGTCACTTCAATATTCCAGTGTTGCCATTCAAAAATTTGACGCCAATTACCTTAATTTACAGTGAAATGCTATTTCTTATTCGGATGCTTTGAGAATTTTGCCTTTGCCATTTTAAATTAAGTTTAATGTGTCAAGAGTTGAGGTTTTCCTTATCAATGTGGTCTGTTGCTTTATGGGCCCTTTTGATCTGACTTTCTTTCTTTACTTCTCAATTACATCTCAACAATAACAAAAATAATTCTATACTCTACTTAGCTTTATCTAGTAAATCAAAATTGACCTTTCTACTTTACTTTTTATTTATTTTAGTTTTTAGATATTTTCCATCTTTTATGCCTTTATTTAAACTTCTGGGAAATTCTTCCAACCAGATTCATCTTACTGATTTATTCTTTGTCTGTATCCATTTTGCTATTATATGCTTTATTCTCATCCTCATTTCATTCTTCGTCTTCACTGATTATTCCTGCTTCATATTTGCAATATCCTCTCCTGCTTTCTGAAGATATTTAGCTTATTTATTTCAAATTCTTGTTTTATCTGGGCCATTAATTCAGCTCTGTCTGATAAGATTCTTCGGTATCTATTTTTCTTTTAAGGGGCCAGTAGTCCTTCTCAGATATATTTTGTTTTCTCTTCCTATGAGCTCATATTCTGCTATGACTACGGACTATCTCAGCTAGTAGTACTCATTTAGGAGTAGAGATGGAAGCTTAGAACTAGCATGTGCTCTCCTGCTCCTCTCTTTAGAAAATATGGAAATGACTTAAAGGAAAGCAGCTTTATTACTGCAAATCTGGAATGCTCTATTTCTACCTCAGTTCCCAACACTGTCACCCACTGAACTTCCCATTTCTTCTGCCCAGGCACTGCTCTTTCTGGGCTCTGCTTTCTTCTGTGGTAATTATCTTGTCATTAGCAAAGAGGAAGCCAGCCTTCCCATGTGAAATGGTGGTGTCCAAGGTTCCTCTCCAGCACTCTCAGGTCACCTGCCTCATCCACATGTGCAGGCCTGGGCTGCTGTGCGTCCTCACCTGCAGGGACTGGGGAAAACAGTGCTCCCTCCAAGGCAACATAGGATGGAAACCTTAGGACAACTAGAAAGCTACTTCCCACAGTGTCCCCTCATTAGTGACAGCTGGTTCTCTTCAGGTCTGGGCTGCCACTCACTCCCAGAAAATGACCTAACACCCTTTGTTACCACAAGAGTTGTACTGATTCTGTTAGCAACCATCCTCTCAGTTGCTTACGTAGCATTTTAGGTTGAGTTTAAGGAAGGGGCTCAGGCTTTCCCAAGCTCATGTGCTGTCTTGTCCAGAAGTCTCAGTACATGAGTCAAAGTTTATACTCATCTGATTCAAATATGGCCATAGGCCTATGTCAGTAAAGAACAAGTGATGACTTCATGTGACAAAGTTCCAGGAAATAAAGCACTCCACAACCTGGAGGGAAACTTACTTATCCCCAAATCCACTGAAAACTAGACCAGGAACAATGCCACTTGGAAAAAGTCTAAAATGGCTTATCAATTCCTGGTCTCCACTATTAGATTTTGAAAGCAAAAGAATTGGCAATTTTCCCCAATTATAAATACAGACTACTATTGCACCTCCTCAGAAAATAATTTCATGCCTTTACCATCAAGATGGTAGAAATAAATTACTGGCAATTGAAGACAGGAGTCATAATCACTAAATCAGCAGCAAAGTTTTATACTTTCACTAAGCAGTTTCAACCAATGTTTATGTACCAGGCAGATGTTTTGTACTGAGTATGTTTTCCTACATATTTTTGGCAGTCAGCCTGAGAAGTGTCGTCAGAGATAAAGAAAGTTGAAAAGAAATTGTGACTTGTCCAAGGTCACGCAGGTAGTAAACGCTGGAGATGCTGACGTCCAGGTGGAATTCTCTTTCATCCTGACTTTCTTGCATTTTGTTGTGTAAATGACTCTGATATACACATCATAAGATCAGCATAATTGCTCAGGAAATATTTATATCTGTCAAAAAGCTGTCTTTTGGATGCACACCTGGAATCCATGTGTTTTGGCTTAATGTTTTATTCATTTCTTTTTTGTCCTGAAAGGGTTTTTTTAACCTACATATCACTGCAGAAACATATTGCTACCTCTCTGGGAGTAAACGTGTGCTTTCAGCAGGAGTTCATACAAAGGGAGCATCTGGGCTCTGTGATTTCTCCCATGTGGGCATTCTTCATTAATCTTTTATTTACGAAATAAATAAAAACCTTTTCTATAGCTTAGATATTGGAACAGGAACTAGGGTGAATCTAGTTAGTAGCTTTCAATGAATTATTTTAGCAAAACTTAACTGAGCTCAGAATTTAAAAAAAATCTTATCTTAACCCAGTTTTCAACTATTAGATCATATTTATTTAGTGTATCCAAGTTATAGCCAGGTAATAAATGAGTTAATCAGAGTAAAGCCAAGAATAGGTCTCCTAATATCTAATGAATCAAAATAGAAAAACACATGATTACATATTTTGCATGTTCAAATGTTAAGGTGAGAGTTTTTCATCTGAAACAAAAATGTACCTCAGAAAAGAGCAAACCGTCTTCCATTTGTGATCTTACAAAATGATTTACCTCAAAGGATGCCGTCTCAGTTGCTTTATTATGAACAATAAAACATGGTTTCTGAAAGACAAACCCTGAAATGACGTCAGTCTTTGCTAGTCGACTCTTGCTTATAAAAGTTCCCCTTCAGAATTTACTAAACAGATATAATCATTATTCCCGGAGGTATTTAACCTGACAAATACAAGTGAATGTGGCAAACAGACATGTAAAAAGATGAATGAACAAGTAATTCTTAATGCTGTGTGAGTGGGCGCCTACAGCATGGGATTCAGTTTCCAATGACATCATCACGTATCGTGGAACAAACTACTACTTCTCAAAAAATCACTGGATTATGACGTGGGAAGAATTTCATAGGAGAGAGCTCCAAAAAGTAGTTCTGATGACGATGAAGATCCCCTATTTATAGATGCATGTGATGAGCTGAACTGAATTGTTTTACCAAAGTTAGAAGTCGAAAAAAAATACTGTTCAATTATATTAGATAATAAAGGAATTTTAAATTATAGATATAACTAAATTTATTAAATTTATTATCTAAATCTCAATATTCATATATTCAACATGCCCTAGAAAAAAATTCAGGAATTTCTCATCATACGATGAGAAATTATATTCATATGATGATGTTTTATATTCAAGGTCAGCTAATATTTGGGCATCTGCACTAAATCTCCAAATTTCTGCCATATCTCAAGTCACGGAGCAGAGCCCAGCAAAAGAAGCCATCGGGCCACCTGCCCCAGAAGCAGTAGTTAGTTACTTATTCTGAGAGCTCATGAGGGAGACTAATCAGACAGAGGGCATGCTGCAGGTTTCAAGTCAACACCTCCGGTTGGTTCACATGACTGAACAAACGTATTGGCAATGTTAATAATGGAGCTCTAAATAAGATCATCTTAACTAAATTTAAATAAAGAGAATGAACATCAAACCAGTGGTCATGCAAAGTATGCTGTTATTTCTCACTGGGTATGTAAATTTCTTCAGGAGCAAAAAAAGATCATTAGACAACAAGATCCTTTCCATTTAGGGAGAACATGAAAATCTAGATTAGAAGGCAGGTAGGAAATCTCACCTCTCTCTCAAAGTCCGCAACTGACAGAATAAAGATGAGACTCCCAAGTGTGATGTGCACCATGTTATAAAAACGGAAATTGATCATCAAGGCTGTTAGATGAACACTGATGACAAAAACATCACTAAAACTGCCGGCTAATATTTAATGGCCAACGAAATAAAGTCTAAAATCAACTTTATAAAATTGGATCCACCGGCACAACTTGATCCAATTCCCTTCAACCTTTCCAGCTTTTCTCAGCAAAAATCAGACCTTAACTTAGACCAGGGTTTCCTAACTGTGACACTATTGACACTGTGGGGCCAATAATTCTTAGGTGTTAGGGGCTGTCCTGTGCCTTGTAGGATATTTAGCTGCATGACTGGCATCTACCCACTACATGCCAGAGCATCCCCCTCCTGAGCTGTGACAATCCCAATTATCTGTAGCTATTGTTAAATGTCCCCTGGGAAGTAAAATCACACTTGGTTGAGAATTGACCTAGACATTGTACGTCAACATGAAAATGTCCGTTATGGGGCTGCTACTATATTTTCTGGCTAATGAATTCTGAAGAAGAAAAGTATGGGACATGGGGAGAAGGCTGGCATGAGGAAGGCTAGCAATGGGAGTGAAGATGGTAGGGGCAATTACAGACGGCCTCTCCTTCTCCCCTCTCCCTTATGGTCTTGTAAAGCCTTCTGCAGAAAGAGAAACTGAGTCAGCTTTAGTTCTAAGCAACAAACTAGTTCACCCCAACACTGCACTCACCGGGGCCTTGGCGTATTCCTGCATTTGGCCTCACAGCATTTCTGAGTGGCTGCATCCTCAATGCGACCCAAGAGCTCTGGAGTCCGCTGGAGAAGCAGGGCTGAGCTGCCCTTCCGTCCCCCTGCTCTGCTAACCATGGACCCGTGTTCCCTCCCTCGAAGGTCTCCAGTCAGACATCTCTAAATAGGACACAATCACTGCTGCAGCTGCCCTTTCCTCACATACAGGCCAACAATTATTAAGACGTCCTTCTATGAACCTATGTCTCTCAAACACTCTTACATATTCCCAGCAATCAGAAAACTACCGTCCTTAGGAAACAGAATTACAGCACAGGTCCTATGTTTGGTGATAATGAACTTCACGTGTTATTTATCCAGGTGTTAAGGAAACAGAATCAATGTCACATGGACTTTATCAGTTCTGTTGGCCTTTTCTTTTCCGAGTTCACAAAATTGAAAGCTGTTTAATTAAAATCAAGTGGTCTGAGCTAACCTCCCTCTTCCGTCTCATCTGTGGAGTATTTGCTTCCAGATAATCCTCAGGCTGTTGCAATGTTTCTGGGCTGACACTGGACCAGTTCACCCACTGCAATGCCAGACACAGACACAAGCAACACTTTTCGTTGTCTCTTTGATAGGAGAGGCCTGACTTTTCCCCAGCTTTCCATTTTAAGAGAGGATTTCTTGTCTACATCCTTTCTCTCTTTCACCGGCAAAATACATCTAAGAAAGTGCCAGTTCCTGTGTTTCTGCTGCCTATCTTTTTCAGAAAATTACTAATGTTAAGTTTGTACATTGTAATTTTGCAAGTAAGGTAGGGTAAAGGCTTGACAACAAATGTGACTTCTTTCTTCCTGCCTCTCTTCCCTTTCCGAGTGAAGAACACATCAGATTACAAGCTCCTTGAAGCCCAGTGCCAGGTCTTCCTTCTCTGTGTCCCCCGTGATGCCCAATTCACTGTGGTGGACGTAACAAAAATGCAATATGAGATTTTTGGATCGAGCTGAATTTTATTTCTAAAGGCAAGTTTGGCTGGTCCTGTTCTCCTTCTCCCAGAGATGTCTTCCTGCCATCAGCTCCGTTGCTGAACACGCAGCCACTGACTGGCTTTGTCACGAGGGCTGCTGAGTGGCTGGTCATTTTCAAAAGTGGACACTTGTCCCTCAGGGCCAGAGCTGGATCACCACGCAATTTCACAGACTTCTGCCAGGCACCGAGACGCTAACTCTGAGTCATGATCAACATGAGCAGGAATCTTCCTGGCAGTTTAGTAGCAAAGAAGCTAAATCCCACATTTGTTGTTTTATTGGCCCCTTGGACTTTGGGAGTTCTCCATATCCTTCTACGATCCTTTAAAGGATCAATAATTCTTAGATGTTGGGGGCTGTCCCGTCCTTCCCACAGAACAACACTGCATCATTTTTCAGACGGCTAGAAAGTGACAGGAACAGCAAGAACTGCCTTTCCCAGTGACTTAAATTTGCTACCACTATAGAGACTGGCCAAAGTCGCACCTGCTAAATGAGACAGTCACAGCTGTTCTGTATCCAGGAAAACCCCAAATGATTCCATAGCTGATATTTCACTGTACTTGAAGACAGTCAGAGACTTTTGTGTTTTTCTCTCATTAACTCAGACTTTGAGCTTCTCTCCTCTTTTATTTTGATGAACCAACCTCATTATTTATATGAACGTTGCATTATGCTTTTTAGCCATTAAACCCGTTATTATAAACCCACACAAAAATCCCATATGACAGATTGGAATTACGCCTATTTCAGAGAAGACAGAATGCATGCAAGCCTTTTAAGGATTTTAGAAATACACAAACCAGGTAGAAAGGCAATTTCATGGGCTAGAATTTCGTGACCCAGTAAATACGAATTTACTGGGTGCAGCATCCTATGAGGTATTTTAATACCAAAAACTGATGATAAACCAAGTTCCTTCCTGAAGATCCCTGATGCTGATTCTGTATAGATTCTATAATGTTGCATTTATTTAATTCCCCTATCACTTCCCAAATTGACTCACAAGGGATCCATTCATTCACTGCAAGCCAGAAGGAGCACCATCTGGCCTGGCGTGAGATGGCTAAAAATCTGAGGACTGAGTAGCGTTGCTAATTCTTTATTCTGTGTTGATCATTTTATATACGGTCCCTATACAAGATAATACCATGTGTTCTGGAGTTCATTTATTTGCAGTGTTATGTAATATTCAATTGATTTAACATAATGCCCCTTGAAGAGTAACCAAGGACCAAGAATGATATATGCCAAGTCTGACTTTAATTTTTAGAGCAGCATTACGCTGGAGTAAATTACCCTGAGGGGCTGGGCAGCAACAGGTCTCACTTCCACACTGCTGGCGGGAGTGTGGGCACACACAACTCTTTTGGGAAACTATTTAGCATTATCTAAGAAATCTGATGACCCACATACACTGCAGCCCAAATATTCCACTCCTGGGAACATGTTCTTGAGAGAGATCCCCAAGTACACCAAGGAGACACGTCCAAAATGTTCACAGCTGCATTATTTTTGATAGGAAAAAAGGAAATAATACCAATCTCCATTGGCAAGGGAATGGATAATTTGGTTGTGCATTAAAAAGAACCCCTGCCCAGCCATGTTCATGGGAAAACAGATTTGACTGTGGCCTGACACTGAGCCTGCTTGAGCCTCTACCACTCATCCTAGACTTGTAGAGAACTGGGCCAGCTTTAATGCCCACCGAAGAGACATAGGCTGTAGTGATGACCCTTGCCAAGAGTGACTTCTCAGTTCCTTCTCACAGTCAATCCAAAAGTGCATTTCACAGTCTCACTGTATTTGGAAGGAGCTTTCAGAGAGACTCACTGATTTTACTCCAGGGTAATGCTGCTGTAAAAATTAAACTCACACTTGGCATATATTGTTCTTGGTCCTTGGTTACTCTTCAAGGGGTATTACATTAAATTAATTGAATATTATATAACACTGCAAACAAGTGAACTTCAGAACACATGATATTATCTTGTTTAGGGACTGTATATAAAATGATCAACACAGAATAAAGAATGAGCAACGCTACTCAGTCCTCAGATTTTCAGCCATCTCAGGCCAGGCCAGACCCGTGAGTGAAGGAGTTTTCTGGGACGCTCCAATTATAGTTTCCTCTATGTAAAGCCAGGACACTAATTATTATAATATAGGACTGTTTTGAAGACACAATAATTTACTCTACGTAAGTATCCTACAAAATACGTTGCACATAGTTGGCTACTCAGTAAATGACAGGTAAGTGGCAGCATGATGAGAAACCAAAGGCGCATGTGTATACAGGGAATTTCATACATTGGGTCTTATTTTTCAAGTTGTGAGCAGTCTACCTGGATCAAAAACACCTGGGATGCTTCTTAACAATGCAGTTCTGGGCCTCACCCAAAACCTAGAGTTAAAACCTCTACAGTGACAGGAAATATGCATTTTTTTTTTTTTTTTTTTTTTTTTTTTTTTTTTTTTTTTGAGACGGAGTTTCGCTCTTGTTACCCAGGCTGGAGTGCAATGGCGCGATCTCGGCTCACCGCAACCTCCGCCTCCTGGGTTCAGGCAATTCTCCTGCCTCAGCCTCCTGAGTAGCTGGGATTACAGGCACGCACCACCATGCCCAGCTAATTTTTTTGTATTAGTAGAGACGGGGTTTCACCATGTTGACCAGGATGGTCTCGATCTGTTGACCTCGTGATCCACCCGCCTCGGCCTCCCAAAGTGCTGGGATTACAGACTTGAGCCACCGCGCCCGGCCGGAAATATGCATTTTAATACACAATCCAGGTGATTCTTTGACATTAAAAAATTAAAAACCACAAGCTTAGAGATTCAACTTCAGGCATCTATGAAGTAGCCTGAAAGAGGACATAAAAAGACTAAAATGACATTTTTCCCAGTAATAGAAAAAACAATCTTATAATTTGGAATCAAAGAGGAGCCCAAATAGCCAAAGTAATCCTGAGCAAAAAGAACAAAGCTGAAAGCGTCACACTACCTGACTTCAAAATATGCTATAAAGCTACAGCAAACAGAACAGCATGGTATTCCACATAGGCCAGTGGAACAAAACAGAGAACCCAGAACTAAATCCATGTATTTACAGCCAACTGACTTTCAACAAAGGCATCAAGAATATACATTGGGGAAAAGATATCCTGTCCAACAAATGGTGCTGGAAAAACTGGATGTCCATATGCAGAAGAGTGAAACTATACCTCTATCTCTCACCATATGCTGAAATCAACTCAAAATGAATTAAAAACTTAAATATAAGACCCAACAGTATAAAATTACTAGAAACACACACACACACACACACACACACACACACATTTAAGGACATTGATTTAGGCAAAGATTTTATGGCTAAGACCTTAAAAGTACAGGAAACAAAAAATAGACAAACAGAACTATATTAAACTAAAAGCTTCTGCACAGCAAAGGAAACAACCAACAGAGTGAAGATACAACCTCTTGAGTGAAAGAAAATATATGCAAACTATTCATCTGACAAAGGTCTAATATCCAAATATACAACAAACTCAACAGCAAAACAACAAATAATCCCACTAAAAATGGGCAAAGGATCTAAATACACGTCTTTAAAAAAGACATACAAATGACAAACAGGTATACGAAAAAATGCCCAAAATCACTAGTCATCAGGAAAATGGAAATCAAAGCCACAATGAGAGATTGTCTTGCCCCAGGAAGATTGGCGACTACAAGAAGCCAAAAATTAGATGCTGGCAAGGATGCTGTTGGTGAGGTTGTAAATTAGTACAGTCATTATGTAAAATAGCATGGAGATTTCTCAAAAAAACTAAAACTATGATACAATATAGCAATTTCATTAGTGTGCAATTTATCCAAAGGAAAGGAAATCAGTATAAGAAAGGGATACCTGTGCCCACATATTTATTACAGCACTATTCACAACAGCAAAGACATAGAATCAACCTAAGTGTCCATCAACGAACAAATGGATAAAGAAAATGTAATATACATACACAATGGAATATTACGCACCTATAAAAAAGAATGAAATCCTGTCATTTTCAGCAACATGGATGCAACTGGAGCTTGTTATGTTCAGAGAAATAGGCTAGGCCCAGAAAGACAAATATCACATGTTCTTACTTATATGTGGAAGCAAAAAAGAGGATATCATGGAGGTGGAGAGTAGAATGACACTTACCAGAAGCTGGGAAAGGGAGTAGAAGGAAAAGTGAAGAGAGGCTGGTTAAGGGGTACAGACATACAGTCAGACAGAAGAAAGACACTCTATCATCCACTAACACAGTAGGGGGACTATATTTAACAATAATATATTGTATGTTTCAAAATAGTTGGAAGAGAAAATATGAAATATTCCCAACACAAAGAAATGATAAATGCTCAGGGAGAAGGTTATCCTAAATACCCTGATCATTACACATACTATGCATGTATCAAAATATCCCATGTCCATGTAAATATGTACAAATATTATCAATCAATTTTTAAAAACAGTGGGAATTAGGGCAACTGAAGCTGCCCGAGTAATGATTAACAGGAGTAAGTCCCAGGAGCACCTGAGATTTAATTAATAATAATTAACTGTGCATGCCGCTTGCATACCTGCTATATGGTAAATATAATAGCTCATTGTTTGATTTCTAATAAAACCCTTGAATGATGTGCTACTCCTATATTTACAGGTAGGGACACAGTGGCTCAGAGACCTTAAGCGACTGCCCAAGGACATATAGGTAATAAGCACTAACTTGCTATTTAAAGATATGAGGCATAAAAATCACAGGGCTGTTACAGGTGAAACAGGCCTATACAGTCATGCACCACATAACAACATTTTGGCCAGCAGTGGATCGCCACAGGATGGGGTCCCATAAGATAATATTGTATTTTTACTGTACCTTTTCTATGTTTAGATACATTTAGATACACAAACACTTACCACCGCGTTACAGTATTCAGCACAGCAACAGGCTGTACAGCTTTGTAGCCCAGGATCTACAGGCTGTGCCACACAGCCTCAGTGCCTAGTAGGCAGTGCCATCTGGGTTTCTGTAAGCGTACTCTGTGATGTTTGCGTGACAAAATCGCCGAATGACACATTTCTCAGAGTGTTCCTGTTAAGCGGCACATAACTGTATCTACAACTATGTATGCCCTAAAGGGCCACTAGTTAGCATCAATACCTGTAAGCCAAGAGGTATCAGCAGGGAATTCTTTCCTTCCTACAACTATTCTCCTTAGAGCTGTAATAGTTGAACAAGCTATCCTCTTATTTTCAGAAGGCTACAACTACAAGGGACTGAAGAAACTAACACGACATTTGCATTTAAAAAGACAGCAATACTTGGCCATGGCTCTCTCCAAACCACTTGGAATGGTGTTTCCAGTTGTCTGATTAGCAGGGCAGGTGGTTTGTCTTCCACTGCCAGGACTCACTGAGTGTCTGATGCTATCATCCCAGCACCCGACGCAGCACCGTTTCAGACACCGTCACTATCCCATGCTTGGACCCAGAAGCAGCCTCAGCTCCCATCACAGGTCCAATCTGGATGTGGTAGGGTACGAAAGGGAAGTGAGCAAAATTATGAAAATCCTGATGGAGACCCCTGAGGCAGAAGATGCCACAGCTAATGTCTGCCCACCTGTGGCTTCCCACTTAACCCTGGGCTCCGCTGCCAACCTGTGGCCTGAGATGGGACAACAGGGAGCACGGGAAGCCCCTCTCCGTTTGGAGATTGCCATCAGTCCCCAGCTACAGACAGCCCTGACCTGTGTCTATCTGTAGACACAGTAGGATCTCACCCAGTACTAGGAAAGGGTGATGTCAATTTGGAAGAGGAAGGCTGCAAAAATGCAGCAGCAGCCAAACATCTCCTGAGAGCAATTAACCTCAAAATCATTTGTAAGCTGGACACTTCCTGTTCTAAGATGTACAAAACAAGCAATTCCAGGGATCTCATTGGAGACAGGAAAAGTGTATATTCTGAGATCTTCCCAAATACTTCAACCCTCGCCCAAGACATGCTCCGCTTGATGAGCATGACTTCCTGTAGCTGCTGGTTTTCTCACTGGCCTCCCTGAAGCGCCCTCAGTCTGGCCTCGCCTCACAGCCATGCATTTCAAAGACTAATGAGGTTCCTAATCGGATTTCTCCACCAGCTGAGCTCTGACTTTGCTTTGAGGAAAATGCTGCCTTTGCAGCCACCAACACAGTCTCTAGACTATATATTTAGCCTGTAGATTGAGTAGTTAGTGTACAAACATGTTTTTATCATCCATAAGCATTCCCAAAATAAGTGCCTCTGGGGACGGAATGGCAGTCCAATAGATTCCAGTGCCTAATGTGCTTTGAAATTTTCTTATCACAGAAAAGAAATCACAGGGCTCTCTTTTTCCCATGCTCAAGATATCTTTTTGGTGACTTCACATTCTATAAGCTATTTTTAGTGGTTAAATACTCTCTTCTTAAGAGCAAAGCTGCCTCTGTCCATTTGTGGTCTGGGAATAAAAAGAATCTCAAAATATCGACAAAGTGTACAGCCCTATTCTATTGATCTTGTCTGGCTAGAAATTACCTAAATATTTCATCAGAGCAGAAAATGCACCTGGCACCTTAAAATACTGGCATAACAGTAGTTCCATAAGAAACTGGATTTTTTTTAGGGGAAAAAAGGCATCTCAAAATTTGTTAGTGTTCAAAAATTTTTTGAACATTTTCAAACTGGAAATGATCAATAATTATTACTTTTTAAAAACTCAAAATCCTAAAATGTAAATATCAAAACTAAAAATGTTCCAATTAACTTAGAGTTTTTTAAGGATGGGAGAGGTATGAAGAAGGGTGAGATTATACATAGGATGGGATCGATTTTGGAGTTTTATTGCAAAAGTGTATACCAGTGAAATCACGTTTTAAAAAACTTTTTAAAGCCTTTTTTACTGTAAGACACTCCCCTTTGATATCCCTAATCTCATGTGCAAAAATTGCTTCATAAGCCTGGGTGTGGTTACACACACCTGTAATCCCAGCTACTCGGGAGGTTGCCTGATGGCGCCACTGCACTCCAGCCTGGGGGACAGAGCGGGACTCCTGGTGGGGCCGGGGGGCGGGGGGGAGGGAGAACATTTTTAAGACAATAAAATTTGTCTTTCTTTTATTTGCCATATCTATTTTTACAACCAGAAGAAAGCCAAATTGTGTTTTAGGGAAAGAAAAAAAAATGTCGTACAGACAGGACTCTTTGCCAACCAGATTACAACAGTGTATCAATTATATCTGAGATTCTGCATAGCTAGTTCTTTTTTTTTTTGAGACGGAGTTTCGCTCTTGTTACGCAGGCTGGAGTGCAATGGCGCAATCTCGGCTCACCGCAACCTCCGCCTCCTGGGTTCAGGCAATTCTCCTGCCTCAGCCTCCTGAGTAGCTGGGATTACAGGCACGCCCGACCATGCCCAGCTAATTTTTTGTATTTTTAGTAGAGACGGGGTTTCACCATGTTGACCAGGATGGCCTTGATCTGTTGACCTCGTGATCCACCCACCTCGGCCTCTCAAAGTGCTGGGATTACAGACGTGAGCCACCGCGCCGGGCCATAGCCAGTTCTTAAAACACTAGTTTGGACCCTTAATCCTCCAGCAAGAATTCCACATGCATCCGTATTGCCTGCTCACTGCAAAGCAGCACATCTCTGCTGAAAAATGCTCACATCCCCTCCTCTCTGTTCGCTCAAAGACAAAACAGGGACTTCCGGGCAGTTTTTCTAGGTTGAATGTGATAGTTTGTTCCTTCCGTTTAACTTCAATTTTGTCTCTGGAAAAATACCTAAGCAAACTGAGTGCTTTTTTTTTTTTTTTTTTCCCAAATAAGGAACTTGAATGAATGGGGGCCAGGAGGCTGATCCCTCAAGACCACGGAGAAAGGAGGAGGTAAAGGCGTCCAGAGAGAAGTGTGGTGGACTCCGCAGAGCCGTCCCGAGGGACAGGCCAACTCAGGCCTAACCCAGGCCCAGTTCGGGTCAGTGTCAGGGCCCGCAGCATGCTTATTAGATGGCGGAGGAAGGCAGCAGGAGTACACGTGGCAAGGGATCCTGGCGTCTAGGTGGGTAAAAAGAGCAAAATGCTCTGAAGACAGACACGAAGGGCTGTGGGTATCAGGCCCAGCCCCACCTGCCCGAGGCTGACTCCCTGTGCCCACGGCCTGCCTGCAGCCGGACAGAACCTGGAATCACGGCGGCAAATTCCACCCGCAAGTGCCTGGGCGACCTCCCATCCCGTCAGCGCTGCTGAGTGGGATCTACAGCTTCTGGCATAGTCAGTGGCTTCAGCTGGGAGGGGCAGATAAACACTGCAGAAAATCACTTACTTGCATCCATAACTCTTCCAGATTCTTTAAATTATCTCATTTAGCCATTAAATTATTTTGGTTAGACAGTAATTGTATTCTCTCATTAGCAAAGTGGGAGGTTTAACTTTTTGCATTTCGTAAGCCTGGAAAAAAATGCAGTTCTTAAATCTCTTAGTTAGGTTGTTAAAATTCAGAGTTAAAAAAAAAAAAAAAAGCCTACTGAAAAAAAAAAATTCCCCAGACTTGAGAATATGTACAGTGTTCAACAAATCCTCAAAAGCCTCTCCTGGCCATCAAGGCTGTGGACAGTGGCTTGCCCCTGCGGGCCACCTCTGCTCAGTGGCTCCCAAACCCGGTGCCTCTGGCCAGCCTGGCCTGTAGCACCTTAGATCCCGGCACGCCTTGTGCCAGCGTCCAGCCTGCCCCCGAAACGTCTTCATTCATTGACTTTGCTGCATCATTTGACCCTTTTCCGAAACGACACTTTTTTCTCCGATGGTGCTCTCCTGGCTCTGTTCTCTTATTCACCCCTTCTCAGCCTTTTTCTGCCCTTTCCTTGAGTACTGCTTTCTTCCCAGCTCTGGTTTAGACTCTTGTGTTCCTTACTCCACTTGTCCCTCAAGGCAATCACTTTCACACCCATTGCTTCAACTCCCATCTGCATGTGGAAGCCTAGAACTTTCCTTGGAACCTATCACTCCATTGGAATATCCTACATGGGCATCAGTGTCTCTGAAATGAATCTCCTTTGTTTCACTTGCACATCTATTTCCTTCTAAAATTTAACCATGACTACCAATACGCCAGTGCGACCAGCCAGCTCATCACCATCCTGCAGCCTGGAGCCTTGGCAATGCTCATTCCCAGCTCCTCGGGTTGGGGCTCTCTAAATGCCTCTTAGATGTAGATTCTCTCTTCCCCAGGGCCTGTCCTTAGCTCAGGAATCTGTCAGCCCTTGCCCAGATTGTTCCCATGGCCTCCTAGCATTTTTCTCTCCTGATTTTGCTCCTCTCTGAACTATTCTTCATGTTACAGTCAAGTTAATTTCTAAGACAACACAATAAATCCATGTTAACCCTGCTTAGTATGTCATGGATTCCCCATATTTACAGGATAAAAACCCAAACTCTTTAGAATGGAATATATTTTACAGCAGTGCATCTGTTTGCAAAGAACATAAATGGAGTCTCTCTAAAAGGGTGTTTATTAAATTCTACAGAGCTATCTTATGGCACACAAAGCAGGAGGTGCACCCCCAGTGCCCCACTCACAACTCGTGAGGTCTCGTCTCTGCTTTCCCGGAGTGCCTGTGTTTCTCTCTGCAGACCTGCTCAGCTCTCCCTCAGGAGGTGGGGAAGGGCTGCCTCAGTCCCTGCGTTCACACATCTATCACACACCAATCGCACCTTTACTTCATATTTGGGAAGACAAGTCTTATGCTTGTTTCAGCCAAGTGTATGGTTAGATTCCTCCAAGATCACAGAACCAACTCTTGTCCAATCAGCTCCAGCCAGGGACAGCCAGGGACAGACATGCTGACTTGGCCCACATCTCCAGCAAGGTTGTGAATGATGGGCAGGCCCCATAAAGAGGCATGTCTTGGGAAGGTGCCCCCGAATTTCAGCACACTGCACCAAGCAGAGCCTTTATTACCCTCTCATCCCCCAGCCTTTCAGCCTGATTCCCGCCTCTAGCTCTCCCTCTCTGTACACAGTCCTGCTGTGTCCTGGGTTCCCACGCATTTCCACTCTTGTTCGCATTCGCACATGCTATTTATCTGCTTAGAATACTTTCTCCTCTCTCCAAAGCTACCCTCGAACCCCAGGAACCATATACCTGACAAACTACTAGTCGTCCTTCAAAATTCTGCATAAATGTCACCTTCTCTTTGAACATCCCTTAAAATCTACTCCCTAGAATTAGGTGTTCCATCTCACGGACCCTGTCATGCTTTAAACATCCTCCAGTAGTACTTAAATGCACTGAACTGCCGTCATTTATTCCCATCTCTCTTCTTAATGAAGAACATCCCCTTTGAAAAATATTTTATTTTTTTAATTGACACAAAATATTCATGGGATACATGGTGATGTTTTGATATGCACACTTACAGTGGTCACATCGGGGTAATTGGCATATTTATCATCTCAAATATTTGTCATTTCTCTGTTGCGAACATTCAGCATTCTCCTTCTAGCTGTTTGAAAGTGTGTCATACAGTGTTTGCCGACTATAGTCACCTGCAGTGCTACAGAACACTAGAACTACTCCTTGCATCTAGCTGTAATTTTGTATCCTTTACAAAATGTCTATCTCCCTTTTCCGTTCCCCCTCCCAGCCTCTAAGACCCTCTAAAGAATGTCTCTTTAAATAGCAAGGTCCATATTTCCTTGTTACTGCTTACGCACCAAGCACAGCTCTTGAGACACCATGAGCCTCAAATCTGAGTGGGAAATAAGAGACAGGAAGAGAAATGCAGAGGGCTAAGGAGAGGTGTGGTGCAGCAGACTTGTTCTTCGTATTCTCAGAATCAAACCCTCGCTGTCTGTGTGCATGCACAGTGTGCCTCTTTGCAGGTGGAGGCGTTGGTCTAAGGGAAATGTCTGGCTAGTGGGTGGGTTTTGAGCTGCCCTCCCCTCTCCAGCCAGGCTGGCCATTTTCCCCACTCCTCTGTCTCCCCTTTGATTTATTCTGTAAGACCTCGGTGTATCACATCCACTGAGAGACATCTGCACTCCTACTTGAAAGAAGACTTCTTGGCTGCAGAGAAAATACCTTTTCTTTCAAGATTCCCGTAGCAATCCCTCTGCTGTTTATTTTTCTGAAATTTCATCTTGTCTGACATCCTGAAGCACTGGCTTTACCTTCAGTGCCTGTGAATTCCCTGGTTCCTGGTGGGTTTGCATCAGACTAAGCTTGAGGGCAGGGACCAAAGTTACTTTGCGTGACACTATATTATCACATGCTAGCATTGAGCCTGACAGAGCAATCGACCAAAAACTGCTATCTGTTGTTTTTATTTTTTTATTTTATTTTTTTTTTGAGACGGAGTTTCGCTCTTGTTACCCAGGCTGGAGTGCAATGGCGTGATCTCGGCTCACCGCAACCTCCGCCTCCTGGGTTCAGGCAATTCTCCTGCCTCAGCCTCCTGAGTAGCTGGGATTACAGGCAGGCGCCACCGTGCCAGATAATTTTTTGTATTTTTAGTAGAGACGGGGTTTCACCACGTTGACCAGGATGGTCTCGATCTCTTGACCTCGTGATCTACCCGCCTCGGCCTCCCAAAGTGCTGGGATTACAGGTGTGAGCCACCGCGCCTGGCCCTATCTGTTGTTTTTACTATATTTGCACAATTTCCAGCAACATTCAGGTTTTGTGCCTTCCCCTGCTCACCTACCATCACTAACTACCACATTCCTGCATTTCTCACTACTAAAGTATCCAACAGGCACATATATTCAAAGAAAGATCAGTACCTGACCCAAAACACTTTCAACCAGAGAGAAAAGCAACACAGTGATAACTACGTGGAATAGATACATCCTGACACCAGCAGTCAGGAGGTCCTCTAGTTCAAAACCACATTTGATGTTTGTACTCCTGAGACCCTCTCACATGATAGCTGGTTCCCTGCAATTCACTGTGTGCTGGCAACATTTGAATTGAATTTTGTTCTTTCTGGCGCTCTTCCTCTGCTTATAGTCCTCCTGTTTCAGCTCCCTCTGCTGACCCCCTGCTCTGTCTCCTTGCACAGCTGGCCAAGCGGAGAGCAGCCTCTGCTATCTGTGATTTCTATGCTTTTTAAAAGAGCTCCATAACACCGGCTAAGAAGCCTAAAGTTCTGTTGAGGAAGGTTTTTGTCTAAATCCGTTCAGGTTACTACAACAAAAATACCATAGATGGCAGGGTTTATAATCAACCAGCCTTCACTTCTCACAGTTCTGGAGGTTAGGATGTCCGAGAGTGAGGTGGGGCAGACGCAGTGTCTGCTGAGGGCCCGCTTCCTGCTGCATAGACAGCTGTCCTCTGGCTGTGCGCTCACGTGGCAGGAGGGAGAAATCTCCCAGGTTCTCTTATAAGGACACGAATTCCATTCATGGGGGCTTGTCCTTCATGACATAATCAACTTTCAAAGTCCCCCCCTCCTAATACCATCACCTTGGGGATTAGGGTTTCAAAATATGAATTTAGGGTGACACAAATATTCAGTCCATAGCAGTCCTATTTCTCATTTTTGTGTCACCATTGCTATTTGCCTGGGGCATGACAGATTTGTGTCTGTGAACCAGTGTTCCTTTCAACAATCAACCTACACAGTTAGGCTGAACACTGTACACAATGTTAAGAATTAACAGAGAGCCGGGTGTGGTGGCTCACGCCTATAATCCCAGCACTTTGGGAGGCCAAGGCAGACGGTCACCTGAGGTCGTGAGTTCGAGACCAGCCTGACCAACATGGTAAAACCCTATCTCTACTAAAAAATACAAAAATTAGCCAGGCGTGGTGGCATATGCCTGCAATCCCAGCTACTCCAGAGTCTGAGGCAGGAGAATTGCTTGAACCCAGGAGGCAGAGGTTGCAGTGAGCCGAGAATGTGCCACTGCACTCCAGCCTGGGCAAAAATATCAAAACTCCACCTCAAAAAAAAAAAAAAAAAAGAATTAGCAAGGAAAGCCAAAAGCAGTCTAGATGATTAAAAAAAAAAAAAATCCCTCATCTGGAAGTCAAAATCTCCTAACAGTAAGTATGAGTTTATCCATGGAACTAATGGAAATAATGTTTTATTAATTCATTTATCCAAAGCCATTTATCATTCTAGTGGTAATTCTCTGCCTCTGGAAAAGGCTAAACAACACTCAGTGATAAAAATGAGTTTCAGAAACTATTAAATGAAGGAAAAAAGGGAGAATAAAGAGATAGTGGATAGAAAAGCAAAGGAAATACATGAGGAAGAAGTAAGTGTTTGAAGACAGACAGTAATATGAAAATAGGAGAATAGGAAGTGTTTAGACAGTATTTAGTAGGAAAATTAGGTGTCAGAAGAGAAAACGTTAAGTATATTGAATGCTGAAAAAGAAGCTGACACTGAAATAGGCATTTTTTTCTCCTGATTTCCCCCCTTTTTCTTTCTGGCTGTATTGGCCAATGCTATGTTCCAAACCTCTTCTGTGCTTCACCACTGTTGCAGATGCTACTGGAACATTAAGAACGTATGTCATTGATTTAGCGTCCCCCCCTTAACATGAAATTACATTTCAAACTGAACTCAACCAATGAAAAAAATGCAAACATAAATTTAGGAGAAAACAACACCACATTTCATTAATATTAGTGTTCCGAGGCTGAAGTAAGAAACTCAACCTTCTTAATTCCATTCTTGGCCGAGCGCAGTGGCTCATGCCTGTAATCCCAGCACTTTGGGAAGCCGAGGCAGGAGGATTACTTGAGCTCAGGAGTTTAAGACCAGCCTGGAACAACACAATGAAACCTCATCTCTACTAAAAATACAAAAAAATTAGCTGGGTGTGGTGGCGCAAGTCCATAATCCCAGCTGCTCCGGAGGCTGAGGCAGGAGAATTGCTTGAACCCAGGAGGCAGAGGTTGCAATGAGCCAAGATCATACCACTGCACTCCAGCCTGGGTGACAGAGCGAGACTCCATCTCAAAATAAAATAAAATAAAATAAGTTCCATTCCATGCCCTGCCTTCCTTGCAGATCACCTCATCTTCAGACGCCCACTTACTCACCAGCGACACAGATTGGATACTCTTCCCTCATAAGGACCTATTGAGCAAAGTTAAGTCTATAATAGGATGTGTCTCTCTGCTTACAGGTAAATTAGATTTGGTGTCTTTAAAGTTGTTAGAAAAATATGACAACTACACAATGATTAGTAAGTATTGGACTCAAACTTTACCAGTAAGCAGAAGCGTTCTGTGGACACTGTAAATTTCCTCTCCTTCTTTGAAGAGATCTCTGGATTCCATCACACTTGGGACTGCATCAGACCCATACATTCTGCTGTGGCTTGAATGTCTCCTCCAAAACTCATGTTGAAATTTAATTACCATTGTGACGGTATTAAGAGGTGGGACCTTCAAGAGGTGACTATGTCATGAGGCTTCTGTCCCCCAGAGTGGATTAACACTGTCACCACGGAAATGAGGTCCTGATAAAAGGATGAGGTGGATGGTTTTGTCTCTGTCTTGCCCCTCGCTTGCCATGTGATGCCTTCTGCCACGTTATGATGCAGCATGAAAGCCCCCACCAGATGCAGCCTCTTGACCATACATTTCCCAGCCTCCAGAAGTATACAGCAAATCAATCTTTTAAATAAATTATCCATTCTGTGGTACTCTGTTGTGGCAGCAGAAATGGTCTAACACAGCATTCCATGGTAAATCTGAAACATAAATCCATATCACGATCCTACGTATATGTCCACCGCTTATTCTGGGATGGGGCAAATTTCCTGGAACATTTGTAAACTTGGACATACTCCACAGCCTCACAGGCCACTGTTGTTTCATAAGAGGTACAGGGAAGTTGCTGGGTTGGGCAACAGTCCAGATAACAGAGAGCCAAAGACACATCAACAGGCCATCCTAAGGAAGGCCACTGGTCACTGCTGCCCGACAGGCGCACCCATACCCTGGTGGCTGTGGTTACCGCAGATACTCAGTCAAGGAGCTGAACACTGAAATCAGTGTTCTAACCTGCTTACCACTCTATTTGTTTGTACTTTCACTGCCTACATGAAAAATTTGTTGATCTTACATTGACTATGTAAATAAACATATCACACTTTTCCAATAAAGAATATTTTTAAGTACTTATGTACTCAAGATTACATATGAAATTTGATTACATACGAAATTACATATGAGATTAATTATTTACATATGCAACATATCTTTATTGTTGTTTTTGAAATATTTCTCTAAGGTAGAAATTTATTTCTATTTTTATTTTGAACAATTCTTGCGCACTGAAGTCATATTTTAACATTAGCTTTTGGGAGACAATTCATGGGTCTCCCACGTTGCTGCATGTCTTACAGCTGAAGCGCTGGCTGTCTTTGCTCTCGGCTATCTTTTCAAAGATGCCTTGTATAGCAAACAGTATGGGAAGACAGCGATAGTATCTACTTCTGGAGCAAAGGATACATTTGCTTATAGCCTTGAAAGACAAAGATAGTATCTCCCTCCACAACAAGAGACATTACACGCATGCTGTACAGTATAATGAAAATGACATTTCCTTCCTAGCAAATAGCAAGCATGCCAAGTGCCAGTTTCAAAAGATTCAGGTTTCCCAAGGTCAACTTCCTCTCTTCTAACACAACCCCATCTATGTTCAGATGTCACTTGGTCACCTTCTCATTGCCTTGGTGGATTAGGGCAGGAGAATCCGGCCCAAGAAGAGTGCTTACATTCTGGATACTACTATTGCTGTGAATAATAAAATCCTTTGTCTTTGATACAGAAGCCTCATGTCTTCTTCCAGCAATCAAAGCAAACTAATTTGTTAGCTTGCAATTGGAGTAAGATATCAGACCCTTCACAGTGCGAAACATTAATTTTGCTAAAAGCGCATTAAATATGAAGATGCAAATGACATATGAATTTTTAAAATATTTTATTCAAAGAAAAATAAAATTTCTTTTAAAATCAGGTCATAGCATGCTGCATTCCCTAACAGCAAATTTAGTCAAGAATTCCAGAGTGGTTTTATTTTATATTGTGTAAGAAAAAAAGGAATCACACTCTGATATTTCTTTAAGAGATGAGCTTTTTCCAGTCTATGCTAATTGGAGGTTTTCAACCTGAACTTTTCCAGTTGCTTCCTCTTACTTCAGAAGTGTTCTAAATCTACATTAATCCTTTCAAATCCTTTTTGGTCCTAGAAGCAACTTGGCGAATCATTGCAAAATGGCCCCAAGCCACATCTTTGTGCCTTTACCTAGTTCTCTTCCGTATTGAATCTATGCTGCCCTGTGACGTACAGAGCACCTTGATTTCATCTTGGAATATGGAGCAATGATATTGTGTGAGTTTCAGTGTCTAGGCCTCAAGAGACCCTGCAGCCTTTTCTCCCTTGAGCCACCATGTAAGAGGTCTGGGCCATCCTGCTGGAAAGGCCACATGGGAAGAGAGGCACTAGACGATGAAAGAGCAGCCATGGCATTTCAGCCATCCACGCTAACAGAGTCAAGGAGTCAGGCAGACCACCTTAGATCCTCTGGTGCAAACTGTGGCCACTTGAAATGTACTCAGCCGAGGTGACGCAGAGCAAAGAGAAGACATCTTAGGGGAGCCCAGCCAGCACACAGAATTTTGAAAAGCAATAAAATGATGTTGTTTAAGCCTCTAAGTTTTGTGGGGTTTTTGTTTCGTTTTGAAATGGGGTCTCACTTTGTCACCCAGGCTAGAGTGCACTGGGGTGAACATAGCTCACTGCAGCCTACACCTCCCAGGCTCAATCCTCCCGCCTCAGCGCTTCAAGCAGCTGGGACTACAGGCACGTGCCCCCATGCCCGACTAATTTTTGTACTCTTTTGTAGAGACAGTGTTTCACCATGTTGCCCAGACTGGTCTCAAATTCCTGGGCTCAAGCAATCCTCCTGCCTTGGCCTCCCAAAGTGAAGGGATTACAAGTCACTGTAAACTGTGAGCCACATTGTCCAGTGACGCCTCTCATTTCTGAGGATATTTGTTATACGGTAATGCATAACTGAAACAGACATAACTGTCCCTCTTCTTTTCCGAAGCTGCTGCTTCTGAACTGTTGAGACCCCTCTTTATCTTTCTCTAAAGTCATCAGCACCTTGTTTCCCTACTTGCTCCTTTCACTTGTCCTATAATGTGCTGTAGTTTCCTCATCCAAAGAAATAAAAAGCCCCCCTCTAAACAATATTTGCAAGAAACTATTTATCTACTTGCTTCCATACACCAATTGCCCAGAAAAAATACAAACTACATTCATTTTTACATCATCTTTACTTTCCATTCAATTCTATCATCTGGCCTGTGCTCTTATCTTTCTACAGAAAGTAATGGCTTAAAAGCCACTTAAAACTTGCTAATGGCCAGTCCTGATCTCAATCCTCATGCATTCGGAAATGTTTAGCATTTGACTCCAGTAACCGTTATATTTTTCAGATTCTCTTATTGGCTTCTACGATGATAAACATCTCTTATTTTCTTGTAACATCTCTGGCTACTCCTCCTTAACATTTTTTCCAGTTCTTTCTCATCCAGCACCCCCCAACCTTCCACTTGAGGCACATCTGCTGACTCTGTCCCCTCCCACTTCTCTATTTATCCTAAACGCTTCAATGTCCACATCCATGAGTGTCTCAACTCTGTACTGTCAGTATCTAAAGTCTGTAACGTTGGGTTCCATTACTTTAATTATGACCTCTATTAAAACGGCCTCCAAATTTTCCTAAACTTCTTCCCCAGGCTCTAGATTTTTGCTGCATGAACCAGCAAGCAGAACGGGCACCTCCCTAGAGCTTGTGGGAAAAACAGAATATGAGACTCCACCCAGACTTACTGAGTCAGAATCTGCCTTAGCAGATCCCCACGTGATTTCCATACGCTTGAAAATCTGAGCAGTGCTGCCCTCAAGGTGCTTCCATCTCCCTTCCAAAACAAACATAATCCTTTTGCCTGCTCTTGGTGACAGCTACCACAAAACCTTCCTTTCCCAATGAGCCACTAATACTTTAGGATTTCACTATCTACTGTGTGGGAACAAATGTGGCTGAAAGAGCCAATCCTTCAAGATGAATCCTGAGTGACTGACTGGGCCTAAACTTACATTAGACCCAAGCAACCATTTGCTAACTAAGGATCACACACGTGCTGAGTTCCCGGAAAATCTGCACCCTTTTATCATCCTTGTGACCTTCAGAGCTCACCTGAACCAGCCAATAAGAGCAAACATGCCTCAGCCAATCAGGGTTCAGCTGTATCAACCAATCAGAACTCAGTCATGCTGACCAATCCAAACCAGGTGAGTTTCAAGTCTTCATTTGCATAATCTGACCTGATTGGGAACCTGGACAGGAAGTTTTGCTATAAAACCTGAGCCTTTTCCTCCCACTCTGAAACACACCTTAACATTAGGCGAGAAGCTACATCTCCCCAGTTTGCAAACTGTTCACTGGAAAAAAGTTCCTTCTCCAAATTCCTATTCAGACAACCTTTGCTGACCTTGTCACAAAACCCAAATCTTTGCATTGATCTTCGAAGTGTACTTCTCCCTTACCTGCCCTCAGCTACAGTCTGTCAGCTCCCAGGCTGGGTCCATTTGCCTCCAGGGTCTCTTCTTCCTCTCCTGTGCCTTCTCACTTTTTTTTTTTGAGATGGAGTCTTGCTCTGTCGCCCAGACTGGAGTGCAGTGACACAATCTCAGCTGATTGCAACCTCTGCCTCCCAGGTTCAAGCAATTCTCCTGCCTCAGCTTCCCAAGTAGCTGGGATTACCAAAATGGGCGGATCACAAGGTCAGGAGTTCGAGACCAGCCTGGCCAATATGGCGAAACCCCATCTCTACTAAAAATACAAAAACTGGCTGGGCGTGGTGGCGGGCACCTTCTCACTTTTAGTAACGTGTGTATTATCTTTCTTGTAGACAACTGTAACCACATTCAAGCTGGGCCCTCTCCTGTGCGACTCTCTCTCCCAATACATCCTTCTTCCTGCTACTTAGGGCCAAGTTTCTGACAACCAACAAACCAAAGATAAAATCAAAATAATGAAAAATGCAAAAATTGTAAAAACAGATTTCAAAAATGACCCGAATAACAAGGAAGTCCATGACGACCTATTCTTGTTCAAAGTCACTGTGGGCTTTCCTTTTCCACAGAATTTAAAGTATCTTCTCTAGCTTACCCTTCAGGACCTTCCAAAATCCAGCCCCCGTCTGCCCCCTGGACATGGTCTTTACACCCCATATTCTCTAGTTGAAATGGGAAAGCAGTGTTAATTTGTCTGCTCACTTAATCTGGAATTCTCTTCATTCTCCCTGTGGCAGTGGTTTAAATTTTACCTCTCCTTAGGACTCCCCGTTCCCTCTCATGTGGCTCCCCAGTACTCCAGTTTAGAAGTAGGCACTCTTCATTCCTCTGAGCTATCTTAATTTACTGCAACTTATTCCATGTTTTAACACGTTACCACATTTCGCTCTTCATGTGTAAATCTTCTCCACAGGACTCAGCTCCCTGAGTTGATGATGACATTTATCTCTGTAGCCCCCATAATGTCTAACAACACAGTGAACACTCAATATAGGTTTGTTGAACTCATTATTGAGAGGATTTAGATGGCCCTGAGTTCAGCACTGTTGCTTATACCTATTTTTAAACACTAAATTTAAAATAGGTGTTAAAGAATAGAAATTTCCACGAGTTTATTTCATTATGTTTTGTGATCACTGGTGGATTTCCACCCACAAATTCCTTTGGAAATCCTGATAAACCTTGGACTATATCACCGCAAGTGGATGTAATTACGATTACATTCTGGGTGTTCTTTGTACACCCAGGTTAGCCAAAGTCCATGTTTCTTCTTCACTTTATTTATAAATAAAACTGTTGCTATGGATGTGTCATCAAAAATATGCTACCAGGAAGTAAGGGCACAACCATAAAAAATGCAACCCAGGGAAAACTGAGCAGCTCTATTCCTGCAGTATATAATTCTGTTTAAAAGAAGATTTCCTGCAGGAATGTGGGATGGAGTCTAAAGTTAAATTACATGATAGTTGAGTTTGTTGAGAGAAAGAAAGAAAGAAAATAGCAGCTTAGAAGCTACCAAGCCCTTACACTGTGGAATTCTATTGTGACAAGTATTTGAGTACATGAGATAGTCTAAATATTTTCAACTAAAATGATCAAACTTACAGGGAAAACCTTTCACTACATCAAGGAGCAGGAAGGAAGGAAAGATATTGTCAGCTTTTGAAATTCCAGCATAAACAAAACATGGGAAAGTCTTTTACAGGCCATGGCATATGGTCTTTCTTTTTCCTCTTTAAAAAGTAAAGACACTGCTTTCCTCACTTTAATGGTTAACTAACCATGGCATGTTTACGACTGATTATTCTGAAGGGAGTGTACTCCTCAGTCCCTAAATGTTACAGTCCAGCACAGAGCAACTGGAAATGGGGAAGTAAATAGCAAGGGAAAAAATAACCTGCTGCTTTAGCTTTTCTCCCAGAGAAGAATTTGAAACTTGCATCAGAACAAAATGAGGGCCTTCTTCCTCCTTTCTAGGAAGGAAATTCAGGCTACCCAATGACAGTAGCCACTCCAGCAATACTCTGGACATGCTGAACTCACAGGTAGAACTGAGGGGTTTTTGTTTTTCATTTATACATTTTTGGCCAACTTTAGATGTTAAGCACGTATATGACATTATTACTTCCCCTATTGCTTCAAATATCAAGGGGCTAATTATGTGTTATTCAGGCTCGATTTTTTTCTTGTTCTTTTCCTCTGGTTGCTGTTTAACTGGTTTCTGTTGATTAGGCTTTTTATCAGAGAAGATTGACAGACTGGGGAAAAGGAGGCGATAAAACAAACCAGTTAACTTCGTTACTCAGAATTGTAAGACTTTTTGTAGGAAACGCCTTAGGTTCCATGAGGGCAAGGATTGAGTTTCACATTGTTATCTTCCCGGCATCTAGAACTGCCCGACACATGCTAGGTATGGCAACAGATTTTCTCAAAATAAGGGAGAAAGGTGAGTCAAATCAGACATGGGGATTTGTAGATTACCTAAGAGATTCTGGTCCTCCATTTATATGACTCCTGAGAGCTGGCATCCGTAACAGCCACAAGACATACCTCCCTCAGTCTGTACTCAGCAGTGTCGCAGTTTAGCTGTTTGGCATTACGGCGTGGTTGTGACTCCCTGATCCTCATCTAAACTCCAGGCTTCTTCGGAGTTTGTAAGGCAGGAGCTTTCAAACTGCTTTTATGCAGCCCAGAGTAAGAAATAAATTTTACACCAGTACCTAGCACACACACACCACACCACACCACACCACAGAGAGAGAGAGAGTGGTGTGTTTTTAAAACCAAAACAAAACTTTTACGGAATAATACTTACCCTTACTATGTCAAATATACTGGTATGTTCTATTCTATTTCCTTTTTGAATGCTGTTTGCAACCCACTAGATTAATTTCAGACCAATTAATAGCTTGTGACCAACAGTTTAAAAATTACCCCTTAGGGCCACCTTCGCCAAGCGTGAGGATGGAGAAATGATTGCAGAGACTGGCCTAGGTCTTAAGTCATATTTCTGGTGTGGAAGATCCATGAAGGAACAGTGTTTAAGAACTCTCAGCAAATTTGATAGGCTGAGGGACTATTGGCAAGAGCCAGTAGTTTGGTGAGAAGAGCTGAAGGTGAGGCTAGGACAGCCTTGTAGGCCTTGGCTTCTAGACCTTCCAGTGCTCGGGAAGAGAATAAAGGTTGCAATGGCCCCCGGTGGGTCTGGAATTCACACAGCCGCTCTGTAACCGGGCCAAACCCACAGCTGTTCCCAGCAGAGCATCTCTCGGTTTTCAGCGTCCCTTGTCATGGACTCCCGTCACTCACAGCCAGTGATGTGCAGTCTTCACAGGGCACATGTAGTTGCGTGTTGAAGGTTATATACAAGTTTCTCAGCAAGTTTCAAGCTGGTGAAGACAATGTAGCCATATCATTAGCAATGAGAATGAAGATAAAAGGGAGTCCTGACATCGGCACTGGACAGGACTGACGCTAAACACAACTGAGTCACTCCAAGGACCGAAAAAGTCCTCGAGAAAACGAAAGCAAACACCTCCATATGTGGGTGGAGCAGTGGTGCTGTCACCTTCATTATCTAGATGCTGTTTGTTCTTGGCTTTCATGCATTCGTTCATCAAATACTGTGTGTCTCCTCCGTGCCAGGCACTGATCTAACAGCAAGAATCTCTGTCCTGGTGCACCTGCTGGGAATCTGGGTGACGAGACTCTATGAGTTGTATCAGAAACACAATATGCACCTTGCCTTCACAGAGCAGTGTTGCACATCTTTCTTAGAGAAAGATCAAACTCACCTTGAAAACTATTTCCAGGACACTCGAATTTGCTAGATGTGACCCCAAGAAACGAGACAACACGGCATCGAGTCTACTGTAGTAAAAGTGGTGCTGATAAAACCAAAACTGTTTCAAGGCCACCTCACCTTCGCGTTACTTTATCCCTTCACCAAAATCATACTGAATGCCCGCCCTAGGCAAAGTGCTTTGTTAGGACTCACACCCAAAGATGTAAGACGCAGCCCCTGCCCTCGCGGTGCTCAAGGGGAGTGTGGAGACAGGCACACGCGACTCCCAGTGTGACTTGATGAGTGCTGTAAGGAAATGCGAGAGAGTGCCATAAAACCAGTAAGGGAGGAACGCTTGAATCAGCAAAAGGAAGTCAGAGGCTTTTACAGAGGACATGGTGCCTGAGCACTGAAGGATGAGCAGAAATGTGCCAGATGGACAAGAAGCAGGGGCACTCATGATGGAGGGAACATCATACACAGAGTTACGGAGCATGAAAAGAACATTCAAACTGCAGAAAGGGCCAGCCATTCAGTGAGAAGAGCTGAAGGCTGGGCTGGTCGTGGCCTTGTAGGCCTTGCTCAGAGAGAGATCTAGTGGAAGGACACTGATTTGAGAGTCACCAATAAACAAGTGTCCCCTAAAGCCTTGGACATGACTGGGGATTTCTAGGATGATGAAAGAACACGAGATGCTCATAATTCCCAGTGTCTAACTTACACCGGAGTGACCGCTTCCTTGTTACACTATTCCCCAGTCCTATCCAACCACATCCTCATCACGGCTAATGTTTATCAAGACTCTCCCAGGACTTTCATATGTAGCCTCCTCTTTAATCCTCACAACAGCCCAATTAAACACATCCTATTTGTCTCATTTATCCAAGAGCACAGATCCACTGATGAGAGTCTGACTCGGAACCACCAGGCAGTCTGACTCCAGAGCCCCTGGGCACACAGTCAGTATGCTATCCTGATATATCCATAGAGGGGTGGCCTGTACCAGGTCCCCAGGCTTCTCACCTGGATAATAAATGCTGTCTACAGAGCGCTGAGTTGCAGTGCCCTCAAGAAGAGGAGTAGCATTCTGCCTGCCCAAACGCTCTTCACATGAGTGTTTATTACCAGATCTCTGTTTTCAGAATTACTTCTCACTGTTCCTTCTAGGCTACCTTTGAGACTTCTTCAAAGCTTTTAACCTAGATCAGCTGTTGCTATTTGGCATTTATTGCGAATAATTTGCAAGGTGCAGAATCAGGACTTAGTAGAATATCCTGAAAGCCTACTGGACGAAATCACTTCCAATGCATTCGGCAGTGGCCACCGTGACAGCACTGTGCTTGTTTGGGTTATAAATTTCCTGGGAAATGGAGGTTAGTTTATACTTACAACCACTGTTGAGTGTAAATCAAATGAAAACTTCTGAAGCCAGATGCTTCATTTGTTATTTTAATGTGCATTTTATTTTCTAAAAGATCCACGTTATCTTCTCCAGTCAGAAACTCAGTGGCTGAAATAATCTCTGTGTCTTTGTGGGTAGAAGCTTTCATGGTCAATCAACACTCACTTGTCCTGTGAACTTGAACTCTTGTGTGATTTTACTGGTGCCTGGATTTAAAAGTTACATCTAGCTAGCTGTGGGAGAGTGCCAACTTAAATAGCTCTCACAGAAGTCACAAAAATGCTCGGCAGAAGGGGTAATAAAGTAGTTCCTTTAAAGTTAAATGAGTCATAATTCAGCATGAAGTAGACTGATTAGGGAACCGCTTACATGTTGGCGGTTGGTTGGGGTCCTGGAGTCATCTTGGCAATCAGGATGATTCTGATGGCCCCTGGCACTAACACACAGCAGGGACGGGTCATGTCAAGAGTCCATTCAAACACTTACGGGTTCAGAGATTCAAACCCAACTTCAACCTTTTGGTGTTTGAGTTTGTTAACTGTTGGCTAAACGCCACTTCCTGTTCCTAAGAAAAGAGGCTTGAAAAAGTCTCATAAAAAATGACTTAAAAGGCTTTCCTGACTTCAAAGTGTTCTTACGAAACAACATTTTGATGAGTTAAGTGTAAAGGAATCAGAAACATACGGATTAAATTTCCCTTAATAGAGTCATGTGTCTAAAAATGGAGGAAGACAAAAATGGCAAGTTTGTCATGCTCAACATGTTTCAAAAAATGTCCAGTGTGGCTGTTGATCCCTGAGTAATCAAATCCTTCCATTCCAATATAACACCAACATAGTACTATCTAAAAGAGCATGTCAAAGGGCCCAGCTGAATAAAGACACACACCTTTGTGCAGGTCAAGCTATGCCCGGTCACCCTCTCTAAGGCCCATCATCCCAGCCTCCACTTGAAAGCATAATCGCAGTCTCACAGGACGGAGCTGCAAAGAACAAACAGGATTTCCAAACCATGCCTCTCACTCAGGTCAGGCAATGGTCATCAACTTGCCACACCAATGCATTCAAAGCTGACTTTACTATCAGAATGAAGAGAATACAAACCAGCACCCCTTAGCCATGAAGTGTCTTGCAAAAGGCAACGGTATCTGTATGCATTTAATTTCCACATCATTAATCATGATTCTGTGGGTTTCTAGCCTTTGAAAATAAATAAACTAATTATGATTTTCCAAGAGAGGAAAATATGTTTGGGCAAGAACATAAGTAAAGAATATAGAAAGAAACGAAAATCATTTGAACCAGGTGATGTGCAAATACAAACTCTGGTCAAGAATTACAGCTCGTTCAGTTTTGCCACTAATTTAACTGACAGCTGATACCTGATTTATTCTGTGTTTGAACACCTTATTAAGAACAAAGCATTTAACCTTGGAGGGCAAATGAAAACAAGACCATACATGTTTGGCAGAGAAGCATTCGATATCAATGGATATAAGTTTTGCTAACTATTAGATACTCAGTGTAACTCAAGTTAATCTTTTGTATTTGGCCAAATATAACGGTATGAATTTTTATAGCAGTATTGCACAAGATGGATCCTCTGTAGTTATGGCTAACTCAGACCATAAAGGAAGAATTTCTAAAAGTGGACATTTTTATTTTAATTTGCTTGTTAGACTACCTCAACACATAAATGAGCTGCCTTCTTAAAAAAAAAAATTAGTGGGAAGAATAGGTCCAAATTAATTGAATCCATAAGTACTTCTTCTAAACAGTATAGTTTTATTTATGTCAATATATTTCTTAGAAAAGAAAATGAACAGAATCTTCAAATACTGGCTTAAGGAATTTATTTATGTTTATATGTAATTCCAGTGGAAGTAGATTGGGAAATGAATATATAAAAGTAAATAAATATTACTGTTTTATTATTTTTCTTTCAGTATTTCTTTAAATTTTATTCAGGTAGACATGCACTATTTTAGCAACTACAATGTGATTGAAAAACCAACTGCAGATTTTTCTTTATGTGTCAAAAATCACACTATCTCTAAACATATCTCATGACTCAAAGACCCCAGACAAAGGACCAACCTGGCCATGCTTCTGTACCTCGGCAAAGTCTGGGGCTCCAGGGAGTATTGTCAATGATGTCACCTAATTTTAGCTACTAGTACAGAATTTTGAATGCTCCATGAGTGAAGAGTTTTAGGAGACCTGCCGAACCAATTTCTAAAGAGGAAAATAGTGTCAAGAGGACCAAGAAATCCTAATATTACATAAGTGCTCTAAGCAGTGATCTTACTTAATTGCCTACTAAATCGCTGGAAGGAAATATTTGCCTTGATGGATGTTGATTATCACTGAATTTACTGTGTCGTGCTTCAGAAGAGGCAGTAGGTATAGAGCATTCACACAGCGGACACAACAAATATCCTTTCTTTCAATAAAGTTGATATGAATTTCCTATCCCTCATTCTTCTCTAAGTCTTGTGATTATCTCATCAATTTCCTTTCCATACATCTTGAATATTTTTTCAGGGTGTCCTTACACATGTTGAGTAGGTATGCTCTAATATAATATAATTGCAGGTCAGGAAGCCTTTAATCCAGCAAATACCTCCCCTTCCAGGAATGCAGCACTTGAAATTCTGCTTTTAGAGAACCACTGACATAGGTTAAATATCGTACCCTGAGGTTTTCCTTCTGAAATTTATACCCTTCCCGAAGGGCTGGGAATTAAGCCTCTGAAACCTCAGAGTTAATTAATTCATCAAGAGCTCTCAGTATAGTTGGGGAATACAGAGTATCATGCGGATGAGAAGAAGAGACAAGGTGATTCTAAGACAAGTTTTGCCAGATTTAGTTTTGCCTCAAACCAGTCCCATCTCATATCCCCCAGACTGTCATCTTCTGCCACCAAAATTATATTTCTTCCATATTGTAGAACAATTTTTACATGTATCTTGAACAATTGTGTTATCTGAACATCAAATTCAAATCATGTGACATCATGTAGACGTCCCCTGAAAAGGGACAGCAGCGGCCATGCCTCTTCCCAGGGCTAAATGCTCCTTCCTCACAGCTAGACTGCGTTTATGATTGCTGTGTTTCCTTTACTGAAAGACTGTTTCCGAGACTCTCAAAAAGCCGTAACTGGAAGGAAAGTATGGTGGTGAATAAACCTGTAATGACTTGGTTTTAAGACAGGTCCGGGTCATGTCTGGGATCAAAGCAGAGGCATAATCAAGAATATATTTGCAGTGCATAGAGCAAAGTGTCTCCACACCTTTCAAGGATCTTCCAGTGGTGGTGAAATCACCTTTTTCTCACAGAGGAAGTTCAACTCCACTTTAAAAAATTGTAATTTTAAGAGCTACAGTATCCACCAGCTAGCTTAGTAGGTGGTAGCGTATTCTTGGATAAACTACTTTGGTTTCAGCGTGTTGGGGAGTAAAACACAAGCCTTTATATTTCTTCTTTGGAGTAGATCTGGTATACTAATTAGAATCTCTGCTATGGTTATAGCTAAGTGAAAATGATGTATTTGTATGGGTAAAAACTAAAAAAGGAGAATAGAAAAATGAAGAAATTTGATTTGTTAGGATAGGGAATGTTAGGAGTTATTTTTCCAGCTACAATTGTTACAGTTTTGTGGAGTTGTTTTTGGTTAAGAAGAATTCTAAAGTGAATCCTTTATTTTAAGCCTTGTGTTCATTATACACTGTATAATATATAGGACTGCTGAAACTTTTGAATGATTCCAGCAGGAGATGACTCAGTAAGTTCCACAAGCTTCTTTCTTGTATCTGGGTCAAAGTGCCCTCAATATTCAGCCAACACTCTGTTTCTCATCTCTGCCTATAAAATAGTCATCTAAAACCCATGCAGAAGAGAAACTGAGGCTCAGCCCATCTCCCCAGAAAGGACAGGAGGGCTCAGATAGGGAGCAGTGGGCCAGAGACCTGGGAAACACACACACCCAGTCACCAGAGTCACAGGATGGAAACCGCCTGCACAGAGTAAGAAAATATGTAGTACTGGCGCCATCAGTAAAGCAGGCTCGCAACCAATTTATTTTGGTCAAATGCTAATAAATTCCCTGAATTCTGGGAACTAGAATAGTGCCACGACCTGGATTGGGCTACACCTCCCAGGTCCCAGTGAGGAGACCCTACTGCATACTGCAGTTGAGGAGCTGGATGAGAGTCAAATGAACCAGGCATCCTTGCCAGTTAGCCCTTCCTCCTCCTCCTCTTCCTCCCTTGGAGTAGAGACTTCTAAGAGTACGCTCCTACCTCTAACCCTTCACTCAGTGTTTCCTGGCTAGAATGTTCTAGGCCTTCCATCTACTCCTTTATTTTTTTGCTCTATTTGAAAGGCTCAAAGCCACTTCTATTTGTTGCAGAAAGAAATTCCAAGCTTTCTACCCAACATTAATACTCTGCACCCCAGGTATCCCATCATGGTAGTGCTCAGAAATGCTTTTGTTACGTCTATGTTTTTTTTTAACATACTATATTTACTTTTGGCATATATATATATATGTTACTGTGTTTGTTTAAAATGTTATTTTTATTTATATTAATCACACTAATAATAATAGCACAATTATAATTAACTCTGAAAAATGGGAATAATAATATGGCTGACTGGTCTTTGCAAATTTAAATTCCATTCCCTTATTTAATAAACTGGGGTCTGTGTTTGAAGTGCAATGGGACGTCAAATTGCTATTACATTCTCTCATTTTAGGACGGTCAGTCACCCTGGCGGGAAATCATCTGGGGGCAGGACTCCTTCAAACCTGCAGGTGGCTGAGTCTTGAGCCTCTGCCTACAGCACCCAGGCTCTCCTCCACATCACTGAGGCCTGCCACAGATCCCTGGCATGAGTTCTGAACCAGCTTTTGGTGGATTCTGTTCTTCCTGTCTGTCCTTTTCAAATCACCCTAGTTCCTGACCTCCTGAATCATATCTCCCTTGAGTTTTCCATCAATCCTTGGTGTTGCTTTAAACTTTTGTTTCCTTCTCAAGCATGATTCAGCCACTTCTCACTGACTGTAAAACAATTAAGTACAGATATCATCTATCCACACCAGAACCCTGGACTCATATCTCAGAGGAGCCCAGACTGAGGCACGCCCTCCAGGCAGAGCCAAAGGCAACTGATGTCCTGCCCTACCAGATAGAACCCGATTCCTGATCCAAGATGGCTGATGATTAGCAGCTTGGGCACGTATCTCCCAGTGAAAGCGCAAAGAACGAGAGGACGCCACACTTTCAGATGAATATTAGTTGCTCACGGACCAGGAGATTCCCAGTGGAGGAGATCCACGGGTCGCCAGGGCGACTCTTGTGGCCGGCGTGGCGGTTTTGCTGGTGCCTTAGCACGCCAGTTCTTGGTGCAGAGTCCGGAGATTCCCGGGCAGAAAAGCACCATCAATCTTAACACCGCTGTTTTGGCCGACTCAGTGGATTGCCCAGATTTCGGCGCAGGGAATCAACAAGTTGGACGTCAGAGACCCAGTTAGAAAGTCGGTAATTATAAAGACGACAGACGGACAAATATATAATGAAGGGAAGAAACCAGCGTAAAAAGGTAGAGAATACTCAAAATCAGAATGCCTCTCCCTCTACAGGGGATTGCAATTCCTCATCAGTAACGGAACAAGGCTTAATAGATTACACGTGTGTTCCAATAACAGAAGCAGGTTTCAAAACGTGGGTGATAAGAAACTTCTGTGAATTAAAAGAACTTGTTCTAACCCAATGCAAAGAAACTAAGAACCTTGAAAAAAGGTTTGACGAAATGTTAACGAGAATGGACAATTTAGAGAAGAATATAAGTGAATTGATGGAGCTGAAAAACACAACACGAGAACTTCGCGAAGCATGCACAAGTTTAAACAGTCGTATTGATCAAGCAGAAGGAAGGATATCAGAAGTCGAGGACCAGCTCAGTGAAATGAAACGAGAAGACAAGAATGCAGAAAAAAGGATGAAAAGGAATGAGCAAAGTCTCCAGGAAATATGGGACTATGTGAAAAGACCTAATTTACGTTTGATAGGTGTACCTGAATGTGATGAAGAGAATGAATCCAAGTTGGAAAATACTCTTCAGGATATCATTCAGGAAAATTTTCCCAACCTGGCAAGGCAGGGTAATATTCAACTCCAGGTAATACAGAGAACACCACAAAGATATTCTTCAAGAAGACCAACCCCAAGGCACATAATTGCCAGATTTATTAGGGTTGAAATGAAGGAGAAAATACTAAGGGCAGCCAGAGAGAAAGGTCAGGTTATCCATAAAGGGAAACCTATCAGACTTACAGCAGATCTCTCAGCAGAAACCCTACAAGCCAGAAAAGAGTGGGGACCAATATTTAACATCCTTAAAGAAAAGAACTTTCAACCCAGAATTTCCTATCCAGCCAAACTAAGCTTTATGAGCGAAGGAAAAATTAAATCTTTTGCGAACAAACAAGTACTTAGAGAGTTCACCACCACCAGGCCTGCTTTACAAGAGCTTCTGAAAGAAGCACTATACATATAAAGGAACAACCAATATCAGCCTTTCCAAAAATATATCAAAAAGCAAAGAACTTTAACACAATAAAAAATTTACATCAACGAATGGGCAAAACAGCCAGCTAGCATCAAACGCCGGTATTAAACTTATATATATTTTAATTGGATAAAAAGCCAAAACCCATCGGTATGCTGCATCCGGGCCCATCTTACATGCAACAATACACAAAGACTCAGAGAGAAGGAGGAAGATTTACCAATCAAACAGAGAGTAAAAATAAACTAATAAACAAAAAGCAGGAGATGCAATTCTTGCCTCTGATAAAGTAGACTTTAAAGCAACAAAGATCAAAAGAGGCCAGGAATGACATTACATAATGGCAAAAGGATCAATGCAACAAGAAGAGCTAACGATTCTATAGATCAACGAGATAGAAAATTAACAAGGATATTCAGAACTTGAACTCAGACCCGGAACAAGTAAACTTAATAAACATTTATAGAACTCTCCACTTCAAATACACAAAACATACATTACCACCTCACACCTATTCCAAAGGTGACTATATAATTGGAAGTAAATCACTCCTCAGTAATCGCATAGCATTTTATAGGTTTAAATTAAATATTGGTTGGCTGTTTGTTTGTTATCTTCTTCCCTTATTCCTTCCTGACTACATCATTAAGTATAATTATCAGTATAAAAGAGGTTTTCAATACCCATTACTAAATTGCATTCTAGCCTGGGCAAGAAAGCAATACTCCCATTCTCTCTCCCTCTTTCTTTTCCTTCTCCCTCCTCCCCATTCTCTCTCTCTCTTTCTCTTCCTTTTTCCTCCTTCCTATTCTCTCTCTCTCTCTTTTAAAAAAAAAAAAGAACCCGATTCCTGCCCCAAAATAATAACACAAATAATAATTAGTCAAGATTATCTCCAAAGAAAAGAATATGAAATGTAAAGTTAAAATATGGAGTAAAATTAAAATTGCAATATTCTTATTACCATACTTGATAAAGGGGAAGCTTTCATATTATGTTTAGATTTTATTGTTCATTTTCAATTTTTATTTTATTACCACTAAATAATAATGTTTTAACAGAAGAATCTGGGGGGCTTGTTCTGTCTTGTTAAACTTAATTTCTCATACTCTCTAAACTCACCTTCGCACATTTCTTTATTCAATAAATAGGAAGTAACTTTCTCTAGAGAATTAAAAGGGCAATTCAACATGCTCAGAGTTCACTGACTGAAATCATTTGACTTCAACATACTAAAACACTATTAAATAAAACTCTTCATTCAACTACATAATGTGGAAAGAATTAAGCTTCAAAACTGGCTTTATGATACCACATGTGATCTCCTAAAATCAAAACCTTAGTGTGGTGACTTGTCATAGCACTGAGAAAGAACAGATACCTATTTTGCATTTTGAAATAAATATAATTCACAAATACATGAGTTGGTGTGTACTTTAACAGACTAATGAAAACACAGTTAAATCCATGGTTATTGAAAAAGCACATGGGATTCTGCTGGCTATATTCCCTTTTGGATCTTGAGGAATGGATTTGATTTATACCTAAAAATTCCATCTTCTGGCTGGGCATGGTGGCTCATGGCTGTAATCCTGGCACTTTGGGAAGCCAAAGCAGGCAGATTACCTGATGTCAGGAGTTTGAAACCAGCCTGGCCAACATGGTGAAACCTCGTCTCTAGTAAAAATTCAAAAAATTAGCCGGATGTGGTGGTGGACGTCTGTAATCCCAGCTACTTAGGAAGCTGAGACAGGAGAATCACTGGAACCCAGGAGGCGGAGGTTGCAGTGAGCCAAGATCATGCCATTGCACTCCAGCCTGAGCAACAGATGAAGACTCCATCTCAAAAAAAAAAAAAATTCTATCTTCTACAGTACATAGTATTTTATATATATGTATACACAATTTATATGTAATATATATACACATATATAAAAACATATTGTGTGTTTACATTATATAGTATATACACATATGTAATATATATGCATATATAGAATATATATTACATAGATTACATATATGTATATATGTGATTATATACTATATATGTATGTATTATGTATAAAAAATGTATATAATGTATATAACATATATATGATATAAATATATAATATAATATAAATACATATAATACGTATTAAAATATAAATATATATTATGTTATATATTAATATTGTATAATATAAATATATTACATATTATATATGTAATATATGTATTGCATTATAATATATATTTATATTATATAATTATATGGTAATAAATTTATGTTATATGTATGTTATATACATATATTTATATCATATACATATATTTATCATATCATACATATATTATACATATATTTATTTATATGCATGATATACATATTGATATATTTATATTATAGTGTATTAATAATGTAATAATTGATAACTGATATTAATACAATATATAATACATATAATATGTATTATAATATATAATTTATATAATTATATAAAATTTATATAATTACATTGAAAAAGCACATGGGATCCGACTGGCTGTATTCCCTTTTGGGTCTTGAGGAACGAATTTGATTTATACTTAGTAATTCCATCTTCTGGCTGGGCCTGGTGGCTCATGCCTGTAATCCTAGCACTTTGGGAGGCCAAGGCACGCCTCATATAATATTCATGACCTAATAAATCATATCTCCCTTTAGTTTTCCATCAAACCTTGCTTTGCTTCAAACTTTTCTTCCTTCTCAAGCACAATTCAGTCTCCTCACATTATTATATATATATTGTTTATATATAGTACATATATTATAGATTATAAATAACATATTAGTGATATATGATATGATTTATGTTATAAATAACATTATGTTATGTATATTATATAACATATTACATAGTTATACAAATATAAATATATATGTAGTATGTATATAAATATATATATATATAGAGACGGTTGACCCTTGAACAAAGCAGGAGTTGGGGCACCAACCACCGTGCACTCAAAAATCAACCGATAAATTTTGACTCCCAAAAGGTTACTAATAACCTACTATTGATCAAAAGCCTTACTAATAATGTAGTTGATTAACACAGAAGTAGACTACTATGTACATATATTTTATGCATTCATGACGTAACTTTTTAATTTTTTCAGTATTCCTAGACTACATGATTCATCTGCAAGTTTTTTCAAACTGTCACAAAGCTCCACAAATGTTTCCACTATATTTATTGAAAAATGTCTGCCTGTGAGTGGACCCACACAGTTGAAATTTGTGTTGTTCAGTGATGAACCCCATAAGGATATATAATCAGGATCACCTGCCACTTTTCTCCCGGTAGGCACTAACTCAATCATGGAATAGAGAAGGTGAGTGTTCCTGTTCTAGGGCCTAGAAGCTTGTAAAGAGAGAGAGAGAGAGATGTGCCAGTGTCCAAAAGTACACACACACACACACACACAAAGCACACACACACAAGCACAAACGTTTTTCACTAATGAGTCATCCAAGTAACAATCTTTTCCGTTCAAACGAGGATCTAAAAATAGTGCATGTAATTCAGCCCAAAGTCTTCTGCAGAGGCAAAAATGGCATTCTAAATCCCAGTGAAAACTGCATACCAAAATTTAAAATTTATTCTAGCTATCTATACTGCTTCCTTTTAATAACAGTAATGCTCTTGAAATCAACAATTTGAGTAAACATTGGAATTAATTCTAACCCTGGCATTGTGCTTCTTTTGGCTTTTATCAGAAGTTTCACCAAAATGAAATACCATTTATGAAGAAGCCTGATGAAATACTTGTGGCCTGAAATAAAAGGTTGAATCTGTTGCCTCCTTTCTCTCTCTCTCTCTCTCTCTCTCTCAGGTTCACTATCTGTCAAGTCACAAAGCTGAATAAAGGTTATGTAATATAAAGGCAGATCAGGAACTACCAGATAAAAGTATTCTACTCTACTCAGAAGGCCATTTTCTTTTTTGCCATTTGTGTGGATAAGTTGCACTAGCATAACATTCACACAGTTGGAAGTAACCAGGGTTTTTTCACCTATAGTAAAATCAGCTAATTGGATTTGTCATTGCACGTCATAAGCACAAGATTTAAATACAAACTGGAAAGAAACACATTCAACTGATAAATAGCAGAAATCACTTTTTGAGAGTGATTATATGGGGAGCAGTTATACATTTCATTTTTTTGGTCTAGAAACTTATATTTTTGCATTGAATAAACTGGGTATAAAGCATATATTAAAGTACAAACGGTTTATCCTAGTGGCTGATTTAAAAAACATTAATTTGAACTCAACTTACTAAATTTATTTACAATTTAAAGTGAATAATTCAGACGATTATCTGGAAAGTAGAATTTTGACCAAAACAACCTCACACTGAAGCAAAAGTATTGGCAGATTTGATTTCTATCCATCCTTCTTCATCCTCCTCTTCTCTATCATTGTCACCATCTTCTTTTGCTTTGATAAAAACAATGAACTTAGTATCCTTCCAACTCCATAGCGTAAAAATTCTTACAGCACCCTCTCTCTGGCAACATAAAAACATGAGCCCTAATCCTAGTAAGAACCAAATGAATAACCTTAATAAGAGTATTCCTCATTACAGAATATTAGTAGATTGGCTACATTTTTGTATACTTTCTATATATACTTTGGTTTATTTGTGATTGGAAATAATTCCTCCTAAAAAATAAACAAACACTGCACAACCATAGGTTGTTTGTACAGAGAACTCTAAAATTCCACCTTCATAAGGTGAAAATCTTGCCTCCAAAGAAATTATTTATTTGGTTGTACCTGGAAAGCAAAGTTAAATAAAGAATTGTTGGAGTTTATTACATGATATTAACAAGTCTAGAAGTACAATATAAGGTAAAATATGAAGTAACTGATTCTTAAAAGTTCTTTTTTGGCTGGGCACAGTAGCTCATGCCTGTAATCCCAGCACTTTGGGAGGCCGAGGCAGGCAGATCACCTGAGGTCAAGAGTTTGAGACCAGCCTGGCCAACATGGTGAAACTCTGTCTCTACTAAAAATACAAAAATTAGCCTGGCATGGAGTGGGTACCTATAATCCCAGCTACTTGGGAAACTGATGCAGGAGAATCACTCAAACTTGAGAGGCAGAGGTTGCAGTGAGCCGAGATCGTGCCACTGCACTCCAGTCTGGGTGAAAAAGTGAGAGTCCATCTCAAAAACAAAAAGTTCTTTTTCATTCTGAAGTCCAGTCTCATACTAGTAGGAAGTATATGCTTGACTCTGGCGAATCACCTTCCTATATTTAACGGTCTACCAAAATTTGAAATCGAGAAAGAATATTTTGAGAGCACTTTAGAGTAGACATTGGGTTGTTCCCATTTTTGTCCCATGGCTCTTAGGATCTGTGAATGGGGACTGATGTTAGTGAAGACTAAAATCGATATGAAGCAATGGTCATGGGCATCGTCCTTCGTGCCCAGCTCTGGGTCTCTCTCTAGGGCATGGCATGTGCAATATCATTTCATCTGGAAGCTCCTCAGTGGATGAATGAGTGTTCACTAAGTTATAGCTTCCTCTGTGCTGGGAAATTGGTTGTCACATGTTTTGTGGAAGCTGGTAGGTAGACCGTGAGGACCTGCCATGCTTGCCGAGGCTGTGTAAATAAAGAATGTGACAAAGGAAAGGTAGTTAAAGGAGCTGGAAATCGTGTGATAGCCTGCAACTTCTTTTCCTAGTCTGGACTAGCTGTAAAATATATTTAAAAACTGAACTTCTTGGGGGAAAAAAAAAGCTGTCTAGCATAAAATTTAGGGTCTTCCAATTAAAGAATTGTCCAGAAGATGATTTTGCAAAAATAAAGAAAAACTATTGATATGATTTGAAATCATTATAAGGCTAAAGCATAAACAAATACATAAGAAAAGTGAATATTGATCAGAAATCCCTGAATATTCTATGGCTTTTCTGTTCTAAGTACTAACAGAGAAAATTATCAATGTGTTTGCAAGTATATAAAAATCTGACAAGATAAATATTCCATACTAATGGTCAGTCTTATTTGCCTATAAATATGTATCTTAAAAGCAAATCAAACATATTATTTTATAATTTTTTTTTTTAATCTAAGGTTCAAAATGTACTATAGGAAAGAAAAAGTATCTTTTCTTCATCCATTGTATGCAAAAAAATTATCTAACCTAAGTTTTATGTTACAGGGACACCTTCAGAAATAAAGACCCAAAGACCCAGGGAAAACTGTGCTGTTGTTGTTGAGGCAGAGTCTATCACCCAGGCTGGAGTCAGTGGCGTGACCTCGGCTCAGCTCACTGCAACCTCCACCTCCTGGGCTTAAGCAATTCTCCTGCCTCAGCCTCCCGAGCAGCTGGGACTACAGGCACACACCACCACACCTGGCTAATTTGTTGTATTTTTAGTAGAGATAGCGTTTCACCATGTTGACCAGGATGGTCTCAATCTCCTGACCTCATGATCCACCTGCCTCGGCCTCCCAAAGTGCTGGGATTACAGGCATGAGCCACCGTGCCCGGCCAAAAACCGTAATTTTATGCTTAGGGTTGATGAAGAATAGACAGCCTGTAGGAGGATGACTGAACAAACAGCGGGTATGAGCAAACAGTAATGAACTGGGGGGTTCAGCAAGGTCTGTTTGTCCAGATTCTTCTCAGCCTCTGAGGCTAGCACAGGGCCCATCTGGAGTGAGGGTCTTATCGGCCTCCTTCCAGCCGGGGTGGGTCAGAGAAGTCTCTTCATGGCCTCAGAGGACAAAGGCAGGAGAAGGTAAGAGAGTGACCTTCCTCGAGTCTGGGCTTTCTCATTTTCCTTCAGCTGAAAATGTTGAGTAGGCCAAGGTACCATATTTTGGGGAAGCATTTCCTTCACTCGACCAGTACAAGCCAATGAAAGTAGTATAACTTTTTCAATTTAACCCTAAAATGTATCTCTTGTTGGCAATATAGTGACACATGTCATTTTTCCTTGCTTTTATAACAAAAGAAAATAAACTTTGGAATCTTAACAGATTAATTCTCATATTTACAAATGACTCCATTTTATGATTTCTTCGGGTGTAGGAAAACCATTCCTTAAGAAGCTTGATGGTGTTATGAAGTTCATAGAAGCTGTAAGACGCTTCACCTTTTTGACCTCTGTACATGTGCACACAAGTTGATACTTAAAACCAACAAACCTGAATAGAGTTGCCTTTTAAAACTGGCTTCACAGTCGTTTGAGTGAGTTCAATGATGCAATTTTACCTAAATTCATCAGGGACGAAAATCAATGGCTTAGATAGCACATCTGGTGTTTCCTGTTACTGCCTCACACAGTCTGGAGTCCCCGAGGATCCATACTGCGGCACATAACAAAAAGCAATTGCTGGATTGATTGATATTTCAATACGTTGACTTTTATGAAGGTGAGTTAGACTGAACAATAAAAAGGGGTATATTGTTTTGTCCATTTCTTAAGATATTTATGTTCCCACTCGAAATGTAAATAATCCCTATGATTGCCTGATAGGATGAAGCATGCCAGCAGAAATCGGGGCTAATTGTACTATTAGATTTCTATTGTATCTCAAAAGGAAAGCATTTAAATCATCACGGTTTTGAAACCTTTCAATGAATATCCATGTGAAAACTGTTTTTAAAGCCCAATAAAATATGCCTTTTATTTTTGCATTTCACTACAAATAACAGTATAAAACAGTATTAACTAAATCGTGGTCCAAATGAAACCAGAGCTGTCTTTTAGGATCTCATAATATCGCTTTCCATGTGAATTGTAAAATGAAAGACCTTTGCCCGGGCCTGTCCTCCGCAGACTCTTCCCGAAGCTGGATTATTTAATCATTAAACAATGATGAATACACATTTCTCAGTGATACATACTACTTCACAGTTGTTGTTGCTTTTAATTCTCAGATTTGAATTTTCTATGGATATAATTTCTGATTATTTTAACCATGGCTCTATACTGAGCTATTTCCAATATAGCACTTAATCAGAGCTAGTTCTAACTCAAGAGAACAGATTCTAAGAAAATAAACTTACTGAGCTGAGGAAGGAGAGGAATAATTAACTGCATTCCATTTCAGAATGTGACAGGCATCATGAAAAAAACTCCCCCCTCACAAATGTATATTTTCTTTATCTGTTCTGCACTTGTTCTATACACTAACACTAACAAATGGAAACCATGTGGTTATAAATCCATTATCTATGGTATATTTTTATTGTGGATGATTCGTTAATATAACCAAAATGTCAGTCTAGTAAAATAAGATTTGACTATATATACAGAATGTGATTGTTAGGAATCTTTTAAAACATTTCTGAGTATTTTTTTAAAGTAAATTTCCTAGCACTCTTGGAAATACAGTATTGTTTTCAAACTCTGAGAAAAATCCCTTTTGAAGATTTCTTTCTAAAATGCCAGAAAAAGCAGGGTATCTTCAAGGACCCACGCTGCTTGATTTTCCTCTCTGAGCAATTTCTGCCTCTTCCTGCTTTGTTTCAGTTTGGACTGTGATGAAAAGTGATTTTAACATTTGACATCCTGGTGTATTTCCTTTTATAAATAGTAAAAGTCATGTAAATTGTTTTGTTTAACCTTTCTGTTTGGACCACCAAGAATCTGAGAAAACACTGAAGCCCACCTTTAATAATGTTTAAGACATTGCGGCACACAAATGTGTATCATTACTCTGCACAGCCTTCTCAACGCCACGTGAACTTTCTCTTTTGTGATTACAAGCCCTCTCTCCCTCTTTCTCACTGCCCCCCATGCTCCCCTGTGAGATTCCCAAAGACCTAGTACAATGTCTGTACATGATCTCCTTTTGGAAAGAGACTATTTGCTGTTCATGACCCATTTCTGTGTTGCTTCCACACTCCAGCTCACCCTAACCCACTGAATCCCGTGAGGTGCGGGGCAGGCCTGGGCAGAGCGGTCCTCACTAGCACCCACCCCTCACTGACATTCGGGAGGTTCTGGGTCTCTAAAGCACGCTAGAACTTGCCTGCAAAGGCCTGGTTCATGCCCTAGGATTGTACGGTACGTGACGCCAGCAAACCTAGATCTCAAATTGATACAATATTGGACTTCCTACCAGCATCGGATACCCTACACTTGCAGCCTAAACTTACAAGAAACATCCTTTAAACTAAGAAAAAAACATCATTAAGTTACCCCTCCTAACACTAGGGACAGCCTCCCATGTTTCGGGTCCTCTGGCTGCCTGTCTGTTCCCTGCTCCAGTAAAGAATAAGTCATTCCCTGGTCATCTCCCATCATCCAGAAGTTCCATCCTCATTGCTCTGCTTACAGCTCCTCCCCACATCCCATCAATGTACACATCTTAGAGGTGCAGCTGAAGGAGCGTGTTCTTGTGAACACACACTGCTTACCAAGGAAGAGCACACGAGAAAAGGTGACTTGGAGAATAACGCAGATCTAACATGACTGAAAGGATAATTCCTCTTTAGAATAAAATTTCTACAAAGAGGAGAAAGAGGATCAGTAATGCCCAGAAGATGACGGTGTATGATCTTATGCATACATTTCCTTTTATTTCCTCCAGGGACCCTTATCACAGACCATAACTAACATCATCCCCACTCTGGAAGAGTTTCCATTGGGCAGATATCACTATAAGCCCTGATGCTTTTATTCCTGTCTAACCAAAACCTTCAGGGTGGAAGAACTTGGTCTCCTGTGATCTCATCACAACCCTGTACAATGACTGCAACCAGGCCTCCTTTGAACCCACACACCCAAGCTCTGCTAGAGCAAGTTTATACTGTTGTTGTTTCCTTGCTGTTGTTTTCATTCAAACTGGTCAGCGTGATTTGTCTCCCTATTCCACTTACAGAGTTACATAAAGTCTGATTCTGCCACTTACGGCACCATCTCAATCAAGTATGTGAGGAGGGGAGGCAAGCGACTTCATCCCCCGGATCCTCAATTGGCCTTTCATAAACTAAATAAATTAACGATACCTACTGAGTGGTACTTATTAAAAGAGAGTGAGAATTCAAAAAGATAATAAATAAAATGCTTAGTGCGGTATTTGCTACTTAGCAAGGGTTCAATAATCTTCATCATGACTCCCATGCAGTAATAAAAGTCCTTTTCTGTTTCTTTGTTTCTGCTGTGTGCTGTCACTGGCCACTCTTCTCTTTACTTTGGCTCTGTTTACTTTACCTCTCTAAACGTGATTTTGAGAAAACTAAGATGATGCTTCTAGTCTTCATTCTTGATCTTATCTCTCTTGCTTGCAGAATGAAGAAAGGACAAAATTACTGTGCCACACTGACTTCCTTGGACACATCACAAGCTCTCAAAAGTCCATGCTTTGGCACATGCTGTAAACCTCTCTTGGGAGAGAACCCCCTGCCTGTTTTGTGTGTTTGCCAAATTCTTGTTTAGCTGAGAAGGCTAGGTAAAAGCAGTATCCAGTGTTAAGTCTTGCCTGGTTTCCCAAGGAGCAGTGAGCAGTATTGTCCTTGGTGCTCCCAGACCAATGTAGGTGGAGCTCGGAGTTGCTACATCTCCGCCACGTGCAATGGGTCTCTTGTGTGCCTCTTTCATGACACGCTGAGCTCCCTGAAGACAGGAACTGTGAACTATGGATTCTTTAGCTGATGCCTCTAGCCTCTAACACATGGATGCTCATAACTCAATAGATATCGAGTGTCTATTGACTATACTCAATAAGTATTTTTAGATACTCAATAAAAGCATTTTGAATACACAAGTCTTCTACCTGCTTTGGAAAGAGGAAAAATTATTCATAAAAGTACACAAAAGATGGCACTTTGGGGCTGGAGAATGCATAGAAAAGTTGAAGATAGAACAGGGAAAATGGGCAAAGCAAAGTAAATGATGCAGGAAAGCATGCCACACAGAGGGATCCTTCCACTTCTGTGTTCGCTGATTTATTTTGACAAAATTGCTAGAGCCAGATTCCATAACAGCTTTCCCTTTGAGCTCTGCCATGCTTTATAAACAAACGTCGCTTGTTATGACATAGAGTTATTCCCGGACAACTCTTCACCATCACTGGGAATCCAACCAAATCATAACTATTTACCGTAATTCTTAAATTTTTGTCTGAACAAAACTACCAATAGCTTTTACAAATTCCACCATGATACAAAGATCATTTTCTTATTAAAAAATATGTACACATTCACAGACATGTGCATATTTTACTCACGATGAAATATAAGGGCATAAAAATGGCAATAGATTGTTAAAAACGACTGTAAATTGTTTTACTATGAATCTTCAAATTCCCATGTAATTAATTACATTAAAATTATGCTATTAGACGTAAATTACTTCAGAGATAACAGAGATAACTGTAAAATACAAGATAAGAACAAAATTTATAAAATTATTACTAGAAGTAAATTTGATAGCTATGACTGAATTGCAGTTAGCTCTAATTCAAGCTTTGCCATCAGCAAGTTACTATATTATGATATAAAGTCACAGGTGGGTGTCTCTGACCATGGGCTATTTCAGGAGGTGAGAAGGTCTCTGACAGGTTTCTTTCCAGCTCACAGTTGCTAGGAAATAGGTCTTACTCTTCGGACTGATAGGCCGATTTATTCTCAAATGTCTGAGTTTAATCCCCTAAATCCTTCCTCCAGAGGTCCTCTCATTCTTTCCCTATTGAGGAAGTCTTTATTTTAAGAAAGAAATTATTCTATGCCAAAAAATATGAAATTCAGAGAAAGAGATATTTCCAAAGGCCCAAAAATTTTAAACCATAAAATTAAGTAAGGGACAGAGGGTCCCCTTAAGTAGCTGGCTTATTCCTATCTTTGGCCCAAGCAGCAGTTCTCCAACTTAGTGTGCTAGAAACATCTAAAGAAAAATAATCTTTAAATTATCTTTTTAAAAGATAAGAAAAATATTGTAGAATTATTGAAATCTGCAAATATAAACCCAATTCAATTACTGTTGGAATCTATTTTTAAAATGATATCTGAAATTGGTTTTTAATTCTTGCAGACATTGAAAAGAATGTCTTGTCCAGCATAAATTTTACCATCAAATCACCGAGGGAAATGAATAAATGGCAGTTATCATTCATTCATATAATCTAAAGATAATGTGAGCATGAGACAACATTTCTGGCCATTGCTTACTTTTGTCTTTAACTTGGAATTTTCAACCTGCTATGAAAACCTCATGTACCATGACACCTCCTTGGCTTTCATTTGGTGTGACAGCATTCTTTACGAATTAGGTCAACTTGAATTATTTTCTTACTAGCTCATTAAGAATTAAAGTACTTCTAATTACCCATTTTAATCCCAAAGAGAAGTTTACTTTTGTCTCTTCAATTAGAAGACGAATTCCCCATAAACACAATGGTGGCCCCTCATGCTTGCTGTCATTCCGGGCTACTTCTAAAGCAACCAGCATGCTTGCCAACACACAAAAGCTACATGCTCCCATTTTAGCACCAGTCTGGTTCTGAACACAAATCCAGAAACAGGTTGAAAATTGGATTCACTTATAAAGTGGCCATCAAGACCATGCAAAATATGCTTCTGCTAATTTTTTTCGGGTATCATCAACACAAAAACAATATTGAAAAATACTTGTAGAGAACTCACAGATCCCAAAGAACACATTTGGGGAAGAGCTGAAAATCCCGTTGAAAAGCACTGAATTAGAGGATTGAACACTCTTTCTCTGCTCCTAGAGAACTGCTTAAATCAAGTTCCTAGACATTCTCTAAATTGAGAGTCAGGTATTCTCAATAGTGTCATCACCATAAGCGCATTAACTCAATAAAAATGCCACCTTTTTCTGAGTGCATGCAGTGAACAAGACAGATAAAGCCACCTGCAACAAGAGGTCATGTAACGATGAAGTTCAAGGGCCATATACCAATGATGTGTGTGTGGAACAGAAGCACACTGAGTTATCCCTGCAGCAAAGATGGCCGCAGCAAAGACAGCCAGTGTTCAAGAGGACAGTGGATTCAAGGAAACAACAGCTTCTGCCAGCATAATACAAGCCAGCAGATGGAAAATTCCTGGCAGGTAGGACCAGCATTTGCAGGAGAAAATCCTAGTAACATGCCCTACCTACCACGGAAGACCTCAGATCTGCCTGGCACTGATGGCATGAACATACTGGCTGCAAAATATAACCCTTTCCTCTACATGTCTCAAAACTGGTGTCTAGCTTTTAAATAATCTCCTAAATACCTGCAACATCAGGAAAATCTGCCAAAAAGCAATTTAGTTAATTCAGAGAGTTGAACATAGTTAGAAATATTTATTTTTATAATAGATGTCATCTTAAAAGTACAAACTAACAGCTGCTTTATTAGGATGTTTGTGTCCAGCCTGTCATTAATTTCCCACAAAGATACTACGAGGTCATCGTTGTTATTCCCAGTTTCTGGATGAATAAACTGAGACTTAAAGAGGTTAAGTCAACCATGGCAATTTCTACAATAGCTACTAGTGAGTACTAAACCAGATAGTATACACATTATCCATTACAGAGCAGACATCTTCTTAAACTACGACTAGAAATTGTATCTTGTGCCCATTAAGTTCAAACTCATCAAGTCAGTCCCTTCCTCTGCTTCGCAGTATGTCATATACGATACAGGAGGTGCAATCGCTCTTTCCCCTTTTGTCCTATCTTGCTGTATTCGTATGCTTTCCTCCAGTTCACACAAACATATTTATGGTATACATTAGGGAAAAGATAATCTAATAGGAAAATGTTTTTTTAGACAGGGTCTTGCTCTGTCGCCTAAGCTGGAGTGCAGTAGTGTCATCATAGCTTACTATAGCCTCAAACTCCTGTGCTCAAGTGATCCTCTCATCTCGGCCACCCTAGTAGCTGAGACTACAGGCACACACCACGACGCCTAATTTTTAACTTAATTTATTTTTTGAGAAGGAGTCTTACTCTATCACCCAGGCTGGAATGCAGTGGCACTATCTCGGTTCACTGCAGCCTTAACCTCCCAGACTCAAGCAATCCTCCCACCTCAGCCTCCCAAGTAACTGGGATTCCAGGGATGTGCCACCACACCGGCTAATTTTTGTATTTTTAGTAGAGATGAGGTTTCATCATGTTATCTCACCCCTCTGAGAAAATAAATAGTAAATTTTTGATGTTTCTGGATTTTATGACATGCTTTTAATGTCATATGACTATTTAGCTATGTTTTAATGTAGAACAGTGAAAGCAGTAAAACAGTCTGTACTCTCAGATTTCCCTCCCTGCAACCAGATGTGTATCAGCTCCATGACATCCTCATAATATACAGGCACATATTTAAAATGCCTTGACTTTCTCCTTTATTCTTCTGTAATCAAGGTTTACTTGTAATATTTATTCTCTTTCTGAAAATGAATTTTGATCTTTAAAAGAGGGAAGGATGTTTCATAAGAATGAAAATATGTGATACTGAAGGCTTTTAAGTCCTACTTCTTTAATTCTTTTGCTGAGACATCCATAAGATTAGCTATTCATCAAAATGACTTTGAGGGAAACATTTCACCATGTATTAGTATAATTTTATGGTTAACTAATACTCTTAGCAAGAAAACTCTGCCTTTTTACATAACCAATGCATAATGTGTACAGAATAAAAAATAGCCTAAACAAGCTTTATTTCTTTACACTGAAACTATCATTCCAATAAAATAATTGCATTATAGGTGTTATTTAGGTTGTATTGATTGTTCTGTATTTATAGATTTGGATAATTTTTAAATGTTCAAACAATTTTGAAAAATCAATGGCAATATGATCTGGCATTGGCACTGGTATTTCATCTCAAAGAATACTAATGTGTTTTAATATGCATACAATTATATTGACCGTTTTATTAATGCCTGCATAAGTATTACAGGAAAACATTCTAAAACTGTTTATTATAAAAACAAGACATTACATAAGGTTTGAAAAATGTAGGAGATAAATCACTCAAAAGTTTACCACCACAGTAGAACAACTATTGGCATTTTACCTGTGGTTAGGTTTTCACAAGCTGAGTGTAAATCAGGTGTGCGGTACAACCAGGCAAACAAATTGCCCAATAGCCTCTTCCTGCCTCTAGCACTGACACCTTAATCTCTTTCTGTAACCCTCTCCCTGGCTTTCAGCCAGGGCTTGATGCCAGGACAGGCAAATTTCTCCCTAGAACAATTTGCAATACAAGCCCCAGAGTCACTCACAACACTTTCATTTGTAGGAAGTGCCATGCTAACATCGTAAACATCTGGATTAAGGTTCCTTGGAGATATCACACTTCATTAAAAAAAAAAAAAGAAAGAAAGAAGTAGAAAAAGTCTATCATTGCTAATACAACATTGAATAATTGAATCTTAATTCAAATACTTTCTGTCATAATCACCATGTTGTATGGTCACTGGCTCATTAAAAAATAAAATACAAATTCTAAAGTAAACATTCATTTATATAATAAAATTATTATATTAATCCTAGCATTTCCACATGCTAAACACTATTTTTATTTAAACACATTGGGAAAAATATTTTACCTTTGACATACAGAGAAGTGGGCATTTTTTGCTTTCATATATTTACCATTATGGGTTTGATTTCTATTAATCTTTTTTTGTAGATGCCCCAAATCCCACAGTTATAGAGAAAAATCAAAAAGCTCACAACAGACCATGATTAGGTGACTACTTTTTAGAGAAGTTGTCCCTCAATAAATGTTGCAAGTATTCGTTCTATGATCACGGAATTACTCCAAATGTGAATTCCGTGGTAAGACATCCATAATTACATTGGTCATTTTTTCTTGTTACCTAACCTGCCTTCACTCCTATCACCATCTGTTCTTTTTCATCCTTCTTGGCTCTCCTCTTAGTCTTTATTTCTTCCTCACCTCCTCTTTGTATCCTTGTGTCTTCTAAAAATTTCCAGGACACAGGAGAGCTAAATGGGCTCCTGGCTACTGCTCTACCACAAACAAATTCAACTTTTTGGAGTACAATTTGGAAATATCACACAACCTTATTTCTAAGAATTTATTCTACAGAAATACAGCACATGAAAATATAGAAAAAAAAAGGATGTCAAAGACTGTTGGGAACAGTAAAATATTAGGAAAAATCATAAGTGATTACAATAAGAATTTGGGTAAACTAAATGATAGCATAGCTATATGATGACATATTCAGTATTGTGTATCTCTCTGCATTGACTTGGAAAACACACATGACAAATTGTTGAGTGAAAAACGCTACAGATCAGGATATGATTCTGTTTGCATTACACATGTGCACATGCATACATATTGTGTGAAAGAATTCCAGAAAAATATGCACCAAACCAAGAGCAGTGCTCATCTCTAGGAAGCAGAATTACACGGAAGGCTTTCACACCAGCCTTGTTCACTTTTAAATCAGCAAGCATTTTTTGATATTAAAAATTATTATTAATCTATAGTAATTTTAAAATTTGGCAGTAGCTCAGGAATGGAAAGATAAAGTCAAAAATTATACCAGATGATATATGGAATTTAGTATATGGTAATGGCGACAATATAAAATAGGAAGATAATTGGATTAGTTAGCATATTTGATTATCCACAGTATATTTGGTTATCCATTGGAAAAAAATCAAACTGAATAATCATTTCTTTCCTTATCCTGAACCAAACAAATGATTTCCAGATCCATCAGAATTTTCGACCTAAACAAATGAAAATTATAGAAGTTCTAGATTAAAACATAGGTAAATATCCATATGACATTAAAAGCATGTCACAAAACCCAGAAAAATTAAAAATTCACTATTTTCTCAGAGGGGTGAGATATGAGACTTTACATGTGTATGTAAACAAGTAAAGTATCACTGTATATTCCTGTGCCTTCACCTCAACACTGAGTCATAGAAAGGACACATTTCATGTAAATATTATAGATATATACATTTCAATGGAAGGGTCAATAGTGTATCAATGATTCATGGTGCAACATTTCAGTTCATACTTCTTTTTGTCACTAAATTCAATTCTATTCGCTTATGATCAGCAGACCTTTTTTTCTGAGATCTGTGAACACATTATGACATTGTATCCACCTCTCTCACAACCAAAAAAACAACTTTTATTTTCTAACCAAATACCAGTACTATTTTAGAAATCTTTGTTTCATTCTTCATTGCTATTATCAGCACCAGCCATTGACTTCTTTTCTGAGAAACTTCACTCAAAGAGTTAAATAAATGAACATTGTATGCCATGTAATTGAGAAGGTACAGAGGATCACAAGCCTCATCGAGATGGGAAATTCAAATTCTTAATTCCTATGAACTTTTCAAGGGGCAATTTGGTGATACCTGTAAGGCATTTTAAATGCATATAATTGTATTTTTTTAAGGAGACAATATGCTTGTATTTGAAAACAAAATTCTTCAAAGGCATATGTATAACCGTTTGTTTTGGTAAAATTAAAGACAAGTGGAATTGTAAGATGAGGTAGTTAGGGAACTTTTATTTTTCCTAAGCTTATGTAACTTTTATGATTAGAAAAGACCTGTTTCACTGAAATTACGAATATTTACAAGTCATTTACTATCAGGTTGCTCATAAATAGGAAAATCTAAAATGTCTACCGTGCCCATTAAATACCTCTGAACCATCATCCTAAAAAAAAAAAAAAAAAAAAAAAGATCACCTGCCTATCCTCCAGGAGTTGACAATTTTATTAAGACAGGGTTTGCAAGTAAGTCAATTTAGGGGAAAAAGAAACTTAGCCACTTAGCCTACCGTAAAGTTCTAAGCTGGCTGTAAGCAAATGCATTGGCTGAAATGCAAAAAGTGACTGTTGTAGTTGTCTAGAAGGAAAGATGAACATTAGAGAAGCAGTGATTAGCATGGAATGTAAGACACAGTTTATGGGACCAAAGTAGAGAGAAGGGTACTCTAGGGGAAGAAATTCCAACTACTGGAGACCTGGAGGAGAGAAAAACTGGGATGTATGTGAGGCCAGGAGTCGTGGATAGGGACAAGAAGAGCTTGGTAGGGGCGGAGCACAGCTCTGTGGGAATGAGCCTAAGGATACTTCTAGAAAGGAGTTGTCCTCACAGCAGGTCTCCAAGGGTAGCGCTGTGACTTAAAAGCACTGAGAGTGTTTCTATAGAAAATTGCTCACAATAATGAAATAATGTGATACTAGGAAATATAACAGCACTACTATGGTCTAGAAATTGTATCAAGAGCAACCAATCTAGCGATATTTGGATTGGAAGAAAAGTATGGGATGAAGTTTGAGAAGAGAGCATTGTAAAGATTTGGGGACGGCAGCATGGTGAAGGCACTGCACCAAGATCTGGCAATCCCAGGGGTCAGCTCCAACCCGTGTCAAAAGGTCTCATCGGACCACTCTCCAGTGTAGACAGCTGTAAAATAGGTCTTCAGTGTAGACAGCAGTAAAATGTCATGTCAGAGAAGACAATCTTTAGGATACAATCAATCAATAGACTATGTGACTTTTTGAGGGCTTTCTTCTGTGCAAAACAATGTAGGTATATTCTGCACAGCTTCAGGGAAAGGACTGCAATACTACGTTGCCACACACAGACAGATTTCAGCAGTTCTTGGCTGTCAACAACATAAAGTCACTCTGGAAGTGTTCATGGAAAAACATATTGAAAATGATTGCTCACAGCACTTATGGGAAGATCAGACAACCAAGCAATGAGGTGAGGCCCAGGCAAAGCCCTGGCCAGGCATGGCTGGCTCCTAACACTGCCAAGGGCACTGTTGTCACTGGACTCGTTGACAAGTCTCATGCTGGGGATGTACAACAGCAGCCACAGTAATCTCCCACTTTGAGCTCTGCTGTATCTCCTCAAGAGTTCGGCCCCAGTGAGGGCATGATTGGCTCTGATGATGCCATGTGCTCGTGCCCTGGAGTCCACAGTCTGGGAGGAAAAGAGTCTGCCCATTTCAGCTCCCAGTGGAAGGCAGAGCCCTACTTTGGAACTACCTCAAAAATAGTAAGGCTACATAAAAACTACTGAGAACGACACAACGCCACCTAATAAGGTCTGTCCAAAATTGTATGGTTTGTCTTTGGAGGTAGCAGTGGCAGATGGGGGCCCCCAGAAAGGTATGCCCATGTCTTGATCCCTAGAACCTGTTAATGTGACCTTATTTCAAAAAGGGGTTTTTGTAGATGTCATTAAGTTAAATATCTTTGAGATAAGAAACTCATTCTGTATTACCTGGGTGGTCCCTAAATTCAACAAAGAGTCTCTTTTTAAGAGACACACAGAGGATAAGATGATGTGAAGACCGAGCAGAGATTGGAGGCATGTGGCACTAGCTGAGGAAGCCAGCCGCCACCAAAAACTAGAAGCAAATGGATTATCCACTAGAGGCCCTGTAGGGGTTCAGTCCGGATGAACACCTTTGAGCTTCTGGCCTTCAGAACTCTGAGATAATGAATCATGGTTTTCATGCCACTAAATTTGTGGCAATTTGTTACAGCAGCCCAGGAAACCAAGACAGAGGTAGTGAGCATCCCATTACTGTAAGTATTTAAGAGGTTAAATTCTATTTCTCAGAGGTCAGTTTTCTGGAGACAATCCTTGCCCAAGGTAGGAGGCCAAATTCAGGGATATCACATGTTCTTTTCAACTCCAGAGTTCTATAATGCTAACCTTCACACAGATATCTCACCGAGAATACAGCCTCATCTTGTTTATTGTATAATTTCTCTGCAATTAGGCTTAATGACTAAAATATTAATATTCTGCTACTGATAGAGTATTGAAGGTTTTATTTCCAAAGTTGTTAATATCAAACTTGATCTACCATTTACACTCTCTTGCTTTTTCTTTATTCTTTCTCTTGTTTTTTGGCAAAAAGTTTGAATCAACTAACATGAAATAATTAACTGTTCTGATTATGCAGCTGTCATTTTTCATGCTCCTTGAGAATATTTGCTGGAAAAATAAATGGGAGTTGGGCTGCTACATTTGTTACCAAATCACTGGAAATTCCCTTATTGCACTTTGAATCATCCTGAGACACACTTATTTTTAGCTATTTTCTTGATGTTGTCATAAATCAGAGTTCATCTCTGCATCCTTGTGACTCATGTCTCATCTCATAAATAAATATTGAGAAGTGGTATGTAGCAATATCTCTTTCTTTTTGAACAAGGAACTGAGGCAAGTGACGGGCATTCTGTAAATCTGTAAGTGGAAAACATCCGTTGTCATAAATTTGATCAGATTTTACGTTCTTTTGCTCTTTCTCCAAATATTAAAAGTAAATGATTACAAAGGACTTCTTGGAGGGTTTTCTAGGTGTTTTTAACATTTCACTTTTAATATCCCAATTTTGAATAACGTCCTGTGATATTTCATGGGTAACCTTCATAGCTGGGTGTTACGTCTTTATAGATGCTATGGAATGATGATTGCAGATGTAACCTTAGTGTTAGAGAATATATATAAGCCTTATGGATATTAGATTATGTATGTGCATGTGTGGTATGAACTGTAACACCAGAGTAGTGACGTGTCTGAAATCTCTGTGTTATTGTTACCTTCCCGACTGCTGCTCCTCACCCCGCCACTCCCCATCATCCCTTCATGCTAGTCTTCCCTCTCTGCTCTGTTCAAGGAGCTCAGGGCTGAAGGGAGGCTCAGAAATGTGCATGGTTAACAGCAGCCTAAAGCCAACTACGTGCAGTGCCGTCACAAAGCTACCAACACAGCACTAGGGAGAGCAGGGCGGGAGAGGCTCGGCACATGATGAAGCCTGGGGAAAGTCCCTCTGGAAAAGTCTTCAGGAGCAGGCAGGACTTCCAATCAACAACATGGGGGGAGAGTGGGTTTCCTGAAGGAGAAGCCAGGGCCCAGGCAAGGGAGTGTATTGAGACAAGGTTGAAAGATCCTTGGGAAATGAGGCAGTGGCCAAGGGGGTAGGCACTGCAGGACAAATCCAGTTTGGATTGTATTATACAAATAAAGAAAAGTGATGGAGAGCTTTTGTGCACAGGAAGGCTTTGCTCCCTTAGAAACTTGGATGACATGGATGTAAAGTTAAACTAGAAAGAAAAGAACCAGACTCCAGGTCACTCTTTTCAGGCAGCAAGTGTGGGCAATGGTATCACGGAATGGTGATGAAGGAGGAGAGGAGTGGGATTCCCCAGGAGGAGGGGCGATGGGACTGGCCTGACCCTGGCAGGGGGAGAAGGCAGCACGTCAAGCCCACCTACAGCCTCGGGGTCTGCTCTGCCTCCTGAGTTCACACATGCCGGTTCCCAGGAGCTGATGAGCTCCCAAGCCTAACACTAAAAACAGGAGACAAACTCTGGTAATACACTTTCCAATATCGCACACATCACACAACTTGAAGCACCATCTGAACTGAATCCAAGTTGTTCAAAGCAAAATTCCTAAAGGCCAAACGACAGCTCCGTTGCCTCATTTCACGTGGTTTGTAAGCAGGAGAAGCAAACTCTCCACCACCCATCATTTTCCTAGCTAGCTAGAGCAAACTCTGGAACTCGCCCTTCTGGGCAATCGCTTACTGCTTTATTAACTTTTAGTCCAAAGAGAAGACATTTTGTCCTGTGTGTATGTGTTGGGGGCAGGGGCCAGTGTTGAATGTGAGGCTTCAACTCTGCCTCCCTAGTTAGGGCATAAAATACAGCTGCCACCTTCCGGCCCAGACAGCTCAGGCTATTTATTCTCCAGGGCTCTTGTGTTTCAGCACTTCGCTGAGCCAGTCCCAAAATGCCTTTTATCCCAGGCTGGATGTCCTCTGACTGCTTAGCTTTCCCGGGTCCACTTCCCTCCTGCTTTTCCCTTTTACAAGGGTGTGGTTTCTGCAGCACATGTCCATGCAGAGAGGAAGGCTGAGCAGGCTATCATCCCAAATCCTATTTACTGCTTCCAGTGTGGGGGTCTGAAATATTTGGGTGAGGTGTTTGGTTTGGTTCTATTTTCCTCTTGTAGCCAGAGGCTTCATGAGAGAGTATTTTTACAATTACCTGTGACGATATTTGAAAAGCAGGTGTAGCTGATTCACTTGGGAAGTTCTAGGCCTGCTTCCTGCCAGAAAGAAATGCAAGCTCAAGGTGCTTATTTTGGAAAGGAGACTACCATATGGCCAAATTGTGCTCAAAGTGTACAGCAAGAAAGAGCATCTGTGCCTTCCAGAGCAATGCAGCAACCTGGCTTGGCTATGTCGGGTCTTGGAATTAGTTTACATTCTCTATCACCTGGCGGCAGTGATTTGCAGGCCTAGACTTTGCTTTGTTGGCAGAGAGGACCACTCAGCTGGTTCTCCACTTGGGCAAGTTGTGTATTCCTTTGAAGATGAATTTGCGCCTTCTTTTAAGGCCTCCCTAGATGTAAAGGTATAGTGAAAAATAATCGTTACTCTGGCTCCTTGTCTACCCCTTGCTCTCACACCTATGCGATAAGGTCCTACTTTGGAGAAATAGTTCTCTGGAACTTCCAACAGCCGGTTGGTCCTGGAAGCCTTTTGGAAGTAAAACAAGAGAGGCGGTGCAGGGAAATGTCCCCAGCAGAATGACGCTATGGTCATCCTTAGAGCCGCTCGGTCTGAAGAGTCGGGCTAAAGATTTCTGTGGATTCTTTAGAGCTGAAGAGGCAGTTTCTAAAAGTCCACCAGGAAAGCAGTGTGTCTAGCAGAAGTTCTTTGCCAACAGCAGGAGAGATAGAGGTTCTAGGGTGGGCTTTGCCATTAACTAGCCCGATCACCCAGGACAAGTCACTGAAGCTTGAATTTTTTCAGCTATAGTTTCCTTGAAAACAAAAGTTACACCGAATCCATAGTTCTGAACGCAAACAGAAAGGCAAAGGTAGAGGATGTTATGATCAACTGGAAGCGGTTCAGTTTGCATGTGTGTGTGTAGAACACTCATGCCAGCCACCAAACTTACAAGAATGTCAGGCTTCAGGAGGGAGGAATCCAAGGAGCCAGAGATAATTGTTTTGGAAAAGTTTCTGATATACTTTTTTCTTTTCGATATTTTTTTTAACAGAACATTTATTAAAGTTGTTTGACATACAGTTTCACATTTGTCATTTTGGAAGTCCTTTATTGTAAAAAAAATTATTGTGTCTGATGACACACAGCAGTCCTAGTGATGATTCTGGGCCTCCACGTTCGGTACATTCAATTTCTTCCTGAGACAGGAGTTTTCTTCTGTATTTCTGGGGTAATGTTTTTATTACTCTGCAGTTCTGCTAGCCCCTGATGTATCAGAAAATCTGGTGACTCACATCCCTTAGAATGCTGTGCAATTGCAGAAGAGTGAGATGGTAGCCCTAAAGATCGTGAAGCTTCTGACACACTGGGCTGAGGCAGGGATCCTTATTAATGGAATATGTGGCTTGACGTCCTGAATGACTCCACTGGCAGAGACCTTCTTGCTCCACATCAGGACCCCTTCTGATATGCCTTTTGTGTGTGTGACAGGATCTCGCTCTGTCACCCAGGGTGAGGTGCAGTGGCATGATCTCAGCTCACTGCAGCCTCCACCTCCCAGGCTCAAGCAACCCTTACAGGCACCTGCCACCACGCCTGGCTAATTTTTTGTGTGTTTAGTAGAGCCAGGGTTATGCCATGTTGGCCAGGCTTGTTTCAAATTTCAGACCTCAAGCAATCCCCTGCCTGCGCCTCCCAAAGCGCTAAGATTACAGGTGTGAGCCACCACACCTGGCCCTGATATGCTTTTGATACTAAGCATCCCATCTTCAAGCCCACCACTTTTTGCCAGAGAATCTCTACATTACATGATATCTAGGACCTTTCTATCTCTAACATTATATTGCACTGCCTAAAAACTATTAGGGTACCATGATCAGGATACATCGAATAGTTGAGAAGCTCCAATACCGTATCTGAAGACTTGGAATTCAATTGAGGAAATTACAGGTCTCCACGTGAGGTGCTTTATTATTGAAGAACTGAGAGACAAACACCACAGGAAGCTAAGGAATCAGTGATACCTGGTAAAGAAAAAGCCTTGTGTATAAATGCAGAGAAAAAAGTCATACGTGGAAAATTGATGACAGCTCAACTATTTGTAGTGCAAATTGTATGTGATTTTTACTGTGATATGCTTTAAGAGGGTAATTTTATTTTACTTCATTAAAAAAATTTTTTTGAGACAGAGTCTCACTCTGTTGCCCAGGCTGGCATGCAGTGGCACCATCTCGGCTTACTGAAACCTCCGCCTCCCAGGTTCAAGGGATCCTCCTGCCTCAGCCTCCCAAGTAGTTGGAATCACAGGCACCTATCACCACATCCAACCACTTTTTAAATTTATTTTTTGGTGGAGACGGGGTTTCCCCATGCTGACCAGGCTGGTCTCAAACTCCTGACCTCAAGCAATCTGCCCACCTCCCAATGTGCTGAGATTACAGGCTGAGCCCCCACACCTGCCCTTAAGAGGGCAATTTTAAATGATATACTTTGTCTTATTGCCATATTGTGTAATTTGGCAGAAGAATGGACCACAAACACAAACAATTACCTATTAAAGTACTTTTATGACCCCTGTCCTCTGCAACAATTTCCCTGTGGAAACTTACACTACATTAGATTAGACTTCCAAATGAGCAGACTTCCCATCCCTTCCTACTTATATACTTTGGTTTAATTCTAGGCTTATCCTAAAAACAGCTATGAGAAACCCAAAAGGGTAATTTGGAATAATTCTTTGTGATGGCTTATAAACTTCTATATTTCTTTCCCTCCTCCCTCACACTCACGTAATAATCTCTCTTCACACACTCATTAAAAGAGTGTAAAGCAAAAAAGAACTGCCCTTGAAAATAGAGCATCCAAATAAAAACTCAGAATGGGCAGCTGTTCTTTCTGTGAACACTGAGAGCCTATCCTGCATCAAGCCCTGGATTAGGTATTAGAAATACAACGTCAAATAACTCAGTCTCAACTCGGAAGATGGATGGATGGATGGATGGATAGATAGATGGAGATACAGATTAGTACAAGAAACATCAAAATACATTATCATTTCAGTGATAGGGTAGCTGATGGTGACATGGAAGCAGCTAGGAGAAGTTTCTAAATTAGACCAGGAAATAAAGGAGGGCCTCTTTGAATAAAAGATGCTCATCCACATTTTCAAGAACGTGTAAAAATTAACTAGATAAGAAGGCAGAAAGAGAAGAGAATGGAGAAAGTTTTGAAGGAAAGAAATGGTATGATCTATTGTTCCCATAGTAAAGAGGTGTTGGATCAGGAAACCAGTAAAGCTAGGAAGAGGCCAGACATCTCTGAAAGACTCATGAAAGCCGTGAGTCCCAGGCTAAGGAATCTGAACTTTATTTGGCGAGCTATGGAGAGATGTTGAAGAATTTTTCAATAAAGAAATGACATGATTGGGCAAGTGACATCACTGGGAAGTGGCCTCAATTGCTCTGACAGCATTTTGAGCAATAGTTTAGAAGGGAGGTAGGGTTAGCTGCAAGGATTTTAATTCAGAGGTTAATGTGATATTTCAGGCAAAAAGTGTGAAATCGTAACCTAAAGTGATGTTCTAAGATAGAAGAGGTGAACTGGATTTCAAAGGAACCACAACTGGTTAGATACCAGAGGTGAGGGAGAGGGAAAAGGTGAAAATGCCACACAGGTTTCTGGCTTCGTCAATTGGTTGACTAGAAATATGATTCATTGTTTAGATGGGAAACTTAAAAGCAACCAATTTTCTGAGAAATTGCTTTAAAAATAGTAAGTTTGAGAACATATAAGTGGAGTGATCCTTGAGATCACTGGATGTGGGGATATGGAGCCTTTCATAAAATCAGAATATGCCACTCTATATGAATACAAATACGTATATATAATTATCCAGTTATGCAAATAGTATATTCTAAGCAAAAACTTGGGAAGGAAATGTGTCTTAAGTTCAACAGAGTTATCTCTGTTTGGTACACTTATGAATGGGATTTCCTTTTTCCTTCCTATATTTTTTCTATTTTCCAAACTTATGTAATTAAGATGTATTACTTTCAGTGTAGATAAACTTCCTTTTAATAATAAGATAAAAACCAACAAGAGAAAAAGAGAAATGTTAATGAAGTCACTCAAGAGGGAAAACTGTCCGTTGGTGTGCCACTGTGGAGGTCATTTGGGGACCTTCCTAGAAGTCCCTTCCCATAGGTAGAGTGGTAAATGAGTTCAGAGGAAGTAGAGATGGGGGATATTTTCTAAAAGCATGGCTGCAAAAGGAAGTAGAAATGTGAACGGGAAGATGAGGAAGATGTGAGTTCAAAGGGGTGTCTAAGAGGGAATTATCGCAATGTGTTCATAGCTGACAAGAGGTCACCAAGCTGGACAAGAGGTCAGAGTCACCAAGGAGAGAAGCCCCACATTAAAGGTTGAAAGGACTGGGGAAGGATGTGTAACCTGGGAAAACGGAGCCGACTGTGGTCAACCCCAGAAGCACAAAGTGAAGTACATTTCACTCACCTCCTATACGCCTCTTTGCTGAGGGAGGAATGGCTGGACCCACAACGCCAGACACTGCCCAGGTAAGATCGATGGCAGTTGACTGACTGAAAGGCTCACAGCCCAGGACAGAAGGGCAATGCCCACCACTCAGGCCCTCGGCGGGCAGCGCTCAGGAGCAGAGTGAGCCGCCAGGCAGTGGGAGCCAGGCTTTGTAGTACCACGGAAGTGAGGTGACCCCGGCCCCCATTTGAGGATGTGATTGACTTGTTTGAATAAAACTCCAGGCTGGTAGGGAAATGAAACTTGTCACCCAGGAATAGCCAGGAACTGTGTATTTAGCCAAGAGACCTTATCCATAGGAGCAGTGTGGAGGGGGCCTTGAGGTTAGGCCATTTGATGCCTTCCTGGTTTCACCGGATGTCAGGGCAGCAAATACCATGGAGCCTTAATTTTAGGCCTCACACAAATGTTCAGAAAAGGAAAAGTGATAACATGCCTCTGCTTAGCCATGATTAGCATTTACATCTTATATAAATGAGTATAACTTACAGGAGGATAGGACAGACAGAAAATGTGTTGTCTGTGTTGAGAGAGAAGAGTGTTGCTGTGTGAAAGAGCTAAACCCTCATGCTCCCCCGTGGGAAGTCCACAGAGCGGTGACCAAACAGACACATCAGTGAGTGGGAACGTAAGCGTGATATTTACAAGTGCGGATGTAAGTGCCAACAAAATTCAGCTCTAAGTGGTTGCTTCTGGGGAAGTGGAAGTTAAGGATGAGAATGTCAGGGACTGCTGTTTCCTCACACCTGTTTGCCTCTGTAAACTGTATTCATGAATAACTCAGAAAATTATTTAAAACTAATTTTTAAAAATTAATGAAGATAAGTTTGTTGTTCACAGGAGTAACACTGAGGAATTTGTCATTCGGTACTTAAAACGTCCGCTCCAGAGGCAAGCCATGAGGCTGTTGTGGCTGTCTTCCCCCAGCTGCTCCACCTCGGAGAACTGACACAACCTCTCTGAGCCTCAGCTGCTTCCGCTCTAAAATGGAACAATAATAACCATACTACTTCATGACACTCTGGTGGAGACTGGATGAAGTGACATAAATGACGGACTTGACCCAGTGTCTGCCCTATAGGAAGCGCCCTGCCGATGTTAGTGACCTTCCATGAGGATGACGGCTTTTCTCAGCAGAGTATAAAACAGTCTTTTGCTATAAGGTGAGGTGGTGAGGTCTGGAGTTTGAGGAATGACATGAGCTGTGAGGGAAACAGGACTAGAACTGGAAACGATCGCTCTGTAGAACGGAGGGTCCAGCAGAGGTGGCAAGTCCGCAATGTGTCCTCTGCAGCGACAGCCCTGGTGCAAGGGCGGGGAGATCGGGTGTTAGGGCAGATGGGGGACCAGAGTTCTGCTGAGCAAAGAGGGTAAAGGGGTAAAAAACAGTGGTAAGAGTGTGACTGAAGTGATGGACTGTAGGCTTCAGGCTGTAAACTAGCCTGGAGAAGGTAGAAGCCACTTGATTGATTGGGCCCGGAAGCTTTCCTGCAGCCAAAGAATATTATGGCAAGTAAAAGGTGGCGCATTAAACTAGTTCAGAAAAAACAACCAGAGAGCAAGGGATGTGCAGGTTTTTTTTTTTTTTTAATTTCCTAGCCCTATGGTATAGAATAAAATACATGCTATAGATAAAATACTTATTTTATCTCTTCACAACAACCATAGAGAAAAGAAGGTAAGATAAGGAGTGGGAAAAAAAAAAAAACACTGACCTCTGCTAAAACTTTCATGGCTATCTAAGCTGTGTTAGGCTCAGTACGTATTAATTTCATTTATGTTTCACAACAGTCTTATGAAGCATAATCATGTCCTCATTTTATAAAGGGTAAACTATAGCTCAGAGAAGTTGAATAATTGACTCGAAAGTCAAGCACGCAGCTGGCAAAATGAACCCAGGGACAGGTGATTGGTACTGCAGCCAGCTGTGGGAACTAAGAAAAGGCGTTTATTTTTCTGAGGCTCAATTTCCTAAAAGTGAGTGGGCTGGATGGGTGTTCTTTAAAACACTTCCAAGATTAATGCCCCATGCTTCTAAATAACATTGTCTATGAGCATCATTTTTCTCATTTGTCAAAAAGAAGTAACCAAATCTCCCTCATCCACCTCAGAGAGCTGTGATGAAGATCAAATAAGATAATGCATGTAAAAATGATTTATAAATTAAAGTATGCTATATGATCAAGAGGTTAAAATATTTAGAAATACAGGGGGAAAAGTTAAAGTCATGATGAAGAAAAATAGGGAGATAGAATCAAATAATATCCAGACCATCTCTCCCACTTACTAGCCAGAGACCTTGGGCAAGCTAGCTGTGCCTCAGTTTCCTTATCTGTAAAATGAGGATTAAAAGTTGGACTACTTCAGAAAGTTCTTGTGAGAATTAAATGAGATGGTTTATAAAACGTATCTTTTAAAAGCCCCTGGCATAATGTATATGCTAAAAATATTAATATTACTACACTAAAAAACACAGACTTCTCAGGATTAGAAAAAAATCCAAAGGGAAAGTATTAGGAGGCTGGAATGGGAATAAAAACTGATATTTGAAATATATATATACACACACACATATATGTATAAGATTGGTGGAAAGTAATCACAAGTTTTGTCATTAAAGATGTAATGGCAAAAACGGTGATTACTTTTGCACCAAGCTAATGAGAAGTAGGGCCCACTTAGTCTGCTGCCAGTTCCAGGCTACCAAGCGTAGACAACCAGCAGTCACCTGTGTGTGTGACTTATGGAGCTCCGTGAAGTCTGCTCTGCTCCTCCCAGTCCTCGGGCCCGCAGGAGAATCACAGCATCTACCATTCCAGGGCCCACTATCTGGGAATGATTACCTCAAGTGCTGGAGAATAAGAGCAGAATAAGCCAAGTCCCTGCCCTTGGACACCTAATCATGGAATAATCACCTATTTAAACAGATAGCTCAGATACAACACAGGAACTGCCAGCATTGTCTACTTAATTTATTTACCCACCCAGAAAAGCCAGCACTCCAGCCATAGAGCTGGCACTGTTCATGCTTTACTCTGCCCTGCTCACAGGGCACAGTCAAGAGTGGTGCCCGTGACCCAGTGAGGAATAGCAGGGCCTGAACTAGGGAAGTGGTAGCAGGAGTGAAGAGAAGGAAACAGATTCAAGTTGTATTCAGGGACTTGAAATTGGCTGGGCTTGGCAACTGATCAAGAGCAACTGATGAGGAGATATCGAAATCAAGGAAAAATTCCAGGTAACTCTGGAGGGACTTTGCCAAGTGACATGGATGTAGAGGGCATACACATGTCAAACATGTTTTTTAAAGTCCAAGCTTATTTTTAGAATCCCTCAGACATCAGAGACTGCTAGTTTCCTACCCAAATATCTATTAATGCATATTCTTAACTAATAGAACCTGTAAGTTTCTAGGTGCAGAAAAAACGTCTGGCTTTCCTTCCTGATGGGGTAGCCAGTGAGATGCCAACCGAATGCACTGGATGAGGTTGCTGGAAACCATCTTTGCTCCTGTCCCTTCTTTTCCTAAACAGAACATGGGCAGGATGGCTGGAGCCTCAGCAGTCTTGCCCGTGGACCTGAGGTGGCCTTGGAGATAAGCATAATTAGTAAGGATGGAGGAGTTAAAAACAGAAACAGCCTGCGACATTGAAGGCCTCAGAGCACCGCCACACTGGCCCTGGGCTGCTTATATTGAGGTTGGTGTAAAGGTAATCGAGGTTTTTGTCACGACTCTCAATGGCAAAAACCACAATTACCTCCAGTCAGTGAGGGTGGTCCCAGGGCCATCTCTCTTGCCGACCTGGAGAGCAGAAACTCAAACTCAAAGCAAAGAGCTCTTCCTACTTCTCCTTACCCTCCCACCTGTCACCTTGCTGAAGAATCTTGCTCATTGGCAAGTCGGTTTTCAGCTCTGTGTCTATTCTCTGTGTGACCACGTAGAGGCCACCAGCTGATACCAGCACGCAGCCCGGGAAGGGGTTGTGCAGAAGATGAGGAATTCGGTCTGGAAGAGGCTGAGGGTAAGAGGCCTTGAAGAGAGCTGGGGGAAGACGCTGACACTGGAGCTGGGCGGAGACTGCAGCTTGGGAGAAGGGTGCTGGCTGGAGGTCAGGTGGGGGTGTGGGACCTGAGCATGGATGGGGTGGCTTGGGAGAACACGCGGAGGAGCAAGAGCAGCAGGGGGTGACAGAGTCCAGCCCGGGGTGCTGACCTCCAGCATGCGGTGCAGGGCCCTGAGATGGCAGAGAACGCCCAGCGCAGTCAATGAATGAGAAGGAGGGAAGAAACGCCTCGTGCAGAGCCAGGCCTCAGAGTCATCCAGAGGTTCCCTGGGCAGCGAGCCTTGGTCTCAGCAGAGACTGTGCTGCCCGAGGGCGGAGGTGGGACGTGGGCTTGCCCGGGGGCTGCTCTGGAGCTGCCCTGAGGCCCGGGGAAGGGAGGGGAGGAGCCGCAGCCAGCGAGGACGGCTGGGGGGACTGGCAGGAAGGTGAGGAAGCAGCCGCGAGGCGAGGGTCAGCCCGCTTCCCACGTCCCCCAGAACTCTGCGATGCAGCCTGAATCTTATTCTCCCCCACACCAAACCCCAGCATGGTGGGCTCCGGGGCCACTTTTTTTTTTCTTTTTTCTTTTTGAGAGGGAGTCTCGCCCTATCGCCCAGGCTGCAGTGCAGGGGCTCGATCTCCGATCACCGTAACCTCCGCCTCCCGGGTTCAAGCCATTCTCCTGACTCAGCCTCCGATAAGCTGGAACTACAGGCCCCCAGGGCCACTTTCCAGGAATCTGCTGTGTCTGACCAAAAAAACCATCTTCACCACTTCTAAAGCTGGAGGTTCATTTGCCAGCGTTGTTTAGAGCAAAAAAGTGAGAAAAGTCGCTTAAAGTATAAGATAGAGCGTTTCTAGGGGCGGCCATAGATGGCCATTTTAAAGATCCTCTCTGCTTCTTAAATTTGTACCAGAATGAATATTTGACATGAATGGATATTTATAAAAAATTATACATTCAGAGAGAGCTATAAACTACAAATCGCATAATTTGGTTTCAGAAGTCTGTTTCAGCAAATTATTTATACTATTTCAAAATACATATTCTTTAAATTGGCTGAAAATATTTTCATATTCTTGACTAACACTACTTTAATTGTTAGAGTGGAAGCGCACCCATGTGTAAACCAAGTGATTTGCCTGTCCTCCTAACATAATGTGCATTATAAACACTCGATCTGTCAGGTGTCTGCTGTCTAATGTAGTATCAATGTATTTGTTTTGTTGACAATTATTCTAATCACTAAAATCCTGTTTTGAATCAGATGGAATATCTGTTCATTACCCCAGAGTTCTATTTGCCTGTGTACATTTTCAATTCTTTTCCTATGAGGACTAAAGCTATTTCTGTAAGTAGCTCAACACTGAATAACTTTAAGATAAGAAATCCGATAAACTATCCATCCGAAAAGTGTCACACTGGGCTTTATTAAGGTACAGCATTATATGCAAGGAAGTCTTTCCTCCACCTCTAAGATGCATGGAATGTTTATCAAAGGCCTTGCAATTGTCTTCTAACAATTGTGTCTAGTTTTAAAGATTCATTTTCAAATGCTCAGATCCTTGACCATTATAATTGCATTCAGTATCTCTGAAGAGTGCCAGATTCATAATAGAATAGGGAAGTGTGCCCTAAAAACAATGGAAGAGAGCCCAGAAACAATGCCTTCTTTATGTGCTTACTAAGCCCAACTGCTATGTAATCAGGAGCATGACGAACTTGTACGAGGAACTGAAAAATTGACTTGATACCTAGAAACGAGAAGGACCGTGAAGGAAGGGCTGGCTTGTCAAATGGATTTTTTTCTTTTCCAGCTAGAGAGCATTTATAATTTCACTTGTCCAGATAACACAAAAGTTTCTGCTTTTCTTCATATATATATATATATAATCCATTTAGAAGAAAACTTCACCCTTTAGAATTTCACCCTTTATATTGTAAATCACAACGACTGAAGAGGAGGCCTGATCCTGTCTGCATGCTGAGGCTAGATTTTACCAGGAAATGTTTCATCACATTCTTTTCCTGTCATTAGTCAATTATCATGTATATTTATGCATTCCTTTGTATGCAAGTATGGTTTGGGTCTGAAAAGAGCCTGCACAAAACAGCGTTTTTAATTGGACAGCCTGTGTGTCTCCTGACTCATAAATGGCTACCTGAAATTAATATATACCCATACTGGACAAGCTCACAGAAGCTGGTTTCCAGTGCTTAGCCATGCTTAGCTAACAGGGCTGAGGAGGAGGCAGCTGTGTTCCATTCGACCTCACACATCACCAGCCAGATACCCAGCTGAGCTCAGATCCCACAGATTATTATCGGTAATGATGTTTAAGACAAAAATTGTTTGGGCATAGCACCGTAATTTGGCAGTTAGAGCAGTCTTGTTGTGACTTGTAAAGTTTGCACTTAATATGCCAGGCATTTAATACATTAATTATGTGTAGAGCTAGATATACCAAGCCTGGAACTGAGTCTGGTCTATGAAAATGAGCACTCCTAAAATTTCCAGCCCAGAGAAAAGGGAAATTTGCTCTTTCCCCTAATCCAGGTAAAGAACTCTTCAGCAGCGTTCAGGTTTTGCGTGTGTGTGTTTTGTGCTGCTTTGCTTTTTGAGACTGGGCCTTGCTCTGTGCCCAGGCTGGAGTACAGTGGTGAGATCATAGCTCACTGCAGCCTCAGATCCCTGGGTCTCAAGCCATCCTCCCACCTCAGCCTCCTGAGGAACTGGACTACAGGTTAGCCACTATGCCCAGCCAATTTTTCTTTAAGTTTTTTGTAGAAATCGGGGGTCTCGCTATTTTGCCCAGGCTCGTTTCAAACTCCTGGCCTCAGTGATCCATTCACCTAGGTTTCCCAAAGCACTGGGATTATAGATATGAGCCACCACAATCATCTCTCTGGCAGCTTCGAAAGCCTACATGGACTGTTTAAATCTTGTCAGCCACAGCATCTGAAGTGCTTTCTTTTAAGGAGTGTGCACCTTTTGAGACAGAGCCCAGCAACTAACATGGAAGCTGAAAAATGCCCAGCTCTTGTCTCCTCAAACTCCCTGGCGGTTGGGGAGTATGGGCACAAGGGAGGCTCTGCCAGCCCCACAGACCCACTCCTGCACCTTGATGCTGCGGCTGCTGACCTAAGCAGCAGGGACCATGCAGAAGCCATGGAGCACGGAGGATCAAAGAGCATGGCATTGCTGCAGCTACGGCACTGGAGCCAAGGGCCCAGCATTGCTGCAGCTACATCTGGTTTCAGAGGCATTGGTTTTTGCAGTGTTTGCCACTGCTGGTGGGAATGTATATTAATGCAACTTTTATAGAAAGCAATATGGAGATTTCTCAAAGAACTAAAAATAGAGCTACTTTCCGATCCAGCAATCCTGCTACTGGGTATCTACCAGATACTGGGTATCTACCCAAAGGAAAAGAAAACATTATGTTAAAAATCCTCTGCACTCAGGTGTTTTTCACAGCACTACTCACAATAGCCAAGACAGGAAACCAACCCGAGTCTCCATCCACAGATGAAGGTACTCATATAAAGAAACTGTCGTATAGATACACTATAGACTACTACTCAGGCAGAAGAAAAAATGAAATCATATCTTTGGCAGAAACGTGGATGGAACTAGAGGACATTATGCTAAGAGAAATAACTCAGACTGTCAGGCAAGGTGGCTCACGCCTGTAATCCTAGCACTTTGGGAGGCCGAGGTGGGTGGATCACCTGAGGTTAGGAATTCAAGACCAGCCTGGGCAACACGGTGAAACCCTGTTTCTACTAAAAATTGGCCAGGCATGATGGCGGGTGCCTGTAATCCCAGCTACTCGGGAGGCTGAGATGGGAGAATCACTTGAACCCAGGAGGTACAGGTTGTAGTGAGCCGAGATCACACCACTGCACTCCAGCCTGATGACAAAGCAAGACTCGAAAGAGAGAGAGAGAGAGAGAGAGAGAAATAACTCAGAAACTAGGAGTCCAATACTGCATGTTCTCTCTTATAAGAGGGAGTTAAACAGTGGGTACACACAGAGACAAGGTGTGGAATAACAGACATTGGGGACTACACAAGGTGAGCTGATGGAAGGGGGTGACGGCTGAAAATTTACTACTGGGTACCATGTCCACCATTCAGACAACAGGTACACCAAATGCCCAGACTCTACCAAATATATGTCTCAGACTCCACCAAATATATATCAAAAGTTACATAAATTACATGCAATATCTGCATGTAATAAACCTGCCCTCTGTTTCTATAAAAAAATAAAAACATGTTTAATATGTGATTTTTGAAAAATAAAAAGTTTAAAAATGTGTCTTATGTGGGGATATCAGTAACGCAAGTCACCACGTCTGTGTCCGGCAGTGGCAGTTGTGAAGTTTTCACTGTTGGAAAAAAAATTCTCCTCTACCAACTTAGTTCTCCCATTTGGGGGCTGCAAGTTAACTGACAATAGACTGACAGGAGAAAAATGTATTACACATGCCAGAGTGCCCTGTAGAGAGAGCAGCTCCTAGGACGTCTGGGAGTAAAGAGTATATACCAGCTTAAGTAAGGAATCCGGGATAGGTTAGGGCATGAAAGGGTGGAGGGTTCTGATGTGGCTTGTTTATACAACCTTTGTAGAATGAACTGGAGCCCCAGGTGAGCGCGGTCTGGGTGGAGACCAGGGGTTGGGGCAGGGAGCAGTTGTGGTGGCCGATCCTGTAAAAGCGCTGCACTAGTCGGATAAGAGAAGTTCAGATATAGTTTCTTTCTGCATCTTCTGAAGCTCACATGTTGTCGCTTTGAAGTAATTTCTGTACCAGTTTGGGAGGTTGTTGGTTTCTTTGCACCCATTTTGCAGTGGGATTTGGAACACTCTTAGCTGCACAGTTTTCAATTCTACAGGCTCTCCTATTAATTCTGTAAGTTCCTAAAATAGTTTTACAGATATGCCTTTACTATACAAATTATTTACTTGCTTTTAGTAGCCTTTATCTATGAAGACAATTACTGCATTTAAAGACAATTGAAGAGAAATAGTGATGAAAATTTAGAAGCATTTCCATTATAGTCAGAACCAGAACAAGGATTATTATTTCTGTTCATATTCTAGATAATGCCTTGACAAGAACATTTTAAGAGGTAAAATAATCAAAAACAAAGAGACAAAGGCATTCATTATTTGCAGACATATACATATATATATAATGCAATATAAAGTTATTAAAACAAGATAAATCTGCAGAGTTACTAAATACAAGATCAGAATTTTAAAAACCAATAGAGTTCCTACATAACAGTTAGAAAATGTATCAGAAAAATATTACACTCAAAATTATATTTTTAAAAAGGTATACGTTATCAGGAATAAGTCTATAGATATAAAAGACCTGTATTAAAAAATTATAAATATTATTGAAAGACACAAAAGAAGACCTAAATAAATAGCATGATAGACCACACTCATGGATGGAAAGATTAGGTATCACAAACATGTCAATTTACCCCTTATTTATTCTGCAAATTAAATGAAATTACAATGTAAATCCCAAAAATATTTTTGTGGTAATAAGCTAACAGCAAAATAATTATGGAAGAGCAGAAAGACAAAAAAAAAATCAAAAACAATTTTGAAGAATAAAGTAGAGGATTTGCCCTGTGAGATACTGATATTTATTTTTTAGCATTAAGATAACATGTTGGTAAAAAGATGTACAAAAATAATAATAATTAAGAGCCCTGAAACAGACAGACAGACAGATCTGAGGGACCTGTCTCAGAGAGAAACTCTGAGGGATCTGATCTCCGAGGGAAACTGAAGATCATAAGGCAAAAAAATGTATATACAGCATTAGAGCCTTATAATTCTAGGAAAAGCAAAATTTAAAATTTTCAGAAAAATATAGAAAAATATCTTTGTGAACACTGTTTAGGGAAGATTTTTGAAAAACACACAATAAAATCCACACAATAAAGAAAAAGATTGATCAATTTCACTACATTATCCTTAATAAGCTCTAGTAGCAAAAGATATAAAATATATATCAAAAGATATGTAAATTGAAAGTTACAGTCTGTGAAAAGATGTTTTCAACACACGAAACTAACAAAGGATTAGTAATCGTAATATAAAAAAGACTCCTACAAATCAACAATAAAAAGGCAAATAATCCAATAGGAAAAACAGACAAGAGATATAAACAGGCAATCAAAAAAGAGAAAACTTCAACTAAATAAATGAGTAAAAGTATACTCAACTTCATTGGTAATCAGGGAAATGAAAATTTATCCCAAGAAATTAGATACCATTTCACACCCATCAGATCAGCAACGCTTAACATTTACAATGCTAAGTGTTGGCAGTCTGGTTGAGCAAAAGGAACTACTGATAGGAATGCTAAAGTGAAAGATGTTAAAACTCAGCATTTCAGCAATCTGCTTCCAGGTGTATTACAGGTGTGCACAGTTGTGCATAAGATGTGCAGAAGAATGAAGTTAATAAGTAGTCACTGTTGCGACTTTTGTAATAAAATCAAAAAATTTTTAAAAAATACTTAAATGCCTGTCAAAGAAAAATGAAATAAATTATAGTATATTAATACAATATAATATTCTATAGTAATTAAAATAAAACTACCTGTATCAACATGGATAAATCTCAAAAGCAAAGTTATTTTTTTAAAGCCAATTTATATGTATAGCATACTATATGTATACATACAAATTTTAAAGAACATGCAAAATAATAATGCATATTGCTTGTGATTTCATGTATTTGAAACAAAAGCTTACATATTGAAGTGATAAACATCAACTTCTTAATGGGAAAGAGAAAAACAGAATCAAGAAGAGGCACATAAGGCAAATAACTATGTCAATTCTGGTCTAGTTCCTTAAATTCAAAAATTATCAGAAGCAAAAAAATAAAACTTTTGAAAGCCATGATCAAAATCAAAATGGAAAAAATGTGCAAATAATATAAAATTAAATTATAAGCAAATACATAGAGTAAATTGCAGGCTTTCAGCATTTGTGTTAGTCAACAGAGGGACTTCTTATTCTATATGGTCCAAAATCTCTATTAAATTTAAGTTTCAAATCTTGAAAGTAATGAATTTAAGAATTCTTCAGGTTGCTTTTTCATCTGACTTTGTAAAAATATATCTTTGGTTTACCTGGATTCTGGCTGCTACAGAGTAGATTAGCAAGAGATCTAAAAGTTGCATTGATCTTCTTCAATCACAGTTATCCTGTCTTATTCATTCCTCATTACAAAAAAAAAAAAATTAAGCTTTTTGAGCTTGTTTCAGCCTATTCAGCCTATATTATGCAAAGATGAATTAGAAACCTGGTGGCTGATTTCAGACTTGACTTCCACTACTCCTCTTATGTAAGAAGTTTATGTAAGAAGCTCTTCTCACATAAAAAACATTCTTAGACATTCCCAACTTGGTCATTCAGATAGTAGTGCAGGCCACATTTAGAAAACATGCCAACATATTTAGAAATTTATATGAAAGCAGTTATGCTATTTTGTAATGTCAACACAGGACTGAGACACGAAAATCACAATAGGAGAACCACATTTAAGGGTTTCTTTACTAACATACCTGTCTCTAAATTCTGCCAGTTAATAGCAAAGTCTCAGATCATCCCCAAAAACACAATTGCAGTAACACTAAATAGTAACCCAGCACACCCAGCACATCTGGGACTCTAAGATCCTTGCAACAGAGTCTACAAAACAATCTATAAGTATTTGACCTAAAACTGAAAAAGAAGTGAAACTCACTACAACTGAGATCCCGACAGTTCAAAAGCACTTCACTAACAGCAGCAGCAAGCAGTTCTCCATATGAAATAGACAGACAAGCTAACCAATAATGAGATTCCAGATGGGCGTGAGTCATCAATATTGAGATGGATTCCTGTGGTTCAACTCTGCTGAAACTGGAAGGTAAGAAGACAGATGAAAGAAAACGTTCTACGCAGCTCTGGAGCAGTAGGCTGAGACTCAGGTAGAAAATTAAATACATTCTCACACAGCATCGATGAGGATGGTTTGTGAAATGCAAAATAATCACAGCAGATAAACCAACAGGCTGCATGATAAAAAGACATTTTGAGAAAAAAAAAAATTGTCAAGTAACCCACAAGAGAGAAAACTAAGCTAGTAACAGACTGTTCAAATAGCAAATGTGGCTACCAGGTAAAGAACAGTGGCTCTGCAAGGGCATGTCTACAGCACTTGGTCTTTCAGCCGCACACCATTAACTGAGCACTAAAAGTGAGTCATAATGCATATGCATTTGAGTACCAGACAAACACACTAAATACCTAGTGTCAAATACAATTTTTCAGAGGAGCAATGGGAAGCTGCCAGGTCTTTCCCCTCGGTTTGCTTAAGCAAGTTAGATAAAGTAAGTTATAGCCAAGGAGCCAAGGGCACCAAGAAAGTCTCAAAAATATAGGTCCTCAAAAACATAGCATAGTCCATCTGATTTGTTAATGTCATCTTTTAATGTGCAATTTGTTCCCCTAGTATGTTAAACATACAAATTCTTAAGACTTTCATCTGGATGTGTTCCTCCTAGCAGAGACAGGAATTTTGCTCTGAAGAAATGAGTTTGAGGGAGAAGAAAGGAAGGGATTTTAGGGTAAAGAGAATGAAGAGTATATTTGCAAGGAAGCCTAATTTCATAGAGCATTCACCATTGCAATCGTTGAATCAGACTATATTTTGATTCAGAAAATACACAGGCAATAAAGTCAGAGCCCTTGGGAGGATGGGCCTGAACAGCCTCTGATGACTGACCGACATTTTGGGGCATCAGAAGGAACTATGAGAATTAGAAAGCAGGAAGGTGGCAAGTTGGCTTCAAGTTTTTGTAGTCACATTGAATTCCTGAAAGCCATTAAAAGCATCTTACCATGCTAGTCTTCCTGTGCTCACTCTGTTCCCCTCTCCACTCTGCCTTCTTTCTGCTTCTCAAATGCACCCAGCTCCTTCCCCACTTAGGGTCTTTGCACTCCTCTTCCCTTTACCTACAATTACTTCCTGCCAAATTTTCAAAAGGCTCACTTCTTGCATTCAGGTCTCAGCTCATTATCACTCCTTCAGTGAACTATTTTCTGACGAGTCATTCTGAAATATTTCATCACATCATTCTCTATCACATCACTCTATTTTCTTTATAGACTATGTATCTCTACAAAAGTATCTTCTTTCTAAATTTTACTTTTTTAGAATTTCTGTTCACTAAGACTTAATGTACTAAAAAGTCAGAACTGTATCTGTCTTTTCTACAACACTGTCCAGAACCTATACCTAGCATATCATAGGCTCTAAACACTTGTGTAAGACATGAATACAATGACTGAATGGTCAAACTTTATTATGTGACTTTGTAAACATAATTTTGGAAAGAACGCTGTTCAACATGAAAAGAATTGCTAAAAAACCATGCACTGCACCACGTAGCATTCTTTTTCATTTCTCCTATATCCAGAAGGACCTTAGCAATATGCCTGCTCGGTATGGATTTGGAAAGAGGAAAAATAATTGTAACAATAGTAATAATAACATCTGTATCACTCAGTGCTCAAGGAAAGTATCAAGAACCATCACAGGTATGTGTATTAGTCCATTTTCATACTGCTATAAAGAACTACCTGAGACTGGGTAATCTATAAAGAAAAGAGGCTTAATTGACCCAATTACACATGGCTGGGAAAGCCACAGGAAACTTAAAATCAGGGTGGAAGGTGAAGGGGACATGCATGTCTTACATGGCAGCAGGAGATGGGAGGAGTGTCACACTTTTAAACCATCAGATCTCATGGGAACTCACTATCACAAAAACAGCATGGGGGAAACCAACCCCATGATCCAACTATCTCCCACCAGGTCCCTCACTTGACATGTGGAGATTACAATTTGAGATGAGAGTTGGGTAGGGTCACAGAGCCGAGCTATCACAGCATGTTAAGCAGAAAGGCATTTCATAGTAGGTATTGAGCACTTAAAACTCATCAAAAGGACTGCAGGCGCAGATTCTAACTGTGCTTCAGCGACAGCACTCAAAATACTACAAACTTGACACAGTATTGGAACTACTGTGTTACTTTTATCAAATTCTGAAGAGAGAGGAATCAAGACACCAAAGCTGGAATCTATGGATTCAAAAAACACTACCGAAACTATAATCCAGGGATCAGGAAGCTACCACAGCTAGGGCTACAAGGGGTAACTGCACACGGACTTTTGACTTCAGAGTCAACTCTGACGTGGGTACCTCTCAACATCCACAGGTTTGGAGATCAGACATCATGTCCATTTTTGATTGTCACAATCATGCTGCATAACCAAAATCAACAAAGCATCAATGGCATACAACAACAGTCATTCTATTTGGTTCGCTCTGTGAGTCGTAACTGTGACTCTGCTCATCCTGGCTGGTTGGGAAGTCAGTTCCTAGGTTGGCCAGGCATGAGTTGATCTGTAAGGGCTCAGATGACTCTGTTTCATGTGCCCAGTGAAGGCAGGATTCTAAGTTCCAAAGCTGAAGCAGGTAAGTCTCCTTGAGGCCTAGGTTTGGAACTGGCACACGATCTTTCCACAGCATTCTACTGACGGAAGCAAGCCATGCAGCCAGAATCAATGGTGAAAAATAGACTCATTCCTCCGCGAGAAGAGCCATAAAGTCACATTGGTAAATGAGGATACATTCATTAGAGGCATCAATGCAATCAGCCCACCACAGGCATTAAAAGTCTGCTGAAGAAAAGAACTCATCTTTCGACAAACCCATTTGCCAGCAGAAAACGGCAAAAAGCAATAAGATTTCTGCCTTCTGCCTTCTACATCTTGCAAATGCTGTATCATATAGACCTAATTTGCATCCAGAACCTCAGGCGCAAGACAGTTTAGAAAATGTAGGTTTTATCTTTCAAGTCTCTGCTGCACAGGAAAAACTCTCTAGGAGAAGGTGAGAAAGACCCTAAGTAAAAAGACACCAAATTCGACTTAGTAGCTTACATCTGATAAACACTCACTAGGTGGCTACGTAACATACTAAGCAACTGACGTGTCTGATCTATCTGCAGCACAGTCCTCTTTTGCTACTCATCTCCATGACCCTTTCCTTTACTCTTTGGAAGAATTACAGATTTGCCTTCCATTTATGAGTATTTCTGTCCTCCCAGCCACTGTCCCAGAAAGCCAATACCAGTCTGTAAGACACTTGAGACAGCACTAAAGTTCAGACCTGCATGATTTGGGCTCTGTCTTACAGCCATTCTCTTCCCGCTGTGTGTAGTTCTGAAATGCAGCCAAGAGCATCCCTTCAGGCCTATATAGTAATCCACCTTCCTAAGTATGCACAGTGGATAAAAATTAGCCTGATTATATCCGATCTGTCATGCCATCCGTTTGTTGATCAAATCAACAAACTGCATAGAATTCCCGCAGCAACTGGAAATGTGCATCTAGTGTGAATTCACTTGAGCAAAGAGACTTCTTGGTAACATGCCTGGAATTGTTGGTGCCATGATACTTGCTATTTTTGCTGAAAGCAGATGTTCCCCACAGCACCCTTCACAGTGTGCTGCCAAGCCGGCTTGCCTGACAGTAGTGTACAGCAAAATCTTTGTGGTTTCACTCTCTCGGCATATTAGTCCTGATTCTACAACAAATAACTCTCTCCATATACTCATTACTACTCCTTTGTCTCTTCTTTGGAAATGTATTTACCATTTTTTCCCAAGTAGAATGTATTCTTTCTCCTACATCAGTTTCCATAGGCTCATAAACCATCTAATTGATTGTAATAATTACTGTGAATCTAATTTATATTCATAAGTCAATTTATGTTTTCCCAGCCTTTCACTATAATTTTAGAGTTACTTCTCTTGGAAAAAGACAAGATTCTTCAATGCTTTGATTTATAGTTGAATATTTTTTAAAACCCTAACGTTATATTTTAAAAAATCACAATAGCTAGTTTCTAAGCAAGATATTCTGAGCAATTTTAGTTTATATTAACCCTATACAAGTGCCTAAGTATCTTTTTTAACTAACCAAGAACACTTCATAAAATACCATTATTTAGAGCTGAATTTTAGAAATTCTCTGAATAATTATTTTCAGATTATAGTCTTAGAAGTACAAAGAGTTTTGCAGAAGTATTAGAGGACGTCAAGGGAGAAAAAGATTGACAAGACCAAGGCTCACACCACTACCACCCCCCCCACACACATACAAATATACACACATGCACACACATATATACACACATACATATACACAGGTATACATCCACACACATATACATACATATACACAAATGCACACACATATGCACACAAATATATATATGTACAAATGCACAAACATATATACACACATACATATACACAGGTATACACCTAAACATATACATACACACATATACACACATGCACACACATATATATGCACAAATATATACACATGTACACATGCACACACATATATACACACACACATATACACAGGTATACACCCACACAAACATACACACATATACACATGCACACACACACACACACACACACACACACACTCTTCCAAGAGAGCAGCTCTTCTGTTACTAGGCCCCTTCCTATAACATCTGTAAATGTGGTTCAACCTCTGTAAACAATAGCATGACAGTTCAGATGCCATTGTCGTAGTACTCCCCTCATTGTTCTGTAAAGATAAAAAAGGGCCAAATGAATTAAATGACTCAATCAAGGCACTGGTTTTTCTTGTCTCCTGGTCAAGTAACTTCTCCACTCATCTTATGTTCTTATTTGTTTATAAAAAATTGTATGGCCTTTACGGAGTTTCTTTTTAATTTGTAATGATTTTAATTTTAACATTTAAATATTTAATATACAATTATTGCTATAAATGAAGACAATTTTAGTTTTATAACATAACTGACAACTGTCATTTTGTCACTTCCCCTGAGCACCTAAATCTATCAACATGAACTGTGCTAAAAAAAAAAAAAAAAAAAAAAAAAAAAGTACGTATCTGAATGTTGGTCTCACCAAAATTACCATGTATTTCTCCAATTTTATATAAAGATCAAAGAACTATAAATTCAGGACAAAAAAATGATATGCAAAAATAACAGGGTTTTATCCTACTTTTCAAAATAATTTGCCATGCTTCCTTAGCCATTCTGTTATCTGTATGCTCCTCAAGTCAGTTAATAAAATGTATTTGACAGTCCTCAAGAAGGCTGAGTACTCCAAAAGTATTTAGCGTATGCCCAGGACTTAAGAAGGCTTTTTTGGAGCGATTAGGGATAGCACCAACACAGGGTTAGAAATCCCACTATTATATCTAAAAGGATAGGTTTAACTTATATAAATAAAGTTAAAAGTGGGTTTTACTTCACAGTTTAGTGCAAAATACTTGCAGTATGGAGCAGAGATGGCTCTGACATTCCCCAAGGAGCTGATGAGGACCTTGGGGCAGTCATTTTAGCCAAGACCCTACTGTGACTTTAGACAAACTATTCTATTCTGCTTTCTTCATTCAGGGGACAATATGAACTGGTCTCATAAGATTTCTGTGGACAAAAACTATTATAAATCATAGTAAAAGTATTTATGAAATAAGATGCAAAGAAGCCTATTTAGTATGATATTTCAATCATGGCCACTATAATGACAACTATATTCCTTGGTGGTTATGACCATATAAATAAATAGACAGTGCTGGGCATGGTGGCTCATGCCTGTGATCCCAGCACTTTGGAAGGCTGAGGCAGGCAGATCACAAGGTCAGGAGTTCCAGACCAGCCTGACCAACATGGTGAAACCCCATCTCCACTAAAAATACAAAAAATTAGCTGGGCATGGTGGCGGGCACCTGTAATCCCAGCTACTCAGGAGGCTGAGCCAGGAGAATCACTTGAACCCAGGAGGCAGAGGTTGCAGTGAGCCAAGATCACGCCACTGCACTCCAGCCTGGGCAACAAGAGCGAAACTCTGTCTCAATCAATCAATACTATTTAAAGGAAAAAAAGGAACAAGAAAAAGCATACAGATTCTACATTTGGGGAATGAATTTTCCAGAAAAAGTAGTCTGTATATACACACAAGTATGTATATCTATAAATTTATTAACACACTTATACATAGATACAAGTTTCATAAACCTTAATCAAGTTATTGGACCTTTTTCAGGCTCAGTTTTTTAAATGAAGTTTACAAAAATCACTCCATTGTTGTAAAGATTAAATGAAACTGGATTAGCATTTGTATACAATGCATTTGGCTCATAGTAAACACACTGCTTTCCTACCCATAACCAAAAAATGTAATATTATGTTAGTGAAATTTCAGATCTTATACAAGAGCTTTTTTTCCTATGATTACAGTAAGCTGAGCTCTTATAGACTGGTGATATTTGGAGACAAATCTTGACTTTAATGTAATTGTATTGCCAGCATGTGTTTTTGCTTAGCACAAACTCATAAAAATGGATTGAATGAAAGTCAAGCGTAACGATGTACTTATAGCCAGATCTGCTCCAAGACTGTGTTTGAACAAGCTTCAGTTCTTAACCCAGATCTGTGATATCATGAATAAATGAATCTGATGGAATGAGGAGTCTCCTATGACCCAAAGTTAAAGAGAGAATCACCATAGTTTATGATACTTTTAATATTATCATTGTTACTATGAGTTTTTAAAATAGCAAAGTTTTCACCTAGAAACCTTTAACTCTTCGTGGTCAATTCCCTATCTTATCTCCCCTTTGAATATGGTCTCTCCTTTCAGGCAGTGACTTCTCTCTTCCTTTGCTGGATTTTGCTACTTTCATTTCTATGTTTTTACATTATTTTGACACCAATAACCTACATTATTGAAGGCCATTAAATCCTAGAGAAACTTTAGGGCTGCGTAGAATGGATACATTATAAATCTGTATGCATCTAATAATACAGTCTCAACATACATAAAGTAAAATTTAATAGAATTAGAGAATGAAATTGACAATGCTATCATCAAGAGGGAAATATCGATATACTTCTTTCAATTATTAATGGGTCAAGCAAAAAAAAAAATTAAGATGCAAAAGAATGTACAACACAGTTGACCAACCCTGCACCCCCAAATTAGAAAATAAGTGTTCTTCTCAAATACACACGAACACATGTAAAAAATAATTAAACAGAACTGACTTCAGTAATAGTAAAACTCTGGTCTCTCAGGGGAAAAAAATTAACTGTATAACTGACTATAAATAATGTCTCAAAATTTTTCAAAGAATTGGCTTATGAGCTTATTCTCTTATGTCACTGAAAATTGATTAGATGTTACTAACAAAACATAAAGAAAAATAGCCTGTGTTGGCAAATGTAAAACACACTACTAAATACCAAAGATGTCAAAGATAAAGTCAGAATAGAGATTTAAAAATACTTGGAATTGAAAAATAATGGAAAAATACATGTTAAAAATACATGGCAGAAATGGTATCTTGAAAAATAATTATAGCTTCAAATTACATTAGAAAAGTGTAAGAGCTAAAGATTAATAAGCTACATGCCCAAATTTTAAAATTAAGGAAAAAAGATAAGAAGCCCAAAGAACATATAAGGAAGAGTTCAGAATTAGAAAACAGTAAATCAATAAAAGTATTTCAAAAAGAAACAGAATATATCAACAAAGCCAAAAGTTGGTGTTTACAAAAACTAATAAAAAACCTTCCAACACAAGTATAAAGGAAAAATAAAAAAGCACAAAAATAATTAAGACTGAGAATGGGGACGTAACAAAAGTTCCAAGAGCATATGTAAATATACAAAGAAACATTTGTACCAATAAATTGGGTAACTTTGGTAAAAATGAATAAATTTCTAGAGAGTATTTTTTAACAAAATGTATGAGGAAATGTACAATGCCCCAAACTTCTCTAACAATTAAATTGAATCAGTAGTTTTAAAAAGTCTTCTAACAAAGAAGACACTGAGCCCAAATACTTTTGCAATCAAAGTCTACCAAAATTCAAGATCTTTCCATTCCCATATAGTATCTTTCAACTATAAACTACTAACCAACTTATTCCATGAATCCCACATAGCGTTGCTACCAAAATCACACAAGAACAGCAAGAAAAAGAGAAAGAAAACTACAAGCCAGTTTCTTCATGAGTATAAATGCAATTATCCTAGACAAAATAAGAGCAAATTACTCCCAGTGATATATAAATACATTGATATATCATGACCAGGCTGGATTAATTCCAGAAATAAAAGAGCCGTTTAAAATTACTATATATATATCATTAGCACATTAAACAAATTAAGATCATATTAACAGAAACAGAAAAAGTATTAGATATAAATTAATAATAAATCATAGTTTTAAATGATTTCAAGATGCAAACAGAAATGAACTTACCAATCTAAAATAGAATATCTATCAAAGTCCTAAAGAAAACATGCTTTTTTTTTTTTTTTTTTTTTTTTTTTTTTTTGAGATGGAGTTTCACTCTTGCTGCCCAGGCTGGAGCGCAATGGCACAATCTTGGCTCACCACAACCTCCACCTCCACAACCTCCACCTCCCAGGTTCAAGCAATTCTCCTGCTTCAGCCTCCTGAGTAGCTGGGATTACAGGCATGCACCACCCTGCCTGGCTAATTTTATATTTTTAGTAGAGATGAGGTTTCTCCATGTTGGTCAGGCTGGTCTTGAACTCTTGACTTCAGGTGATCGACCCCACTTGGCCTCCCAAAGTGCTGGGATTACAGGCTTGAGCCACCACGCTCAGCCAAGAAAACATTCTTTAATATTTAAAGTGCTAAGAGCCTTCAAGAATCAGGAATAAGATGGATGTCAGTTTTGTCTTATTTATTTGTAAATAAGACAAAGAAATAAAAGATATAATGATTATAAAAGCATAAAGAAAAATATGATTATTTACAGAAAATGTGGTTGTTTAGATAAAATTCCCAAGAAGGTCTAAAGATAAATTAGAAATAAGAGAGTTTGTCTGGGTGCTGTGGTTCATGCCTGTAATCCCAGCACTTAGGGAGGCCAAGACAGGCAAGTCACTTGAGCCCAGAAATCTGAGACTAGCCTGGGAAACATAGTAAAACCCTGTCTCTACAAAAGAAATGCAAAAATTAACCAGACGTGGTTGCATGCACCTGGGCAGCTGAGGTGGGAAGATCCCTTGAGCCCAGGAGATTGAGGCTGCAGTGAGCCAGGATCACACCACTGCCCTTAAGCCTGGATGACACAGCAAGAACCTATCTCAAAAAAAAAAAAAAAAGAAAATTTTTTTTTTAATTAAAGAAATCACAGAGTTTAGCAAAGAGGCCAGCTATAAAATCAGGATGTGTAATTAACTGCATTTCTATACACCAGCAATTAATGGAAAACACTTTGAAAAAAGAACTATATGAAATAGCAGTAAGAGTCTAACAGAAGATGTATCTCAGAGATATATACAGAAAACTATTTCTCTATATTTAAAGCCAAAAAGAAATAATTTTAAAAAGTCTGACTTAGCCTGGGTCTCTCCATCTCCCAAAGGTAAAATCTGAGAAAAGGCCTTTTGCAAAAGTCATTTATTGACAGTCTGATCTTATGGAAAGGAATAGGGGCTAAGAGAAGTTAAACAGAAAAGAGAGCCAATGCAAGGACACATTACTGAATTAGCCACTGCTACAGGCAACTGGATGCTTGTTACCATGGATTCATCTGTGAAATGTTATGAAGAGTGTCTCAGACCCCTTCATTCATTGTGAATAAAGGCAGTTGCATTTATCTGTTAATTCCCATTCTCTAATGATCAAAGGTTGCTAAGCAGGGTATTGATTATCCTATCCTCCAGGATGTGCCCTTGTATGTTCTGAGTGGTTTTCCACAGACATCTTAAACAGAGAAGATCCAGCCTAAGAAGCAAGAGATACAACATGATCCTGAGATAAGGCAGGCAGGCAGTCTGCACATGTGTGAAGCTGGTTAAGGTCTGCCTGGGATTCACTATAACTATGGCTAGAATGAGAGGGAAGGCTGAGGGAATTTGAAATGGTGTATAAGAAGTATCAAATATATACCATGTTCATAAACAAGAAGATTCAATATTGTAATTATGGTAATTATTTTCAAACTCAATACTAATGAAATCTGAAACAAATTTTTCTGTGAATTTTGCAAGCTCATTCTAATATTATATGGAAGACCAAAGGGCCAACAATAGATTAGACATTTCTAGGCCAGGCGTGGTGGCTCACACCTGTAATCCCAGCACTTTGGGAGGGTGAGGCAGGTGGATCACTTGAGGTCAGGAGTTTGAGACCAGCCTGACCAACATGATAAAACACCATCTCTACTAAAAATACAAAAATTAGCCAGACATGGTGGTGCACACCTGTAATCCCAGCTACTCAGGAGGCTGAGACACAAGAATTGAGGTGGAGGTTGCAGTGAGTCTAGATCATGCCACTGCACTCTAGACTGGGCAACAGAGTGAGATTCCGTCTCAAAAAAAAAAAAAAAAGATTAAAGAAGAATAACATAGAGGGTACTTGTCATACCAGGTATCCAGACGTATAAAGCTATAAAATAAAGGCAGTGTGGCACTAGCACACAGATAGAACAACTGATCAGTAGAAGGAAAAACAGATCCCAGAAGCGTATCACATGTGTGGACACTTCATATTTGACAGAGATGATACTGTAAACAACTGGGAAAAGATAAAGTATGCTTGACTAATTGGTTATCTCTATAAGAAAAAAATGAAATTTGGATTTCTTACTCAGACCATTCACAAAAAATCAATTCTCATTGTATTTAAGACTTAAATGTAAAAGGCTAATTTCTAAGCCTTTTAGCAGGAAGTAGAAGAGAATATTGCTACAATATTAGGATAGAGAAGACTTTCTTAAATGAAACTGTTAAGAAAAAGTAATTGACAAAGTCAACTAAATTAATATTAAGAATGCCTGTTAATCCCAGCCTGACCAACATGGTGAAACCTCATCTCTACTAAAAATACACAACTAGCCAGGCATGGTGGTGTAATCCCAGCTACTCAGGAGGCTGAGGCAGGAGAATCACTTGAGCCCTTGAGATGGAGGTTGCAGTGAGCTGAGATTACAGCATTGCACTCCAGCCTGGGTGACAGAGGGAGACTCCATCTCAAAAAAAAAAAGAAAAAGAAAAGAATGTTAATTAAAATATATCATAAAACAAGATACAAATTTTTCAGAGAATATTTGCAACACATAAAACACATACCAACGTTATACAACTTTGAGTGTCATTAGAGCCAGATATTAATTCAAAGGCAGCAGATGAAGAATCAACTCACCTAAGAGCAGAACCAGCTATGTCTCCACTGTTTCTCAACAAGGGCCCCATTGGTATTTTGGGCTGGACTATTCTTTGGTGTAAGACAATTCCCTGCATTGTGGGAGCTTTATCATCCTGATGTCCACTTCCTAAATGCTAAAGGCAACCATTAGTTCCTGGACAACTAAAACACCTCAACAATTCTAAAGTATTCTCAGGAATTAGGCAGTGGCTCCCTTGGATTGAGAATCAATTTGATTCCACCCAGAAAATACATTTTCTTAAAAAGTAAATAAGAGAACTGAACCATAGTTGAGGGCTAAACTTCCAATTCATGAAGTGAAAGAGAATTTTATATATATATAAAGGTGAAGGAGGCGATTTTTCACAGCCTGTCTTGGGAAGAAATTTGGGGGAAAGCTCAATGAGAAAATGTATTTCTGAAACCTCAGAGGGCAACCTGGAGATCCCTATCCAGAGGGAAGGCTAAAAAACAGATTTAAGGGCATCAAATCTCTTGTCAGATGATTTCCCAGACCAGAAGAAAAAACACAAGAAAACTTAGATAACCATTCAAGAAAGACTGTAAAGTTTTAAAAGAACAAGTTTCTCTACTTATTTATTAGGCTATCAAGGAAGGAGTCTATGGAGAAAAAAAAGAAAGTTCCACTTCCTGGCCAACAGGACAAGAAACGCAGGCGGTAAAAGAATAAAGTGTCAGCATCCGAAGATGAAATCATGCTGTATCCCTGGAGCTGAGAAAAATGAAAAGGGTACATAAAATTACAGGGCAGCCAAATGTCCCAAACAATGGATACAGGAACATTTTTTAATGTGCCCAGACTATACCCTACTTATCTTTTTAGATTAACTTATGTAATTAGTATTGGTTGCACAATAATTTAAGTAAAGCCAATTTTCATAGCCTGTAACTCAAGCAGGATGATTATATATTCACTTAATAATAGCAGAGGAAATGGCTAATTACTAAAAAGTATTTATCTATGAAGATTACATTTACTGGAACACTGGAGAGGGTTTCTGCTTATTTAGAAAAAGGTTTATATAGTAAACATAAAATCACTAAAGATAAAAAAAGGTTTACATAAGCCAGCAGCATCGGCATTGAGCTATACTGCTATCTAAGCTACTGCTTATCATCCATTTATGAAGTGTGAAGGCTCATCTGTCTTCTAGGTCATCTAACTGGATTTTTCAGAGACTCATTCATCTGCATTGAGTCCTGTTCGTTCATTAATTAATTCATTCATTCATTCGATAAATGCTAGCCCTCTACTAGTTGCCAGGCACTGAAGAAATAGTTAGGAACCTCTGCCCTCAAGGAGATTACCGTTCATCAGGAAGAATACTGGAGAGCCAACTAATGGAGGTATTTGGGGGAGGAGGAGGTGTTGAATTCAAAAGATCTTCCTACAGTGATACTGATCTGAATTTTGAAAGATATATGGGGCTTAGCTAGGGAAAAGCATTCCAAGAACATGGAGGAATGTGTGCACACTGCCAGATGTGTAAAATAGCATACATCTGAGTAGGAGGTTAGCGCTGAGGAACAAGACCGGTTTAGGGGTGGACAAGAGTCATAGGTGATGCATTGGCCCCAGCAAGAGTTTTTCTGATAAACTCTGACCTCTGATTTAGAACACATTGCTGGAAGGCATAAGGAACCATTACAGCAATTTAAATAAGAAGCTGAAAAGCTCCGATTTACATTTTGTTTTGTTTTCTTTAAAATCTCTGATGAAAGAATGGAGGTTGGCCCAACTCATGACACTATGACAGAGGGTTTCACAGTAATCCAGGCAAAGACCAATAAGTGCTTAAAAGCAGTCAGAGGCAGAGGATCTGCAGAGAAGGGTGCCGATACCCAAGGTATTGAGGAGGCAGGGGCCACAGAAAGTGGTGGCTGACGGGGTAGCTGGTGGTGGAGGAGAGGTGGGTGTTCTGAACTGCTCTTTGTGTTTGGCTTGGGTGTCGTTTGCCACACAGCTGAGGCACTTTGGAAATGGGAGTAGAGGATGAAGAAGGTGAGTCCAGCTGGGCATATGCTGACTCTGAGAAACGCGTGGGTGCCCAAGTAAGAAGAAACATGTCATAGACAAACATATGGCATTTACGCGCAGAACTTAAGATTCAGATGTGTTTACCTTCACAGGTAGCAGCCGATATCATGAGCTGGGGTAGAGGGAAAATATAGAGAAGAGCCAAGAACCAACAACTATGAAGACAATAACATTTCAAGGAGCAGCAAGGAAGAAAAGAGCTACCAGAGGTGAAAGGAGCACCCGGGACAGAAGAGCAGAAACAGCCACGTCACAGAGCCCAAGGAGAAAGGAAGAATGGCCACAGCAGGAAGACAGAAAAGATTAGAAAACTGATGAGGAGGACAGTGGCAGAGCTCAGGAGTGCGGATTAGATGGGTAACAAGGCAGGTACCAGGTGCAGTGCAGAGAAGTCGGGGAGCCGGGGAGGACGAGAGGAAATGGAGGTTTTGACTAAGCATGACTCTTTCTAAAAGTCTGACTACAGAGTCAAGAAGAGACAGCAGCTAAAGGGGCTCAGGGGATGGAGGGAGAGTCCCTGGCCCTGTTTCTGGGCAGAAATCACACTGTCATATGTACTGCACTCAGATGAATAAAGAAAATGTGATCTCTTTATTTTCCTATAACTGATCGCATTTTCCACTGGGTAAGGTGAAATCAACTTCGTCATGACAGATGTTATCACTCTCTTTCAGCTTTAGCAATCTCTTTTGGTGAGTCAGTGTCTTTCAAGTCAATGCCCCCAGTGACAACCAACATTAATGAGAGTATTCGGGGGTTAATGTGTGTGAGGCGCCTTTTGAGCATTTTATAAAAATTATCTTAAACTGTCATGACAACCCTATATTGACTTGAGAAATGAGGAAAATGAGTAACTTGACCAAGGTGAGGTGGCTGACACATGTTGAAACCAGCTTTCAAACGCGGGCGGTCTGACTCTAAGCCTGTAGCACTTGGCTAACGCCAAGCAGTGCCCTGGGTGTGCAGAGGACTGAATACAGCGAGTCTCTCAGACGCCCCCAGTGCTCTGCCCATCTGATGGTTTGATCAGCTCTCTGGACTGATGAACACAGAGGGGCAATGAGTGCCATCTGATCATCTGGCATCAAGCTGGCATGCAAGACTGGGTTCTGTGGTCCTAACCACGGTCTTTGGACGCTAAAGTCCCCACACGCTGCACCCCATTTGCCTTCTGTCTAGGCTCTCTTGTCTCTCTCCAGAGCATCAAAGAACAGCCGGAAGCCCCGCATGCCCTGCAGTCACAGGAGCAAGGAGCTCGGCACTATTTCTTCTACAACATGCCGCAGGTGGCCGAGTCGCATAAAGCCCTACCCCATAACGCCCAATGTCATTGCCCTTTGCCTTCCTTTCATTTTGCCGTTCCCTATCTCAGGGCAAAAGGGAAATACTTCTTATTTCTCCATCTCTCTAAACCCTGAGTTCCAACTACATTTGTATGTAGCAATTAGCCAACACTTTATACTGATGGAAGCTCAAGAAACTTCGAAAACACATTTCCTTCTCCCAAAGCCTGGCTTTCAAAATCATGGTCTTGCTGCATGCTCCAGAAATTCAGCTTTGTGAGTAAAGCTGATCCATCATATGTTTGTTGGAGGCAGAACTGTGCTACTGTGCTCCGGGGCAACAGGCCTCATGGCTCAGCCTCAGAGGTGGGAGGCTGGAAGGGAACATGATACCGAAGCAGATTAAAGTGCATTGACTTCACATCTTCAAAATATTGCCAACAAATATGTGCTGAAAAGCCCTCCTTAGGAGTATAAACCAGTATAAGTAAGCTCTCTTTGTTCCTCTCTCCCTGAAGCTGTCTTCCTTGTAGTCTAAGAATTCTGTCCTGTATTTGATCACAAATTTCCAGTCTGTCATTTTATTGTAGCCCTGTTTAATCTTTGCAGCCAGAGTGGGAGAGACTCAAGCTTATCAACGTTTTGTGTCTTGAAAAAAGAAAAAAAGGATTATTGTAACAAGGTTCTTTTATTTAGGACTAGAGCTGAGTTAGTTGACTACTTTAATGAGTCATACACAAATGAGAAATTTAATACTACATAAGCAAATATTTTCATTACATAAAGAAGACATATTTTTCTTGCAGGAGTTCAGCTTACAGATTTAGAGAGTAATAAAAGAGCTACTCGTATTATTTACATCACTAACACGGATATTCTAGCTTTAAAAGGTGGCATTCATAATTATTATAAGCCTGACTTCTCTATCTGCTTTAATGAATCCCATAATGCTTTGTGATTTATGCATATCTGTGTGCAGTAAACCATCGACCACATATCTTATTGCTGGTTCTTTTAATGTAAGTCAGAAAATCATCCATAAGCTCACACAAATTAACCAGTGAAGCAGTGAGACTCTGGTAGATTAGCATATAAGAAACATGAACAGACATTTTATACAAGAGAAAACAACTAATAAATCTACAGAGAAATATCTTTTTTGTATTGAAGAAGAGAAAACAAAAACACCAGTGATGTACTATTAATGGCCATTAAAGTAAGAAAAACTTCAAGTAATGAAACCCAGTTATGGTAAAGTTGGATGAAGGTCGCACAGCTGTATGTTGCTGGTGGCATCACAAATCAATATAACACCGTTAGAAAACAACTGGGAAATATGCTTTGAGACCATACTTGGGCCAGGTGACCCCTATTATCAGAATTTATCTTAGCAAAATTATCCAAAATCTATTTGGGTCTGGAGATAATAAACTTTTTCTTAAAAGGCCAGATGATAAATATTCTAAGCTTTGTGGGCCATGCATCTTCTGTTGTACTCATTCTACTCTGCTGTTGTAATGTGAAAGCAATGTGGACGATACACACACAGGTGTGTGTGAATGTGTTCCACTGAAATTTTATTTACAAAAGTAGGTTGTGGACAGGATTTGGTGCGTGTGCCAAACCCAGCTTCATACTGTTGTTTATTATGGCAAATGAGTGGAAAAATCAAAAAGCTCAGCAATTACAAAATACTTTCATAAGATATGATAATCAACTCAATGGTTTATTGGGTAGCCATTAAGATAACAACAATTATAAAAATTATAATAGCATGGGAAATGTTAAGTAAAAAACAGGATCCAAAATTATGTATACAGCAAGATTACAAACATACAAAATTCCATCTGCAAATGAAAAAAGACTGAAAGGGAATATATAAAAAGTGCAGATAATTATTTGCCATGAAGGATGAGATTTTGAGCTTGTCATTTTCATCACTGTTATTAAAAATGTACTTGAGAGGCAACATCAGCTTCAAGCACTCATACCTACACCACATTGCTGTCATCACAAAGCATCTGCCCTTTGGTTAGAAAAAGCACTAGGAAAGCCAGCCAGAGGCTTATGTAGTTCTAGGGTGATCATGTGTAATTTCATTACTATATTAGTCTGTTCTCAAATTGCTCTAAGGAACTACCTGAGACTAAGTAATTTATGAAGAAAAGAGATTTAAACCAGCTCCTGGTTCTGCATGCTGTATAGGCTTCAGCTTTCAAGGAGGCCTCAGGAAACTTAACAAGCGTGGTGGAACACAAAGGGGAAGCAGGTAAATCTTCACATAGCCTGTAGGAGAGAAAGCAAGAGAGAGAGAGAGAGAGAGAGAGAGAGAGAGAGACAGACAGACAGACAGACAGAGAGAGAGACAGAGAGAGAGAGAGACACACACACACACACACACACACACAGAGAGAGAGAAGAGAGAAGAGAGAGAGAAAGAAGAGGGAGGTGCTACACACTTTCAAAGAACCGGATCTGGTGAGAACTCTATCACAAGATGGTACTAGTGGGATTGGGGATTACAGTTTGACAGGAGATTTGGGTGGGGACACAGCCAAACCATATCAATCACCGTATGAATTCCTAACCCTCATCCATCAGCTTGCAATGCAAATTGGCTATATTGGTTGCAGATAATCAGATGAAAACTCTGCATGATTTAAACACATCCACGTGCACTACATTTTTTTTGTTTGTTAAGATTTGAGATTCCTTTAATCAGAAGCATTCACCTTCCAAGGATGTGCTCTTTATGACCCTAAGGGGATGCCTTTGATGGACCAGGTCCCATAGAGTGAGACTTGGGCTCTTGATAAAAAATGTTTTCTTGATTTTATTTAAACAGTGGTGAAACTTAAAGGGCACCAGTCTAGATGCCCAAGGGTCCCAAGTATTTAGTGTTTGTGAAACCAACTCAAAGGGCCTCTCAAGCTAATGGCAGAAGAACATTGTCACTATAGAGAATGCCGGCCGACAGAGCTCAGATCCACCTCATCCTTGTTGCAGTGTGCCAGAAGCCTGCTAAACCAAATCCCACATTTATCAGCAATTGAGAATGGCTTGAAATCACAGTCATAAAACCTTTATACTGCCATATACTATTTAGTAGTATATTTGCACTATCTCCTTTGCTCTGCAGAACTAATTGAAGAAGGATACTGGGAAATTTTTATTTAATTTCTGATGTTATGACACATTACAATCATCCATAACCAACTCTATAGTTTGGTGGTTAAGAGTATGGATCTGGATATAGACTGCCTGGGTTCAAATTTCAATTCCTTTACCTACTAGCTGTGTGAACTTAAGTAAATGTGTTAACCTCTGTGTGCCTCAGTTTCCCCATATGTAAACTGAGTTTAATAGCAAAATCTACCTCCTCAGATAGTTCTAAGGATTACATAAATTACTACCTGTAAATTGCTCAGAACATAGTTTAAGACACTCAGTAATACTGAATACTTGGTTTGTGAAAACACAGTAATTATTATTATTTTGAATTATATTCTACTGATATTTCAAATCACTGTTGTATGTAAAATTTTATCTTACCACTCTGTTTACATTATTTTCTCTGCAGGCAGCACATAAAAAATTAATTCAACTCCCTAAGTAGACAATGGTTCAATATCACATCTCATAAATCCTACAGCATTTCTTGCAATGCAGTGGAAAAACATCAGATTTACTCTGGTAGTAATCTTAATTTCACTGTTCTTCCACAAACACTGTTTGCTATCTAAAAGCAAAACTGACAATCACCCCCTACCCCATCAGTCTCCAAGAAATGCTGCTAATATGACAACAAAAGCCACGTTGGACTTTCACGGGGAGCTACGTGGGAGACAAGTCCCCTTGAGGTTGTTTCTAGGAAGCAGGTGGGAAATTTGTCTTGAGATTTGTGCTGTCAGACAAAAACAGGAATCAGACAAAGCAACACAGTGAATGTTGTATTCTTATTATAAGCCACAGTCAGCATGGAAATGATTTTCAACAACTGCTGTCAACATCCTACTTTTACTATCCAAGTACTGCACATTGAGTAAACTCTTAACATATCAATCATCTTTGAAAAACAATTTAAGAGTTCTGAAAGGTAAATAATATATATAAATGGGTAATAGCATGCTTTATTTGATGCCATTTGTCATAGTAAATATATTTATGTTTTCCCCACTTGTACTAACTTCGCCATTTGTAAACTTGGTGATGATATTCCTTTAGAGTGCAGAACAAAGGTACTTTTCAACTTTGCCCATCAGTCTTCTGCAGATTTTCCTGCTCACCTGATGAATTCAGCAAGACCTCATAATCCTCTTAACAGAGGTGATGACCAGATTACAGGTTAGAAATACTTACAGTCTTAACTGGAAAGTCAATATAAGACATTTTATAGAAACTATTTCCAAATACACTCCTGGATACAGACATGGTAAGAAGTTTTAAAGTGTTTCTTAACCATAACAATTTATGGGTCACATAGCAATGGTTCTCAAACCTTAATCTGCAGGAAGACATCTGTCTAGGAAACAAACTTAAAATGCAAATTCCTGGGCCCCATCCCATGGATTCTGCTTCAGCAAATCCAGGATGAGGTTCAGGAATCTGCATTTTTATCAGGCACCCAGGTGTCTTTTACACTCAACACCAGACCACACATTGATCAAGACTACCCTGGATAGCCCCATCGTCTCCACTCCTCTACCATGACACAGTGCTGACAGCATGAATTTGTGTATTAATAGTAGTTCTTGACCCTTTGTTGACAGACAAAATAATCTTGAATTAGGTTCTAGACGAGGCTTTCCTGCTTTCTGTGTTACTGGGCAAGGTACTCCAATTCTCAGATTTCATCATCTTAGCATTTGCTGTTGCCTCCTCAGTATCCATTACCATAAACTGCAGACTGAATTTTTTTGAGACGGATTCTTGCTCTGTCACCCAGGCTAGAGTGCAGTGACGCCATCTCCGCTCACTACAATATCCACCTCTCGGGTTCAAACGATTCTTCTGCCTCAGCCTCCTGAGGAGCTGGGACTACAGGTGTGCACCACCATGCCTGGCTAATTTTGTATTTTCAGTAAAGATGGGGTTTCACCATATTGACCAGGCTGGGCTCCAACTCCTATCTCGTGATCCGCCTGCCTAGGCTTCCCAAAGTGATAGGATTACAGGCATGAGCCACCATGCCCGGCCAACCGCAGCCTGAATTTTTTTTGCAATGCAGTTAGCATGGGATTGATCCTGCCCTCAGCTCAAGGTTTGTAAGTAGCTGCCTTAAGCCAGCTGATAAATCTGATCACATTAATCACAGAGATTAACTGAAAAGAAAGAGTGGCACATGACCCAACTCAGTCCAACCAGGGCCAGGAGAACTCACTTCTGGGGTTTTGCTTGAGGTATCAGGAGGGAGACTCTTCTCCCATTAGAAGTGCTGGGAAGCATGTGGGTAGGAGCTTCTGGTCCCCATTCTATGAACTTTGAGAATTTAGCCTTCATGGAGGAAGCAGGAGCAAGAACTAGAGAGTTAAACCTAGGCCTAGTCACGGAGACTGAGTCCTGGATAAAGTCTCTTTTGCCACCTGCAACATTCAGTGTTGTGAGCCTCCACATTTCCATTTCTACTTAAGGAATTTGGAATCTATTTTCTGCCACATGCAACCCAAAGCATCCTAACTGACGCACCTGTGAAATCTAAGTTTTTTCTTAGGTAACCTATAAAATAGTCCTAGAAGATCTATAATCTTTAAAACTCTTTTAAGTTAAAGAATTAGATTGATTAAATGATAGTCATATCTGGAAAATTCTGTGCACACAAACTGGAGAGAGACCCTATCTTCTGTTAACTTGTAAACTAATTGGGAAACTTTCTATTAGCTGCTCTTTGGCAAATATTCTGAGAATGGCTTTTAATTGGCACAAGAATCAGAAGATATTGAAATGGTGCGTGATCTACTATCGTAAGTCAGGAAGCACTAAGGACTACCTAATTACTGAGTTCCTATATCAATCTTGGCCAAATGGAGAGTTTGATCTAGGTAAAGGGTTACACGATTTGGGTAAGGTGAGAAAAGAAGGAACTTTAGCAGAGATTAGTCCATTGAATTGGATGTGACAATAGACCTTAACATATTAAAGATGGCCATTGTATTGTTAAGAAGAGAATTACTGGACAATATATCAAATAGTTCTCCCAGAAAATTTAAGATTATTTTTTCCAATTCTGACATGTGTCATTTCAGCTCCATTCAACCAAATTTATTGGCATCTAAGATATTTCACATTTAGAAATTATTTCACTATATTCTGGATCTTCAAATTGTATTCTATGTCATACAGGTTTAGCATAATGTTATTGGGACATACAGACCCAGTTCTCAATTTACAATAGTTCGACTTACAGCTTTTCAACTTTACAGTGGTGAAAAAGCATGCTCAAGTAACTATACAACCACTCTGTTTTTCACTTCCAGTATGGTGTTCAATAAACTACATGAGACATTCAACACTTTATTATAAAACAGGCTTTGTGTTAGATGATTTTGCCCAACTAAAGGCTAATATAAGTGTTCTGTGCACGTTTATATAATGTAAGCGATAATGCTCCATAAGTTAAATGTATTAAATGCATTCTCAATTTATAATATTTTCAACTTATGATGAATTTATTGAAATATAACCTTATCATAAGTCAAGGAGCACCTGTAATTTAAAACATTGAAAATAACATTTGTGTTACCATGTTGCTTTCTAAATTAATGCATTAGTATCTGTTATGATATATGCTGGCCAAAGCTTTTGGATTTATTAGAATTATAAGCACTCAGATTTGGACTCATCATCATAAAAGAATCTGTCCAATCATATGAAGAGACAAAGCCAGTTATACAGCTAGATACTACAAAACTTACATTTTTCACCTCCGTAAATCATAATTCCAGTGTTTGCAGCATTGTGAGCGCAGACACTACAGGCAGTAATAACTGGCTGAAATGTCTTCATGGTACAGCTGTTTGCAACAATACCGCCATTGATAACTCTCAAAAAACGAAATGACAGCTACAAGTGCCTTAACAGAATATATGCTCCTCTTTACATTGTCCTGCAGGTTAACTCCCAGGGTGTTCTCAACTCTGCACAACAGCAACTGTAAATGAAAGCATTACGCCCCAAGTTATTACACAAGGCCGTGGGCAACTGTGAGCACCTCAGTGGCTCTCAGCGGGGAATTTATGTTTGAATTGCAGTATGAAATCACTCTTTCTCTTCTGGGGAATTTGTTCATATTAGCATAAAAACTTCAGAATATCTATCAGTAGTTGTTCATACTAAAGAAAAAACAAGAAAAAGTGAAAGAGGAAGAGAAAGAACTTAGCAGAATTATGGTCAGGACTCACTAGAAGTTCTGCAATAGAGTCTGCATTCGTTGAGATCCTCATTGTTGGGCATGTTAAAAACTCAAATCAAACTGGCTTAAGGAAAGGGAGACGAAAACGACTATGTAATTGGGAAGTCCAGAGCTGAATGTATCTTTAAACATGGACGGACCCAGAGGTAAACAGTATACACAGAGTTCTGCCTCTTTTCTTCTCCCCCTTTGAGCTATGCTTATCTCCGCGTGGTATATTACACACAAGCTCTTTCTGTGTGTTCGTATCAGGTAAGATGACCTCAGTCAGCTCCAGGTGCACATTTGCCCTGCCTAGCAGCCACAGTGGAATTAGACTTCCCCACCCATTAGAAGCCCTGTAACAATCTCTCAGGCAAGACAACAATTTATCTCTCTGGGGTCATATGCACATTCCTGATCAATACTTGGCACTCCAGTAGCTAGGCTTGGCTACATGCTCACCCATGAAGTGAGGACAGGTCATTGTGATTGATATCACCATCTGGATCACCAGAAATGGGGCAGGAGTAGAAGAAAGAGGATGGGAAATGATGCTGAACAGACAAAAACTGTAGCTTCCCCCAATCACTGCAGACTCCTTCTGACTCCTGATGAAAGTACATGCCCTGAAGAAAAGATTTTCACAATGTGGGAAGGATCATCCAAAAAAAGGGATGGATCTTACGGGTTCTTTGTAAGTTGTCATTTATTAAAACCTTTAAATCAATCAGTCAGCCCTGAAAGATTATTTACATCTGAACCAAATGCATGAGTGGTCATTTGAATATTGTGTTGTCTATGTGATGGGTGACTTTTGACATTTTCTGAAAAATCTAAAATCATGTGCACAATGTAAAGTCATGGATTTGAAGAATATAATGCTTAGAATAAATCAGGTGGATCTTGATGCTTTACACCCGAAGCTTTGTGGGAAAAGTGACTTAAATTAAATTTTATAATCTGGAAAATAAACCACCACCCAGTGAAATTTCATAACTTCAAATGAAAATTCAAACGGAGGGATTTCACATTACTTCATCAATTTAAAAACTGTCTTGCCATTTATTAGTGAAACTAACATACCCTGGCTTTTCAGTATCAATAGTTAGCTCCACTGCCCATTTAAAAAATGTAAACACTTAGGTTCCAAATTCAGTGTCATTCCTACCCTTAAAAGTGGATAATTATTCTCCTTTTGTTGACTAAAGGCACTTTGGATAGATCAATATTTCTTAATGTGTTTTCCACATTCATGTAAAAAAAGGCCAGTGAGGAACGAGAGTGAGAATCTTATTGGGACTAATTCAATTCCAACTGACTGAGTGGAGATGAGAAAGGAAATGAAAAGAGCTTCAAGCTGTTGCTCAAAATTTTAACAAAATTATAGATTTAGATGTATTCACTTGTTTGAATATTCACACTAGATTCTAGTGCTTAGGAACAGAGCTCTTCTAGCTGACAAAACAGGATGTCTTATTTGTGAGGGGAAAAAAATGAAAATTCTGAACTTAAAAACAGTCATTTCCTGCTTACAAAGCAAATATTGGAATCTATATATTCTTTCTGCCATGCAGCCTTATGTGTAGGAGGGGGAAATGATTAGAAACCAGAAAACAGCTAAAGAAACTATTAAAAACAGACGCAGCTATACATTTACAGTTGCTATGATCACATATGCTATATGAAAGAGAAAACAATACGCGGGTTAAAACTGAACACAAAGAGCATTAATTTAGTTTACTGAACCCAGAAGTTTCAGAATTAGGGAAGAGTTTTTGCTAAACTCACAACATGCCCAGAATCACCAATTTGTTATGAAAGGCATTTCTTCAGCAGGGGTCCTGACCAATAAGGGATGGTCGATTTCAGTCTTTCAAATTCACCTCATGAAACCCTCATAGTACTTTTTATTATTTCTGAGAAATGACAGAAAATGCCTTCTAAGAATGTTAGTTCTGTTTTCACTATACAAGATAAGAAAACTCACACAATCGCTTTCAACCCTTTGTTTCTTTACTAAAACCCAGCTGAAATTGCAAGGCAGTCATTTATCTTTTGCGGGAAGTTTATTCCCGCAACCTCCCAGAAATCCTTTCTTGGTAATTGGTCTTAACAATTCACTAAACTTTTCTGATTTCATAATATAAAATTTTTTCTTCGTCTCAACTCTCCCAGGTTTAAAACTTTAAATAACCATATTTTCAGTGTTGTTTTTAGAGTATGATACAGCTAGCACTGCCTTACAAATAGGTTTTTTATTAATATTCCCACACATTTGGATTTAAATTGAAAGGAAAATCTAGGATTCCATGTGCCATATAATCTGTTCACTATTCTAGAAAACATGTCTTCTAACCAAGTTTCATTAAAAACTCTTAAGAATTTTTTAGGTATTTAGTAACTCTTAATTTCTTGAATTTTAGTAGTTCCATCTAACCAAGTAAATATTCTTTCACTCTATAAGCTCATTGACTAGCAAATCAAACTAAAATATAACTAGAACAGGATATTAAATGTATAATGGTTAATCATTACAGAAGGTATCCTCTAACTGCAAAACATTTTGATCTTTGATTTCAACTTATCTGCGGATGTGTTTTTAGGGTGGTTGGACTATGCCATAAAAAGGGTGTAAAAGATGCTATGACTCAGTTTTACTACATTATAGCAGACTCATTCCACCTATGTCATCTAGAGACCAACTCTGTGCTGCCTAAGTGAAGAATTTCCTTCTGTGCCTGGGCTATAAAAGATTCCAATCTGTCTGGGCATGCCTAAGAAAGCTGAAGGCATGAGAATTCAGAAGCCTCTTGGAAAAGCTACCCAGCTTTGTGACCTATCTTACTTGTATAACACAAAATAGAAAGAGTAATTTGTCTTCCAGGATCTTCTTCATTCTCAAATACTACCAGCTTTGGCAGTCTCAAAGAGTGTTGATTATGAAGCCTGGTGAAGCAGCTACCTGGCTCTATTGTGCCATCCAGGCAACAGTAGAAACTACAATGCATGCTGGAATGGCTACTGAGAAATATCCCCATCGACTTCAGTGCCAAAACTTGTTGCATCCCTCCAAAGCAACTGAAAGTCATTTTTTTCCCAGCCTTTGTGACCATGTAATTGATTAGATATCCCTCTTCTCATTGGCTGCTAGAAAGCTTAGAGTCAACTTTTGTTTCTGGCACTATTACACACCAGATATTCTGGAAGAATCTGCCAATAAAAATGACTAAAATTTTGAATTAAGAAAAGGTTGCATTGCTGAGTTAACGCACGCGCGCGCGCACACACACACACACACACACACACAGAGGTCAAAAGTAAAGTGAAAGCAGAAACTCAAAAGTTAAGCATCTACCAATGCCAGCTTTCCCTCTAGGGCCTGTGCTGAGCCCTGAAGACACTGAGTTTTCACCATGACAACTGCAGCAAGTGTGAAGAACAGGAGACAAATACGTGACCAAGGTGGGAAAATAAATAGAAGGATACTCTACGTGCTGCTGGGACATCAAAGATCTACATATTCTCAGCCTTGGGACAAATGAAAAATAAGCCCACTTTGCAGAGGCACAAAAATTTGCCTCTCTCAACCTCAGAGAAATGCAGAAGAGATCTTGAGAGCTGATACCATTGAAGATCAGATTCACCTACCTATGCAATTCAGAAACCTTAAAGCAGAGAATTTTATTTTAAACAGTCTAGCTGAAGAGTTTGTGTGTGTGAGATGACTGAAAGAACAAATGCAAAGTCTCTTCAGAGGAACATCACTTCAATTGAGATGCTAATGAATTTTCATAGTTAAAAAGAATGTCAGCCCCCACTAAAAAAGGTCACAAAACATCAAAGACATATGAAAACACACAGTAGAGTCAACAAAAACAACATGAAGCAGAAAAGAACTACAAAAACTTCAGATATTGGAACTTTTTGATCCAGAATATAACATAATTATGTTTCTAACCACAAAGAAATTAAAAAGAAACTTGAAAATATGAGCCAGAAACATGAGACTATTAAAAAAAAACAAGCATATTTTTAAAAAAATCAAATAGAAGTTTTAGGAATTAAATAACTCAATGAACAGATTAAATAAAATAGATACAGTTGAAGAGACACTTGATAAACTAGAAGATAGATCCAAAGAAAGTATCCTGAATTCAGCTAATGAAGTAAAAGAGAAAAATATCAAAAAGAGTTTAAGAGACCTGAAGAATAAAGCAAAAAGTTCTGCCATATTTTCAGCCAGAGTTCCAAATAGTAGAGTAGTTGGAGAGGCAATGTTGAAGAGAGAATGACAGAACATCTTCTAAATGGTGACCTCCATGAACGAAGTATGTTGCAGCATCTTAGCTTTTGAATCTCTTGGAGAATGTCAGGATGATGACCAGATTCATTAAAAGTTATTTGTAATAAAGAAGAGATGGTTCCTTGCCTCAGTGGCTGAACTAGTCTCATAGGACCTCCCAGCAACCTCAGCAGGGCAGCAGGTATGGATGCCATGAGGTAGAAAAGTTTGAGTGGCTTCAGAGGTATGACCTCATACCTATACCAGATAGCAGACCCAGAGAAACTCTGGGATAAGCCTGTCAAGACCTCAGAAAAGACATGATGAGACTGAATGTCAGAAATTTTACTACTAAGGGCTTAGAAATCAAATTACATATATAGTAATTCAAAATCCCTTGATTATACCTCTTTGGAGGAGTCAGGAAAGTAGAAATTAAGAAGATGCTTATCTTTCTCTCTCATTTCTTTGTCTTCTCTTTGCTATTCTTTATGCCTAAAACACTCCTTAGTTTTCCCTGATAACTACTCATTTCCAAGTGCCCCTTGTATTGCATGCTCATTACAGCATTAGTGTCCTACATAGAATCTTCATCTTCTCATAATCTCTTTAATTGCCTGTACCTTCCAAACGTCAAACTTTACATTCCTACAAAATAAGGATCTTATATTATTAATATTTGTATCCTTAGACTCCATTAGGATCTAGTACAATGCTTTGTATACAGTTCAACATATTTCCTAAATTTTAAAAAATTCATATGCATGCGCACACACACACATACAAAATGTAATTTATTTATTATTTGAGATGGAGTTTCACTCTTGTTGCCCAGGCTAAAGTGCAATGGTGCAATCTCGGCTCACTACAACCTCCACCTCCTGGGTTCAAGTCATTCTCCTGCCTCAGCTTCCCAAGTAGCTAAGATTACAGGCACTCGCCACCATGCCTTGCTAATTTTTTATATTTTTAGGAGAGACGGGGTATCACCGTGTTGGCCAGGTGGTCTCAAACTCCTGACCTCAGGTGATCCACCTGCCTCGACCTCCCAAAGTGCTGGGATTAGAGATGTGAGCCACTGCACCAGGCCTAATGTCTTTTAAATCTCTCTTTCACACACACAGATATATTCCTAGTCATCACACCCTAATGGGTCAAAAAGTTCAGACTTAGATCTTTGGACCATAAGTGAAATAAAATGAGAATTACATTCCTGAAAGTAAAAGTCAGAAAAGGCTAAATAATAGCACAAAAGACTGTAGCTAAAAGAATTAAATAAATTTTAACATTTCTTATACTTGTGTTATTTTGATTTCAATGATTTTACTAATAATTAATTTATCCTCCAAAATTATTTAACAGTAATCAGTATCCCTTATTTTCCAGGCTGCACACACTTTATAAAACTTTTTCTTTTCAATTTTTTCTCCTCAAGGCCTCCACAGCTAGATGCGTTCTGCCTGCATGGAATCACAACATTAGTGCCTCTGTCAGCTGGTGCCATCACTCACCCCACATATTTTTCATTCAAAATTAACCCTGCACCAGATTCCTCATTAATTATAGCAGGGCGTTTTGGAAAAGCTGGTGCCCTTCTGGTATGTGATTTGGACTCCAAGAATAAAGTTAGAAAAGATATATATGAACATAGAGATTATGATTCCCTATAACATTAAGCCATAAAGTATGCCCCAAGAAAGTTAAATAACATAATTAAAGTACATATTTATTATTTTAGTAAGTTTCATTTTGATATAATTTCAAACTTATCAAATGCTGCAAAAATATTATGAAGTTTACTGTACAGTTTACACAGGTTACTATTTGCTACCATGTGCCCCATCTTCATGAATCAATCTCTCTCTCCCACTCCTCTCTCTCTCTCACTTGATAGATGATTGACTGATGATAGATGATGATTGATTGATAGATATGGATGGATGTTATAAATCATATGAGATGAAGTTACCAGCCTCGTGCCCCCTTACCCTTATAAATACTTCAGGCCATATTTTCTAAGAACAAGGACATTCTCTTACATAACCATAGTACAATTATTAATATCAGAAAATTTAATATTGACAGTATTATCTTATCTGTGATCCATATTTGAATTTTTCCAATTGTCCCAATAATACCCTTTAGAGGTTTTTCCCGCAAGCCCAGGATCCAAGCCAGGATCACACATGCATGTGAGTCCAGTCATGTCTCTTTAGCCTTCTTTCATCTGGAATGGTTACTTGGCCTTTCTTGGTGCTTCACCCTGTTATTTTTTAAAAGTAAAGGCCAGTTATTATTTTGTAGAATGTCCCTCAGATTGGGTCTGTCTTAAGTTCCTTCTTAATTAGATTCAGGATATGCACTCTTCTGGCAGAAATGCCCCAGAAGGATGAACATCTGACTAGGAAGCCCCTGAGGGCAGGCTGGCCCATTAACAATTGGTGAGGTTAACTTTGAAAAGTGTGTATGTAACCATATCAGTACATCTAGAGGTGAGTAATACAAACAGGTAGATTGTTATAAAAGCACACAAAAAGTGAACCAAGTATGGGAAATCTGTGGCACTCAGAGAGACAGCATATACTCACACCAGCCCCTTTAGATAAATAGGCAAGAAAATTAGTGAAGTCTTAGAATTAGAAGCAGGGAGAAATTGTTATGGAGAAATTTGGGGTATGGGGACATTTGCACATTAAGGAAAAACAAGTTGCTAATAGTATCAGGGAGTGGATAATAAATTGGGGGCCATTTTAAAAATAAAACAAATTTGAATTCCCCTAGGTTCTCTTTCTAGGACATCACTGGTAATTATGTTTATAAATCATAACTGGTTCCTGACAATGGAAATTTTGATCTGCCTCTGGAAAAAAAAAAAGTAATTTCTTTTTAAGTTGCCTTTGGTTCAATAGCTTTTAATTTTAAAAGGGTTGTAGGAATATATCCTTATGACACTACTTTTAGCAGCAAAATTAAAACATATGCAGGTAAACTTATATAATAAGTAGCTTTATATACATGCCTGTGACTAATAGCATAGGTATATGTATTTTCAATGTATACACATATACAAAATGGAAAATTTGTTCCTTTCCATTAGTAAAGGTCACAACCCACAGGGCATTCACTTGTCTAATGCCACCTTTGTTTGTGACCCTTCCCCATTCAGTTTCCACATGTAATGGGCAGCATTTTGGTTTAAGAATGAGACTCTGAAATATTCTGTGGTAATTTTATGCCATCCCTGCAACTGGATACAGTACAATGCTATTTAAAGTAAAGTAGAAGGGAATTTCAAGGCATTATAATGTGCAAACTGTAATTTCAGTCCCAATTTTCAGAAATCGTTCCATTAGAAAAAATCACTGGAAGATTCATCTCTGCACTATTTTTATGCAACTCTCTAGGCATGTAAACTTAAAAGGCCTGAATAGCACAAAGAAATGATTCTGTTTGTTTTCTTAAGGACTCAGTTCCCTCAGCACTCAAGTGGAGAATGAAGAGATCATCCTCCTTTATTTTTTTAAGATGACACTGTGATATCCAGAAGTGGGACCGGAAGTTACAGTGTTTGCCATTCATCCTTATCACTCTCCGGGACTTCATGAGGCTAACTCATGTGCAAGTCCATTTTAGACTATGGGATAGAATTTTAAGAAGATACCCCCATCACTTGAATTATTTAATATGTCCTAGGGATTGCAAAATACAATAAAAACAAATACTTTTGGATAATACTGCCACACAATATAATCCACAAATAACTATGTGGAAGAAGTCCCCTAAAAAAGATGATGTCCAGGCCAGGTGTGGTGGCTCACATCAGTAATCCCAGCATTTTGGGACCCCAAAGCAGGAGGATCCTTTGAGGCCAGGAGTTTGAGACCAGCCTGAGCAACACGGCAAGACCCTGTCTCCATAAACATTTTAAAAATTAGCCAAGCACAATGGTGCATCCCTGCACTCCCAGCTACTTGGGAGGCCAAGGCAGGAAGTTCACTTGAGTCCAGGAGGTCAAGCTTATAGTGAGCTATGATCCCACCACAGCACTCCAGCCTTGGCAACAGGGCGAGATCCTGTCTCTTTATGCCTGAAACTCTCCTTAAAGTTTTCCATTAGAAATACAAGGGGCATTTCCAAGTGCCCCATGTATTGCACACTCATTACAGCATTACTGTCCTACACAAAATCTTAATCTTCTCATAATCACTTTAACTGCCTGTCTCTTAAAGAAAACACACAGTGGCTCACACCTGTAATTCCAGCACTTTAGGAGGCCAAGGCGGGCAGATCACCTGAGGTCAGGAGTTCCAGGCCAGCCTGACCAACATGGAGAAACCCCGTCTCTCCTAAAAATACAAAATTAGCTGGGCATGGTGGCGCGTGCCTGTTTAATTGCAGCTACTCAGGAAGCTGAGGCAGGAGAATCACTTGAACCCAGGAGGTAGAGGTTGTGGTGAGCTGAGATCGCACCACTGCACTCCAGCCTGGGCAACAAGAGTGAAACTCTGTCTCAAAAGAAAAGTACAAAGGACAGGCTGTGGTGGCAGCAGGGGGCAGAGTCAGGGTGTGGTCGAATGAACTTTCTGTGTGTCTTGAGTTGAGAATCTTCCTAAACTTTTAATCCCCGGGGAAAGGAATTTTAAAAACATCGTTCTTTCTTAGACATCACTGAACCACCCTCCTTTTGAGGCCTGCCATGAAGTATAACATGAAATTGTTCAAAGGTAAGGAAATAGTGCATGACAAGTGAGAAAAACGTCTAACACATTCCTGCTCTTTTCTAACAGGTCTTCCTTGTGTTAACTCCCTTTTACCCACTTTGCTTGCTGTCTACACAGTCAGGCGCTTTCTCTTCCAACCGCGGAGCCCTGATAAGTGTTCCCTGACAAAGGAGTTAACGGAGAAACAGTTGCAAGTAGACTTGGCTTCTGGCTCCTAAGATCATGAGAAAACTTTGCCATTTCCCCTTCATGTCCAAGAGCTTTATCAGCTGGACGAAATGAATGAATGACTCACAGTCACTAGAGAATCACAGGCGGAGGATGCAGGGGCTGCCTCAGAGCCCTGTGGCGTTCAGCGTGGCCTTTCAGCTCCCATGCCCCGGCCTGTGTGGGCATGGGACATCAGGGAGGCAGCCACTCCAGGCTCGCTCATCATCCGCATCCTTGAGGCTCTGCAGGTTCCACGCGGAGGGGAGGGGGCGGGGGAGGGGGCCTTAAAAGTCACCCTGGCTACATGGGAGGCCTTACAAGAATGGTGACCAGTGTGTCGCTTTTATCTGTGGAAAAGGGAGGAAGGTGTTTTCGTGGAGGGTGCTGTCTGCTGTAACACATCAGGGCATAACGAGAGAGCTCCAAATATTTACAAGAGGGAGCAATGGCAAGCAGTTTTCCCATTTCGTTTTTACATTTTAACAAAGGAATGTTGAAACTTAAAGCATTCATTTTTGCTTTAAAGCAGTTTCCCAGGCTATAAACTTTGACCGGTTTTCACACAACTAGCAGAGACTAATCGGAAATAAAACTCAATTCCATGCTGCTTGAAATGAGCTGAAATAGATAATTCCACAGTTTAAGAATTAAAATGTATTATTCTTGGAGTCATTGCATTCTTGCAAGGTGGAAATTATTACATAATATTTCTCTGTGACAGCCTCCTCTTTGGGGTCATGAAAATAACATTTACCTTAAATGATCCATGCCAACATGGCTATACAATCAATAGCAACACTGTGCAGTTTTGAATCAGATGTGCTTCTGATAACTGACATATAAAATGCATGAGCCTCACTTTTCCAATCCAAAACAAAAGCTGACATAGAAAAGCAGCAAAAGATGTCAGTGGAGTGAACTCACACAGAGGGGAAAAAAGAAAAACTTAACAATGAAGGCTTGGCTTTGAAGTGGCGTTTCTTTATTAAGCTAAGGGACAGCCTGAATCCCTAGCATATTTTACTTAATCCAGGTTCTTAAAGTTTTGGATGTGATTCAGATATGGTGAGCCCCTAAGCTGAACATTTCCACAGCTGACATGACTTCTTGGCTGGTGAGCTCAGCATTAGAAATGTCTGCAGGACATACTCCACAGTGGCTCCTCCCTCTTCTTCCCAGGCTCCTAAGCGATACCATCAAGAGGGAGCTGAGATTTGTAAGAAAGAAACAGAATCAACCTCCCATTGTGAATTTAGCCTCTAAGTCAGATTTTGAGCAAAAGTAAAGCAACAAAAACAAAAACAAAAGTGCCGAGAAAGAATCCAGCCCTTTGTGCAGTTTCTCTTTCAGTAGAAACCCCTTCCCAACAGGCTTGGTTATCACAATGAGAAGTTAAAGACAGCAAAATGAGCCATCGTTGAAAGCTACATATGTTATGGTAATATGAGCCAATTGAAAACGAATCAACAGTTTGGCCGGGCCCAGTGGCTCACACCTGTAATCCCAGCACTTTGGGAGACCCAAGAGGGCAGATGATGAGGTCAGGAGTTTGAGACCAGTCTGGCCAACATGGTGAAACCGTGTCTCTACTAAAAATACAAAAATTAGCCGGGCATAGTGGCAAACACCTGTAATCCCAGCTACTCGGGTGGCTGAGGCAGGAGAATCTCTTAGACCCTGGAGGTAGAGGTTGCAGTGAGCCAAGATTGCACCACTGCACTCCAGCCTGGAGGAAAGAGCGAGAGAAAGAAGAAAGAAAGAGAGCAAGAGAAAAGAGGGCGGGAGGGAGGGAAGGAAGGAAAGAAATCAACAGTTAAAAAATGATTAGGCTGTGGCCAGCCACAGTGGCTCACACCTGTAATCCCAACACTTTGGGAAGCTGAGACAAGGGGAGGGATCTCTTGAGGCCAGGAGTTTGAGGCTGCAGTGAGCTAGGAGCACTCCATCCTGGGTGACAGAACGAGACACTGTCTCTAAGATAATAATAATTATAATGAAGTAAATCCTATGTATCAATGTGTAAAAAATAACCAAGACATTGGAACATTAAGTGAAAAAAGCCGATTTCCAATTAGAGAAGATAAAAAGTCCAATTGCGTGCAACAAAACGTGGAAAAGCTACACAAACATATTTTAGAGTCTCTGGAAGCACATGCAGATCGTCGCAGTCACCCTGGGCCAGGGGTCCGCGGTGGAGGTACTGAGATCCCGCAGGCCGGATAACGCTTTGCTGCGAGGGACTGTCCTGCACGTGGTGCGCAGCCCTGGCCAGTCACCAGACGCAGTGGAGGCAGTTCACCGCCGCGCGGACACAGCCGATGTCGCCAGACGCCTCCTGGGAGGCACATCCTCCCCGGTTCAGAACCGCTGCTCTGGGGACTGAGGCTGGAGGAGGGATTTTACTTTTCATCTCTCCTCTGACTCATTGGATTTATTCTCGTTTCTGTGTTTGATTTTACCATGAACATGTACTACTTGTATAAGGAAAAGATTCTTTCTGAAAAACATGGGAGGGGCGGTTTACAGATCCACCCCTGAACTCATCTATGACTTGGACAAAAGAACCAGATAACCATAAAAATACTCTATAAAGCTGTGTTGCCATTTTGATTTATTTAGTAGTTTCATATGGTTCATTTACTCCAGACACTTTAAGGCTCTGTAAAAAACACACTTCAGAAAACACATCCCGAAACGTTTATCGCCAAACAACGTCTGCAGCAGAACCAGTGGGCGAAGTGGCAGCCAAATCAGGCCGCCAGCATTCACTTCCGGGTCAGGAATTCCTTTTCCGCCTGCAGAACCCGCCCTCCCCGCGCCTGTCGGTTCCCACGCTCATTCATTGCAGCACGCCGAGAACCGCGCCACGCCCTGGGTTCCTCGGGGCAGCCAGGGGACGGATTCGTCTGGGGCTCTGTCCTCACCCATGACCTGTGCGCTTGAACATCCTATCCCAAGACAGAAAAGTACTCCCGGGGTCGCTCCAGGACCAGCGGCTCCGGCAAAGGCCCTCGGGGAACAGGGCTGACTGCCAGCAGGCACCCCAAAGGCCGCTGGGGAGCCCAGAGGCAACACTGATGCCCTGTGCCAGGGATAGTTTAAATCCACCGAATGCCAACAGCCACGTGCTTCCCCTCAGGGATGGAGAGCCTGAGGGTGTGCGGACCAAACACTTCCTGAAAGTGAAAACTGAAAGTGGGGGAGGTTACACAAAGGAGAGGGAGGAGATAGGAAAGGATGGAAAGGGGAGAGGAGTGGGGAGGGGAGAAGGGGGTAGAGTAGGAGGGGAGAATGAGCAGGGCAGAAGGAGAGGAAGGGAAGGAGAGCGAAGAGGAGAAAGGAGTGGGAGGGAAAGTAAACAAGGGGAGGGGAAGTAAGGGAGGGGAGAAATGGAGGAGGGGAAAAGGAGGTGGGGGGGAGGAGAGGAAGGGAAGGAAAGAAAGAGGAGGAGGAGGAGAAAGAGGGGAAGGGGATAGAAAGAGGAAGAGGAGGGGAAAAGGAAGAAGAGGGAAAAGGAAGAGGAGGGGAAAGGGAGGGGGTCGGGGAGGAGGCAGAGGGGTCCAAAGACAGCTGTGGGAGAGCGAGCAGTCCAGAAGGGTCTTGTGGAAGTAGGCATCACAATGTCTCCTGGCAGGAGGGTGGTGGGTAAGGAATTTCGACAGTGGACTTGGGTAAACTGGGAAGGGCCTCAAGGCAAAGGGTGTTTTCTTAAATCCCAGAACAAGTTGTGAGTTGTAAGGACAGGGTTGATAAACTCCCACTCAGGGAAGTCAGAGACATGAATAAGTAGGTTCTACTTTTAAAAAAAAAAAAAGTTATTTGTCTTCTTCAAGTCACCCTATTTTAATTTCATAGTATCATCCATTATGCCGTCTCTGCTGTCATCGGCCTTCAGCCAAGCCGTGACTCGCCCTGTCCCAGTTCTGTGGGTGGCTGGGGTCATAGGGGTGTTCTGTGGCTTCACTCCCTCTCTCTCAACCCTCCCCTTTTGAGAGTGTGGCCCCCTTTGCCCCGCTCCATAAAAGACACTGTCATACATGAACGCCCTGTGTGTGTGGGCCTGGAGCCCCTCCAGCGAGTTACTAAAGCCACAGTTAGAAACGGCAAAACATGGATTACAAACTTCAGTGTTAATGTTAGGACTAGCACTGGCTATGCTGGTTATGCTGTTTTCTTCTGAAACAGGAACAGAAAGAATAAATGTTCTGGGTTTTTATCAAATGAGTCATTATTGGCAAAAATTTCTGTTGTATTGCAAGGCATTTGTATTAACTTCTGAAAATGTTTTCTTAATATGTGAAAAATCAAAAAAGAATTTGCTACTACAAAATAGACAATACTTTTTTTCCCTCTCTTTAAACCTATTTATGGCAATATTTAAATGACTTAGTGCAAATTGAAGTGTTAAGAATTATGAAATAGCCAACTGGAAGCTCCCTGACATCGCTACTCCTAGTCTGAAAGAAATGGAGCTCCTTAAGCCATTTTCAGTATTTCTAAGAGTTAAACAGGAATGTTAAGTTCACTTTCAATAAAGTTGCACAAGCTAACTGAAATGTCAAGCATCTGTGATTCTGCCTGGAATTGTATTAATGTAATGTGGTAACAGCGTATCTCTTGCAGATCAAGATTTCTGTTAGAGGGAAAAGAGAAGAGAAGGGAGACGGGAGGAAGAGAGGAGGAGAAAGAACAGGAGCAAGGTTTAGCTCTAGACTTGAGCCAGTCTGTTACATTAAGCAACTTTTAATCTCAGTAGGTCTCAGTTTTCTCATCTGTGAATTGGGCACAATGCCCCATTGAGCATTGGGAATAATCCACATTAGCACTCATAGCATGGAATCAACAACATATTTTTGAGTGCTTACTATGTCCTAGGCACTGTTCTAGGTGCTTTTCATGAACTCATTGAAAAAATTATGACTTTGCCACAATTATTATCCTCCTTTAAGATGAGGAAATTGAGATACAGAACAGTTTGTAAGAACTTATATGTAAGGCCACACAGCTAGTGAACTGGGATTCTAACCAAGGCAATCAGGTTAAAAGCCCATGGCTCTTCACTGCAAATGCATGTCCTTAACCACACTGCACCGTTACCTTAAATAGGAGAAATATGAACCTATTGTGTGATCGCTTCTGTCAGTACTATTATTCCATTTTTATTAAAAATGAGAAAAAGAAATTGCTATCAAATGAACACATCATATTTAGTAGACTAAATTTTTCCAGTCTCATGATCTATGGTGGTAAAATGGTTAGTAATCATTGATCTGTAATGGAGAATTTGACATTTTATGGTCAGTCATTTACTTAGTTACTAGGATGACCCTGATATTTTTTCAGTCATTTATTCATTCACCAACTACATTATCAAGCACTACACTATATGCTGTTATGTGAACAGATTGCTGTGCCATCAAGTCAAATAGTGTTATTCTGAAACCACAATGTACTTATAATTTATGTTTTAATACTCATTAAATAACAAAACACAGATTCCTAGGTGTATGCTCTGAAATCACAAATCCTGTATTTGATCCACTTTGTTCTGTGTTACTAATTTTTAATTTATTTACATGCCATTACAGACAAAATGTATTTTCTCAAATACAATTTGAAATAAAAATTATCGCCAAATAATTCTTACATACAATGGATTTTAAAACAAAAAAATATATAAGGCACATAATATCCCTTTTCATGTCCTAATACACAGTTCTTATAAATTCAATTTGGAAAAAGTTTTTTTTGTTGTTGTTGTTGTTTTTTTTTTAAGTAAAAGAATTCTAACTACAACCAATTAGAATGCAATTAGCTCCAGTGGACAGCATGGATGGCACATTCCCAATTGTCCAACAGTAAGTTATTCAATTGACAGATTAACCATACTCCTTGTGCTACCATTTTCTCATTTCTTGCTTCCCTGAATCTCTTCCTTTAGCCTAGTGCCTTTCATTAACGTGTGAAGGTAAAAGCCTGCTAGAACAGAGTTTTCAGGTGGAACTCCATGAGACGCTTTGGCTCCTCCTTAGCAGTCCTTACAGAAAACAGACAGCCAGATGAGTTACTTTAGGTTTCACGTGCCAGAGTGAGGTGTCCTTTCAGTAGTTAGGCTGACTATATATGACATCTTTACAGCTTGAAAATGAATTCCTACCTCCATGCTTAACAGATCATGAACCTGGAGCCCAGACAAGGTAAGTGACTTGCTCAAGGTCACCCAGTGAGAGAACCCCATAGTCCAGGTGAGAACCTAGACTCTGCTAACGACCCAACCTGTTCTTTCCCTGCTCTTTAATAATATTTATGCGACATGTCTTTCCAGGACATTTTCTTTTTCATTGTAGTGAAGAATTGAGTGACTTCACATCAATTAGCATTATTAGCAAACAAGTACGCTAATAATTACAGTGAAATTCATTTATTTGAACAACAGTTTTGATTTTTTTTTTTCCATTGATGGGGTAAACTAGTGTTCATCAATTGTTTGCATATAAAATCCTTCCTATTACCTTAGCCAAGAATGGCTATCCAACACAATGGATAGCAAAGTTCACTTTTTCCAAGAGCATTTAGTATCGAGCAAATGACTTGAATCTTTTTGGAAAGAGAAATAAAATAGGAAAAGAAAGGTAGGAAAGAGAAAAAAGAGGGAGGAAGCAAGGGGGTGTTAATTTTATCATAAGGATTCGGTTCTTCAAGGAAATAACATTTGAATTCACTGGAAATGATTTTTATTATAGATTCTTAGTGTTTGTCAGCAAACTTTACAGTATGCAACCATAATCTTCATTTATATTTATCTAAAATATGTTCTTTAATAGATTACAAAGGCAGATACTCTAAACTGATACACTTATAAACTATTATTTATGTGAGATCATCAGCCTCAGAACATAATTAGTTTCCCAAAGTTTGACCATTAATTTATCTCTGCTTTAGGGAGTACAGTGTAAATAATTCAATATTTTTAAATTACCTGCAAAATTCTAGGAAGATAAATGATTAAATGCTTTAATATAATTTCTGTTTAGAATTATGCAATCAAGTATATCCTACATTCGTATATTATCTAGGGATCTGGTGGTAATACTTCTCTATACATTTTGTTTTATTCATCCTTCGCCTACTTTTATTTGTTCATTTTAATTTGATTATTCACTTCACTTAGATCTATAATTTCTCTAAATTTCCTACATATAAAATCTCTGTCTTTAGTTGCCTGTGTAACAAACATTTCTTCAAACATTGTACTTCTAAGAAATAAAACCAACTAATTCTTTTTATATATGTTAAAAGTGTGAATAAAAAGTGCAAGTAGGCTTCATTTCTTATACATAATAGTAAATTAACTGTATTTTCAAAAATAAAAATTTTAATATCCAATAAAGAAACCAAAGAACATTCAGTGCATTTAAACAAATTTTTTTGTGATAAACATGTTTTGTACAGTTGCTCTTAAAGGTACACAATTCGGTTTGTTATGCAAATGTTTGTTTTTCCTGAGTTATTCAGCTACTTTAAAATATGCATATAAGCTAGTCATTTTGAAAAGAAAAATAAATGGAGAAATGATTATGATAATACTGTGTTTATGCCTTTTAAAAAATAGAATAAGTATCTAAATATTTGGATTTAGTCTGCTGACATAAGGTCAAAGACTGGTATTTACATAGTTTATGAAGTTATATTTCTGGGGACATTCATAGTACAAATTCAGTGATCATTGTTTTTCTTGAGTTTAACTGGCATGCATAAAGGGGGCAATTTTTAAAAATAGTTAAAATAAGTCTCAGCCATTCTGCTGAGGGGTTTTCATGCATTACTCGTTTATTTTCAAAATCGTGTTGGGTAGCTATTTTTATTATCTTCATGTCACAGAAGAAGAAGTAGGTTTACATATTAAACAGCTTGCTTCACAGCTCAGCTTATAGGTGGCCGAGCTGGGATTTGAAGCAAGTTCTGGACTCAGTTCTGTCCAGGAGTAACATTTGACCATACAATATATAGGTTTACTTAAAGAGTCACTTCATAAAATCTGTCTAAAATTCAAAATTCTTCAAACTCTACATACCCATGCAAGAAAATGGAAAAGGTCATTCTCTGGATAATTGAAGAAGGTGCTGCTGCTTTCACCTGAACTGACTAGGTGAGTTGGTAGGAAGTTTGATATCACTACCTGGAATATCCTCTTTGCCACCTCTTTGAAACAGAAACTGAACTGGGTATTAGGTAACTGAATTGGGTAATAAGACTTTGTGAGCATGACGCTAGGGAAAACCAGTTGATTTGATAAATCCAATGATGTAATTCTTATTTTAATCAACCAAGTTGAATATTTGAAGTTAAATAGTCAAATAGTCAAAAATAAAATTTTAATGAGTATTTTTCTTATTTGCGTATGCAGCTTTCAACATTTAAAAAAATTTCTGGATTTGTTTTTTATTTTATTTCCATACTAATACTGGGTGCCTTCTACTGCTTTTATCTTTGCCAATCATAATAATCTCTCTCTTACACACACACACACACACACACACACACACACAACTTCCATCTTTCTTTTGCATGTCTTATATTTACTTTGCAATCCCTTTTTGTAAATTAGGTAAGATAGCTGATTTTTCATCAAATGCTTAGCATTTTAGATAACCAACATGCTTTGCCCTAAAATACAGAATTGGAAGTCAGAGAAACGAAGGGTGTGAGCAGGAGGAGAGGAAAGCCACACAGTATTACCATAGTAATACAGTATTACATAGGAACACAGTGTTACAATAGTAATACAGTATTACACAGGAACACAGTGTTACAATAGTAATATAGTATTACATAGGAACACAGTGTTACAATAGTAATACAGTATTACATAGGAACACAGTGTTACAATAGTAATACAGTATTACACAGGAACACAGTGTTACAATAGTAATACAGTATTACATAGGAACAGAAGCCAGGTAACATTAGCCCAGGATAGAAAATCAAACACCAGACTTCCAGAGGAACACCTAGGATAGAACTTTTAGCTTTTTAATTGCTGTAGCAGTATACTCAGCCTTCCACAAAATCTTCTACACACAAATATATTGAAAAGAGTTTGTGTGTAGATTAAAGAAAAATGCTGAGCTCCATGTTTGGGTCAGCAAGAACCTCAAAACCAAAGGGCATAACAGTGAAATGATCCTGAATGGAGTCATTTAGTGCAGACAGAATGAGGAGGGAGGGAATATGAGAATATACAACCAGAAGAATTTTGGGAAATCTTAAAGATGGCCTTACCCTTTCAATTTTCTCTGGAAAGGAAGAATTATGTCACTTTTATCTATTTATCTATCTAAAGATAGATTGCCTTTAAAAAAAAAAAAAAAAACACTGAGTCTTGCTCTGTCTCCAGGTGCCAGGCTGGAGTGCAGTGGTGCGATCTCAGCTCACTGCAACCTCCACCTCCTGGGTTCAAGCAATTCTCCTGCCTCAGCCTCCCAAGTAGCTGGGACTACAGGCACGCGCCACCACGCCTGGCTAATTTTTGTATTATTTTAGTAGAGATGGGGTTTCACCATGTTGGCCAGGATGGTTTCAATCTCTTGACTGCACAATCCGTCCCCTTCGGCCTCCCAAAGTGCTGGGATTACAAGCATGAACCACGTGCCTGGCCACTTTTATCTATATTTTAAAGGGCAAAATGTCCTCAGCTAACTTTGGAATTATCATTTCTTTCAAGAATAATTCATCTTAAAATGAATTAATTGCTGAGTTTTTAGAAAAAAGACAAAAGAAGACACTGAGTTTGCTTTCAGAAGCAAATATTGTCAAAGTAGTGATCAAAAGGCCAAAAGAATAGTTCTAAATATATAAACTCCCTGCCAAACAAATGTATCCCCTAATAAGACAAACATAATGCTCTAAGGGTATAATATCTCTAGAAAAATGATTCAGGCTATTTCTTCCTTCTAATATCTTAGAATTGGCAAAAAACAAAACTTCTTTTGACAAATATTTTTCTTTTTATTATTGGATATTTCAAAGTTAAAATTGCTTATATGACCTGGTTTATTACCCTGAATTATTTACGCACATCAGGAAATGTGATGACTGTTGTCTCTCTACTCTCCCCCTAGTCATCTGCCACCCGGACTCCCACTGCACACACACAGACCTATGTATTTATTTGCTATCAGACGCTATTCAGGACATAGAGTGTGCCCAAGAGAAGGAGCTGTCAGTTTCTCCCTACACAAAGCTCCTTGCTGCACAAATGACTGGAGTGAAACATGGGCCTAAAGGACGTGAGGGCACGAGAACCTCCAGACATAACCCGCTCCTTGCATTCCCCAGATCCACCCACGCCTTCCATTAAAACTTGTCTGGGACAGAACCTTCATGTGTGAGCTGACCACAGTCTCTTCTGCAGACTTAATACAGGAAGAATATGGGAGGGAGAGTGAAGAAGCTTCCGACCCACTACTCCAACTGATCCCCCCCCCTCCAGGACTCATCCTCAATATCCTCACTCTTGGCTACCACTTCAGCAGGTCTAGGCTGATGACCTGGCGAAGTCACACAGGTCTTCATCTCTAAGGAAACTGAGTATTTAGTTGCCTTACTGTTGTTGGGTATTTATGGTTATTGAGGGTATGGAAGTATGGCGACATCCCGTTCAATCTCCTGGCTTCCAGACACATATCTTCCTGCCTCTGCTATGTAGCAGCAACCCTGACTCTCTGTGGTGATGAACACAACATTCCCATCTTTGTCTGATGATCCATTACCAAGAACTATCCAAAATGACCTGACAGTGGCCATAGTTTCAAGTTCAGTGCTATCCTCATCATATCATCCAGAAACGCATCCCCACCCTTACCCTAGGAACCAGGACCTCTAATCCAGTAAAGCAGTAAGTTGGCAAGAACAAAAAGTACTAATTCTGCAGTGAGTCACCAGGAGTGATGGAGCCAATCTTACCTCCATTCCTTGTTTCCTGAGGCTGTGTATTCTGTTAGAGACAAAGCACCATATATCGATCATTGCTTGAATAAATACAACTTCACCCTGACAGCAACCCAATCCTGTAGAGTGTGTTCTCAAACTGGTACCTTACATAAGTCTTAAATCAGTCATGTCCTCCTCCCTCTATGAGGCCAGCTGCTCCTGGGTTGCATCTGTACATGATCCAGGGGGACTCAATGTTATTTTCATTATCACTATAAAATGGTAGCATGGAAATTCAAACTTGGCTTTTTCTGACTCCAAATGCTATGTTTCTATCTATGCAACACTTAGGTTAAGGATAAACAAGCCATAAAACCCATTTCACATTTATGTTATTCCTTCTCTGTTTATCTTTTTTTAACACAGTCTTTGTTTGAAGGGCAATAGGAGTTCAAGATATTACTGATAAATATGAAAGGGGCTAAACAAAATTCTGTACATTCAATCAGTACTCCACATAAGGACATACGAACAAGTTGAAATAAGCAACTACCATGTCCGACCCAATGTATTTTGTGCTTTGTTGTATTCATATATAGTCGTTGGCATGGAACTATTAGGAATGTCAATGTGACATATTCAAGACTCCTAGATGTCCATTCTACAAGCCATTTGCGTTTTTTCTCAGTAACTCACACGAGGCATATTAGTAGGCAATGTGTTGGCTGAATGATACACGAAACCATGCTCGTAACTCACATGAGGCATATTAGTAGGCAATGCATTGGCTGAATGATACACAAAACCATGCTTTCAGTGGTCACCTAGAGAAGTGTCACAAGCAGCAAATCATTGTTTATTTTGAATTTCTCTGGCTGGATACTAACCATTATTTATCAAAGACGTGAAACTGGGAATTTGTGATGCCCAGGCCAGTTGTGACATCACAGGCTAAAACTCGTTGAGCACGATCAACATTTTCTCATCCTCGCCCTGTGTGCAGCTGGCTTCCATCCCAATAGCTTCCATCCCATTCCAACCCTCCTCCACGGCTGCCACCACTCCCTTCACAGGCCCTGCTCTGCTTCTGCAGAGACGCCCACCAGGCCCCGATTCCCTACACACTCCCAACAGTTTCTGTTCTCGTATGTCTTTTCCCCCAGCTCCATTAGGGACAGGTGCAGCCTGCTTGCCTGATGTCCATCTTTTAGTTTAACACAGAGGCTTTGTTTCAGACTTGGTAATGCATGGTAAACACATGCAGTTCAATACATTTGCCAAACAGATTACAGCTTGCTCCACTTTGGTGTGTGTGTATATAATTTTTTTTCAAATACTGACCCACTTGCTCTTACTGAATTTCTAGTTTGGCTTGAGTTTTTTATAATGATATGAGGAAACCTTACTACTCATCTGTAAGCATTATCAGAGCGCAGGTATAAGCAGTGTGACCACAAGCCATCGCCAGATCACAGCCAGAGACTTCTTCAGGCACCAGGAGGACAGCTCAGCCTCTAGCAACTCCCTGCATAAGAGTTCTAGAAAACATTTTTCTTCCTTTGTATGCATTTTAGAAACTTCCTTTCTGCAGGAGTGTATTTTATCATTTTTTATCTATGAATGAGGAGGAGGAGATGGTGATAATAATGAAGAGAGCAAATGTCTAAATGACCAGCCCAGTCATTTCTAAAATTGGGTGTAAAATCTCCCGAATTCTATTAATGTTTTTTTCTAAGAGGTGACTTTTTCACTGCCCTAGATTGTGTGTATCATCTTAACCCCGCTTTGCCAATATTCTCACATTTCTTTATCTCCTGATCCCCACAAAGCCAAATTCCAGAGAAAACTAATACCATAAGGATTAAAGTGAAAATGAAAGTTAGATTCCACAATATTTTACCAAATGCATAATGATCATAAGGCAATATGTATTTATAATGCCTTATAGTTTCAAGGCAATAAAAGAGATAACCACATTTATGCCTCATAGCCATCCTCGGAGCAATATCCTCACTTAGAGCAGACAAGACCGAAGCTCATGGAGAAAGCTGCCCAGAGTTATGTAGACAGCATCAGGTAGAATGATCTGTCATTGACAATATTCAACCATTCTGAACTGTAATTTCATACAGATCCACCTGGTAAGAGGTAGCTAGGACCCTCGTCCAGAGATCTTCCTCTCATACCTCCATGCTTGGATTGTTACTATATGTTGTTTTTTTAATGCCATAATAAAGGTAATGATTAGATCATTGCTATAAAGCACTTACAAATAATATTTCTGGCAACTTGTTACCTGCCTCAGCCTTAAAAGGAACTTGATTACATGGCCATTAGTTAAAAAGCTTCACACACTAGCCAAGGTAAGCAGTGAGGAAAAGGAGGTAAAACAAAACATTATAAAAGTACTTCATAAAACAGCACAAAATTCCGAGTTTAAGTATGATGGAAACAAATTTCATGACTCACTCTCTCATAGGAATAACAACAAAATAATGGAATTTAAGCCCCTAGACCTGTAACTGTAATGTTCGTTTTGTGCAGGAAAAAAAGGTAGTTACTGAGTTTTTAAAAATTGGGTTTATTAATTCTTTTTATATGAGTCATTCACTATCTGCCATTTACAACTTCAGTTTTAAAAAAAAGTTATTTTTACTTAAATTCCTAAGATATTCCATTGTTCTATGACTATATTACTATAGTCTTTGTTTATCATTCATATATCAACTTGGAAAATAGGAACACACACATACACACACTGGAAAAAGTGCTTACAATTTGTAAATGAGAAACAAATCTGGTAATCCACACAAAGCCTACTACCAACACAACCTAGGCTATTGTGATGATGGTTAAATTTCAACTCAAATTATATCGCCACCATTTCTCAAAGTCAGAAACAGTATCTTTTTATAGACACCTCAAAGTCATGGTTTTAAGTACTATAAAATGCTAAATTATAATAGACTATATTAGTTCACATGAAGAAACAAGAGAACATTTATGATTCTGAAACCATTTAATTATTAGTTTATAACTCTTAATTATTTGATTAGTTAATTATTAGACAAAGGAGATAAAATTCAATGGGATCCTAAGATAATTGTTAAAATCACTTTGCTAATTTTGAACATGAAAGACAAAGTTAGGAAATAGTTATTCTAGCCCCACTCCCATTTTGCAGATGTGATAATTGACCATTGGAACACAAATCAAAAGGATTTTTCCAGTTCAAAAGTTTATCACATTCTTTGAACTAAATTCTTATCTTCCAGCTTCCTGCATTATCATCCTCTACCATCATGAGAATATACACCAACTGAATAGATAGTAATGAGCACAACTAGATGGTTCTGACTCACTTTCACACTTTTTCTTCCTTCTTCCCCTAAAAATACAGGGAGAAAGAACCTTGGGGGAAGACTTCTGTATCTCACAGTATTCCAGCAAGAGGTCTAAAACTTCCTGTTATAAAACATGTAAGAGTGGTAGATGAAATATTAACACCACTCTTATGAATGAATGATTAAACCTGGAAAAAAATAAGGATAATTTAGAAAAAAAATTTTTAAATATTTTAAGATGAGAAACAAAGTTAAAAGCAAGAATTCTGGGAGGTAAAAAATTGTATTTAAGCCAACAATGGACCTGGGTGTATACACCAACTTCAAGTGATCTTGAATTTTGGTTTTATGTCTGTACGAGGTCTGAGATCCCTGCATGAAACCCAAGAAAGCTATAGCATTAATGACAGGGTGAGACAGGTAATGAATAGAACAACACTTGGTAAAGCTAGACATCAGTATATCTACATCATCCCACCTTAGTCCGAAGTGGAGAGGAAAGAAAGAATATCTCCCTCAAAGTACATAGCCAGAGAATTCAGATGGGTCAGAGAATTTATGTGGGCTTGGAGCCTGAAGTATTATTAATATTGAATCCCCAAAGACCACAGGTAATTTCATTTTTGATTGAACAATACACACATATGGAAAGGGGGACAAAATATTAGTGAACAAGTTGATGAATTTTCAAACTGAACACGCCAATATCAAGAAACAAACATTAGCAACACACTGAAGCCCTTTGAGTAGCCCCTTCTAACCACTCTACCCCTCAAAGGGGAACCACTATCCTGACTTCGCACAGCAAAGGTTATTTTTGCTAGTTTAAGAACTTGATCTCAATGAAGTCATGCAGTGTTTACTCTCTTGCATCTGGCTTCTTTCTCAACATTACATTCGTTTAATTCATCCAAATTGCTGTGTGTAGTAGCTCATTCATTCTCATTGCTATATAGTTTTCTACTAAGTATACCATAATTTCTTTGCTCTCCTGTTGCTGGGTTTTGGCTAGCTTCCAGTACAGGGCTATCGTGATCTCGGCAGCTGTGACTTTGGTAAGCGTATGTGTGCCTATCTATCTCTTCCACTTTCAAGAAGACTGCTGAGTCATAGGAGGTGCACATGCAGCTTTGCTAGTTGGTTCTCATCTGTCTCATTTTACCGGTTCTGGTAATCAGTCGGATATTTTAAATTTAAACAGTAATCCTGCTTGATAGTGCATCCAGATATGTGGCAGAAGCAAATCAAATACTCCCCGGTGAAACATGCTCTCAACTCAAGCAAATAATCAGAAGAAATCTTGTGTAACTATTTTTATATCAAAGTATTTTATAAGGCAAAATGCAGATTCAGAGAAGAGGATCTTTATTATGACAAAACACTGGCGTGCTGGTAAATTGGTGCTTTGAAGGGTAGAGGGTAATAGCCTTGATTTGTGACACTTGCTAATTTCCATGGTGTGCATACTACCACCAGGGGCAATTTCCAGCTTCTGACATCAAATCTCTAAACACAGAGTTGGGAGTAGCCATGTGCAATCAGCCCTCTCAAGCCAGTGTGTGCTGGTCCCACATCACAGCTGCCGGAGACATCAATCAACCAGCACCCTATAGCTTCTCTAATCTACACAGCTAATAGTTTAGGGGAAAAAAAACTACAAGAAATGGAAAATTTGCCTTTATAGTGGGAGATTTTTAATACACCACTCTGTGAAAGTAAAAACAAAGTATCAGCAAATATATGGAGATATCCAGTGGACATAGATTTCTTCATCTAACAACTGAAGAATATGCATTCATTTCAGACACATTTACCAAAATTGGTCTATAAAACAAATTGCAAGGAACCATTATAATACAAACTATGTTTTCTCAACACAATTCAATAAAGATAGAAACTAGTAACAACGACAAAAAGGACTAAAATTCACAAGCATTTGGAAATTGAGAACTGAAAGAATATCTTCTGAATGATGGCTCCCATTTCTTGAGAACAAAGTTTACCAAATTCCTCCCCTAGAATTTGGTTGCACTGATTTGTCTATAAATTTGTTACAAAGTTACTGTGTGGTATATGCTTAATACTGATCTGCCTGTAATTTCTATATGTTCTAATGGTTCTTAATGTGGAAACTCATATTTAAAATATAAGAATATTTTTCCAAACTAAATGCAAATTAGTTTGATCTGGGAGTCTTGACATTGTTTTTAGAAAGGAGAGCAAGAAAAAGCATACAGTCTTAAATAAAAGAGGTTGTTCTATCTCATCCAATTACATGCATTTCTTCCTTCACCAACCTCCCCATTACTGTAGTTTTCCCCAAGCTGTTTGTAGACATATCTCTATTTTCTTTAATGTTCTTTATTCGTGGTCTTACCACCACAGACCTTCTTAAAATATTGAACTGCAGAGTTAAGCTCTACTCAACAGAGGTGATCCCCATCATTAAACCCTGTAAAAATGAAATTACTATTTTCTGTAATTACATCCACCTTTGCTCGTTTCAATAGTTATTCAGTCACTCCAGCCTGTAAGATCAATTATTTTCATTCATTCATTTGCTTCACAAATATTTAATGATAGAAACTATGTGTTGGCTACATCTAGCCATAAAAATACAATGGCCAGAAAGATTATACAGTCCCAGCTATCACAGTGCTTACTTTGTAGCCAAGACACCCATGATACATATTTACTCTTTGATCCCATTTTCTGACATAGAGCTGGTAAAATTCTTAGAATCTCCAAAGTGATGTGAGGGCTGGCAGCCCCCAGGTGTCATCAGAAAAACCACGGCACGTTTAGAGCGTGGGACTTTCAGCCCAACCCCCCCAACCTCCAGGGAGGAGCGAGGCACTGAAAGTAGAGTAGATCACCAGTGACCGATGATGCAATCAGTCATGCCTATTCAATGAAGTCTCCACAAAGCCACCGAAAGGACACGGTTTAGGGAGCTCTCAGACAGCTGAATAACACGGGGCTTCCTGGAGGGTAAGAGGCCTGCATGGATTGGGGGCACGAAAGCTCTGGCCCCTTTTCTATGTATCTCTTCATCTGTATTCTTTGTCATATTCTTTATAGTAACCAGTAAACGTTTAAGTATTTCCCTGCGTTCTGTGAGCTGCAGATTAGCTGAACCTGAAGAGGGGGTCATGGGAACTCTAATTTATAGTGGGAGGCGGGGAGGTCAGAAGTACAGGTAAGACCACCTGGACTTGCTGATTGGCATCTGAAGTTGGGGGCCATCTTAAGGGCTGGACCCTTCGCTTTGTGGGATCTGAAGCTGTCTCCAGGTGGACAGCGTGGGAACTGAGTTGAATCCGAGGACACTTAGTGGGTCTCTGCTGCTTCGTGTATGGAGAGACACTCTCACACGTTTGGTCACACAAGTCTTCTGTGTTGAAGATTATTGTTGAGAGGATAGAAAAAGCGCTTTGAGTTTTAGTGTGTTTTTTTTCCATACAACATTTTATACATGTGTTAAGTAAATACTCGACTCAATGTAATAAATCTGTTCATAAACTGTACTTTCCGTGAAAAATTACAAAATAGAAAAATAGCACATGTATTTATTAAAGCTTGCCCAAATCTATATTTACCAAAAATGAACAAATTGCCTTTGTGTAGGAATAACTGATAGCCTTTTGGTTTCATAATATATAATCACATTGAATAGAGCTGGAAATCTTTACTGGCTCAGCGCAAATGGAGAAAAGGGGCCCTTTAAGGAGCATACAGCAGGCTTTTGAAATATGATCAACGCACTTTATAACTAAAAATGAAGTGCCCGGAGAAACAGATGACTGATTTTACTCAAAAATGTATTGTGCCCTTGTGACAGTTGTTATATGGTGATACAATCTTCCCTAGAGAGAACTATGAGGGCTTTTCCCCCACCCAAAGACAAAAATCAATTTGCACGTACTGGTTATTCAACTGTGACTTATTTGTATAGCATAATTCCCAAGGTATTCAACTCACAAATGGGCCCACTTGTTGGATTTGCTGGTTGGAGCCACTCTTTCAAAAGTTAAAGAGGGAAATCCTCTTGGGGTGTGTGTAAAAGGAAGAGAGACAAAATCTAATCCTTCGTGGCACGCTGGCTGCCTGCCAACCACTGCAGAGGAATTCAGAAGCACAGAGCCTGGAACACAGCCCATCGGGAAACCGCCTGATGACAGAGGGCATCTCATGGAGCTGCTGCTGCCCCTCCACCCCCTGCTCCCATGAAGCGGGGGTGGCGAGTACCGATTTCCATTTAGACTTCAAGACACCCTGCTCTAGACACTAGGAAAAGGGAGAGAGATGAAAAATGGTTTGTCTTTGCCACAGCAATATAAGCAAATGATTTATCTCAATTATTTTTAGATTGCAATATGTTGCCTCATATGTCAAATGTACATTAAAGAGCAATTAGCTTAAATGTCAGCATTAAACGATTCACTACTTAGCATTTCAAAAACAGGAGCAAAAATAATGAAAGCAAGTGTCAGTGTACACCAACCTGAAAAGTTGCAACAACAACAGACTTTTTTTCTGCTTTGAATTCAGGATAAGCCTGTCTCAAATCCCATTTAGAAGTAGTAACTATCAATATGAAACATGCACACCCACCCAGTCACCCACAGACACACACACACAGTCACTGTTATAGTCATAGTCATCAATGAACTAAGACCCACAGTCCTAATCTTGTCTACCACCTGTTTTTACTGTATAAAGTTTTATTGGAACATAGCCACTTCCATTCATTTACACATTGCAAGTGCTTTCAGGCTATAATAGCAGAGTTGAATAGTTGCAACAGAGACCATATGGCCTGCACAGCTTAAAATATTTTCCATCTGGCCCTTTGCAGAAAAGGTGGTTTATAAAGTATGTATCATCCACAAGGTGTATCCTTCACAGGATGCCCAAGTGCTGCCAGAGAGAGAATTACTGAAATCTGTAAAGCCCGTCGCTTGCGTATTCAGCAGAATAAGATTCAACGTATTCAGCAGAATAAGATTCAACATATTCAGCAGAATAAGACTCAACCACCCAAGTCCAGAGGAAAAACATGAGAAGGTTAGAGGAAACTGTGCCAAGCCCTCGCACAGAAGCGGAAATGGTTCCTGTGTCTGTGAGCCATCTCAGAAAACATCATAGGTCCGAGGCACGGGGTAGATTACTCTCAGAAGGGTGTTGCACCAGTAGGGGGAGGATTTTTTAAAAATTCAAACCAGGGACCAGCACTGACATAAGAAAACTCAGTTAGAGAAAAGAAAAAAAATAGATCAATAGCCTGAATTTCATCTTCTTAGCTTCTACCAGTCATGGGGGGAGAATTTGTGGTGATACTAAATGTCAACAATGAAAAAAAAAAATTCACTAAATGGAATTAAAAACAGGCTAGGCATTGCAGAAGAAAAGATTCATGAACTTAAAGACAGAGAAGCATAAACTCCTGATAATAAAACTCAAAAAAAAAAAATGAGTGAGAAAACATTTAAGAACTGTGGGACAATATCAAAGGGCCTGATATATGTTTCCTTTAGTCCTTGAAGGAGAGGAGAGAGTAGGGGAAACAAAAAAAAAAAAAAAAGGAAGAATTAATGGCCAAAATATTTCCAAATTTGATTGAATTATGGGCAGGTTTCAGAAGGTCAGCAAACGCCAAGTTCTAGAAACTTGGAGAAACTATACCAAAATCATCTGCTGTCACCATTTCTGTTTGACATTGTACTATAGGTTCTAGTCTGTGCAATAATAAAAAAAAAAACCGATTATTTTTTCAATTCAACACAGGAAAGAAAGAAGTAAAATCGTCTTTATTCACAGATGACAAAACTGTCAATGGAACCTACAAAAAAGCTACTGGAACTAAAATGATGACAGTAAGGTTGCATGATCAACTGTATTTCTATATACACTCATGATGAATAATTGGAAACTGAAATTTAACAAACAATACTACTAACAGTAGCCTCAAAAATTATGAAATACTGTGGGATAAACATCTGTGTACTGTAAACTGCAAAATACTATGGAAAGAAAGTAAAGAAATAAAAGGAGAGATGTGCTGCTTTATGGGTCAAAGGACTCAATACTATTAAGATTTTAATTCTCTCCAAATAAAACTATAGATTCAACATGAGAAAAAAATTCCAGTAGACTCTTGTAGAAATGTACAAGATGAAGCAAAATTTACATACAAATTCAAAGGACCTAGAGCAATCAAAACAATTCTGAAAATGAAGAGCAAACTTGTAAGATTTACACTACCTATTTTCAAAATTTCTTAGAAGTTACATTACCAAGGCAGTATGCTATGGCATCAAGATAGACAAATAGATCAATGAAACAGAATAGGATGCAAAAATAGACCCTTATGTAGACAACTATTTTTTGAGAAAGGTGCAAAGGCAATTGAGTGGAGAAAGAATGGTCTTTTCAAATAAATGAGGCTGGAACAACTGGGATATTTACATTCATCAAAATAAACTTAAATCAATACATTGCACCATATAAAAAAGTTAGCTCAAAATGGATCATAGACCTAAACACAAAGCCTGAAACTATAAAACTTCTGTAAAAAAAATAGAAGAAAATCTTTGTGATCTTCGACTAAACAAAAATTTCTTAGACACAACACTCTTGGTAAAAACCACAAATTGATTAATGTGACCATATCAAAATTAAAAACTTTTACTCTTTGAATGATACCAGTAACAAAATAAAAAGACAAGGTGTAAGCTAGAAGAAAATACTTGCAAAGTATATAACCGATAAAGGACTTGTATCTAGAATGTATAAAGAATTCTCAAAAAACAATAAGAAAGCAAACAATAAAAAAAAAGGGCAAAAAGTTTCAACAGACACTTTACCGAAGAAGATGCACAAATGACAAATGAGCACATGAATAAAAACTCAACATTATTAGTAATTAGCCAAGTACAATTAAACCACAGCGAGACACTGCTATACACCCACTTAAATAGAGACAATTTAAAACACTGACCATACCAAATGATGGTGAACATGCAGAAAGACTGAAACTCATACGTGACTGCTGGAAATGCAAAATGGTACACCTACTTTGGAAAACATTTTTACAGTTTCTTAAAAAGTTAAAACATATGTATGCTATAAGATCCAGCCATCCTATCCTAGATATTTACCCGAGAGAAAAAAAGCGTATGTTCACACAAAGACTTGTACATAGCACCTTTATTCATAGCACCTTTACTTTTATTTTTTATTTTTATTTTTTAAGAGTCAAGGTTTTGCTCTGTTGCCCAGGCTGGAGTGCAGCAGTGCAATCATAGTTTACTACAGCCTTGAGCTCCTAAGCTTAAGCGAACCTTCTGCCTCAGCCCCCAAATAGCTAGGACTACAGGCACACACCACCATGCCCAGCTAATGTTTAATACCCTGAAAAATGATAACAAAGCAAATATCCATGTAGGGATCAATGGATTAAGAGTTAGGATGGGGAGGAGAGTGACTACAAAGAGACCACACTTTTTACATGGGCAATGGATATGGTCATGAGTGTTTTGAGTCTATATGTATATAGATATATATACACATGTGTATATGTATGTCATATATGCATGTCTACATGTATATCATGATGTATCAAATAGTACACTTTTAATATGTACAATTTAGTATAATATGTGCACTTATAGCAAGTATACCTCAATAAAGCTGCTCTAAAACTAATATATGAAGATCTACATCACAAAAATGAATTTTACTTGGAGCTGAGCCAATTGCAATATAATTTTTTTTTTTTTTGAGACAGAGTCTTGCTCTGTCACTGAGGCTAGAGTGCAGTGGCCTGATCTCAGCTCACTGCAACCTCCAACTCCTGGATTCAAAATATTCACCTGCCTCAGCCTCCCGAGTAGCTCGGGTTACAGGTGTGCACCGCCACATCCGACTAATTTTTGTATTTTTAGTAGAGAGGGGGTTTCATCATGTTAGCCAGTTGGTCTCAAATTTCTTACCTCAAGTAATCCACCTGCTTCGGCCTCCCACAATGCTGGGATTACAGGTGTGAGCCACTGTGCCTAGCCAAATTAATATTTATTGCGCTTGTTGTTTTCCAGGCAGTTTCACACGCCTTACCACAATTAATCATCATAACACATCATATGAGATAGATACTATTGTCTTCATCAGACAGAGAAGAAACAAGGTTCAGAGTGGTTTAGTAACTTCCTTAGTATCACATAGCTGTGTATAGCAGCTTGATTTTGAACTCAAAAGTCCAAGCATACTCTCTCAATACACTTTCCCACACCAACAACCTCCCTTTAATAAAAACTTTTTTTTCTTTCCTGTAGAGATGGGAGTCTCACTGTGTTACTCAGGTTGGTCCTGAACTCCTGGCCTCAAGTGATCCACCCACCTCAGCCAGCCTCCCAAAGTGCTGGTATTATAGGCATGAGCCACTCTGCCTAGCCAAAAACTATTAACTTACTATACATCCTAAAATGTACTGGACTCTCAACGATAGAAGACCAGTTTAAATTCCAACACTTATAATTCAAACTTACCTCTTAGAAATATTTATTATGATACAGAGGTCCTACATGTAATTAGCAAATTTCTAACATTTTACTACAATTATTTAGAAAAGAGCTTTCTTAAGAGGCAATAAGTTTGTTTTCTTCCCCTAAAAGATAGTAAATATTAAAACACAACTGAACATCTGTATGCAAAAAAAGAAGTTGAATTCTCTCCTCATGTCATATACAAAAATTAGCTCAAAATGTACAAAACGGAAATGTAAGAGCTAAAACTATAAAATGCTTACCCTAAGGGTAAATCTTTATGACCTTAGATTTGATAATGGATTCTTAGATATGACACTGACTTAAGCCTACTTTATAGAAATATTTATCACAATCTAAAGATCCTACTTGTAGGCTGGACACAGTGGCTCACGCCTGTAATTTCCACACTTTGAGAGGCCAAGACAGGCAGATCACTTAAGGTCAGGAGTTCGAGATGAGCCTGACCAACATGGCAAAACCTGCTCTCTACAAAAATACAAACATGGGTAGGCCCCCATCTCTACAAAAAAAATACAAAAATTAGCCAGTCATGGTGGCACACACCTATAGTCCCAGCTACTCAGGAGGCTGAGGCAGGAGAATCGCTTGACCCCAGGAGGCAGAAGTTGTAGTGAGCTGAGATCGCACCATTGCACTCCAGCCTGAAAAAAAATTTAAAAAAATAAATTTCCTACTGGTAGCAAGATATTAGAATGAAATTTTCCAACATTTACTTCTATTTAGAAAGAGAATGGCTGTCTCATGAGGCTATACATGAGTATAGATACATTTCCCATAAGAAATTTGTAAACAATTCAGAATTGTATACTATATTCCATAACGTCTGGTTTGCTGGAGGATCCAACCAATCCTAGAGGATTGATACCACCTCTTTCTGCTTCTCCCTTCTCCCTCCCAATCTGCCACATCAGTTGTAAGAAAACAAATTCCTGGAATTTTCAGCCAAGTGAGTAGTTGCTTCCAAATTGTCTTAAGTTTGCAAACCACCCTACGTGTTGGCACACTATTTTAAAGAAATGACATTTTTAAAAAATCAATTAGCCTTCCGTATTGTCTAGCCTTATGGATCTGCAAACATGTCATTAGCTGAGGATTCTACAAAGGAATAAAAAGTGTTTTGTTTCTCTATTTCACAAAGAAAGAGAAAACAGAGAAAATGAAAACAAAAGCTTTAATTTCCACTCTCTACCATTTCTTATTTAAGTACACACAAAATCAAAGACAGCTTCTTTTGCATTCAATTCTTTTATCACAATCTCTGTCCAGGTTTCAACAATATTTTACGCACATTATCACAGCCCTCTGGAATGCGAGGCTTCTGAGGTCTGACGGAACCTGGACAGAGTTCTAAGCCCTAGAAAGCATGCCAAAAGGATGTCTCGCCCATTCACAGGTTAAATAAACTAAAGATGTCTAACAGGATCATCAACTTCTTTAACTTTTGGTTTGTTCTAAAGCTTTGTCTTTTAATCCTGCCAATCTTACTGGACACAGCTATTTGTGACTTAATCGTGTTGAGGTCTACTGCTATAACCTCAGTGTCACTTAAAATACCACAGTAATAATAAATGCCAGATGCATTTATTAAACAAACATGTGAGTGCACAAACAAGTTAGTATGTTTCATGGCACACACAGAGACAGAGCTAGAGTTACATAGGTGTAGTTCTGGAAATACAGATGATTCCAATATAAATATAGCTACCAATACAGATGCTAAATTTACAGACTCTACAGATAAAGTTCATATGTTTCTTAAATTGGAAGGAAATGTAAAGATCTCAGTGTTAACCTTTCATCAAATGTAAGAATTCCCTTTTTCAGTATTCCTAACTTTGACTTGAATGCTTCCTATGTCAGAGCTTTTTTTTTTTTTTTTTTTTTGAGACAGGATCTCACTCTGTCAGCCAGGCTGGAGTGTGGTGATCTCAGCTCACTAAAACCTCTGCCTCCTGGGTTCAAGTGATTGTCCCACCTCAGCCCCTCTAGGAGCTGGAAGCACAGGTACACACCACCATGCCTGGCTAATTATTGCATTTTTTGTAGAAATGGGGTCTCCCCATGTTGACCAGGCTGGTCTCAAGCTATCCTCCTGCCTCAACCTCCTAAAGTGCTGGGACTACAGGCATGAACCAATGCACCCAGTGAGAGTTTGTACTATTTCAAAACCACCTATTCCTCTTTAGGACAATTAGAAGTTATAGAAAGTTAATCATTATAGTTAGGTTGAAATCTGCTTCACATTTTCTACTCGTTGGCCTTAGATCAATCAACTGAAGCTAAAATGTCTGTTTTTTTATGATTAAAGGAAGGAAGAGGCAGTCTAGTGGAAAGAAAAGTATAGAAAAAGAGCATATCATGCCATAAAATAATCATGTGTAAACTAACTATTAATAGGTGGTGAACTAATTCGATAAGGTGCTTCCAGAGAATAATGACAAGAAGGGTATGTTTCATTAAGTTGGACATGCCACATTCCTGGCTCAGGATCTCATGTATAAAATAAAATGACAAGCCAGGTGTGGTGGCATGAGCTGTGGTTCCAGCTCCTCAAGAGAAGACCCAGGTGGAGGATAACTTGAGCCCAGTTCAAAGTTACAGTGAGCTCTAAGTGTACCATTACAATCCAGCCTGATGATAAAGCAAGACCCTCAACCTCAGAAACACATAAAATAAAATAGTTTAACTTGTCAAGGGTTATAAGCTCAAATGCTTTCAAGAGGCAGAGAGAAAAATCAATGAACAAAAGGTAAGAGGAAGTACTGGGGGCTGTGTCAAACTGAGGAGCTCCTGCTCTACTAAAGACGTTCCCAGTCAACTTAAAAGTCATCCCACTGAGCGCCCAAACACACACAGCCACACAGTCTGGCTCTCAGGTTGCCAGTCTTCTCCCCTGGATTAGACAAGCTTTCACCCTGTCAGGCTTTTTCTACCTGTAACATCTACACGTTTATGGCTAACTGACTCGACCAGATTGGGCTTCTCGGAGCGTCCTGCTGTTTGCAGTTTTCCAGCACTTTGGTTTGCATTCTGACATGTGATGACATTTGTGCAATCCCTCATTTTGCCTTTATGTACTTCACCATCCTAGCTCTCTTCTTGTGGTGTGTTGGTCCCATCCTATAGCAATTCATTGTCATGATATAAAAAACAGAATCTGTTTTTTTTTTCCAGGAATATCTCCTGGTTCTAACAAGGATTCTCAAGAGGACTCCACTTAATTCAAAGGTACAGGCTAAAATGATGACATTCCAGGAATGCATCATGACAGTAAAGCAGGGTAAATATTTGGGGGCAGAAGTGGGGCTTTCAGTGTCCTATAGGCCCCGTCGTGAATGTGACTTTCCAGGAGTTTTGTTGTTGTTGTTTTACTGGTGTCACTGATATGGATGGAGACAAGGAAATCCCGGGTAGAAGAGGGTGGTTCTCTGGCAAAGGCACCACCCTCAAGCCTGGAGACCCGCAGCTCTAAATGGGGATAGGCATTCCTGTTTTCATGTCCAAAAAGTTGTCTTTTGGTCCACCATGCCCTGCTATCCTGTACCCATATAAACCCCAAACTCCAGGCTCCAGAAGCAGACAAGGAGAACAGGAGGCAAGCAGTTGAATGGCACAGCAGAGAAAGAGAAGAGAAGGAATGTCTGAACAATGAGAGGAGTTCGGGTCGGGGGCTGCAGTCAGAGAGGAATTCAGCTGCTGGACAGCCAAAATCCAGAGGAAGATCACCTTCCCACTCCATCCTCCTTCCAGTTCCCCAACCATCCCACTGAGAGCCACCTCCACCACTCAATAAAATCCCCACAATCAACCTTCAAGTTCACATGTGACCCGATTCTTCTGGGATACTGGACAAGAGCTTGGGATATAGAAAACTGTCACACAGGTCTTCTGCCCTTGCAGAAAGGCAGAGGGGGCACTGAGCTGGTTAACACTTAAGCCATCTGTGGAAGACAGAGCTAAAAGAGCACTGTAACACTGAGGACAAAGGTACACATCCCTGGAGACTACCACAGGTAGCTCACCCTGGCTCCTGCACCTGCCCATGTGTGTGCTTCCTCTCCCACAAGGGGTTGAGCTCATGGTAGCCAAACAGAGAGCCACACCCCTGTCTTCCACCCTGTGAGGGGGCCAGGGAATTCTCCTGTTTCATCACTCTCACAAACAAGATGCATAAAATTATCATTGGTCTCAAGTCTGTTACTGATATGTAAATATCTGCCCCTGTGTTTTTTTAGATCTTGTCTACATTTATTTGTTAAAAGTAGATGTGTTGGGAGGTTAAGGTGGGTGGATCACGAGGTCAGGAGATCCAGACCATCCTGGCTAACAGGGTGAAAGCCCATCTCTACCAAAACTACAAAAGTTAGCCAGGCATGGTAGCAGGTGCCTGTAATCCCAGCTACTCCAGAGGCTGAGGCAGGAAAATCACTTGAACCCAGTAGGCAGAGGTTTCAGTGAGCTGAGATTGTGCCACTGCACTCCAGCCTGGGTGACAGAGTGAGACTCCATCTCAAAAAAAAAAAAAAAAAAAATAGGAGATTCGGTACACAACAAATGTATAGAATTTTTGTTAATTAAGAAATTTAAAAAAATTGCAGTGTCGTATGCAGCAAATAACATCGGACATTAGAGAATTAGATGACACAAGGTCTTCCTCTGCCACTTGGCAGACTGACCTTCATACAAGATTGAATTACTTGGACCCTACTTTCCTAGTTTATAAACTAGAAGGTTTGATGTACATCTTGCTTAGTTCATAGAATTGCTGTGAGAATACAAATTGAGATTGTCATATTTGCTTTCTAAAATATAAAGGATTATATAATGCAACATACCATTAAAATATAATTTACTTGGTCTTCACTTCTGATAGGATGTAGTAAGTTATGAGAGGCCAGTGCTTCTACTGCATAAGTAGAAAAAAAGCTTTAATAATATTTTTGTAAAGATGTCAGAGAGCTATGGAAGCAACAAAGAGTAAATCAGCTAAAATTTCAGAGATGAAGAACTCTTGTGAGGAGATCTGCTGATACTAATTTTTGTTCCCTAAGGGTATTTGCTGATTCTAGGGCTTAGTATAGGGTATGGACCAATCAGAGATCACTATCATAGAAAAGAAAAGCCAGCAAAGCAATTAGCAGTTGCATAGCACCAGAGGACAAATTGGAAAATTGGAAAGGAGGAGCCAGAAATACACTGCTCTTTTCCCTCCTGGGACATCTGTTGAGTGCTGAGGTTATACAGGAGGTCGTACAGCTAAGCCTGGAGTCCTAGAGGCAGAATGGGACCTTCACAGTTCATAGTGTTTAAGCAACACTCAAACCAGGGGAGATAACTGCCTCAAGGGCATGATTATTAGTCTCTCAAGATTTTTGCCATTTCTTGAAGTTTCATGGGAAAGGTGTCCTGAAAACTGGGCTAGAAACTTTCAAAGTACAGCTCTAGATCTCTTACAGTCTTTTTGGACTACACAGAAGAATAATTGACAAACTCCAGTCAAAATATCATGAAGACCACATTCAAAGAAGAGAAGCAAGTAAGATATAGACTGAGTTCTACTAACACTCCAACCCAGTCCCAAGCCAATTCAATCTCTGATTGCATTGAATTTATAATCCTCTTACTCTCTATCTATCTGCCTGCACAATGGCAGAAGATAAAGTCATCTGGAACTTCTGTCATTATTTTCTTCACAATATAAAATCAAAAATTACTAGGCATATGAGAACCAAGAAAATATGATCAATAATCACGAAGAAAAAATAAGATAATTGATGCAGCCCCACAGATTATTTCAGTATTGGAGTTGGCAAATACTTTTATAATAATTATTATATTTTTAAAGGTAGAGATGTACACAAGAGAAAGGAATAGCTATATTCACCAAAAAATATGTACACTAATATCTATAGTGGCACTATTCATAATCATTAAAATTAAAAACTTCCCAAGAAACAGAATTGATATGCAAGTTGTGATATATTCACACAATAAAATACATACAGCAATTAAACTTAACAATAGAAAACTACTCAGAGTAACACAGATGGAGCTAATAACGTCAAGAGAAAGAATCCAGGTACAAAATACATTTTCTATAAATCAATTTATGTAAGGTAACAAAATCAAAATTAATCTATAATTTAGAGATAAAGATAGTGGTTACTATAGTGATGGAGAGAAAAGAAATACAAGCTGAGATCCTCAGATGCTGGTAATATATTATGTTTCTTGATGTAAGGGCTGGATACTATGGTGAAAATTGTAAAATTCATCAAACTGTATACATTTAGAATATGTGCACTTTTAAAATGAAACTCAATAGTTTTAAATAAATAAATATGTCTGTTAAATTCTACAAAAAATTCCCAAACTAAATAGTCATATGCCACTTAAGGACTTTCAGTCAAGATGGACCACATATGTGATGATGATCCCGTAAGATTGTAATAGGGCTGAAAAATTCCTATTGTTTAGTGACTGAGGCAAAGCATTATTCATATGTTTGTGGTGATGTTGGTGTCAACAAACCTACTGTGCTCAGTTGCATAAAATTCTAGCACATACAATTATTGTGTAGTACATAACACTAGATAATAAATGACTATGTTACTGGCTTATAGGTTTACCAAAAAAACTTCACTGTGAAACAGCCTCAGGCAGGCCCTTCAGGAGGTGCCCAAGAAGGCACTGTTGTCAAGGGAGCTGACAGCTCCGTGCCTGTTATCGCCCCTGAAGCCCTCCCAGAGGGACAAGATCTGGAGGCAGAAGGCAGTGACGGTGATGATCCTGACCCTGCACAGGCCTAGGCTAATGTGTGTGTTTGTGTCTTCATTTTCAAACAAAAAAGTTTAAAAAGTAAAAATAAAAATAAAAATTTTTAAACAGTCAAAAGCTTATAGAATAAGGATATAAAGAAAAAATATTTTTGTGCAGCTGTACAGTTTATTTGTGTTTTAAGGTAAGTGTTATTAAAAGTATTTTGACTGGCCGGGAGCAGTAGCTCATGCCTGTAATCCCAGCACTTTGGGAGGCTGAGGCAGGCGGATCACCTGAGGTTAGGCGTTCGAGATCAACCTGGCCAACATGGTGAAACCCCATCTCTATCAAAAATACAAAAATTTGCCGGGCATGGTGGCGAGCACCTGTTACCCCAGATACTTGGGAGGCTGACGCAGGAGAATCGCTTGAACCCGGGAGGTAGAGGTTGCAGTGAACCGAGATCACACCACTGTATTCCAGCCTGGGCAACAGAGTGAGACTCAGCCAAAAAAAACAACAACAAAAAAAAACAAAACAAAGTGTTTTAAGAGTTACCTAAAAGTTTTTTTTAAATAAAAGTATATAGTTTAAAAAGCTGCAGTAAGCTAATTTATTATTGAAGAAAGAAATTGTTTTAAACGTAGTGCAGCCTAAATGCGCAGTGTTCATAAGGTCTGCAGTAGTGCACAGTAATGGGCTTCACAGCCACTCACTTCTCACACCCTCCAGTCCTCAAGCTCCATTTGTGATAAGTTCCCCATACAGAGGTACAATTTTTTCTTTTATGCTGTATTTTTACTGTATCTTTTCTATGTTTACATAGACAAATACATACCGTTGTATTACAATTGCCTACAGTAGGGAGTACATGAACCTGCTGTGCAGGTGTGTATCCTCGGAGCAATCGGCTGTACCACATGGCCTGGTGTGGAGGAGGCTGTACTGTCTAGGTCTCTATAAGAACACTATGCTGTTCACAACAGCAACATTGCTTGATGCTGCATTTCTCTTCTTTTTTTTTTTTCTTGAGATGGAGTTTTGCTCTCATTGCCCTGGCTGGAGTGCAGTGGCACGATCTGGGCTCACCACAACCTCCACCTCGTGGGTTCAAGTGATTCTCCTGCCTCAGCCTCCCAAGTAGCTGGGATTACAGGCACCCACTACCATACCCAGCTAATTTTGTATTTTTTAGTAGAGATGGGATTTCTCCATGTTGGTCAGGATGGTCTCGAACTCCTGACCTCAGGTGATCCGCCCTCCTTGGCATCCTAAAGTGCTGGGATTACAGGCATAAGCCATCGTGCCCGGCCAATGCTGCATTTCTCAGAACATATCCCTGCTATTAGGTGATGCCTGTTTGTATATGTAAGTATGTAGACTCAGCCTAATTCTGCAGAGAATTTACTTATAACCTAAGTATTCTGTGGAAAAAGTTCATCTGGAACAACTTTCCAAAGGCAACACTAGAGATTTAAACCTGCCGAAGCCAGCCATTTTTCCAAACCACAATGTCCCACCTCCCTTCCAGTTCTTCATTATTTGATAAAAATCTCCCATCATTCTTCCTTTTCCAAAAATGTTTGATTGTGCCAAGACATTCCTTTTGTGCAGTGGACACTCCTTTAGAACTATTAAAATTTTACAGGAAATTCTAGCTCATGGCCAAACTTATTTCAGAATATCTAGAAGGTAAATGGCAACACAAAGATGACTTTTTCTCCAAAGTACTTGAACTACATCATTTTGTCCGGCACTGTAATCCTCAACTAATAGCCTCTAACTGAAAATCATCCATTCGTAACACCATGAAAGGATTCTGTTACCCCAGTTGCAGCTGGCTTGATCTGGATCTGTAAGAGCTTATTGATGCTATGTCAGAAATTCCTATCAGGGATATCTAACTCTTTACAGGGTCAAAACTTACATTTACTCACTTGTTTCAGGTTAACAATACAGTTAAACCTGAAATGCTTACCCACTGCAGTTTTTAAAGATTACTTATATACATATATATGTGTGTATATACACATATATTTAGACAGTCATATATGTATTCTACTAAAATACTTGTTCCAAAAAAATATTAGTGGTAGCTCTCCCATAAATACAACCATGTGCTTGTCTTTTCACAAAATGCTTTATGCATTTTAAAAAGCTGCACTGTATCTTTAATTAAAAATATGAATAGACATGCTTCCACAAAGAAAGATACACAAGCATATTCTTAGTCTTAATGTGTATGTGAGCCATTTTTCATTACACTGCTTTAAAAGTCACATTTTTTAAGTTGGTAATATTTCAAGGTAAAACAAATTGTAAGTAAAAGTAAGGGTGACTAGCTGCATCACGTATTGTAGAATCTGTATTCTATCAGCAGGATCATTGCCAGGTTCCTTTGTGATTAAAACTATTGGCCCATCTCTCTTTGTTCCAAAGCTGAGGAAGATAATTTCCTAGGTCATAAATTTAAAGGTCATCAGATCTAAGACTGTACAAATGAGCAAAGACAGCCAGAAATGCCCTCAAAGCAAGCATTGCTGTGAAGAGATCAGAAGTACACAAGGAAGAAAAAGTGCTGGGGCCATGTTACGTATTTACAGTTCCATCATTAAACGAAAATACCATTTTACATCCGAATGCAGTTTTGTGCTGAAGAACATCTCTGAATACATAAACATAATTCACAAACACACAGTTGTCCATAACTCAGTAATCTATGTCGCTTGTTTTTCCCATTAGAAAACCTGTAGCTTAGGAACTGAAGGCCCAAATCACAGTTCTTTGCTGTAGCTGCTATAGGGATAAATCTGTGGCAAAATACATTCCTTACTCTGTCTCTCATTAGCAGGCTTATTAGCAGATTTTACAAACAGCAGTTGTAAGCTTGTTTTCCAATTCCTTTTCTTCCTTCTGTATATGAAAGTATCATTTATCAATGTCGTCCGTCTTAAAGTTTTCAGATGTCAAGCTTAAAAGTCAAGCCTCATTTGAAAGAAAAGATACACATTGTAAAATCCTTCCTTATGTTTCAAAAGTTTAATTTTCCTTTGAGCCAGAACAAAATGCCTGTGGACTGTAGAGAAATTTTCAACGCTTGACACTTCATAGAACTGGGGAAAATGCAAACTGCAAGAGTTAGGTAATTTGTCGAATGTTTGCAAGTTGTCTTTGCAACATTAGAAAAACAATTTGGACAACCTTCCAGAAAATGTCCCTTGGAAACAAGCCTAAGCTTAAAAAAAGTATTTTTGCTACCTGGCAAAGAAAACAATAGCTTTGCCCTAATAAGTAGAGTTCCATATAAATCTCGCAGTTTCAATCAGTCACAACTGATCACAGCTTACAATGTATTATCCTAGTACACCCACTATTCAGTTTGCATTATATTTTCTTACAAACTTAAAAATGCAACAAAAAGTTGCCTTGATGTAGATTCTGCCCGATTCATGGAATAAGAAAAACTAATCTTGGAAAATTTAAGACAAATTTTAGACACATATTTTTTAAAGTATGAGGCTAAAATAAATAATACTTTTCCTTTTTGGAACACATTCATTTGAGTTTAAATATCTTTTTTCTTTTTTTAGATGGTGTTTTGCTCTTTCACCTAGGCTGGAATGCAGTGGTGTGATCTCAGCTCACAGCAACCTCTGTCTCTTGGGTTCAAGCTATTCTCCTGCCTCAGCCTCACAAGTAGCTGGAATTACAGGCGCACACCACCATGTCTGGCTAATTTTTCTATTTTTAGTAGAGACAGGGTTTCACCATGTTCACCAGGCTGGTCCTGAACTCCTGATCTCGGTGATCCACTCGCCTCGGCCTCCCAAAGTGCTGGGATTATAGGCTAAGCCACCAGGCCTGGCCTAAATGTTGTATCTTAAAATGTATTTTCAAATCCTTAAGATTGTGGAATTCTCTTTTTAGACATAATTATTTTATACAACTGAATAACTGGTATTATAACAAAATTCATTGTAAACAAATGTAAGATATATTGACATTTATTTTTAATTTCAGACAATGGAACAATTTATAAAACTTCTTTAAAGTGAATTGTCAACTTCAAATGAATTGTGAGTTTTTGCTGTTGTAGTCTGAAGCAACAGGAATACAAAGTTCATGTTTAATGTTACAGTTAATGATTGATTTCTAGCCTTGACAAATAAATTCTTTTCTTCTTGCTCTCTTTTCTCTGGTGTCTCCTTCAACTTTGAAGTGGTTCCTTCATAAAACCAAGCGAAAATGTATAAGGCTTCCAGCAAGTACTAAGCCTCCTCTGGAAGATTTCTTTTGTTCTGCATAGGACAACTCATTCTTATCCCTCATTAATTCTAATAAACTCAGACAGGTGGCTGGCCTTCTCAAAGGACTTGCTTTAAAAATATAGCAAAACCTGTGTCTACACATACCAAATGAAGTGGAGAATCAAGCTACCTTCCATTGAACTTAATTAGTAGGGGCTGCCAACCTCAATTATTTAGAGGGGAAAAAAAATACTTTCCCCAATAAACAATAAGATTTGTCTTAAATTATCCAGATCAGGGGTCAGCAAATTGTGACTCACAGGCTGCAACTGGACCACTGTCTGTTTTAATAAAGTTTTATTGGAACACAGCCTTGCTCGTTCATTTGCATATTGTCTAAGGCTGCCTTCCTGATATAAAAGCACAGTGGACTAGTTGTGACAGAGACCAAATTGCCTGCATTGCTTAAAATATTTACTATATGGATTTTTAGAGAAAGCTTGCCAATTCCCGATTCTGATAAATGTCTCATTTCTTCACTTCATATTTTACATCCACAAAAGTAGCAAAAGCATGGAAATAACCCATTGGGCAGCTTAAACTAACATGTTTTTTGTTGAATTTCTGCAAGTCTTTATTTTTAAAGAAGATGTGGATTATATTTTAATGTAAGTCCTGATCAAAATGATTTACCTTAATATCTTTATATTAAAATAAGTCCCCATCAAAATGATTAATGAAGGTGTATCTATTGGACTCTGGTTTTGCTAGAGCCTCAAAGGGCACATGAAAACACTCTCCCTGAAAACTGTATCTTGCTCAGTTAAAAGGATTTGTTGGTTTGATATGTGCGGCTTTCTCTTTAATTGCTGCAGGGATTTGAACTGCAGGTGAATCAAAATTTAAAATTCTGAGCATTTTACAAACTTGTCATTATGCGTGCTACAGGCAAGTTAGTGGATTTAGTTATGCCGATGATTGCAAAAAGATACATTATTGCTGCATTATGATGCATAAACAGGTTTTATATTCTTCTGCATAATATTAGAAACTCAAATTTATGAAGTCACAGAGCTGTTATCATCATCCAGTTTTTAAATAAGGTAGCAATTGGTGATTTATACTACACATAAAGAAGTTTCCTTGTCAAGGTGCTTGCAGATTCTTGGCATATTATTGGGATAAATGATATGAGCCTTCGATGTGATCATTAGGAATTATTTGCATTCACGATTTTTTTAAAAAGTGTTTTTGTTGTTGTTAATCTCAGGTAACACCTATTCCTTCTAAACAAATTTTGGTTGTTCAGATTATCCACTTGAATCGTTTTTACATCAAACGTTTAAAATCATAACATGTACATGAAGATCTAGGCATCGTGCAGCAACCACATTATCTCATACCAAGACAACGCACCAGAGGCGACAGGGTTCCTAATTAAAGAACACAAGTTCCCCTATGAAGAAATCTTGCCAAAAAAAAAAAAAAAAAAAAAAAAAATTGAACCTGGATTCGATCTTATTCCTACATCCAATTTACAGAAAATACAGACAGCAAAGGAACAAGTCAAATCACATGATGGGACTGCAAGTCCCTGTCTCCAGATTGGTGGAAACGTTACAGGGTGACCATCCAGTTTCCTAACTAAGTAAATGTCAAGGGGAAAAGGTGAAGTGAAGCAGAACCTACAGATTAATAAAGACAAAGAAAGCAGGCAATTACAATGTGTGTGCCTTATTTGGGTCTAGAATCAAACAAATAAAAATATATTCATGACATTTAACAGAATTAGAAATATGAGGTTTGGCTAAATATGCAATCAAAGAATGATCATTAATCTTTAAATGCCATCAAATTATTGTTGTCAGCATAAAGATATTGTTGTGGTTACGTTCTTCTTTTTTTTTCTTTTTTTAAGAATCTTCATTTTTAGAGACACAGCTAAAATGTTGAGGATGAAATGATAATGGATGTTTAGGATTTACTTCAAAATAATAAAAAATAATTTAAATACCAAATTAAAAATAAAGGAAGGAGTAAGGGAGGGTACAATGAAACTAGATTGTCATGAAATAATAAATGTTGACCCTGGAGGATGAGCCCATTAAGGTTTATTATGCTGCATCCACTTTTGTATATATCTTAAATTTTCACAATAGAAAGTTAAAAATATATAATACAATATAAAATAAGATGCTTCTTTATTATTTTTGCCAAGTATTGTTAATAAAAGTAATAGCTATAAGTAATTTATTTAAATACAGAATTCTAGTATTAACTTAAAGAAAAAAATTCACTATCTGCTTAGCAGTAATCAATAGATTTTTTTTAGAAAACTAAGTAGTTTAATAAAGTTTGAGAAGTGTAGGATCAGTGGTTATTTATCTGTTCACTTCTAGTATGACTTTGTATTTTGCCTTTAAAACTTAAAATCCTTTACACAATCCTACTATTCAAATAACACTTATTCTGGGTCTTCCATGTGAAGGGCAGGTTCAGTGGACCGGGCCCCACATCTTTCTTCACCATTTCTTCCCTGGGGAAGGGGAGAGTGTCTCTGCCCAAGGTTTATGCAGAAACCACCAGAGAACACTCACACAGCTCTGTGCTCCACTTCCTACACTTGCATTTTATTTATTTTCAAACCTACTAAACTTTTATCCCCACTCCTCTTGTAGGCTGCTTGTTAAAACTTACCTACTATGCAAGCTTACCCTGCCTCCCCTGATAAAGGTTTCTGTGAATGTTCTTTCTTATAGTCACAGGTGAAATAAATCTGTCATGAACAAACACACACACCACTAACAAAAATGTTGACATTCATGATTCTGCTCGTGTGCAAGAAAGTCGACTAAAGAGAAAGATGTTTTAATTATTTCAGAAAAAGTGTATTATGACAGACTTGACACATGCAAGACAGTAAAAAAGCCTTTTTATCATGCTCCAAAACCTACCTATCAAGGATACGGTTATCATGTGTTTCTTTTTCCCATTTTTTTCCCTCTTGTGGACACAACTGTTGGACTTCTCTATTAATCCTCTTGGCCATAATTTTCATGGTTAAGGTCTAAATGTTTTCCTAGAAAGAATCCATCCCAGTTAATACAAATGCAAAGCTACAGTCTTCTGTGTCAGGGCAACAAGCAGGTGAGTGACTCTCTGCTTCCCTTGGTCACCTCCAACACCCACAGAGACCCAGCTCTCCCTTAACTCCAGCCTGGACTTTTGCTGTCTGCCCAGGTAGGTCTTCCCACCTCTAAAGTCTCTCAGCCCTAACCATCATCCACAGTGCTCTGGAGGTTCGGAACTCTTTCTGCTTAAAGCCTGTCATTGGGTTCCGTCACTCACAATTTTACCTTTGCCCATAGTCACTCAGTCTCTGTTCTTACGAACTTCCCTCGGGACCCTCCCCTACCAACCCCGCTCCTGGCATGCCATGCTGCTTCTCACCTCTGCAGAGAGTCTTTGCCTTATAAACAAGTGCTGATTCCTTAATACCTAGCTCAGAAGCTGCATCCTCTAGTCTAGAAAAGCTTTGTCATCATCCACACACTATCATATCCTACGCTGCTAATGTATCACGTTATATGGCAAATCATTGGTTAGAAATCAGTTGACTATTTCAGGAGCTCCTTAATTCCAGCAACGGTATTTACCTTTATGCCTCCAGCCCCCCATCTAGTGTAGGGTACACAGCCAACCTTCAGCAAGTGTTTATTGAATGAATAATTGAATGTTATAGTTTAGTAAATCCCTGGCTAATACCTTCTGTAATGGTTTTATTAATTATTTCATAAATGTTTATTTGGCATTCTGTGTAAGATACTACGTCAGGCACTGCTGTAGGATAGAAAACTGAACAAGGTGTGGCAAAGTACCTGTGCTTTGGGAGAGAAGGTAACTAATATGCACAGGACACTGCATTCAAAGGATAAAGGATAAAGCCCGAGAGTCCCAGAAAAAAGGAAGCATATTTTTCTGCAAATTAGCAGAGGAATAGAGAAGGTTTCAGGAAAGAGGTGTCAAACTTTAGTGAAATCCAAAATACTTCATCAAACAAGTTGTACAAAAGCTGTTAATTGACGTTCATATTTTTGAATGAAACTTTCACTCCTTTTTACTCTTATCTAATGTTCAAAAACTCCTTTCTTACAGCTAGGAAACATGAAACTGAACAAATGAGAAAGATATGGTAGTCCAACAACCTTATTTAATTTAATTAATTTATTTTTTGAGACAGGGTCTTACTCTATTGCTCAGGTTAGGGTACAGTGGTGCAATCTCAGCTCACTGCAACCTCCGTCTCCTGGGTTCAAGCGATTCTCCTGCCTTAGCCTTCCTAGTAGCTGGAATTACAGGTGACTGCCACCAAGCCCGGCTAATTTTTGTATTTTTAGTAGAGATGGGGTTTTGCTAAGTTGGCCAGGCTGGTCTCGAACTCTTAACCTCAAGTAATTCACCCACTACTTCAAGCCTCCCAAAGTGCTGGGATTACAGGTGTGAGCCACCGCACCCAGTCTCGACTGCCTTGTTTCAGATCGTCTTTCTCTAATTCTGTAACTCCACAATGATATTCTACCGCACATTTTAAGAATTAGCTCAATATGTTGCTTTTTTATTTGTTGTAACTCTAGACACTGACCCTAAAATGTGGATAGAAAATCAAAGACAAAATTTTGCTTGTATCTAGGACTACATTGCATTATTATAAGTTTACTTCAAAATTTGCTATTTAAATAGCTATATTTTAGATGTTAATTACAGATAAAAATTAAGATGATATCAAATTAATATTATTTAACTGACAATACAGTAGCTTCGAAATTGTTTGAAATGTGGAAAACATGTCATGTTTCATTTATTTCTCTATGGACTTTAAGCATATGGCAAATTATAGTTTCATACTGACAAAATAATGTATAATTTTATATAATCCAGCTCTGTATAGGGTTTGCAGTGGTAAATGAGACTGATATAAACAGAATTCATTCAGTCACTCAAAGATATTGTTTTGTGCCTTCCATGTATAAGGCACAGTGGCATATAAACAGAATAATCTTTTAGTGCTTTTAATATCTATGTAAAAATCGAGATTAGGTAACTCCCTTCTGCCTGTTATAGTTAGGAATTACATTTTACACTTGGAAATAACAGTGTTTATCCAGACTTTATAAATTCACTCTAATTTGTTCCTACCAAAAAGAGTTCCAATACTAGCATTTGGCAGAACTATGCATGTTATTCACTGCATTCCACTGAACAGCGAGGTGGAGAGATCTAACACCATCATAATCAAGTGTCTGGGACTGAAAATCCCCATATCTTTCTGCAGATAGTTAGATTTACCAAGTGTTCTTCTTCTGGGGAAAACCAGAGAGAAAAACATATCCCTAACTCAACATAAACCACAACTCAAAACTAAACTTTGTGGTGAAATTCTTCAACTTGGTTTTACTCCTATTCAGATAATCGCTTAAAAATGGAAAGGAGGCATTAAAAACTTCTCTTAAGTTTGTGGTCTGAGTCATATCCAGGCTCAAGCAAAAGCACTTGTAAAGCACAGACTGACACGAGATGAGAACCACAAGACGAAACAAACCTGATAGCCTCTCGCCTTGGAGTCTGACCCAAGGAGAACGTAAACGTGAAGGAGCTAAAGCCATGATGGATTACCAGTGTTGCAAGGGTAAATGCTGGATAAAAGATAACAGTTACGTGAAAACTTGAGAGGTGGTGACTTAGCACCAAACTGTTGTGAAAAATCATCCGTCATAACCTTGAAAATATTTCTAGTCTCTGTGTCTTCTTCCAAGGAAATCTGAAAGTAAATATTCCAACAGTTAGAGGTTTTGTCTATAGCTATGGTTGCCAGATTTTGAATTTCAGAGATCGATAAGAATTTAAATGTAAATGTGGGGATTCACGTAGGGTTGTCAGCCTTTAAAGCTTGTGATCAGGTAAGAACATTTTGACCAGAAAAAAATCATTCTAGCAATGATCATATCTTTTTCTAAAAAAAGGATGTTCTAGCAATAAAATAGTGAAAAGAATACAATACCAGAATAAAGAACAATTTTTCAAGTTAAAAAAAGTTATTTAAATTCTACAGTATTATCCTCACTTTCCATATTTCCAGACAGACTCAAGTCTCCAACTCATTGAGTACTTAGGAACTACTGAAGGAAGGGAGGGAAGAGCAAGAAGATTCAAGGAAAACTTAGTTGAGCAAAAAAGGAGTAAAGACTATCTTACTTTGGAACAAACATTTCCTGAAATTACAAGCTGGTTTTTTATTTACGCGTTTCCTCACACTGGCACAAGACTAGACAGCTAGGGAAACCAACTCCCTGGGCTCTAATGGGATCCTCACTCCTAACTTTTAAAGAAACAGCAGAAACTCCTGAGTGTAGTAGTGTTTATTTTAACATGTTGTCAGTTTCTTGGCAAATAATAAAACAGGACCTAAGATATGTGAGGCTTACTAATGCTGTAGCTTTCTTTAAAGGCTTCCCAAGAAAGACTTTTAAAATGTGTCTTCTAAGATATATTCAAGAAGAAAACTGCTGGTGCCACATCATACTTGATTCCGTAACCTTGCTCTCAGGTGACCAGGTGGCATTCTAGCAGCACCTATCATGCCAGGTCCTAGGATGTGCCGGGTCCTAGGCCCTGGCAATACCAAGATGCCCTGAGAGTGACTGAAAGCAGATACACACACTGAAATAATAGAGGATAAGAGTGATTTATTTTAAATACGATTGTGAATGTTACTTAACAATACTGCATAATAGTTTAGAAATGTATTTTTGGGATTAAAGTCCCAAATTACCTTAATGTTGATCATTTTATGCCCAAGCCATATTAAGTAACTATAACAACAACAACAATTGTTGCCCTATATAGAAAGCAAGATGCTGGCTGAGTGTGGTGGCTCATGCCTGTAATCCCAGCATTTTGGGAGGCTGAGGTGCATGGATCACTTTGAGGCCAGAAGTTCAAGACCAGCCTGGCCAACATGGTGAAACCCCATCTCTACTAAACATACAAATATTAGCCAGATGTGGTGGCAGGAGCCTGTAGTCCCAATTGCTCAAGACGGTGAGGAACGAGAATCACTTGAACTCAGGAAGTGGAGGTTGCAGTGAGCTAAGATCGTACCACTGCACTCCAGCCTGAGTGACAGAGTGAGACCCTGTCTCTCCCAAAAAAGAAGAAAGAAAGAAAAAGGAAAGAAGGGAAAGGAAAAGAGAAACCTGCCAAAAGGAAGTAAGTTGAAAAGCATTTCGAATATATAAATAAGACACTTCTTGTGCAAATCCAGATTTTGAAGGCTTTTCCCTGTCATGAGACCAGTACTTGGCAATGCACAGGATTAGGGGAGAACGTATGTAGTACAATCTGTGTGGAGCCTTTCAAGATGTCAAATTGAGGACAATGAACACACCTTGAACAGCCGCAAATAATGTGGTCAAAGTAACACTAAAGTAAGAGAAAATCGTATGTTAATAAGTTGTAGATACGCAACTTAGAAAATAAAGCTCATATTTTGAACAACCACCATAGGATAAATGTTAAGAGATCTTCTCTCACATCAGTGCACTTTGGAGTTAACAATAGCGGCTATTTCATATATAGTATGAACGGCTCAAGGACATGATGGCAGAAATGGTACCATTTAACTCAGCACACTCTCTGTCCTTCACACATCCTCTGTTAAGAAATAAATTATTGTGCTAAAGAGTTCGTAATATTAAATTAACAGATATCAACTAAGCACTTCAGTTAAAAATGCCACCTTTGGAGTTATATCTTTTATAAATTCTTATTGGAAGTTCTGAAAAATCAATTTTAACCTGGTACAGGAACTCAGAGCACAAGAATCATGAAGTGTGTCGAGACAGAAAGGAGCCATAAGCCAAAGAAGAGAAAAAATGTGGACTCGTGAGGGTGAAAACAATAAATCTTAGCTACATTGGTTCAATTTCCATAGTAAATCAACTTTTGATTTTTTAGACTCTACATACTTTTCTACCATTATTAAAACAATAAATAACATCCAAGGAAAGTAAAACTTACGCCTTAAAAATCCAATTTTATTAAAAGGAAATGAAATCTTATTTTGGAATACAGCAATTATTTGGCTTATGTGAACATATAGTGTCAGATGCTTAATGCTAACAATTCACCTAACCCTTAAAGGAGAAGACAGTGGTTTTAAAAGACTAGTTAATGTTCCATCGATCTTCCCTTTTTTTTTAACAGAGACACACAGACATGCAAATCTGGACGCACATTTTTGAACCTCAGTTTCTTCACCCAGATAATTATGACAACAGTCCTCACCTCCTAGGATTGATCTGAGAGTTAAATGAGATAATGCACATGAATGCTTATCACCTTCAGCGTTTAAAAATACTAACAGTGGTAGCAGCAGGAGCAAGAGTTGTAATATTAAAGAACAAGGGGAAGCACCTGAGTTAAATTTTTCATGACACCAAGCATGATAATCTGAGTAATCAGTCTCACAAATAGTAGGCTGCTGCCAGGGGAATCAAATAGTCTGTGGACAAAGATATTCCGGAAGCTTTCCTCATTAGGAATGGCTTTGCTAGTAGGATAGAAATAACTGAAGGCTGTTGACCAAAGGCTCTTGTCTTTGGCTGGCTCTGCCATTATTTCTTTAATTTCCATTTTCTAGTCTTCCAGTGTTACCCAGTCTCTTTTCATTGATAACAGTTACTGTTTTTTTAATGTAAAAAAGCATTTAGAGTCTCACAAACCCAAGAGTAAGTTTCCTTTCTCCCTGTCATGAAATGAACAATGCACAAGTTGATCTTATAGCTTAACTTTCTGGAGGGAAATCTTTTCCTCTCCATTTCAAGTTACGGAGTCCAGGACACACTCCCCTGAAACGCGGCAGCTTAGCATTTGAGGAAACAGAGGAAGAAGGTCTCTCTGACCTCCCACTCTCCTCCCCTGATACAGGACATAAACAAATTCTCATGAGATACACTCTCCTATACCCAGAGGAAAAAAAGGTTCCTGTCTCTGAGGACAGAGAAGAATGTGATCAAATAGGCCTTGCTAAGTTTCCCAGTTTACCACCATTAGAGCATACCCCTTGCCCAGTCACACTTCTGCATGAAGCCCGCTGTCCATCAAACCTCAACATGTAAACATACATTTCCCTGTTTCTTTGGGTTTTCATTCTGAAATCTTCTGTATCACATAAAACTTATGTTAAATATGTCCAGGCACAGTGGCTCACGCCTGTAATCCCAGCACTTTGGGAGGCCAAGGTGGGCGGATCACGAGGTCAGGAGATTGAGACCATCCTAGCTAACATGGTAAAACCCCGTTTCTATTAAAAATACAAAAAATTAACTGGGTCTCGGGGTGTGTGCCTGTAGTCCCAGCTACTTGGGAGGCTGAGGCAGGAGAATCGCTTGAACCCAGGAGGCAGAGGTTGCAGTGAGCCAAGATTGCAACACTCCACTCTAGCCTGGCGACAGAGCAAGACTCTGTCTAAAACACACACACACACACACACACACACACACACACACAGTTATATTAAATAAATGTATATGCTTTACTCTTGCTAATCTGCCTTTTGTTATAGGTGCCTCAGCCCTGAACCTAATGATGGATGAAAAAAAGATATTCCTGCTTCTCTCCTACACAAGTCTAAGAAGACAGCATACTGAAACCCTCCCAAACTGTCAAGAATGTTTGAAAAATTCAATCCTTTTTGCTTTGCACATATCTGATATTAGCGTAGCATGAACCCCAGTTTGAGCTTGCGTTGTGTTTAGCCTCAGATTCGACATGGGCCCATACCCAAGACCCAGAGAGAGGAACTGCAACAGAACAACGCGCAAAACCCACGGCTGCTTATTACACTCTCGTTAGGAACAACAGCGCGACCAGGCAGCACTGCTTCCTCATTTCTGCAAGGGTATCATTCAAGTCGAGTGTCTGAATCGTGGATGTCCTGGACTGATGAAGAGTTGGACCAACACCCATTGGGAAGCCGAGGGGGCGCCTGGTAGGCAGAGGCCCATCAGGAAGAGCTCTCAGCCCGTGCCACTCAGCAGAGCCCTCTGCGCAGAATCAATCACAACAAAGAGAAAGGACGACCCAGAAAAAAAACGGAAACAGCTCATGGAGTCTCCCCGTAAAGCATCCCCCAAAGGAATCAAGGAATCTGAGTCGGTTGGGATTTCCATAGAGCCTGCCAGGGACTCAGTAAAACATTAGTTTGATTACGCTATAGTATCCTTGTTTTCACCTCCAGACAGCTTGGAAAGAGGGAAAATATGGGATAAATTAACACATTATTTCAGAAAATTTTAGCCATTTGGCTCAGCTTGCTTTTTTTTTTTCTTTGAGACAAAGTCTCACTCTTTCACCCAGGCTACAGTGCAGTGATGCCATCATAATTCATTGCAGATTCAAACTCCTGGCCTCAAGGAACCCTCCTGCCTTAGCTTCCAGAGTAGCTGGGACTACAGGCACATGACACAACATCTGGCTAATTTGTAAAGTTTTTGTACACACAGTGTCCTGCTCTGTCAGCCTAGGCTGGTCTTGAACTCCTGGCTGCAAGCAATCCTCCTGCCTTGGCTTCCCAAACTGTTGGGATCACAGGGGTGAGCCACAGTGGCCAGCCAGGCTCAGCTTTTTAAAATTGTTTCCTCATCCTTCATAGTAAGCCATAGTTTGGACATAGAGAGGGAATTCTCTTGTTATACCAAAGAGTATTTCACAGTCCAACCAAGTTAAAGGATTAGAACACAGTTCTCCATTCTTTCAAATTACCATTTTGGTATACATGATCAAACCAGGCAGTTGTCAAGAACTTGAACACTAAAATAAAATGCATCTATTCAAACACCAGTGAAAGCTCTTATAGCTGTACAAGTCTGAACAAATTCTTTAACTTCCAGTGTCTCACTGTCCTCATTTGTAAAGTTAAGCTAGTAATTTTAGCTACCTCGTGGTTGTGTTGTAAGGATGAAAAGGGTTAATGCATTTAAAACATTTAGAGTAATACCAGGCATCTACTGAAGCTTCACTCAGTAAAAGTTAGGTAATAATGAAATACACATTCATTGTGAGGTAAGAGACCAGCACGATTTGTTTTCTGGTCATAACCCTGCCAACCAAAACAGGATCTGGTCCAGAGAGGAGAAAGTGAAGAAATCAGCAGAAACCAACAGATGACAAAGATGGTGATCCCTGGCTGCCCTCATTGCTTAGTTGCATAAGACATTCCCACCAGCACCATCACGATTTACAAATGCCATAGCAACAAACTAGAAATTACCATCTCTTCCATGGACACCACCAGGAAATTACCACCTCTTAGAACATCTTAAATAAGCCTCCCCTCAATTTGCATTAACCTGACCCTGAGTGTGCATATAATTGACACCTGTAAAAGTGAGTGTAAATATAGCCGCCAAGAACCCATAGGTTGCCAACTGTGGGCCCAATACCTACGAGTTAGCCCTGCTCCACTAGGAGCAGTACCGTTCAATACAAGATTGCTAACACTACTGGCATGTCTTTGAATTCTTTCCCGGGCAAAGCCAAGAACCCTCCTGAGCTAAGCCCCTATTTTGGGGTTCACCTGTCTTGCATCAATTCCACAAGTACTTGTGGAATGCATGTATATGATGAACACTTTTTCATACTGGAGATATGGAAGAGAACAAACTATATAAGATTATCTTCCTAAAGGAGCTTATATTCTAAATATTCTCTAAGCTGTATCAATAGCTCAATACTCCAGTGTACCATAATTAAACACTTCCACACAATCAGGTATTCAGAGTTCACAGCTTCCTGCTATTACAAATAGCATTACTAACCATCAAAATGTTTGCCTAGATTTTGAATTTTTTTAGAATGGATATCCAGAAATTGAACTATTGGGTCAAAAGTTTCCAACATTATTTTAAGGAATATACACCTCGTCCTTAAAATAATTCGGTTAGCATCTATCTGTAAAATATAAAAATGTAAATATAAAAATATTAAATATTAAACATTAAAATATTAAAATGTAATGAAATAAAGTTTAGTAAAAACATTATTAGTTCATTTTGGAAATTAGATAAAATGATCATTCCTGCCACTCTAATTTTTGACCACATAGAGAATAATATTGTCTTTGGTAAAGTATAAGTAACCTAAGACCTAAGCTAAGCTACTATTTGATTAACTGTCACCAAAGAATAGCTTTGCACAGCAAAATCTTTTTTGGAGGCTAGAATGTATATACAAGTGATGAACTGTGATTACAGAAAATTGTGTGAATTTCCAATACTTGGATATGCTTAAAAGCTTCAAGAAATAATGTTTCTTGGACACAGGGAGGGGAACAACACACACCAGGGCCAGTCGGAGGGTGGGAACTAGGGGACAGAGGACATTAGGACAAATAGCTAATGTATGAGGGACTTAAACCTAGATGACAGGTTGTAGGTGCAGCAAACCAACATGGCACATGTATACCTATGTAACAAACCTACACGCTCTGCACTTGTATCCCAGAACTTAAAGTAAAATTTAAAAAAAGAAACAGTAGTTTTCAAAGCATGAATGGCCAATATTAACAAAATTTTCAGTGTCCTGCTCAACCACAGACAACTTAGATTGTGGAATGCCACACATTCATGGGTCTGAAAAAAAGACAGTATTAAATCATGTAGAAATTGAATCATTTAGGCAATTATTTCCCATTTGGAGTAGGTTATCAACTCATTTTCTTAGACAACTTCAACAAATATAGTTTTATTAAAAAGTTTATCTGTTTCATGTCAAATATAAAATATATTCCTTTTAAGCCTTGTTTAAAAGACGATTTCTGTTTAAAACCCTAAAATCTGAAGGCACTGTCCATTATTTCACTTGGTTTTCGAGCCCTATTACACATGAGTACTTTTCTCTCCAGAAAAGCTAATTTGTTTCCACGTGGGGAAGGCAATGGGAACTACAGAAATTTTTGTGTTTTCTTTGTCAAGAACTCAGAGCTAAATTTAGGACTCAGCTGATCCAGTAAACAAACTCTACTTCAGATATATCTATTCATCTTTCTGTTTAACTGAATTTATTTCTCTTTTCAACTGTCCATCTTATATGTATTTGAATATTCAAAGCCATATTGAATCCCTTTTGGAATAAATTGAGCCCAGCAGTCATACACATATTGTATAGAGTTCAATTACAATTCTATCTCCAAATCATAGAGTCAGTGACTGATACTTCTCCATAACTCCCAGTCTCACCATGGCACCTGGTTCAGCTAAACATGGCACTAGAAAGGGTCTGAGAATCATTCTGCCACCAAGTAGATAAAGACTGCAATCTAGCCTCACTTTGCAACTACGTGATTGAAAATCTTTGGGAAGGAATGAATGTCTATATATGGGTATAAATGTGAGTTGCTTAACCCACATTCTAGAACTGCTTTCAAAAAAATAATTCATTTATTAAAGAAATAATTGGTCCCACTGAACTAGCAAATCTAAAAGAAAAGTAACATCCAAGATTGGCTGAGGTGTAGGGAAACAGAAATTCTCATATACTTCTGGTGAGTGTGCCAATTAGCACAACCTTTCAAAAGGCAGCTAGTGATTAGCAGCAAGGGTCTGGCATCAGGAAGGCCTGAGTCCCACTTCTGGCTTTCTTACTTACTGGTTACATGACCTTGGTCAATATTTTAAGTCCTTTAAGCCTCTTTATTATCATTATGATTGATGGATTGATTTTTGTAGAGGCCAGGTTCGCTGCTCAGGTTAGTCTCAAACTCCTGGGCTCAAGCAACCCTCCTGCCTTGGCCTTCAAAAGTGCTGCGATTACAGGCATGAACCACCATGCCCAGCAAAGCCTAATTTTCTAATTGTCTTTAAAATGGGTATGATAACAGTAAATCTGAAATGCTGTCGTGAAGATTGAGACACAGAGCTCAGTGCACTGCAAGCATTCGTAAGTTTCATTTTATTATGATTATAATTACTTTTAATATTCTGGTTTGCCAATACAAATAAAATTAAACATTAGTTTCTGACCCAGAAATTCCACTTTTAAGAATTCAGCCTAAGGAAATAACTAAGGACACCCACAATGATTTAACTGCCAGAACATGGTGGAATTCCAGAGTCCTAATTCCAAACACTGGCTGTATGTGTTCAGCCCTGGAGCTGGAGCCGGAAGGTGGAATCAGACACTCTAGGGACGCTAGGTCTTACCTGATGTTCACAGCCTTCCTCTGATTCTTCCTAAGTGGAATGAAGGATGTTCAGTTTTGATTATGAGAATTTGATTTTTTTGATGACTTGGTTTCGATTATGAGAATGATACTATCTGGAATAGGAGACTTGAAATTTAGGAGAAAAACATTTAAAAATAACCTTCAATTTGAAAGTTTTACTGAAGCTTTTAGTTTGGGTTTTTTCCTCATCTCCAGTGAAGAAATGCTTTTAACTGACAATAATTAATTAATAACAAGATCAGCCCTAGGAGAGTGTTTACTTTGTATAATTTCCTAAATCCCCTGTGTTAAAATCCACTGGTTTGTTTGTTAAACATGCAGTTTCGTGTTTTCATCCTAGGCCAGCTAAATCTGAATCCTGGACAGTGGCTTGGAAATCTGTCCTGTTTTAAAGCACCCAGAGCTTAACCCCCAGGCTACAGTTTGAGTTCCACTCCCTGGGAGATGAGGAGCACCAGTCCATCAAGGAGAGCAGTCCAGGTCTTCTCAGGGGGTTAGAAGGTTCAAGGCTGTGGACAGTCACTGTATTATTTGAAAACAGAAGTATGGAAATAATTGGATTATAAAGGAAAATAGAAATCGATTTCTTATTACACTGTTGTTGCTTTTGAGGATCTATTAGATCACTTGAAATAGTGTCACTTATGCCTGCCTGTGTTTCTGCACGGGGATGTTTACAGGATTCCAGCAGTGGGTCTTTCTTAAAAAGTTTCATCGACAAAGAATGTTCATGTAAGCATTTCATTCTTTGAGGGGCACTTTCTTATAAACTCTTATATCCCTTAGAAAAATCTAGCAGCTGTCCAGCCTAGCTCTGCCAAAGGGTTTCATTTTTCTCTCCCCACTCTCTTCACTGTTGTAAGCCTTACATTTATTGTCACAGATGACAGCAATTCAAAGACTGGCTTTCAAAAGACAAATATGGTCTACTCAATAGCAACCATTCTGTAGAGCAGAGGAATCTCTTCTGTGTTCTTTCTACTTTGTGAATTGTTTCTCTTTTAGGTTAAGATTATAAAAAAGTTCCAATAATTCACTTTTAGCTTTTAATAATTTCACTTTCTCAAGCAAGTAAACTTCAAAAAAATGTGAGAGTAGCATCTTAGCAACCCAGACTGTCCAATCACACACCTGTCAACAGAAGATAAACCTCTGCTTTGGTGCCTTTCATAGACAATGCCTTGAAAATCAGAAAAACCTGGCACCAACTGTCCCAGCCACCCTGCCTCATCGCCTGTTTTCCCGTCACACACACACACACACACACACACACACACACTGCCCACACGTAAGCAGGTAAAGTCTTCTGACACAATTCTCATTGACTGTAATTCCCTGTCTCCCCTTTCAGCCCTCATATTCAGATCTTAACCTGAGATGCCTCGTGCTTTATAAAGGGTATTACGTTTCTGCCCAATGCCTCCCTCTCTCTCTCAGTCCAGGTATCCTTGGAGCAGTAGGCCAGCCTCCTAGCCTGGAAGAGTGAGAAGTTCCAGCCAGGGTTCAAAGGGGTAGTGAGAGGAGAACTCCAGGAGAATGTGCTCTGAAGTGTGCATCTGGGAATCTGGAAGCAGAGAGACAGCCTGGGGGAGGAAACCACCACCCCGCCCACCACCACCCAGGAGAGCTAAAGTGGGGAAGCAAGCAGGGGACAGAGCAAAGGGATGGCTGTAAAACGTAGCCACGGCTGGCCACGTGCCCAGAGCCTTGGCATTAAGCCCCCATGCACACATGCAGAGCACATCCTCTTCAGGCAAATGGGGAGGCGTGGAGGGACATTTCTCATATGTTCTGTGAGCATTCTTCGAAAGTAAATTGTTTTCAGAGGCCCCATTGTCCCAATAACCTACTGTTCTCATTTACAAATTTAAAATAAAATAAACGATAGTGTTAAATTTTTATAGAAATTTAAGGGATTTTTTTCTTTTAACCTGCAAAAGTACACTTTGGCAGAAACACATTTTTCTATAAAGAATAAATAACTGTAAGTGTTGCCCATCTTATTTTAATTGAGAGGAATCTCTGTAGCTAAATATTAAATAGGAGCTGAACCAGGGGCAGGGATACCAGGGGAGGTGAAGAAACGGGAAGGACAGGCCAAAGGCGGACGGCACAATTCACTCCAGTAGTTCACAGTCTCAGCAAGGACCTGCCTCCTTAGTGACAGAAATGGAAGACAGATGCGCTTTAGTATTGAAGATTCTGCATGGCTGGGAACAAAGCGCCTTGACCTGAATTCTGCCCGACATTGCCGAGGCGGGGCCGGCTCCTCTGCCTTCTGCGCCGCTACCACCTGCTATTTCACGAGACCTCCTGCAACACATTCACCCTCCTTCACACAGAACAAGACACTCTTACATGATTCATTGGAAACTCGAACTCACATGTCTGGCCGCCTTTTGGAGCTGTCTTTTCAACATCTGTCTGCTCCTGCAGCCACCTGAATATTGTCCAAAATCCAGATCTGTCTTGAGCCTTCACTCTACCCACTCTCCAGAAACAATCTCATCCATTCCCCAGCTTCACTGATGATCTTTACGTCCAAAATATCCTGCCCCAAGCCTCCTCCTTGGAGATATCTTGTTTCCAGGCCTTAATGCCCAGCTGTGCACTGGATGACTGTTCTGCAGTACGCAGCAGATCCCTCAAACACGATGCCAACAATGCAACTCGCCATCACCCACCCTTCAACAAAGGCTGTGTTCCCCATCTCCATGCAAAGCCCTTACCATTGCCCTCGGAACTCACCCTGGGCTTTTCGTTTTATTCACGGGACTCATCTTTCTCCTACACACATCTAAACGATCACTTGTCCTGTCATTCTGAAGAATTCTACAGCTCTCTATTTAATTGTTTCAAGCCCAGTCCACACTAACATCAACTCATACTCTGTGGAAACTTCTAACTACTGTTTCTATACTACCTTCTGCCCTAGTTAGCCTCCACGGGAAAGATCCAGAATGTTCTTTCTCAAAAATGCAAAACTCAGGCCGGGTGCAGTGGCTCATGCCTGTAATCCCAGCACTTTGGGAGGCCTAGGTGGTGGGATCAGTTGAGGTCAGGAATTGGAGACCAGCCTGGCCAACATGATGAAACCTTGTCTCTACTAAAAATAGAAAATTAGCCAGGCACGGTGGCACAGGCCTGTAATCCCAGCTACTTAGGAAGCTGAGGTAGCAGAATCGCTTGAACCCAGAACACGGAGGTTGCGGTGAGCTAAGATCATGCCATGGTACTGCAGCCTGGGCAACAAAAGTGAAACTCTGTCTCAAAAATAAATTAAGTGTTGATGAGGATGTAGAGAAAACAGAATCCTTGCATGCTGTTGGCATGAATGTAAATTAGTAAGCCATCATGGAAAACAATATGGAAGTTGTTAAGAAATTAAAAATAGACTACCATATGATCCAGCAATCCCACTTCTGGGTATATGTTCCTGGGAAATGAGATCAGTGTGCAGAAGAGATACCTGCACCTCCATGTTCATTGCTGAGTTTTTCATCATAGCCAAGATATGGAATTCCAAGACACCGAAGAATCAACCTCAGCAGCCATCACTGGATGAACAAATTCTTAAAACGTGACAAAATCAATACACAGAAACAAAGAATGGTGGTTTCCAGGGACTGGGAAGTGGGGGAAATGGGAAGAAGTAGGTCAAAAGTCAAAGGTCAGAGTGCGAAGCTGTAGTTAGACAGGAAGAATGTGCCTAGAGCTCTACTGGGCACCATGAGGACTTCAGCTAATAACATTGTATTGTATATTAGAAATTTGTGACGACAGTCATTTTAGATATTCTAATGACACACACACAAGGGAATGATAACTATGTGAGATGATGGTTAATTTACTTGCATGCAGTAATCACATTACTATGTGTATGTGTATCAAATCACATTGTACACCTTAAATATATACAATAAAAAAGAAAATGTGGTATACATACATGCAATGGGATACTATTCTGCTTTAACAAAAAGAGAAAAGAAATTCTGTTATTTGCAACAATATGGATGGATCTGGAGGACAGTGTTTTAAGTAAGATGAGCCCTGCACGAAAACACAAACACCACACTTATCTGCAGAATCTCAAAAGAGTTGAAGTCGTAGAAGTAGCGAGTAGAATGGCAGTAACTAGGAACTGGGGAAGGAGCGTGGGGCGTAGGTGGGGGGAAATAGGGAGATGCTGGTCAAAGAGAACAAAGGTTCGGTTAGACAGCAGGAATGAGCTCTGGAGACCTGCCCAACATGGTGATCACAGTTAATAATCATGTATTGTATTCCTGACAGTTGCTAAGAGAGTAGATGTAAATGTTCTCAGCACGCACAAAGAAGATAAGTATATGAAGTGATGGATATGTTAATTAGCTTCTTTAATCATTTCACAGCCTATACATAGATCAAAACATCCCATTGTGCACTGTAAATATATGCAATTTTTATTTGTCAAATATATCTTAATAGAGATGGAAGAAGAAGAAAACCTGCCTTCCCCAGCTTTCAGGCTGGTTCCATCATTTTGGCAGACATGGCTAGTTTCCTATGCCAAATTCTCTCTCCCCATCTTAATAACAGAATCTAGATTTTGTTTAGGGAAGCAACATGCTTACCTTCCCCGTTGGGGTGATCATGTGACCCAGTTCTGGCCAATAACAGGTCATTGGCAGTCTTCCAGTGGGGCTTACCAAAAAGATTTTTTAAAGAGAGATTGAGTTGGCATGTGTCTACGGCCCTTCATCTTTTCCTCTCCCTTCAGTCTAAGGTCACATAAATGACAATTTAGGCCCATGTGGACACTCATGTTGTGATGGTGGAGGAGGAAGTTAAAAGGAACTTGGGTCCCTGATACATTAGCGGGATACCTCTTTCTTTTAAAAGCTTACTGCCTTGTTCATCTCTACATGCCTGTTACAGTGCTTGAAGCAAAGTAGAAACAGTAACTATGGAATGAGTGAAGGAATGAAAGGAAAAGGAAGGTATGCAGTCTGTAGTAGCAGCGTGTATGAGCTTCCTCCAAGGCTAAGTTCCTTCATTCCTTTTAAAGGATTTAAGGTTGGTTCTGTGGCTATATAAATACAAGATCAGGATATGAGTATCTAATATTCTCTCATCGGTCTTTCGTCTGATTTGAAAGTCTAAAACTTTGGTTAAAAATGTAGGTATTATATGGACAGGGAAACATGTTAGATTAATACTAATGCTCAAATTAGCCTATCTGATAATCTGTATTACCAGTAACTTGGAGGAATAGGACCAGAACCCCAGACAAATGTTCACGGGGGAAAGGAAGCAAATTGGAGATAATGGGAAGGGGATGTGAAAATATTGTCTGGAATATGATGAAGTACTCCTGTAGCAATATCTGTGCTGGCAACAAACAATGATGCTTCTTTAGTTCACACAGGACAGCTCTCAAAGGATCTTTGGGTATAATTTTGATCTCCTTTACATTGGAAACATTGCAATGTCAGTATAGCCACCAGAGAAGTGGTATCATTTTTACTAATTGAAATATAGTTTTTAACTACATTAAGAACTGCTACAGGACAGGGATTCAGGGCAGTGACTGACGTATTGGCAGAGACGGAAAATGTTCTTTTTGTTGCAATGGTCAGTCTCAGATACATTCATGGGAATAACAGTGAACTGTGAACGGACTGCCTGTAGCAGCTGCACATATTGTTACAGTTAATGCACATAGTAGTAAGTGTCCTCTCTCAGGCTGCTATCACAAAGTGCCATAGACTGGGTAGCTTGTAAACTGCAGAAATGTATATCCCACATTTCAGGAAGCTGGAGTTCAGAGTGTCAGCATGGCCAGGTTTTGGGGAAAGCCAGCTTCTTGTCCATAGATGCTGCCTTCCTGCTGTGTACTCAGCTGGTGGAAAGGGGCCAGGGAGCTCTCCAGGCTTTCTGTTGTAGCACTGACACATTCATGAAGGCTCCACCCTCATGACCTAATCATCTGCCAAAGACCCAACCTCTTAATACCATCATATTAGATTAGGGTGATTTCAAAATATGAATTTGTGGGGGGCGTAAACTTTCAATCCATAACAGTAAGTAAAAGAAGAAAAGGTAGAAAAGAATAAAATAGTATCTTCTGAGGGATGTTACTTAGTAATAATTGTTACTTTAAGAGAAGAAAGGACCAGAATTAATTATCAAGGAGTTTATCCTTAGTTTCTAAGGAGAGAAACTGGTAGACTTCTTTAAAAACATGTCGCTGAAAATGTAGAAAAGGAATAGGAAACAGAATGCAAAGAGAAAAGAAACAGGTGCAGAGAGTTTTCTAGTCCTTTGAAGCTAAACCCACATTTTTAAAAATTAATCTATATTAAAAATAAAGAATATTTTGATTCAATGACTATAAAATTCCAATATAGTGAACAGCAGAAGTTGACAGTTGACACATTATCACATGACGTGTCTACAGGAGCCAAAGTAAATAAAACAGATTAATTGGGATTATAATTTTTTGCAAGTACTTTTGTTTAGCTTTAATAAATAAAAAATTTCTGTATTCAGATAACTGTAAAAATATTGTTTCTTATCTTATTTTTTTAATGAGAGGAATTTTACTAATGTTCTTCATTTCTTGAATAGCTACAGCAGCTATCTCACCACATCAAACACTATGACCCATAACTCAACAAAGACATATGGAAACATAAACATGACAATTGAAGTACTGTTAGTGGGAAAAGAGGCAGGCTTAGACAAGGCAAGCTAGCTATCGCATTTATCTTCTTTTTGGAGGAAAATAAACAATTTGGATTGGTTGGAGAGAAAGATTGAAAATGTATTGAAAGACAAATGGAAGGCTAAATAAATGTGATAAACACTTGTCCTCTGTATCGAAAGACAAACTTTCCATCTTCATAGGAAAAAAATGCAGCTCAAAATACAGCCCCAGCAAGCCAAGGTAGGTGTCAAAGATTGCAGAGAAGCAAACTCTCAGAAAACGCTTTCTTGTGCTTCGTTCCTGAATATGCCAGAAAGGAGTGAGCAAAAAGCCCCCAGGCCTGGCTAGCAGATGTGTGGCCACACTCTCATCACAAGAAATACAAGAGAAGAAAGAGTCTTTCTGAAAGTTGACTGCAGAATGACATTTCTATCTTACCAGCCTAAATATGCATAGTTTATATGGGCTTCAAAGGGGGTCTGTACAGCTAAAGATAATACTGATTGATTGAGGCCTTCACGATACAGCAACTGACAAACTGCCTTCATATGACTGTATTGTCTGAGGTCCAGGGTGGAAGATTTATCTAGATGGGCACAATAGTTTGAAAAGACTAATTCAGGATATGGGAAGCTAAAGATTGCCTTTGTATGCCCTGCAATGTCCTAGGTCCAATGTAAGATGACCCGGGTGAGCACGATATTTTGAAGAGTCATTCAGGAAACATCACCACCTAAGAAAGGCTTGTATTTTTAGCAGAAACTGCAGTGGTGCATACACTGCAAGCTTCCAATTCCAGTAAAGGAGTACAGATCCCACCGGGGTCACTCTGAGTTAGCCCCTCAGACAGGAACGACAAGCATAGCCAGCCACTGAGGGGAGTTCACCAGATGAATGTGGTCTTCCTTCGGGAACGTGCCGTTTTCTCCAATTCCTTGAACTCTTCCCCAGATCTACATTGGGCAAAGGAAGGGATCCATGATTTCCACATGGAATGCCAGGCCTTATCTCCACTTGCATCCCCAGGGATAAACTTTCTCTTCTGTAGGAAGCATGGGGTAGAAGCTTAAGGAAAATAAGGTGGAGCAGCAGTCTTGGGTGGGAGGCTGGCTGAAGCAGTGTCACCTCCCTTCATCTTCCCCAAGGACAGCCACAAGCAATAAAAAGATTAGATCATAGGGTATTAGACTAGGCATGAATCTTAAACAATAGTACAAAGTACAGCGGAAACATCATAATTATTAGGCTTCTCCATGAGGCATTTCCTGGTTCCTTGAGCCACAGTTGGTCAATCCCTGGTAATTGCCACCTCAGGACTTCATGTCTACTTTTATTGAAACACTTAAGTAAAATGATTTATTACATGTCTGTCTCTTCCCTCTCTTGTGGCCTGTTAAATTACGGGTCCTCTATGGCACAGCAGATGTCTTCTAGATTATTCTTCTATCCCTAACCCATCCCCCTTGTTCCCAAACTTACACATGCCTAACACTTGTCTGGCACTTACAAGGTAATAGAAAAACAGTCATTTGTTGAACAAATAAATTAACAACTTGCAATCTGAGCCAATACATTATTAAAGCAAAGTTTCCTGGTTGGGCATGGTGGTTCACAACTGTAATCCCACGCTTTGAGAGGCTGAGATGAGCTGATCACCTGAGGTCAGGAGTTCAAGACCAGTCTGGTCAACATGGTGAAACCCTGTCTCTCCTAAAAATACAAAAATTAGCTGGGCGTGGTGGTGCACGCCTGTAATCCCGGCTACTTGGGAGGCTGAGGCAGGAGAATCGCTTGAACCCAGGAGGCGGAGGTTGTAGGGAACCAAGAGTATGCCACTGCACTCCAGCCTGGTGACAGAGCGAGAGCTGTCTCAAAAAAGGAGAAAAGTCTCCAAATAGAAGATCAAAAATGACCCTAATGCATTTTTGTCCCCAAGAATTGTATCGACTTCAAAGTTAGAAAATAAAGGAACTTGTATGTAAAACATGGAATATTTGTATATAAGTATGCATTTTCTAATATACTATTATTTTTAGTCTAAATATTCTAATAGAATTATTCTAAACAAACTTCCATTATTTCTGTTTGTGAAATAATTTTGTATTGAGTACTTCATGCATTAGTCCATTTTCACACTGCTATAAAGATACCACCTGAGATTGGGTAGTTTATAAAGAAAAACGGTTTAGGGCTGGGCGCGGTGGCTCACTCCTGTAATCCCAGCACTTTGGGAGGCCGAGGTGGGTGGATCACGAGGTCAAGAGATCGAGATCATCTTGGTCAACAAGGTGAAACCCCGTCTCTACTAAAAATACAAAAATTAGCTGGGCATGGTGGTACGCGCCTGTAATCTCAGCTACTCAGGAGGCTGAGGCAGGAGAATTGCTTGAACCCAGGAGGCGGAGGTTGCAGCGAGCCAAGATAGTGCCATTGCACTCCAGCCTGGGTAACAAGAGCGAAACTCTGTCTCAAAAAAAAAAAAAAGAAAAGAAAAAAGGTTTAATTGACTCACAATTCCACATGGCTGGGAAGGCCTCAGGAAACTTAGAATTATGGCAGAAGGGGAAGCAGTTACATCTTACGTCGTGGCAGACAAGAAAGCATGAAATGAAGAGGGAAGAGCCTCTCATAAAACCATTGGATCTTGTGAGAACTCAGCATCACGAGAACAGCATGTGGGAAACTGCTCCCATGATCCAATCACATCCTTCCTTTAACACGTGAAGATTACGGGTCCCTCCCTCAACATGTGGGGACTGCAATTTGAGATGAGATTTGGATTAGGACACAGAGCCAAATGATATCATTCTGCCTGTGGCTCCTCCCAAATCTATCTTCTCTTCACATTTCAAAACCATTCACGCCTTCCCAACAGTCCCTCAAAGTCTTAACTCATTTCAGCATTAACTCAAAAGTCCAAGTCCAAAGTCTCATCTGAGATAGCAAGTCCCTTCCACCAATGAGCCTGTAAAATCAAAAGTAAGTTAGTTACTTCCTATATATAATGGGGGCACAGGCATTGGGTAAATGCTCCCGTTCCAAATGGGAGCAATTGGCCAAAACAAAGGGGCCACATGTCCCATGGAAGTGTGAAATCCAGTGGGGAAGTCATTAAATCTCAAAGCTCTGAAATGATCTCTTTTGACTCTATGTCTCACATCCAGGTCATGCTGATGCAAGAGGTAGACTCCCACAGTCTTGGGGAGCTCTGCCCTTGTGCCTTTGCAGGATACACGTGGAAGCTGCCAAGGCCTGGGGCTTAAACTTGACCAGCTCAACATACTGCAAAATGCGTATATAACGGGAGGCCCAAACCAAGAGCAAATGCGGAATCTCAGATTCAGGATGCAATGAGCGCAGTTAGAGAGCAAACAAAAGACAAAAATACAAATAAAAGAAGATCCTCAAACAAGCCCTGTGGGCAACCCCCCATATAGGCACCGAGGAATGAGAGCTAAACAGAACCCTGGCACAGTTAGGGCTTGAGGAATATCTCACTTTATAGTGTTACTACTCAGCTATTTCCTTTTATATAATCCTTTCCATAATCATATGTTAGTTTATAGAAATAGGGCTTGAAGAATTCCTTTATATAATCCTCTATATATAATCATATAGTAGTTGATAGTATGAGTGCCTAAAGAATATTTCCCTACATATATACCTATAATTATATCTTAGTTCATAATCGGAGGAATACCTAGAATGGACACAGTACAGAGTATGAATTAAGGAATAAGCAGCTTATAATCGGAGGAATGCCTAGAGCAAACACAGTGCAGAGCATGATTTAAGGGAAAGACAGTTATACCAGGACAAGAATCCATGGCCCAGGTGGCAGTGTTCAGTATCGTAAAGATATCTGCTGTATGGCAGGCTTGGGGCAAGAGCCACTCCTCCTGATAAAGGAGTTGTAGAACCTTGCTCCAGTTCTTGTGGAAGGCTGCCCTCAGAACAGCAATCCACCTTGGTGACTGAACTTCATCAGCTCTTGCTACTGTGCTGCTTGAAAAGCATCTTCCCATAGAACCCATTGGAAGCTGCCAGAAGGTGGCGGTAACCTTGACAGCTCTGTCACTGCTATGTGACTTAAAACATCCTCCTATAAATCTTCTTAGAATTAGTTTGCCCATAGATAGAAGTAATGCACACTGCACCCTCTTCACTGCGCACGGCCCACCTTCAAGCCTTGGTGACCTAATGGGGGTAGACCCCTTACTGCACACGGCCCTTGCCTTCATGGGAAAGGGCCCCTTGCTGCGCACTGTCCACCTCCCGGCCTAGGTGACCTAATGGGGGTGGACCCCATGTTTTATTGCTCACAACCCTATCACAATCCTTAAAGATGATTTCACTCACTGTGCTGCCCCCTAACCTATACACAATAAATACGTATGCTTCTGGACATTCAGGGCCTAGCCTGACTCCGCTTATAGGTGGCGTGGCCCCCTGAGCCCAGCTGCGTTTTTCTTTTTTTGTACTTCTGTGTCCTGTCTCTTTATTTCTCGGATCCTGTGCCTCAGCACAGCATAAGGCTCACCCCACGACCCTGTGGGCACTCAGCCCTACATCGGGCTCCCAACGTGCCCTACAAAGCCCAAAAAGGGAAAGAAAGGTAGGCTCTCCTCCAGGGAAGTGGGTGCCTCAGTGTTGGTCTGTTTCTTGTTTTTAGCATCCTTCAAAGAAACAGCCACTGCTCACCTCCACCCTCCCCAGAGTAAGGTAGACCCGCACTACTGGGCACGCCAGCCTAGAGAAACATGTCCAAGAGGTGGTGTTACTCAGAAGAGAAGGCAGAATCTAAGCTTAGGGGAAGGGGCTGGAGAGGAGACCAGAGGACCCTGGGTTCCATATGTCAGGCTGGGTGAGGGCAAGCTACCTATTCTAACAGTTATGGAAAAGTGAGCTTATAGACACCCCACCAACTCCCTTCTAGGTGGATTTCAGAGTCTGGTGGCTACATTACTTCCTCTAACCTCCTTTCTTTTCAGTTTTAACAGCTTTGTCAACACGTTACAAGTCTGTTACAAAGGGGTTTCCTTTAGAACTGCTGAGGAAGAGACCATCTTGCTACTCATGACCTGCTGTGGTTTTGGTGCTGCTAATTTGAAGGGCAAAGCAGAAAACAACAGAGGGGAATGATGGAGGGGCTTCCTGATAGCAGCAAGTCACAACAGAGATTCCAGAAAATTCCAAGCCCGGTATTGAAAAGCAGATCAAAGTTCCTGGGTAGAGGTGCCCTGCCCAGGGAGCACATGGGGCTTCTATAATCAACAGTCCTTGGAGGCTTGAAAGAGAATCTGCAGGATCTCCTGCTGGACAGGCATGTGCCCATGGGGAGGAAAGATGGGGCAGGGTTGGCGGGGGGCAAGAGAAGTGGGAGAATCCCACCTGTTTCCGCTGCCATTGGAGAGACATTGATGCCAATCAGCAGTTACTCATCTAGCCTGAGTTACATGTGTTAAATATGGTTCATTTTGCTAGAAAAACAAAGTTGCCACATAAAAAATCAAGTTTCTTGTAATAATATACACTCATTTGGACAAAAATACTTTGTTTTTCATTTGGGGAGATACAGATCTGTAGATTATTTTGTTTGAAAAAACCCTATTAGTAAAACAATTATAGATAAAGCATTCACTCTTTGATAAGATGGTTTCGACATTTAATTCTGAAGCCTCTCAGCAGAGATGAGAATGCCTTGGTTCCTCTGGTTTGTCTCTTTTACATCCCTAGAGAATGTTAATGACTGTATTTTTATATGTCAATTTGCCTCCTGCTGAAGATTGTCTTCTTAATCCTCTTTAAAAAATCTCTTATTCTAATCAACCTCCAGAAGAATTAATTGTCTGAACAGAGGTGTTCTTGTTTTGATTTATACAAATCACTGTGCAATATCAACAAATGCTTGCCTGATGATTTCACTTGCACAAATTTGCCTGGAAATAATGAATACCATCCACCTAATCTTCCAAAGGAATTGACATGTTCTGTTGTGGCATTTCCACCTGCATTTCATCTTCGTTCTGTTTTAAAGATGAGGGAACTCATTTCTTTCTATGTTTTAGGTACTTTATTTTAGTACCTAAATATTTTAGGTACTTTAATATTTGGGAGATAGCACATTTACATAGGCCGGGTGAGGTGGCTCACGCCTGTAATCCCAGCACTTTGGGAGGCCAAGGTAGGTGGATCACCTGAGGTCAGGGGTTTGAGACCAACCTGGCCAACATGGTGAAATGCCATCTCTACTAAAAACACAAGAACTTAGCTAGGCATGGTAGCAGATGCCTGTAATCCCAGCGACTCAGGCGACTGAGGCAGGAGAATTGCTTGAACCTGGGAGATGGAGGTTGCAGTGAGCCAAGATCACACCACTGCACTCCAGCTTGGGTAACAAGAGTGAAGCTTTGTCTAAGAAAGAAGGATAGGAAGGACAGGGAGGGAGGACAGGGAGAGAGGACAGGGAGGGAGGGAAGATAGGAAGATCAACTATTAAATTAAAAAGTAGAACTCCATTTTATTACATTCATGTGTTTAGTATTACGTAGGTATGTTTTACCTTAACTTTTGGTTATCACGTTAACTGTTTTTGTTGCTGGTGCTCAGCAAATATTTAAGTTCTATCTACAAGTTCTTTCTGGTAATCATTATAGCAAAGAAAAAAAAAATATGAGTATATTATTCCTACTTCTAAGAAGCTTAAAACATTGAGGAAAAAGTATATTTGGGGTGATAATCATGATAATAAGGAGTGTTTGTAAAAAAAAATTTAACATTTCACCAAATTCTACCACATACCTAATCTAATATGATTCTTTGAGAAATCCTGAACTAGTATAGGAAGAAATGAAGACTCAGCTGGTAAAATTACCTGCTCACCTAGTGTTAGAGCCAAGATTGGAGCCAGTATTTGCAGTATTAGACAACTACCATTGTTTTTATTGCACCAAAAAATATTTAACTCAGAGCACTGAAGAGTGGCATGACAGCGACTCAGACAATTTGCTGCAGTGTTTGCCAGAGTGACGCTTCACCTGATGAAAGAGGGAGCACAAAGGTGGAGTAAGTTTGTCCTATGGAGGCAAGGACAATAACCTTCCAGGAAACAGAATCTCATAAGGAAAGGCATGGAGGAGGGAAAGCACAGGACGCAGTCGGGAAAGATGAAGGGATCAAATCTGGTTGGATTATGACATATCTTGTGCCAAATAGGGCTAAAAGGCATTCTGAAATGACAACGCAAAAGGCCTTTGAAATCAGCCAAAAATGTCTTCCTTTTAGTAAGTTAATAGGGAGCTTCTGAAGACTATTTGGTAGGGAAAATAACAAACTAAGATTTGTACAATAGGAAAATTACAATGACAGTGCTTTATGAATGGGTCTGAAGGAAGAATGATGTAGAGATGAGAAGAATATTGCAAAAGCCCAGGAAAAATAAGAATGAAGACCTGCATTCAAGCACTGGTGGAGAAAGGCAAACACAAGAATGGATAGGAGGATTATTTCAAAAGGAGAAGCAAAAAGACAGAAGGACTGCAGACACAGCAAGGAGTTAACTGTTGAGAAGGAAAACAGGGAGACTTGTTAAAATGTAGTCTAAAGTTTCAAGCCTGTCTGTGAGGAAAACAGTTTACCATGAACGGAAATGCAGAAGTCTGCTCCACAGATTTGTGGAGTAAGACGTTGCTTGGGTGGGAAGAACACGATTTCCATTTTCGGAATGGTGAGCTTGAGTTATTGGTAGGGCATTCATGTAAAAATATAACATAAATATATAATAGACTGAGCTCCACACCCGTGAGAGGATGCACAGTAGTAGACAGAAGGATCAAGGGGGAGAAGAAAGAGAGAGAGTTAAAAGAAAGAATTCCCAGGAATTGCAGAAATTTGTTAAGCCAGGCAGGAATGAAATAGACAGTCAATTCACTTGGAGGTGAGTCGTCAAGAAAAGGAAGCAATGGTCAAAGACATAGAAAAAAAGATGAACCAAGAAGAACAAAAAGATAAGAGCCATCAGTGCGGCAGAGTTCATCCAAAAGAACAGCACTCAAAGACATGACTGGATTCATGGTTTCTGAAGAGGTTTCTGTGGCCAAGTGCAGTCCACACGCATGTAATATCCCAGCACTTGGGGAGGCTGAGGCAGGTGGATCACCTGAGGTCAAGAGTTCAAGACCAGCCTGGCCAACATGGTGAAACCCCATCTCTATGAAAATACGAAAATTAGCTGGGCATGATGGCGGGTGCCTCTAATCCCAGGTACTCGGAAGGCTGAGGCAGGAGAATCACTTGAACCCAGGAGGCGGAGGTTGCAGCGAGCGGAGATAGCGTTATTGCACTCCAGCCTGGGTGACAGCGCGAGACTCCATCTCAAAAAAAGACAACAAAATGTTTCCATATAAGGATGGATTTGGCAAACTAACTGTGTGAAACTGGAATAGGAAGGGTTGAATGCTCTCAAAAACTGAGAAAGATAACATGGGATAAAGGAGGAGAAAAATAAGGAAAGCAAAAAGATAAGGTGGTAGGTTGAGGGAGGTACACCTAAATGAAGACGCCATAGAATAGATGGGAGAGCCGAGTAGAAAAGAAATGAAGGGAATGATACCCAAGACAGAGGAGGGAAAAAGCAGAGCAGCCAGTGGCTAATGGCATGAAGACTTTGGGTGAAAAGAATCTAGAAAGAATATATTTAGAGAGAAATTTTGATGAGGAGAGAATTTAAGGATGCTTGAACAGAACGGCCTAATTTTTATTTTTCTGCTCAACACAACCTTACACTGAAGCGAGATTGTAGTATGTCACTGCAATCCAATTCTTTAGGCAGATTTCACCTACTCCACAGGAGCAGAATAGATTGATTGGATGTTATGAGTTATTGCTAAGGATCAGAAATAATGTAAAAACTCCTACTTGGTACAATGTAATTTCTTCAACAGCATATTAGCAAGCCAAACTGTAGCAGAGCCCCGACCTAATAAAGAACAAAGGAGTTTACGTCTCCTTCAAGTTATATCTGAAGTGAGTGTTCTCTGTCAGAGGGCAGTTCTGCTCCACACAGTGTTTCAGGGACCCAAGCTGAGGGCAGCTCCTCCATCTTTAACACATGCTTTTCAAGGTTGCTCTGGGTCTCATTCATTGACCGGGGACAAAAATCTCCTAAGAAAGATAGGCAGAAACAAACACATCCCTTCCATATATATTTCTTTGGTGTGTCCAAGGGACAAGCTTCATTGCTAGGAGCTAAGAAAATGGAGTCCCTTGCTGGGCAATCCCTTCCAACTGAAGTTCTGCTTCTAAGGAAGAAGAGAATAGATAGTGGTGAACAAAAAAAATCATTGCCACAAGTATCTTCATAAAGAAACTGAATGGTGGCTTGTGCTCTAGAACATTCAAAATTAAATTACAGAAATGACTTCACTCTTGAAGAATTCTCTCTAGGTTGTAAAGAAATAAGCTTGGAGAAGAGAGTTAAATGACAAGTTTATTTCTTACTGGCTGAACTGTAGATAACATTCCCCACTTTGGAAAGGCAGATTAAAGCCCAATAGATGGTAGATGCTTATTAATTATTTACATAAGTAACACTATCTCCATCACTTACGCGATCTGAATCTTCTCTGGATGCAATTAATTAGAAATGAGATCAAAGCTACATACTTCTTTTGATGTCCTACTTATGTAACTTATTTCTGTCAGAAGAAAATAATCATAACGTCATGTGCTATGTGAATATATGCAAGTTCTGTCAAACATGGTTGTTCTGAGTTTCTTAGCTTTTTCTCACAAAGGATATGTCCTGTGATGTGACATCTTGTCTATTCGCACTGCAGGCTTTTATGTATACAGCCTTGGTGGTCTCTCTAACTGTGTAAGTCTAACTTATTTTCACTTCATTGACTTCATGTTTCTGGGCTTTGCATCGTTCACATATTGCTCCTGGACCTGAGTCATGTCTTAGGTAAACAGCACAGTGAAGAATGTGATGGCGCTATTTGCCAATGTGCTTAAATTGTGATCCTAATGATTATTACTTAAATTCACTGCCTATATCATGTCTTGGAATTCTGATAGGAATGAGGTTACACATTAAAAAAGCTATTTACATAGACTGGCTATCCGGAGAACCAGTTATTTCTAATTTAAACAGTTACCAGTTAATAACCTACCAAATGTTCTGAAAATAACCAGTTGAACATTGTCAACAAAAACGTGCTCTTTTAGTAGATGTGTATGAAATTGGTTTTTGGTCTGGCCCTGACAGAAAATAGATGCATAATTTCAGTCAAGTCTCTTAAGCTTTCTGGATTCCTGGTACAGCCTCACTGGTCCAATGGAAATGGTGTCTCCCAAAACCTACTTGTCAAGTCATTAGAAATTTCAAAAATAAAAATACATTAAGAGGCAAAATCAGAAGCATAATTCCTCAAAATTATTTGTTTGTTGATAAATCCAAACAGTGGCAAGAATTAACAGAAGAGTTAACAGCAAGAGATCACACCAATAATCACTAAAAAAAAAAAAAAAAATTCTCATGTACTCTGACTATGAAATAACATGAAATATGCCATATGAAATAACATATTTATAGTTTCCAGTGATGAGGAAGAGGATATCTTTGGGGGACCATTGTTCAGCTTACCATAAACATTAATTAAGCCATTAACGTTAACATGAATAAAGCAGGTGTTTATGAAAAAAAATAACTATTTTCTAAAGCATAGACTATAGTAAGAAGAGTGACATTGTTTCATACTTTGTAAATGTCTTCCATGACTGGATTAATAAAAGACAGCTGAATTCTCATCTTACTTCTGTATTCAGTCTGTCCTGATGTGTTATTTAAGTACACACACAAAAAAATCTATCTTCCTACAGTCACATATGTTCTAAAATGGAGGAGCATTTCAAAAGACTTGTCAGATAATTGTAGATATGCTTATTTAACACCACACTAAAACTTAACAAGAGGTAGGTTTTTAAATGTTGGTTGCAATGTAGAATCTGAAACAACATTCGCAAACTTGTCATATTGTCACAGGAAAATTGGTTTATGTTGCAACTTGCATGTGTCTTTTCCCCACGAATTGTACATACCTTTGGAATTTAGAAAATTCATTATACGCCGTTTTAAAAAATTCATTAATAGCAACACCAATCACATCAGAAAAGTCTTTAAATGCAGCATTGGGAAGCTACCAAGCTCATAGCAGCAAATACAGGTTTTCCAATTCTGATTTCCTTTTTCCAGAGCCTGAATTCTATCTCTGGCAACAAACACTATCAGTTATTCTCCCTGAAGCAACAGGCTTCCTTCGTTCATTTCCAAGAAAATGTCTGCCAAGTCCCCAAGTCTGAATAACCACGATTTGTCTGTCAGTTGTTTTCTCAAGTAAAACGGCGTTACATTTTATAAAAAGAAGAATGGTTCAGTTCTCAGCTCAAATAGTCGCACAAGCACTTCTGTTCCCAACAGTCATACACTCCATAGGCACAGCGGTTTTATGCATACTCCTTATATGTTTGCACATACTACTTAAAGCCATGTACTCAAAGTTCTGAATTTCATAACATCAATCCTTGTTACAGCTTCATCAAGGACATTTCTAAGTGCACCTGAGACTTTTCTTCTGTGGCTGTATGTCAGTGAAGAATTCAGGGACTACTTGGTGTGACTGCCTTAACGCAACGTATCAGCATCGGCACCATCAGTACAAAAGTCAACTCGGTGAAAAAGGCCAACAGCCTCTTAGTACAATTACTGAAATGGCTCTGACAATTCAGACCCACTGAAACTGTCCCATGGACCCCTAGGGATCCAGACATGGCAAATTGAGAACTGCCGCCTTAGGGCATTATCTTTGCCTACCTCACTGAATCAGTGCCACATCCATGATCCAGCTTTCAGGAAGAAAGGAATAGATCCAAAGTGGAGGGCAAGCCATGTCTTTCTGGATGAGGGATAGAGCCGATGTCCATTACTTCCACTCACATCCCCAGAGTAAGAACACAGTCACGTGAACAAACCTGGCTGGGGGCTGATGGGAAATGTGGCCCCAGCCAAGCCAGGCTGCCCTGTGTGGGCCAAGCTGGATTACTGTTAACAAAGGGGAGAACAAATTTTGAGGGAACAAGAAACGTTCTGTGCCATCAATCCCATCCAATAGCATCAGTTAAGTTTCCATATAATCACCTTCTTACATATTAATTTTGGCACATGTATAGTTTTCAAAGGACCATAAGCTGGCTATGTAATTCATTTTAGGAGTCAAGTTCAGCCATTAAAATGCTGCAAATGCAAGACTGCAAAGAGTACTATTCCTGAAGTGGAGGCCCTCATAACACTGGGACCAGCTCTGGGCAGTGGTTCTCTGGGGAGTGGGGAGGAATGAGGGCAGCATATCATATTTTTCTGTCGATGGAACAGACTGAAATAAAAACCTGAATACTTTTAAAGAAAAACTAGGCTAGGTGCAGTGGCCAACACTTTGGGAGGCCAGAGGGGGAGGATCACTTGAGCTCAGGAATTCAAGGTCAGCCTGGGCAACATAATGAGATCCCACTCTTTAAAAGAAAAAAAAATTATATATATATATATATATAAAATTAGCCGGGCATAGTGGTGCATGCCTGCTGTTCTAGCTACTCAGAAGGCGGAGGTGGGAGGATCCCTTGAGCCTGGCAGGTCGAGGCTGTAGTGAGCTGTGATTGTGCCACTTGCCCTACAGCATGGGCAACAGAGCCAGACCCTGTACTGAAAAAGAAAAATCTCAATTTATTTCTACCTTGTCCTCTCCCCACATTCAAGACAAGAGTCTTCACAGTAGAAGGAGCATGAGCCTTTACACAAGAGAAAGCCTAAGTTTTTACTCCGGTTCCACATTGATAAATGGGAATAAATAAGATCCAACTAATAAATGAGATCTAAGGGATCAAGTGAGATGACCTGTGTGGTGCTGTCACCTCAGACTACTTAGCGAAAACAACAACAAAACTCAGGTGTACCAGCAGGCACTGATTTTTCTGGTTAGGAACTAAAGCTAAAGTTATTGAATAGTGTCTGGTTTTCTAGTTCTAACATTACCATTTAATGGTTCAAGTCTATGCACAATAAAAGTTGGCCTCTCAAATATCCCTAAACCATTAGGTGAACAATAGGAGGTCTCCCAAGGTCAAAATTTTCTGTACCACAGGGTTGACTACATCCTTGATCTGTGGAATTTTATGCATTATAGACATGTTTGTTTTGTTTTGAGACAGAGTCTCGCTCTGTCACCCAGGCTGGAGTGCAATGGCACCATCTCGCCTCATTGCAACTTCTGCCTCCTGGGTTCAAGCAATTCTCCTGCCTCAGCCTCCTGAGTAACTGGGATTACAGGTGCCCACCACAATGCCCGGCTAATTTTTGTATTTTTAGTAGAGACGGGTTTCACCATGTTGGCCAGGCTGGTTTCAAACTCCTGACCTCAGGTGATCTGTTCGCTTTAGCCTCCCAAAGTGCTGGGATTACAGGTATGAGCCACTATGCCTGGCCAAATTTTAGACAGGTTTTCAGAGCCTCTCCCCATCTAGGTAAATAGCTCTCTTTAAGATCATATCAGCCAACCCACCCCACAGGGTAGGGGGTAAGAATCAAGGCAGTATCCAGGCAAGAAGGGACGAGATAAGTTGGGATCTCACCGGCTGCTCCCTAACATGATTTGGTCTCTGGCATGGTAAATGCTAGTGTTCCCAGTCACTGACTCATCAGGGGTCTTTCTGCTCTTTCATTTCTGTTGCTAGAGAGGTGGCCTGGGGCAGCCTTCCTTAATAGCTCCTTAACCTCCCAGGGAGGCCCCTCTGCCTTCTGTTCCTATAAACAGAGGAAGTATCTACCACCTGTTCAATAATTGCCAAATGCTGGGAACCCTGGGGACAAAGATGAATTTCTTCTAGATTACATGATTAGTCTCTGGATTCATCAACGAGAGGCTCAGCACTTTGATTATGTAAGAGCAACAGCTTTCCATGGAACTTAGGTTCAGGGATTGAAGGCCATTTCCCATTAGGCTCCTGGCCAGTCAGGGCAGAGTGCAGGGCATAAAGAGAGAGGGGCTGAAGGCTTGGCATTCTACTAGCTGCAGGAAGGACAAGCTGCAGGCCACAAGCACATCCCTCGCACATTACAAGGAAGACAAAGTGCTAACCACACACGGGGCAGAAAAAGCAAACATGATTAGCCCAGGTCAGCCCTGATAGTCTCCAGGATAAATAAACAGGCTATGGTGTTCCCTCAATCAGGTAGCGATTCATACCAATCATTAATACCACGAAAAAAGATACTGCTTCTGGTATATTACATTTTAAAAAATATCTGCACCAGCTATGTAAAAGGTAGCTCAAAAATATGTTCTCTTTCTAAAAGGAAAAGAACTTAAACTTGCAAGAGTAGAAAACGGCCCTCTCTTCTGCTTACATGGGCTGAGATGGAATGGAACATATTACATAAAAACACCAACATTCAGACGGGCACAGTGGCTCAGGCCTGTAATCCCAACACTATGGGAGGCTGAGGTGGGCGGATCACGAGGTCAAGAGATCGACACCATCCTGGCCAACATGGTGAAACCTGATCTCTACTAAAAACACAAAAATTAGCTGAGCATGGTGGCACATGCCTGTAGTCCCAGCCATTCGGGAGACTGAAGTGGGACAATTGTTTGAACCGGAGAGGCAGAGGTTGCAGTGAGCCGAGATCACGTCATTTTACGCTAGTCTGGTGACAGCGAGATTCCATCTCAAAACAAAGCAAAAAAACAACATTCGCAGCTCCTTTTTGCAGCCCCCCTCATGAATGCCCCAGGCCCATCTGCCTGCATGATTTGAGATTTGAAGCAGAGCCTTGGCCAGGCCGGCCACACCCACATGCGCCGGCCACACCCACATGCGCCGGCCACACCCACATTCAGAAAGTTGGCAGATGCAATGACTACCACCAGCCACTGGTAAGAACCCCTCAGGAATCCACATGTGCTGGCAACTGGGCACACTCAGGGTTGCTAATCCCTAGGCAACAAAAGGACATCAAACACATACGGCTTTATCCACTGAGCCTTTCCCCCTTTCTTAAAAATGTAGTATGCCAACAATAACCAAAGGATAGCTTATTATAGTCTAAGCCACTTGCATAGTAATAATATCTGTTTATTAGTCTGTAACTCAGTAAACAGATTGTAAAAGCAAAGTTTATAAACACAGAAATGGAAAGTTAGAGCACTTTAGAAAACAATTTACAAGTGATTACTACTTACAATTTTTTTCTCCTAAGTTTTGAGGGAGAGTCGTTTTATAATTACAGACCTCAAGGTTGGTTTCTCTTTTTCTAATAGCACCTTTTCTTTTTTCACTTTATTAGGAGAATACATCTAGGCTATTTTTAAATGCTGCAACCAGGCATGGTGGCTCACACCCATATTACCAGCACTTTGGGAAACTGAGACAGGAGGATTGCTCAAGTGCCATTCTAGACCAGGCTGGGCAGCATAGTGAGAGTGAGACCCTGTATCTATCAAACAAAAAAAGAACACCAGACATGATGGTAGGAGGCTGAGGGAGGAGGATCCCTTGAGTCCAGGAAGCCAAGGCTACAGTGAGCCGTGATGGCACCACTGCTCTCCACCCTGGGCAACAGAGCAAGACCCCGTCTCAAAACAAAAACCAAAAAACAGTAACTACTGTGACAAAATGAAAACCCTCCCTCGATGCCTGGGCTGAGAGTTTTTAAACATTTGTCTTTTTACCATTATTTGTTTTAAAAAGAACACTCATTCAAATAATACACTAAAGACAAGATTCAAAAACAATTTAGAATCTACCAAACACTGATTTGTAGCCATTACCTTAGGATTTTTTTTCCCCCTAAACAATTATATATATATTCTCTGGAAACGAGAACCTTACGGTTCCTTTCCATTCTTCTGGCAGGTGTTCATTGTTCTGATTAGGGATCAAGATGCTTATTTTGTTCAGCCATCAACATCAAATTATCAGTACTCAGAAGCCCATTGTTTACAAATCATGCAAAGAGTGGGGAAAGCATTTCGTTTTGACCATACCTGAAATGGAAATCACACTGTTTGTTTTTCTTTCTTTTTCTTGAGATGGCTTCTCACTCTGTAGCCCAGGCTGGAGTGTAGTGACGCAATCTCAGCTCACTGCAACCTCCGCCTCCCAGGTTCAAGCGATTCTCCTGCCTCAGCCTCGCAAGTAGCTGGGATTACAGGTGCTCGCCACCACACCCAGGTAATTTTTATATTTTTAGTAGAGACGGGGTTTCACAGTGTTGGCCAGGCTGCTCTCGAACTCCTGACCTCAAGTGATCCACCTAACTTGGCCTCACAAAGTGCTGGGATTACCGTGAGCCACCACGCACAGCCAAAATCACACAGTTTAAATGAAATTTTACTCAAGATTGGTGATTAAGTTAATATGTAATTATTTTGGGTTTCAAAATTTTCTTTTCTTTTGAAACACATTATAATCTAACTACCCTATGAAAATTTGTGACACAGTTGAAATAGGCATCTCACTTCCTATAAGCAGGCTAGGAGTTGAGTGGACCCATGCTATGATTTTTATATTATATTTTCTGGTCTCCCAGACTGTTTATATAGCAGGTGCCACCATGTCCACATCCGTAGACCCTTCTACTTCTACACTTGCACTCGAAACATAGTGAGCACCCAATTAGTGCAGATCATTTCTATTATTAAAACCGTTGTTAAGATTAGAACACTAACACTATTTTATTTCTCCATGACCCAGTGCAAGAAAGTTTGCTAATCTCAAAGTCAAAATTTAGGCTAGCCTGTCAGTGGGTGCTACCAAGATTAGTTCTTTGTACCGTATCTTATTCTTATTAAAGTAGACCTTGTAGGCCAGTCACGGTGGCTCACGCCTGTAATCCCAGCACTTTGAGAGGCTGAGGTGGGTGGATCACCTGAGGTCAGGAGTTCGAGACCAGCCTGGTCAATATGGCGAAACCCCATCTCTACTAAAAATATGAAAACTAGCCAGGTATGGTGGTGAGCGCCTGTAATCCCAGCTACTGGGGAGGCTGAGGCTGGAGAATCGCTTGAACCTGTGAGGCGGAGGTTGCAGTGAGCCAAGATCGTGCCACTACACTCTAGCCTGAGCAACAAGAGTAAGACTTCATCTCAAAAAAATTAAGTAGACCGTGTAATATTTATAATGTCCTAAACTTAAACAGTGGGAGTTTCCTGCTCACCTGCAAGTAGTTCTGCCTTTGCAAACTTGCAGATGTCAGGGAACAATCCAAAAGGGCAGACGTTAGTAATCCACTGTGATCTTCGGGTTCTATTCGACATTTGCTGCCCTGTTTGATGGCGTGTCTCCAAGTGTCGCTCGGTCCATAAAAGACAAAATTTACATCCCTTTCTTTTCCACGCTCTAGAACACATGCCTCCTCTTTCTTATCCTATCTGATGATAAATATTACCCCAGGATAATAATTGTCTCTCAGGCAGAATACATTAATCACTTTTAATCTCTTTCTTTGACATACTCCATATATCTCATGAAAAATTAAATAATGATTCACAATTAGCCAGTTTTTCTGCATTCTTTTTTACTTTGCAGACTTCAAAGGACTTCTGGACAGTTAGAAGGTGAGGCTGATGGTAAAGATCAACCAAAATTATCTTATCACTCAATACATGTTCTCGCTAAGGAAAAATTCATTCTTCATCAATGATGAGGGAAAGCCAAATCTTCAGCCTCAAAGCTTGAAAGTTTTTGACAAATCCTTGTTCACTTCAACCCATAATTCTGAACTGCACCTGTATCTGCTTACTCATCTGAGTCAAAGTCTGTGTGCCATCACCTAAATCCACACGCCTCACTGACCAAGGCTCAGTTCTCCTACTGAGCAAAGTTGTGCAAGTGGAGACCAGATTAGCCAAGGTCAAAACACATAGCTTTTACAGCAGCAGTACTGTTTTCAAATGCATAAGGAAATTCAGGCAGTTCAGTTTATGATAAAATCTGTAGTTCATGCTCTTCACTAAATATTTTGTTTAATGGGTTTTTAATAGCAAAAAGTTAAGTGGGAACAATCATTAGAACAAGTCCTCAGCACATCAGTTCTCTTATCTTAGAAATTAAGGCTGGGCATTATAGTTCATGCCTGTAATCCCAGCACTTTGGGACGCCTATGTGGACGAATTGCTTGAGCCCAGGAGTTCCACACCTGCCTGGGCAATATGGTCAAACTATACCTCTACAAAAACACAAAAATTAGCTGGGTGTGGTGGCATGTGCCTGTAGTTCCAGCTACTTGAAAGGCTGAGGTAGGAGGATCACTTGGGCCCAGGAGGTTGAGGCTGCAGTGAGCCGTGACTGCACCACTGCACTCCAGCCCCAATGAGAGAGTGAGAGCCCAACTCAAAAAAGTAAAAAATTAAAAAGCAAATGTTAAGTGAAGTGCTAAATTGAATCAATTAAGGTGGATACTAAAAGCATACTTCAGAAACATGTTGCCAATACTCATTTAGCATTAATTACGACATATTTGACCTTTAATGGTTCATGCTCGGTATCTATGAGACTTTTAAATCTAATTTAACTTTCCTTGTTTTCTTGCTTTAATCCATTGTTCTTCATAAAGGAAGTGTTCAGGTCCCATGAATAGGATTAAATCAACTCTGGCAAATCCATGCTGGCCTCAGGCCCCTGGGTAAAACTTTGGTAGGGATCCCCATGAGCACTGACATTGGCATTTGGTTGCCTGGAAACTGTTCTTGGACTCAGGCAAAGACACAACACATAATCTGGCACCTTCTTCGACAAGTTTGGGACTGGCACAGGCTTCAGTGCATATCTTTTATGATTAGGCTATGGTACTTTCCCTCTGGGATTGTCGCACAGATTAAATGTCATGCGGATTAAATAAATTCATCTACATAAAGCGCTTAGCACAACGCCTGCTATCTGGAAAACCTTCAACACTGTTAACTTTCATTTGGTTAATGTTGTTATTGCCTCAACCCATGAAAGGCCGACTAGAGAAACCAATCTCTATCTCTGTTACTTGCTGAAACTGAGGCCCTGCAAGGCATGGGTATCCCCGAGGGGAATGCACTTGAATATGACACAGTATGTTACAATCAGTTTCAGGTGGACATCTCAAAGACAGACTTCTCTTCTAACACACAGCACATGATTAATACTATGCATTGGATGTATGAATAAAGGTAGCACACATGGAGGTCACTGTGCCAAATTCAGAACAAACTTTCTCTACAGCCAAGAAAATGTATTTCAGTGCTTGTTTTAGTTCTGGATAAGTGTGCGGCCAAAGCTCATAGAGGCTGTTGAGAAGGGAAGATGGGGAGAGACAGAAACCGGATGCGTAACGCCGGGAAGAAGGAACGTCGCTGGCTGTGGTGCCTTTTGGAATGGTGATGGGGCAAAGCTGGGCACCTCACATTCTAGTACCATGCATTCTGCATTGTCCAAAAAAAAAAAAAAAAAAAAAAAAAAAATCAACCTAAGTTTTCATTCAATTCCATCATCTTCTCAAAACAAATCAGTTCATCTAACCATGCATTCCAACCTTTAGTAAATCTGTGTTTAGCCATTTCATTAGCCAGAAGATCCCATTTTCCACTCCTCTTCCCCTCCATCCCAGTATAAAAATGCTTTTCCCCATCAGCTTGCTAGTGCCTCACATGCAGGCAACAAAAGGGAAAACCTTCCATTTCACAATTCGAACCTCATGCAAAACACCTGAGTACCTCGGAGCCCCTTTGACTTTAAAATTCAAATTAGGTTATACATCACTGTATTCAGCCTGCACCCAGGAGCCAGCATTTAACAGCAGTGGTGAACCTATAGACATACAGGAGCTGAAAGGGGGTGGAATGGGCGTCGTGTGCCCTAGAGTAGGTAACGGGTAAATAAAATAATAATAAAGGGTAGGGACCAGGCCGGGCACGGTTGCTCACACCTGGAATCCCAGCACTTTGGGAGGCCAAGTCAGGCATATCAGGAGTTCAGGGATCGAGACCATCCTGGCTAACATGGTGAAACCTGGTCCCTACTAAAAAAATATATAAAAAATTATCCAAGCATGGTGACGCGCCCCTCTAGTCCAGGCTACTCAGGAGGCTGAGGCAGAAGAATCGCTTGAACCTCCGAGGCAAAGGTTGCAGAGAGCCGAGATTGCACTGCTGCACTCCAGCCTGGGTGACAGAGACACTCCGTCGAAAAGAAAGAAGAAAGAAAGAAAGAAAGAAAGAAAGAAAGAGAGAGAGAGAGAGAGAGAAAGAAAAGAAAAGAAAAGAAAAGAAAGAAAGGATAGGGACCTAGAGACACGTTTGTAGCCTTTAAAATTCTTCAAACATCAGACCTGGACAGGAGAGTTTGTGGAATAGGAGTGGGAAGGTGGTTGAGGCTTAAAACTAAACCACCATTATTTTTTATAAGGCTTAGATTTGTATAGAACATAGAGAGTTTAATTTAGTAGTATACTCTCTAGGGACGAAGTGGATTGAAGAGGCTCCAGTTTCCTGACTCCCCCTGAGGAGAGTTGTGTCCAGAGGGCAGATCTTGTTGGTAGTGAATCCACAAAAATCGACAGCGAGGATTCTGAGCTCCCTGCATTAAACTCCGCCCTCGGAGCTAATCCCACAGCCCCCAGGGCGGGTGACTAAGGAAGGTGAGGAAATGGTTCTCCCTCTGCCCTAGCGGAGTAGAAGCCCAGGCCTGGAGAGGCCTGGTAGAGCTTGCTGCAGCTTGTTCTAGAATCAGTAAGAACAAAAGATTTCCCGAAATGTTTTTTCCCCTTTCACTGCACTAAATTCCTTATTAACTAAAGCAGACTGCACGTAGCCACCCAGAAACATTGGAAGCATCTGACAGATAGTCCAGCATTTGTGGGTATGCTGTGAGGAGAGTCTTTTTGTCGATATGTTTTAAAGTCCCAATTAATATCAACGCAATGCTCCATAAATAGCTCCATATTAGTCTCAATATCTTTGGACTTTTTTTTTTTACTGTCATAACCATTTAATATCAGTGTGTTGTGTAAGGAAATGGGTCTATGTGTAAATAATTGAGATTCGAACTATAGTTGTTTGTATGTCATTTCCTTCTAAAAAGAAAATAAAAATAAATGATACACATCTAAGACACACTTACAGTTTAGAAGAGGATCCACCGACCTGCAGAGTCACAGAGGGCACGGAGCTGAAATGAATGCCTCTCCCGGCGAGGCCACCAGCGAGGATGCAAAGCAGTGGTGAGGGCAGAGCGCGGCCTACGGGGCAGCCTTGCACCTCTGATAAACACACTGAATCGGCGCCAGGAGGCACCAGTTAAATGTTTCAGCTCCTGTCAGGTGCTTCCTATTTCTCCAGTTCCATGTGTGAGTACAGTGGGGCTCAGGAGGGGTGATTTACCTAAAGCCACAGGGCTAATAAGTACCCTACTGCAGAAAAGATTTGAACCTGAGTCACGCCCATTCCCCTGATATGGTCTGGCTGCCTCCCCATTCAAACCTCAACTTCAATTGTCTCTCCCAGAATTCCCGCGTGTTGTGGGAGGGACTCAGGGAGGTCGCTGAATCACAGGGGCAGGTCTTTCCCGTGCTCTCTCGTGAGAGTGAGTGAGTCTCACGAGATCTAATGGGTTTATCACGGCTTTCTGCTTTTGTTTCCTCACTTCCTCTTGGCGCTGCCGTGTGAGAAGTGGCTTTTCCCTCCTACCATGATTCTGAGGTCTTCCCCAGCCACGTGGAGCTGTAGGTCCAATTAAACCTCAATTAAACCTCTTTTTCTTCCCAGTCTCGGGTATGTCTTTATCAGCAGCGTGAAAACGGACGAATCCACCCCCACACCACTGTACTGAAGATGGGAGGCAGCTGCTCTAGTGATTAAATTCAGCTGATTTCAGGTTGCAGCTACTCCGTTCACATAGTCACCATCTGACCCTTGATGATGCTCAGGCTTACTGAACTTGCACGTGGATCGCGAAGAAAGGTTTCTTTTGAAAGATTGTTGTAAATAAAAGAGTCTGTAGTGCTTATCTTGTTTGTTGACTGACTATAAAATAGATCCCGATTTGTACATTTGATTTGTCATGGTGCAGTAACAATAGGACAGTGGGATTAAGGCCGGGCGCAGTGGCTCGTGCCTGTAATCCCAGCACTTTGGGAGGCCAAGGCTGGTGGATCACTTTAGGTCAGGAGTTCGAGACCAGCCTGACCAACATGGTGACACTCCATCTCTTCTAAAAGTACGAAAATTAGTTGGATGTGGTGGCACGCCTGTAGTCCCAGCTACTCAGGAAGCTGAGGCAGGAGAATCGCTGGAACCCAGGAGGCAGAGGTTGCAGTGAGCTGAGATCCCGCCGCTGCACTGCAGTCAGGGTTAGAGTGAGACTCCTTCTCAAAAAAGAAAAAAGAAAAAAAGTCGGATTATTGTGTGTTTTTTCCACACTACTGTCTTTGTTCTTCTTCCTAAGTGTTTCTTTAATATTGCACTAGGAGAGGGTTAGGCTCAAGATAATAAGCCAACCTCAGGAATGTCTCCCATGACACGTGAATTAAGTCAGCTGTGGCTTCTTAACACTTGTCTCCCAGTGGCTCCAGGTGCAGAGCTGGGACGGCAGGAAGGGCCCCGAAAGACCATGAGTTAGTGCAGCTCCTGGCCATGGGCTGAACCTTCTGAGCCTCAGTGCCTGGATTTGAGAATTCCAACCTCAGCATTGCAGCCCCTTTTTTTTTTTTTTTTAATAGTATGCCCATCTGTTGGCCTCATAAGCAGGCAGCTGCATGAGGGCCTGAGTATCAACATTCTTAATGTCAGGGGGTTGTGAAATTTTGCATATGTGACAAGAAGTCTTCCGGGCTGTAATTAACAGAGTAAGGAATTTCAATTCAAATACTGTAACTTCTTTAAAACTATGCCCATCTGCTGGCCTCATGTCCTCAACAGAGCTTGAGTCCTGAAAGCAGCAGGAAAGAAAAAACGTAATTGTTATTTCAGTAAGTTTTGCAGAGAGGAAGGGTCGTGGTGGTGAAGTGGTGAGGGAGGGATGGGCATGTTCATAATTCACGAAGGAAGTAAGAGGAACTGTAAAAATTGGATTTCAATTCTGCTTTTCAAAATGTCCTCAGTAGGGCCAGGCGCAGTGGCTCACAACTATAATCTCAGCACTTTGGGAGGCCAAGGCTGGAGGATCGCTTGAGGCCAGAAATGCAAGACCAGCCGGACAACAAAATAGTAAGACTCTAACTCTACAAGAAAACATATTCTCAGTAGAAATGGGGCCGTAGATCTGGAGAGTCCTGGATGAATGTCACACAATCAGCAAAGCTCATGTTTGTGCTTCTCTTCTCCCCCTTCTTTTCCAGCCGTCCCCCACATTTGAAAAGCAACTTGATTTCCTTATGTAACATAGTAATGTGAGCAAACCTCACACTTGATACTTTTGTGGCCGAAGCGGGAGAAACTTCCAGTAAAATGCTGTAAGTATCTGATCCAGCCATGTTACCTGGGTATGCTTCCAGTCTTTTTTTCTGTGTCTGTATATACATCTAATTTTTCCCCTAAATTGAGATCATACCAGCATCATCTATTGAGCAACTATGGCTGGGATTAGGATATAAAGATGAATAGGACATAATCTCTGCCCTGGAGACGAAGCACATAACAATTAAACAGATCATTCACCCCAGGGTGACAGTGCTTCATCGAGGAAGGAAGGTCCAGAGTGCCACAAATGAAAGCACTCCTGGGCCCAACATAAACAGGGCAGACAAAGCTTCCTAGAAGAGGTGTCACCTACATGGAAGGATGAGAGTTGATTAGATGACAGGGTGAAGAGGGTGTTCCAGGTCAGAGGAGCAGGTTGATAGTAACAGCATATTAATAGCTGTTCAGAATTGCTGGAGCATGCACTGTTGACAATAGTAAAGACTTGGAACCAACCCAAATTCCCATCAGTGATAGACTGGATAAAGAAAATGCGGCAGATATACACCATGGAATACTACATAGCCATAACAAAGGATGAGTTCATGTCCTTTGCAGGGACTTGGATGAAATTGGAAACCATCATTCTCAGCAAACTAACACAGGAACAGAAAACCAGACACCAGATGTTCTCACTCATAAGTGGGAGTTGAACAGTGAGAACACATGGACACTGGGAAGGGAAGATCATACACTGGGGCCTGTTGGAGGTGGGAAGCTAGGGGAGGGAGAGCATTAGGAGAAATACCTAATGTAGATGACCAATTGATGGGTGCAGCAACATGGCACATGTATACCTATGTAATAAACCTGCACATTCTGCACATACACCCCAGAACTTAAAGTGTAATATAAATTAATAAATAGAATTGCTGGAGCATGAAATGCCAGTGTGGAGACTTCTCCAGTGAGCAGAGGCCAGGTTGTGGAGGGCCCAGAAAGGCATGCCAAGGAGTATAGATTTTGCCCCTTGGAAAACAAGCATTTCAATATGGTGTTAAGTTGCCATTTTGATAGATGATGATGAAAGCATGCGAGGGTTGGATTTGAGATGGAAGACACTACTCTAGAAGACCAGTCAGGAGGCTAGAATTAGTCCAGGGAGCAGAAAGCAAGGAAGAGGGAAAGAAATCCAAACCACGGGTGGTTAAGTTCACTGAACTTCGTGATTATTACATGGATGTAGGAGTTGCAGGAGAAAGAGTCATCCAGATTGCCACCAAGGATGAGGCGATAATTATCTAATTCAGTTAGACAAGACAGGAAGTAAAGCTTGCCCTATGGCAGTGAAGGGAGACCAAAGCTGAGTTCAGTTCTCTGCATGCTGTGGGTAAGGTATAATAGAGACACACATGGCCAGTAGATATACAGCTTAAGTTCAGGCAGGGGTTGAGGGACAGAGATGCAAGGATAGAATTTATCTGCATACAAGTAAAAACCATGAGAGTGGGTGGATTGAATTGAGGAGTGTGTACAAAGCGAGATGAGCTGGAAGCAATGAGCTCTAGGCTTCACGTTTCAGAGGCTCCCAGGGTGTCAGGCTTTCTGGTCAGTAGGTTGAAGGGTTTCACCAAACACCTGTGTAGTCATAAATCAAGATGTACCCACACTTCAAGTACAAGAGATAATTTATGAGTCAACCTTTCCTAAAAGGTTATTCCCAGTATGTTCACTAACTACAGGAATCATTCATTTATTTGACAAATCTCTACTAAGCTCTGTAAAGCAGGCAACAGTTCAAGACCCTATGGGTGATGGCAGGAATGTAACGGCTGTTAGAATAGGGAAATATTGCTGCACCGGATGGTGTATCACAGTGGTTCTCAACTAGGGTGATTTTACTTCCTAAGAGACATTTGAAAATATCTGGTGTCATTTTTTGGTTGTCATAACTGAGGGGGAAGTGAAAATGGCACCTAGTGGGTAGAAGCCAGAGATATTGCTAAACATCCTACAGGACAGCAGCCTCCAACAACAAAGAATTATCGCTCCCCAAAATGTCAATAACACCACGTTTAAGAAACCCCAGAATAGGGCCAGGCACAGTGGCTCACACCTGTAATGTCAGCACTTTGGGAGGCCAAGGTGGGTGGATCACGAGGTCAGGAGATCAAGACCATCCTGGCCAACATGGTGAAACCCCATCTCTACTAAAAATATAAAAATTAGCTGGGCGTGGTGGCATGCACCTGTAATCTCAGCTACTTGGGAGGGTGAGGCAGGAGAATGGCTTGAACATAGAAGGTGGAGGTTGCAGTAAGCCAAGATTGCGCCACTGCACTTCAGCCTGGTGACAGAGTGAGACTGTCTCAAAAAAAAAAAGACACCCTGGAATATAGTCAAGATTTTGGGCTCCCTGTCAGTTTCCCCACCCGACGATAGCCTCTCCCTAGGTTCTGCCCCTCCCACTTTCTCTGTACAAGCCACTAAAGTGTTAACATGTGCCCCAGAGTGAACCTGCAGCCCTTTTTGTTCAGCTTTATGCCTAGTGTCTGTTCTGATTGGTTGGTACCTCAGCCTTATCTGTTGTTAAATGTTTTAAATATTTTATAAAATATTTATAAACTATGGTCTCTCTTTAATGAGTTCACTAGAATCATCTAAATGATGATTTTGACTGAAATTACTTCCTTTAAGAAAGATAAAACCTTCTACTTAATGATATGTATCACCAGATAAATGAAGCTTTGATACACCTAGCTCTTTGCGAAGAGTTGGGAAAATATAAATTAGTGGTACATGATAGTACAAAAGAAAGAAAATAACACGATTATTGCCAGCATAAAGGAAAATCTGAGAAAGTAAAAGGCAATGACCTCGACTCAGCTAGTTTATTCAAAAGTATATTAAGATTGCAACATTTAAATAATACTGAAAAAGATATTTTCAATATAGCAGGTAGTAATAGAAAAGAAACTTTCCCTAAACAGTTGTTGAGCCAGTAATTTCCATCCTTACAGTTTAAAATAAAGTGTATTAAATATGAGGTACTAATACTATTTAGATTCACTGTACAACATTTTAAAAGCTTTAACATAAACACTCTTAAAAACAAAATATCCCAAAGAAATTGCATAGCAAAGGAAGTCTGCTTTGAATACATTGTTTCTTTCAGAACATCTTCACCTATTGACATGGCTAGTTACTAAAGAGAAACATAAAATGTGAATCAGCCACCTACGGTGTTGCTTTCTATTTGATGCTACTGAGAACTGGAATTATGCTCATTAAAATGCACTGCGAATTAGAAAACAGTTTGGTAAAGGCTTATCATTTCCCTGGTCATACCACGTAAAACAGGGTGGCATGCCTTTTGCTTTAACAGCCCTCAGAGTTCTCCATTTCATCACAGCATTCAGACCTAAATAGGCAGCATTTGTGTGAAAGAAGTTTTCCCAAAAAATATTTTTCTAGCCAATAACCTGGACTCCTCAAAATATGTACAAGTGACGGTGGCCTCCAAAGTACACTTTTATCTCTTTTGTTACCTGTAAAAGCAACTACTGTTTTTAGCCAGAAGATGATACTATTGCAGAAACAAAAAGGAAGACAAAAACAAAATGGGCTGTCCGTCTCCATGTAAAATTTAAGCCAATATTTACATGAAAGTGTCTTTCAATAACTTATATAAAAAATCCATTCCAGTGTTTCTGTACAAAAAAGAAAAAAATAACATATACGAATCCAGTGAGATATAATCCAAGGGCTTTTAAAAGTATAAAGTAGGCCAGTGTGAATGGCTCATGCCTGTAATCCCAGCATTTTGGGAGGCCAAGGCGGGTGGATCACCTGAGATCAGGACTTTGAGACCAACCTGTGCAGCATGATGAAACCCCGTCTCTACTGAAAATACAAAAATTAGCTGGACATGGTGGCGGGCACCTGTAATCCCAGCTATTCGCGAGGCTGAGACAGGAGAATCACTCAAACCCAAGAGGCAAGGAGGCTACAGTGAGCCGAGATCCCACCATTGCACTCCAGCCTGGGCGACAAGAGTGAAACTCCATCTCTTAAAAAAAAGAAAAGAAAAGTATAAAGTAAAAACTAGTATCCGTACTTTCTTTGTCATGAGGAAATTGAAAATTTATCTTAAGAAAGCACAGGTCTGGTTGTGCACAAGGAAAACCACAAACAACCATGTACTTACTGCCCTTATAATATTCACATCATTTATTCCCACCTGAAATCTCACCTGCTGGAATGGTTTTAAACTTGTCTGTTTTTTCAGAAGGAGAATATTTTCACGTTAGCTTTAATTCAATGTTTACTCACCAAGCACCTATTAAGACTCTGCATCATGCCCCACATGCAGTTTGATGCTGTGAACTTTCTCATGGATGCCAAGATACCAATTACAGAATCTGCATTGTGTGTGGTCTAATGGGGCCACAGCCTTGAGAATCAGGCAGGGAACAGGGTCTGTGCTGGGGCACATAGATGGGACCTGGCTGTAATCCCATCCAGGTAGTTCATAAACCACATTAAAGACTCAAATTCCTTTGGATCAAAAAAGTCCTACTATCGATTCATTACTGCCCTTGAAATCTTAGGAGACTAACTGACACACACGAATCCAGCTGGAAATAATCTATTTTGTAAAAATGTTCTTATCATATTTTGTAAATGGCTTGTATTGAGATGCAAAATTTTCATAACATTTAGAGAAACCAAACTTTTCTAATGTTTCAGAGTTTCAAAAGACTTCAGAATCCTTGGGCCTCAACTGCTAACAAGCACCACAGCATACATGAAAAGGCAATGGCTGGATATTTCTATGAGAATCAAAATTGGGCCATACCTAAACTTTCATTTTTCACCATCTGTTGAGAATCTGTTCATCAGATTACCCCTCCTCTCTCTCAGTTTCTGTATCTGCCAAGTGTGAATAATAAAGTTACTTATATCATAATTTGTTAGGCATAAATGAAATAGTGCATGCAAGTGAGTGAATACATTTTCATTCACAGACAAATAGAATATTTGAGCTGAAAGAATCTCGGATATCTAGTCCTTCTTCTGTTTAGAAATGAGAAAATTAACCCCTAGAGAGGGTGACTTGAAGAAAGTCACACAGCTTATCAGCAGGGGATCTAAAATCAAAACTCCGGACTCAGGATGTCCATCTTGGGCTATTTGCAAAACATTATGCTAGGGTACAAGCTAAACTAACTTTGAAATAATTAATAGTAAATGTTGTGCCGTAAAGTCCACCACAAAGTTCTACCCCCAAGCTAGCCACTCATCAAAAACTCCTCTAATTTTACACTACAATGCGAGCCCTCAACAGTGACTAATTTGATTTATTTTCTGGATTAGTTACTATAGATGCTTTTAAAAATGTTTTTCCACAGGCTTTCTCATGGAAACAGAGCTAAATATTAACACTCATTAATCTTTTCCCAAATCTGCAAAGGAATTTTAATTGATCTGCAAGCTGTAACATCGAACAGCTTCTTCTGCATCCTGAATTCCTCTGTACCTTCAGTCCATCCCTGGGACAGTGAGCCCTACAGAGAGGAAAAGCAGCTGGGAGTAGAGAGGCTGAGATTCTGGGGGAAGAGGGTTGCTGGGGGCAGGGGTAGTACCAGCATCTCTGCACTCACCTCTGCTTTGTCCTGAGGTTCTCTCTAGCTGGTTCCTAAGGCCGCTGGATTCATCAGAACCCGCTGGGGAAGCTTGTTTTGTTGGCTTAAAAGGAATTTGTTCATGTATTTTAATTGTTTAACCTTCAATTATGGCCATTTTCAAACATTCACAAAAGTAGACAGTACTACGTAATGAATACCATGTATCCTCACCCAACTTCAACAATCTGCCAACATTCATCCATATTTTCTCATTTATTCCTCACCCCTTTTTTGCCTACCTCTTAATTGTTAAAAGCAAATCCCAGTCATCATATCATTTTGTCCATCAATTTTTCAGTGTGTATATCTAATAGATATAGACTTTAAAAAGGCCTGGGCAGGTGGCTCATGCTTGTAATCCCAGCACTTTGGGAAGCCAAGGTGAGTGGATCACCTGAGGTCAGGAATTCAAGACCAGCTTTGCCAACATGGTGAAACCCCATCTCTACTAAAAATACAAAAATTATCTGGGTGTGGTGTGGGTGCCTGTGATCCCAGATACTTAGGAGGCTGGGGCAGGAGAATTGCTTGAACCCGGAAGGCGAAGTTTGCAGTGGGCCAAGATCGTGCCACTGCACTCCAGCCTGGACAATAGAGCAAGACTCCATCTCATAAAAAAAGAAAATGGATAATCACAATGTCATTATCACACTTGACAAAGTTAGCAATAAATCTTTAATACATCTAATGCTCAATTTGTGTTCATGTTTTCCAAATTTTCTTTAAAACGTATTTAAAAATTGGTGTGAATCAAAATCCAAACATAACCCTAACATTGTATTCAGCTTACGTTTTCTGAGACTCCATAAATATTTAACTTTCTCCCCTCCCCTTTCACCTACTCCCATTTTGTTTTCTATGCCCTTTGTTCAAGAATTGGTTATTTTGTCTTTTAGGATTTCCACTATTCTAAGTTTGGCAGACTGCAACCTTGGGAGTCAATTAGTATGTTCCTGGATCCCTCATATTTCTATAAACTGGTGGATCAACGTGCTTAGTTAGATTCAGGCTCAGTCTTCAAGCTCTAACACATCGTAGGAGGTATAACGTCCTATGTGCAGCTGTCTATCCCCCTTTTAGAGACAAGATTCACCAGTGGGCTCAGATGTTGTCAGACTGCACCACCCCTTATAAGATTTCTCAACATTTTACCTAATGTTTCAAAGAGGCTTTGATTAAGCACACTCTCCAGCACTCTCATTCCTCCTGCATTTATAAACGGGAATTCTGCTACAAGGAAAGAGTTTTGCTCATCCACTGTCTGGTTTTCCTGAAAGAAAGTACGGGGAAGGCAAGACAGATGCCTTTCTTTCCCTTCTAAAGTTTTTGTCTTCAATTCATCTTTTGGAATATCACTACCATCTCCTGAATTTTTACTTTACATGTTTGATATGTCGTAATCCACTGCACGTGTTCTCTTTGCTGCTGACATTGCCCCGTTTTTGACCAACAGGAGTTCTAAAGTTGGCTCTTGTGTCCTTTTGACAAGACCCGAGTCTGGCAGCTCCTTTCTTTCTGGCATGAGAAGATGACTGAGTATCATGTTGTATACTGTCTACACTCGGTGTGTGCCTCCCTGCATTGGCTTGGCCATCGTCTTTTGCTCAGTGCTGTTGAAGACCCACCGAGAAGTCCAGCTGGCACTGACCACAGCTACAGGGAGCTTTGGTTAAGAAAGGCTCATTAAGTTTCATCACCCCTTTGTGGCGGAGGCCGGTCGTTTTGGACACTCCTGCTTGGTTGGTCAAGCACATCGAAGCAGCTGCTTCCCGTCCTGTAAGTCACTCCTGGCATGACTTGAGCACCCTATTTCATGCCTCAGACTGTATGCCCCGTCCTCCCACCTGGAGCACTCCAGTTTGCCTGGCATACTGAGGCTTTCTGAGTCAGGCTGCCTAAAGGGCCCCAGCAAGAGAACTAGGAAGTGAGGCAAACTTTGACCAGTGGGAGAAGGGAGACAAGAAGGGGCTGGTAAATTATCTACCCTTCCTTCTTGTTGACATGGTTCCAGGATGCAGTGGTTCTGTGTCACCTCTCAGACGATATCCCTGCTGACCTGGCAGCCATCTACGTTTTCTGGAAGAATTCCAGCTGGTCAGCGATGTACTCTTTGTGTTTGCTTCCCTTCTTCTTTGCCTCTTTTTTCTTTTATCCTCATTTTTGCTTCCCTGGGGTTACACTACACACACTTATACACACACACACGCACTCACACACCATTCACACACACCTCAATAAAAAGGTAGCATGTAAGTTTTCTTTGTTTTAATGACAAAAATATATTAAGATTTCAATAAATAGCCACAACACATTTTTAGTTAAGAGCACACAAATACCTTAAAAACCTGCAAAATCATTATTGTTACAATAATTTCAGTTTGAAAGACGTCAGCTGACAAAACAATGCTCCTAAGCTTTGCATTTTCATACCCAGCACCTTGAACAGAAGAGCTATGGTGCAAGCTTTGGACAGAAAGCTTCCAAGCCAGGGAATGCAATGCTCTTGGCACAGCTGCAAGGAAATCCTTTGCCCAAGTCACTGTTAAGTAAAACTCATAATCCAGGGCTCAGCAGGGTAACTCTGTCATTGGGTTGCTCTCCTCTTAACAGATTCACCCAAGTTTATAACATGTGCACAATCAATTGATAGATAGTATTATTATTCGATACGTCTCAGTTTGCTTTGTTTTTAGCATTTGCTTATTTTTATTTTTACAGTAAATTAATTGGACTACAGCCGGCAGTGAGTGGCGAATCAGGAAAAGGAAGTTTGAATGTGGAAAGCAGTGTGGCGATTCCTCAAAGAGCTGAGAAAACAGAACTACTATTAGATGCAGCAATCCCATTAGTGGGTATATACCAAAAGGAATATAAGTCATTCTCCCATAAAGACACTTGCACACATATGTTCACTGCAGGACTATTCACAATAGCAAAGACATGGAATCAACCTAAATGCCCACCAATGGTAGACTGGATGAAGAAAATGTGGTGCATATACACCATCAAATACAATGCAGCCATAAAGAAGAACGTGATCACGTCCTTTGTAGCAACATGGATGGAGCTGGAGATCATTATCCTTTGCAAACTAACACAGGAACAGAAAACCAAATACCACATGTTCTTACGCATAAGTGGGAGCTAAATGATGAGAACACATGGACACAAAGAGGTGACTAACACACACTGGGGCCTTTTAGTGAGTGGAGAGTGGGAGGAGGGAGGGGATCAGGAAAAATAACTAACGGGTACTAGGCTTAATACCTGTATGATGAAACAGTCTGTACAACAAACCCCCATGACACAAGTTTACCTGTGTAACAAACCTGCATATGTGCACCTGAGCCTCAAATCAAAATTAAAAAAAAAAAAAAGGTTTGGGGGATTTTGGTTCCTTAGGATGACAGTAACTATAGAAAGCCTTTGTAAAAATAAAGATTCTCTACTTCATATTTGAGAAATTCTGATTTAGTAAGATCTGAGATGAGGCCTGGAGAATTGTACTTTTCTTTTTTTTTTTTTTTTGAGACAGAGTTTCATTCTGTCACCAGGCGCCAGGCTGGAGTGCAGTGGCACAATCTCAGCTCACTGCAACCTCCGCCTCCCAGGTTCAGGCAATTCTCCTGCCTCAGCCTCCCGAGTAGCTGGGATTCCAGGCACGCACCACCATGCCCAGCTAATTTTTGTATTTTTAGTAGAGACGGGGTTTCACCATGTTGGCCAGGATGGTCTCGATCTCTTGACCTCGTGATCCACCCGCCTCGGCCTCCCAAGGTGCTGGGATTACAGGCTTGAGCCACCGCGCCCCACCGAATTGTACCTTTCTAAACCTCTCCAGATCATTCTGTTGTAAAATTGGGTTTTAGAGCAATTTTCCCACCCTTGCCTTCCTATTGAAGGGGAGGGAAGAAGGTGGATGAAGTTTGGAAATAATCACACCTACCCCACCTATTCTTTTCTTGGCTTCACTTTTTTTAAATGGAAGGAAAATTGGGCTTCATGTCTAAGCTCTCAAGTCTATTCAAGCGTTTTTACTGAAATCAAATTTTCCAGCCAAGTAAGTGAATCTGCAGTGAAAACGGAAGAAATAGCAGGTCCTGAACCCTTATTCTCACTACACAGCTCAATGTCTGTGTCTGTGCTGGACATATAACCAAGCTGCAGATGGTTCTGAATCCTTATTGCTATTGTTTCATTTTTTAATCGGTGAGATGCTCAAAACCCCAGGCTGGCTCATCCGCCAACACCGAAAATTGCTGCAGCTAATAAGTTGAGGGCAAAACGTCACTAAAGGAAGCTACTTTGTTTAAAATGTTTCACTGTGCTGTGAACAACTCCAGTTGTACAGAAAAGCATACGGAATGGCACACTGTATCATCCAGTTTTGTTAAATCATTTAGTTTTGCCAAATCTTGACATCTATTCCTCTTCTTTTAAGAAACAAAACGCTATAGATACGGACAAGCCATTCCTCAACAATCTCATTCTTCTCACACCCCTCAGAGACATCACCACTGTTCTGAATATAAAATATATTAGCTCAAGCACCTATAATCCCAGCACTTTGGGAGGCTGAGGCAGGAGAATCACTTGAGACCAGGAGTTTGAGACCAGCCTGGGCAACATATCAAGACCTTGTCTTTACAAAAAAGAAATAATTAAAAATTAGGCATGGTGGCACATGCCTGTGGTCCCAGCTACTTGGGAGGCTGAGGCAGGAGGATCATTGAGCCCAGAAGTTTGAGGCTGTGATGGTTGCAGCACCGAGCTCCAGCCTGTGCAACCAGTGAGACTATGTCTCAAAAAAAAAAAAATTATTCTCCTTCATTTTAACAATTTCACTATATAGGTATCCATATGTAATACAGAATAGTGTTTGACATTTTGTAAAATGATGTTTTCTTATATTGTATTTATCCATCTGCAGAAAGCTTTATTCCCCTCAACATTATTTTTAATACTTATATATTTTGACACATATGGCCTTTGTTCATTCCATGTAACTACCACTTATTCCACCATCTGAATATTCCACAATGTATGTATTCATCTTTTTCAATGGACATTGAGGTCATTTTCAAACATCGCTATTTAAGCAGTGTTGCAGTGAACTGACATGCATGAGTCAGCTTGTGCCAGAGTTTACTGTAGTGAGTGATATTGGCTCACTGCAACAATCAGCCACTGTGCCTGATCTAACATATTTTAGTAGTAACCCTCAATTCTCAGAGGGTTACAAAACAAAACATTTATCTTTCCCTCAATGGGACCATGGTTTGGAGATAGTTCCACTCTAAAACTGGGGCATGAGGGGCCAGATGCAGTTGCTCACACCTGGAATCTCAGCACTTTGGGAGGCTGAGGTGGGTGGATCACTTGAGGGCAGGAGTTTGAAACCAGCCTGGCCCCCATGGTGAAACCCAGTCTCTACTAAAAATACAAAAAAATTAGCTGGGTGTGGCGGTGGTGCATGTAATCCCAGCTACTTTGGAAGCTGAGGCAGAAGAGTTGCTTGAACCTTGGAGGCAGAGGTTGCAGTGAGCCAAGATCGCCCCATTGCACTCCAGCCTGGGTGACAGATTTCATAAAAATAAAATAAATAAATAAAACGGAGGCATGAGGGAACAGAGAAAAGGAAAAGAGAAAAACAGGAAATTTCTATAGCCTAAGAATTATATATTCCGTTTCCTACTCTTTGAGCAGCACTAGAGTGTTCTCCTGGCGCTCTCTCTGTCTTTACTCCAGAGCTAGCCAGGGAGAGTGAAAGAAGGAAAAAAAAAAAATGTAAACTCACTATCACTTAAATGTGACTTGAATTCTGAACTTCTGTGTTCCGCCTCCTACTGTTTACTTTCCAGGATCCTCAAAAAGCTGCTCCACGCATTCTGTCTTACTTTTATGGCTGCAGTTCAGTGGGAGAGACAGAGTAGAGGGTACTTGCTCTATCTTACTTGGAACCAGAATCTGCTTTCTAAATTTTAAAAAGTTATCTTGTGAATTGCATTGTTGCATGGTAGATGCACCTGACAGCAATAACGTAACATATCTGAGAATGACCCTGTATGGCAGACACACCTGAATGTGTGTGTGGAGTTCTGAAGTAAGGAATCCCAAAGCATGAACTCTGAGTTTCATTCCTTATCTATGAGGAGCATCTGAGCCCCAGCCCATACCATGGAACATGGACTTTGTGGGAGAATTGAGACCCTTTGTTTTGGGTTAAATGAGGATTGCCACATGGAGGTTGCTGTGGGAAGGGTGCTAAGTGAAGGTGCTGTATAAACTATATGTGTCCTGCATGCATATAAGCCACACGCTTCCTGCATGCATATAAACCACATGCTTCCTGCATGCATATAAACCACATGTGTCCTGCATTCATATAACCCACATGCTTCCTGCATGCATATAAACCACATGCGTCCTGCATGAATATAAACCACATGCTTCCTGCATTCTTAAAAACCACATGCTTCCTGCATTCATATAAACCACGTGTCCTGCATTCATATAACCCACATGCTTCCTGCATGCATATAACCCACATGCATCCTGCATGCATATAAACCACATGTGTCCTGTATGCATGTAAACTTCGTGCATCCTGCATGCATGTAAACCATTGCATATAACCTACATGTGTCCTGCATTCATATAACCCACATGCTTCCTGCATGCATATAACCCACGTGCATCCTGCATGCCTATAAACCACGTGCGTCCTGCATGCGTATAAACCACGGGCATCCTGCATGCATATAAACTATATGCATCCTGCATGCGTATAAACCACATGCATCCTGCATGCACATAAACCGTATGCGTCCTGCATGCACATAAACTACATGCGTCCTGCATGCGTATAAACCACATGCATCCTGCATGCACATAAACTATATGCGCCCTGCATGCATATAAACTACATGCTTTCTGCAGTGACAGCAGTTTCCCCATCCAGCCTCCCATCATGGCACTCTCCTGTATATAAGTCCCCCTCAATCAAACCTGTATCTCATTTGCTGGCTCTGGATCTCTTCTTTGGCCTCTCAAACCTGGTGCCATCTTGTTGGAGTTAATAAAGGTCCAGCAAGACAATTATATAAAGAAAATAGTCAATATTCTATAAATAGTTTGGCATTTTTTGAGGCTTGCTTTGTGGCCTAGTAAACATCAATTATTGTGAAGGTTTAGATGTGCTTGTTAGAAAACACATGCTTATTACCATCTCTTCCTCTCATTGGCTTTTATAACACCAAGCCTTTGTTCAGTGGTGTCCTAGAACCAGCAATGCCCAGCTCATCGCTGCGACTGTGTAAAACATTCTTCCCAACTTCACATGCAGATGTCACATTGATAGTCTGAGGTCAGCCATGGTGGGAATATCTACACCACAGTTATGAGAGCTCTCCCTTCTCCTCCCCACTCTCCAGAGCTGGTTGTTAAGCATTTCCCAACACGCCTTACACCTTTTTGCTTCCACAAATACTTCATTTTCTTCTACCTCAACCAAGTCATACAAACTTACCCATCATTATATATTTAAAATGATATGTTTACAACACTAGACTTAGCAGGATGCAAACAGTGGTCTTCCAAAGCCTGGTCTCTGAACTAGCAGCATCATCATCACCCGGGAACTTGTGAGAAATGCAGATTGTCGGGCCCCAACCGATTCCTCCTAATCCTGAAAACCAGCAACCTGTGTTTCAACAATCCCTTTGGTGGCTCTGATGCCTGATAAAGTCCGAAAACCACCAGCATAGAAGAATAAAGAATGAACAGTAATAAACACCCTAAATCAGGAGTAAAGTGAGAACATACATGTGCTTCTGAATGTCCTGAAGGAAGAAAAATGAATAGATATTTATTAAACAATGGATTCTTTTTACATTGCAAAAGGTTACATTATAAAGTATTTGCAATTGCATAAACTGAAACATGAAGAAACCAAGAGATACTATACTACTTATTGACACCTTTATAACTAATTCTGATTGATGTGATAGCTGAGTGTACTGCTATTAACTTATAGGAAGATTCTACTTTGATTTATGTTTTTGTTTTATTACTAATGACCTTTGTCTGATCCCATTTTGTGACAAAGTTCTTTGGATCAGAGTACTACAATATTGGTCTCTAAATGAACACTTCTACTGAGTTCATTTCCTGGCTAATTTGCATCCAAATGGCCCTATCTGAAACACTGATAATGGGCTAAAGATAGTTTAAAGACTCAAATCTATGGAAGAAAGCTTATTAGAGTTCAGCTTGAAGAATTGTATTATGCCAGGAGATCAAACTTCCTATATAACAATTGTCTAATCTATGCCTTTTAAAGATACAAAGAAGACTTTTAGGTTATTGCTCAAATAAATAGAATTTGAATACGTGTGACAATAGTCAATAGGTAACAAATACATAAAGAATGGAGAAAGTTGAAACCTATGTAGGAGTACCTGCTGTGTTTCAGACTTTACTAGGTGCTTACACATGTTCTGTCAATAAAAGACTATTAGGAAAATCCTATTATGAACATTTTTAGATAAGAAAACTGAGGTTCAGAACTGTTACATAACTTGTCCCAAGTGGCAGTCTACCCTCTGTGTGTCTGATGGCAAAGCCCGTGTTCTTGCCATTATCATTTGAATTCTTCAGTGAAACAATGTTTCCATGAAGTTTCCACAAATAACTTCCCGGCAGATGCATTAGAAAGGGAGTCTTGGCACACGAGAAATGCAATATGACCCTGGGCAAGCGAGAGTCACATCTGAGCCTAAACTAAACTGGTAGGTAATTTCATAAAATGTATAAAAACATTCATCATGGATCATTCAGCATTTTTTTAAGTGGGTATTTCAGATTAGCTTTCTATATTTGGCTATGCAATCTTGTCCAAAAATGAATCGGTGCACCATGCCAAGGTAGTGATCACAGTGACACAATTAGTTATGGAAATGCTGCTTAATGAACATGGCAAGTATTCACGGCCACTCTCCTGGATCCTGCGCCTGCCTTGTTCCTCCTCCAGAAGCGTCTGGATCACAGTCACCGCGTCCTGTGTGCACGGCCTGGGCAAAGCAGCACATGTGAGGCTGAAGCTCGGTGCTCTAAGCACTGAGAGGCTCACACCGCGACTCTTGCTTCTTTTTGAGTATTCCCATAGCTAATTGTGAATATACTGAAGTTTTACAGAATAAAAATTTGAAATACCATGCAACACGAAACACAGATGGCCCACATAGTGGAATTCAAAAACTTCACATCCTTCTGAGAAGAACATTCAACTTAACAAGAAAAGAATCCTGAAGATTTTCAGAAATGGATTCACTTGACTTGGCGGACTAAAGTCTACCAAAAGTTATCCCTCTTAATACGATCACTATATTTAAAACATACACTAAAAAAACACTATCCGAAATAACCATCCAACAGGAAATATCTGGACATAAAGGGAATCTAGAATGTTCCCAAAGCTAAACCTGTTCAAAACACATACACACAGTCTAAAGCCATGTTGGATCTGTTTTTACCCAAATAGGATATCTCAGAACTAGAACAGTTCCAGAAAATGGATGCCTTTTAAATATATTTATACAACCTTTATTTCAGTCTCCAAAATTTACAGCATAACCTCAACATTGCCTCTTCGCAATAGAAATAAACCAGAGATGCCATGCCTAAGTTCAGAAAAGAAAAAGAGCAAATATAAACAGGTAGGCTCTTTGGGTTTCTGCAGCCAAAGTGCTCGACTCATTTCCAGAAACTTTCATTTCACATCCAAGCAATACGGTGTCAGAGAGCCACTGCCAAATAAAGCACGTGTAAACGCGTTTCACAGCTATTTAATCAAAATGAGGTTTACCTCAGAGAGGCATTAAGAGACATGATTAAAAAGGCTTTCAAAAACAAAATCAAGAAATATTAAGAGTGAAGAAACAGAAACTTTTATTAAACTAAAGATGAAGCAATGAGGTTTTGATGGGTTTATCTGCACAGGTGCTAGGCCCATGTAGGACACATTAACTACTGAGCCCAGGGCGGGGCAGTGATCACATCTGTAATCCCAGCCTTTTGGGAGGCCAAGGTAGGAGGGTTGCTTGAGTCCAGGAGTTCAAATCCAGCCTGGGCAATATGGCAAAACCCTGTCTCTACAAAAAACATAAACATTAGCCAGGGGTGGTGCACGCCTGTAGTACCAGCTACTTGGGATGCTGAGGTGGGAGGACGGCTTGAGCCCAGGAGGTGGAGGCTGCAGTGAACCGAGATCACACCACTGCACTCCAGCCTGGATGACAGAGAGAGAGCCTGTATCAAAAATTCATGAATAAATACTGAACCCTAAGAAAGTCGTCATTTCTGAGAGTCAACTCCAAGGGGTGGCAACAGCAGTCTTGGAAAACTATGCTGAAAATATTTAAGGGGGTCCTATTTTTCATGAGATTTTTAGCCGTTATGTGAAATGCAGAGGACTTTAGGGAACTGCTGCTGGAGCTCTGACAGCCCCTCCCCAGTGTGGCGATGCGATCCGCTTACACTGAAGGGTCATCATCTCTGTGCCAAGCACTGAAAGCTAGTTAGAGTATAAAAACCTCCCCACCCATCCCCTTACATGCAAAATCCTCTTGGAAGATAAAAAGCATGCCCCTCCTTACTATCACAGTTTTAGGTATTTGGTAATAACCAATCCACACAACTAACACAGTGAATGCTTATCCTCTCAATAATCTATCAAGCGATTTCTTGATCTCAAGATACGAGATCCTGGCCTACCTTTGCTGTGTTATTGTAACTAAATATCACAATCATTTTGGGTTTTTTCTCCCCTCATTACCAAATGTGGGGAGGATATAGGCTATAGGCTATAGAATTAGATGATGGGCTGGGCACGGTGGCTCACACCTGTAATCCCAGCACTTTGGGAGGCCGAGGTGGGTGAATCACCTGAGGTCAGGAGTTCGAGACCAGCCTGACCAACATGGTGAAACTCGTCACTACTAAAAATACAAAAATTAGCCGAGTGTGGTGGTGGGTGCCTGTAATACCAGCTACTCTGGAGGCTGAGGCGGGAGAATCGCTTGAACCCAGGAGGTGGAGGTTGCAGTGAGCTGAGATTGCACCATTGCACTCCAGCCTGGGCAACAAGAGTGAAAGTCTGTCTCAAAAAAGAATTAGATGATGATCTCATTAACATGACTCTCTTCAACAGGATCCCTCAGTTCATTAATCTCTTCCAGAAAAGTACTCTGTTTAGAAGATTGTTGAAACGGCCTCGAGTCAGTTAACATGATGGCACAATGATCCCCTGAGACTCGCCTCATAGGAAATTCTTCTACAGGAAGTGTGTTTTCCCTAGACTTTCAGCTTCCCTCCTAACTTCTTCCACGTCTGCAGTAGTAAATTCCATAAAGACCAGACATCCAACTCAGATGGTGCTACTCCAAGCATGAGAACAGAAAATGGGACAAGCACTCAGGGTTTATGTCACTGTCTCTAGTGCCACCGCTTCACCCTCGACTCCCAGTCTTAAGCGTGGGCTGCTAAACCAAAGGCAGGGATGGCAGGGCCTAACACCTCCGGCTTGCCTCTGCCTCGCACCCTTCTGCGGTCCGCGCAGCAGATAGAGCTGCTCCCATCAAGGCACCTCCTGCTCTTCCTCGCTTCACTGGGAGCTCAGACGAGAGATGGCGGGAGGGAGACTAGGGCTAGTGAAGACATGATATTTGTTCCCCAGGAAGCTATGTGGGGCTGGCTGTGTCCTTCAATGGCACAACGCTGCTTTCTCAAGGTGGCGTGATCTGACTTTTTCTTCCCTGGTTCTAGGAAACCCTCCCTCCCCTCATCCTTTCAGGTTGTGTTAAACGTTCAGCAGCTACTAGCATCAAGATGCTGCCTATTCCTCCCAGTTCCCCTGTGCTAATGGTTCTCACGCTGTAGCACTTACCAGCACCCAAAGGGCTTATTAAAGCAGGTGGTTGGCCCCACCCCCTTATGTGTGGGATTCTGAAGGTCTTGGGTGGGGCCTGGATATTTGCATTTCTCACAAGTCTGAGACCACATTTGAAAATTGCTGCCATTCTATAGACACCTTTGGTTACAAGGAATATAGGCAGAGAGCGGATGGCAACTGCTGTCAAGAAACCACGCCCACAATTGCCAACGGCGGGTTTGAGAGAGATAATTAATAGGCCTGCTTGTATCACTTAAGAGTCCCATCTGGAAACAGATGGTGCTCTTCAAACAGGATAATTCCCTACAGCCAGTCCGTGAATGTGCAAACCTCTCAAGGCCCTGGAGTTTTGTACTGAAGACCCGAGCACACCGGTAAGAAATTGAACTCTGCCCGTCTCCACTCATTGAAAATAGCTGACACAAGCCAGGTGACCAGGTTACGTCGCTCTGCAGGCTAGCTAAAGGCCCAAGTAGGCGTTCCAGCTGTACCCTCTGCAACTTCTGTTTTTTTCCCTCCAAGAGCACTTGGTGGCCTTTTCTTCTTCATCGCACTAATTCAGCTTTACTCAAAGCATGACTCTTGTGATTTTAAGCAGCTAGAAAAGCTTTTTTTGTGATGTATAAAACTTTTATCTCACCAGCCCTCTGATTTCTCTACTACCCACTCTAACAGCCATTCTCACTTCCACACACGTGCAGAGCAGTCTGCCTTCCATTTCTATGCTTGAGATTCTATCCATTCTTGCCACTCTGTTTCTTCAAATACTCGTCAAAAGGGTGTGAAACTGACACACTGATAGCTTTCCGGTTACAGATGGTTTCTACGTGACTCTGTCCAATCTTCCAGCATTCTCCTTTTGTTTTTGTTTTTGTTTTGAGACAGAGTCTTGCTCTGTTGCTCAGGCTGAAAGGCAATGATGCGATCTCAGCCCACCGCAACCTCTGCCTCCCGGGTTCAAGCGATTGTCCTGCCTCACCTTCCCAGGTAGCTGGGATTACAGGCGCCCACCACCATGACCGGCTAATTTTTTTGTATTTTTAGTAGAGACAGGGTTTCACCACGTTTGTCAGCCTGGTCTCAAACTCCTGACCTCAGGTAATCCATCTGCCTTGGCCTCCCAAATTGCTGGGATTACAGGCATGAGTCCCTGCGTCTGGCCTTGTTTTATTTTGACATGAGATATTTTAATAGTGATAAATATTTCAAATAACTTATATAAATATTTTTAAGTAATGTACAAAATAAATACCAACTACTAGAAACCCATTCCCCATCTCAGAACTAGAATATACTCCCTTCCTGAGTATCTGTCCTCATCCTTTTAAAAAGTGAATATGCTATCTCTTCTGTATATTTCCCTAAGCAACATATTGTTTCGTTTTGCTGGTTTTAAGCACATTTTCTGGAATTTGTATTTTTCACTCCATTATATTTCTAAGAATTATTCATATTATTACACGTAACAACAGTACATTCATTTCCCCTGTGCAAATTTCATAATGGAAATATGATATAAATTATTCATTCTGTTGCTAGATACTTGAGTGTTTTCCAGTTTTTGTTATTACAAACAATGCTGCTATGAATTTTCTTATAGGTATTTCCTGGTGTTCATGTTTTAGAGTTCCTCCTGGGTCTCCTGAAACAGAATTGCTAAATTATAAAATACATGCAGATCCATCTTTATAAGGTAATATCAAATTGTTTTCCAAAGTAGTTTCACCAGTTTCTAGTCCCACCAGTACTGTATGAGTTCCTGTTGACCCACACGCTCACCACCTGTGATGGGATCAGACATCTTGATTTTTGGCCAATATACTTTGTGTAAAAGGATATTACATTTCCCTAATACCTAGTGAAATTAATTATCTCAGCCAGACTCGGTGGCTCACACCCGTAATCTCAGTACTTTGGGAGCCTGAGGCAGGTGGGTTGCTTGAGCTGAGGCATTTGAAACCAGCCTGGGCAACATAGTAAAATGCCGTCTCTACAAAAAATACAAGAATTAGCTAGGCGTGGTGGCGTTCACGTGTAGTCCCAGCTACTCAGAGGCTGAGGCAGAAGGATCGCTTGAGTCTGGAGAGCTGGAGGCTGCAAGTGAGCAGTGATTGGGCCATTCCACTCCAGCCTGGGTGACAGAGTGAGACCCTGTCTCAAAAAGAAATCATTTCTTCCTACACACTGTATTAGTTTCTCAGGGCTGCCATAACAAATTACCACAAGCTGGGTGGCTTAAAATAGCACAAATGTATTCTCTCACAGTTCTGGAGGCGAGGAATCCAAAATCAAGGTGTTGGCAGGGCTGTGCTTCCTCTGGCAGCACTCAGAAGACTCCTTGCCTGCATCTCCAGCTCCTGCTGGTCCAGGCGCTCCTGGGCTTGTGGCTGCATACCTCAGTCTCTGCCTCTGCCTCTGCCTGCCCGTGGCCTTCTCCTCCTTGTGTCTCTCCCCTGGATGACTCTTGTAAGGATGATTGTCATTGGATTTAGGACCCACCCAAATAATCCAGGATGATCTCTTTTCAAGATTCTTAATTTAATTACATCGGAAAAGCCCCTGTTCCCACAAAAGGATTCACAGGTTCTGGGGATCAGGACATGTCCCTGTGCTTTTGGTGGTCACCATTCAACCCACTGCAGGTACAATTCCTATACATAGTTCCTCTTCCTGAAATATAGGTTCATGAATTTTTCCATTTTTCTATCCAATCTTTCCTGTTTTTCTTTTGTTGAAATGGAGTCTTGCTCTATATCACCCAGGAAGGAGAACAGTGGCACGATCTTGGCTCACTGTAATCTCTGCCTCCTGGGTTCAAGCATATCTCCTGCCTCGGCCTCTGGAGTAGCTGGGATTACAGGCATCTGGCACCATGCTCAGCTAATTTTTGTATTTTTAGTAGAGATGGGGTTTCACCATATTGTTCAGGCGGGTCCTGAACTCCTGACCTCAGGTGATCTGCCCGCCGAGGCCTTCCACAGTGTTAGGATTACAGGCATGAGCCACCGCACCTGGCCCTATTTTTTTTTTTATCTTTTCGTTTTGTTTCTTTTGCTGCTACCAGGTCCCGAACAGCAGGTTTCACCTGGCACAGGATCCATTTTTCTATTTAGTCTTCTTTAAATTACAGATAGTCATCTTTGAATCCATCCTACTTATTAAATGAATATTCTCCCAGTCTGAATATTTTCACATTTTAATGGTGTCTTTTGATAAACAGAGGTTCTTAATTTTTATGTAATTTGTCAATCTTTTCTTTCATTTTAAAAACATTTTGTGTTTTACAGAGTAAACCCTTCCATAGTCCCAAATATATTATTTTCTTGTGTTTTCTTTTAAATCATTTGGCAATTGGCCTTACAGCTTTCATCTTTAATTCATCAAGAAAATGTTTTTGTTTATCGTGTGCAGTAATGATGCAGTTTTTCTTTTTTACCTGAATGGAGATAACCTATGCCCTCATCGTGCCTTGATGAATGTCTGGAGCAGCTGTAGTTATCCTGTAGTAATGTGACTGCAAGCTTGAGAATAGAGTCATGACTTGACCTGACTGAGGGACGGGATGCCCTCAACACTGAAGTGACTGTTAGCTTTATTACAGAGCACAGTTCAACATAGATCATTGTAATTCCAGCACTTCGGGAGGCCGAGGGGGCGGGTCAGGAATTCGAGACCAGTCTGGCCAACATGGTGAAACCCTGTCTCTATAAAAATACAAAAATTAGCCAGGCATGATGGTGGGTGCCTGTAATCCCAGCTACTTGGGAGGCTGATGCAGGAGAATAGCTTGAACCCGGGAGGCAGAGGTTGCAGTGAGCTGAGATTGCACCACTGCACTCCAGCCTCCTGGGTGACAGAGCAAGACTCTGTCTCAGAAAAGACAATGAAAAAGAAAGAATAAGCAAATCTAGATCAACCTCCTTACTCTATAGCTTACCGAATGAAATACATGCTGTCTTATAAGACCTAATACAATTTTGCATATACTGAAGTCTATCGCTAGTCAAGTTTAACTATAATCACAAGTAACTTAGTGCCATTCACTGTATTTTGTGTTGCATATTTACCACATGACATCATTGAATAGAGTGTTGCCAATAAGCCCTCAGGTTTTAAATCTCTCTCATCCACCCGGTGGATGAATCAGAGTGCCCGGTGAGGTTAAGGATACTGCGGGCACAGCTGCATTGCATGCCTCTTCAATTAATCATGCAAATTACCCAGTTAGGTGAGACAGTCCATTGGGTCCATAATTTTATGTCTGATAAATTGAACATGTACACACAAAGAGAGAAATCTGAGGTCTCAGAAAACCCAGTTCTACAAAATGCATTGTTCTTTTTTAACGAGGAAGGAAACAATTGTTCAATGTAAGTCAATCCATCACTTCTGGACCTCATAAATAACACAAGTCTTCCTTTAGAAAAGTCACAATGGGAGGAGAATACATGCCCACAGCTGTATGTAGTGTATTCTCACTGACCAGATTTTGCAAGTCATTTGTTGGCTTAGAAAGTCTCTAGACACGCTCTGTCCAAAAGGGTAGGCATTAGCCACATATAACTATTTAAATGTAAGTGAACTAAAATTAAAAATTAGAAATTCAGGTCCTTGTTTTGCACTAGTCACATGTCAGGTACTCAGTAGTGCCATGCAGGCCAGCAGAGATGGAATGTTCCCATCATCGCATAGAGTCTTTGGATAGAGCTATTCTGTATATTTCCTTCCAGTCCATGCACAGGTTTCTAACACTCGTGGTAGTCCTCAATGGTTTACCAAGCGTTTTCTCATCCTTATAACATTATTGGTAGAAAGACAGTAATATTTTATTAATAGCCAACAATAATTTATTCCAAATTTCTCTATCAATTGCTGAGTAGCGGATTCCCTCAAAACTTAGCAATGTAAACAACAACCATGTTAACTCACATCATTTCTGATGGTCAGGGGTCTGGGCAAGGGTGGCTGGGTGATGTGGCTCAGGGTCCCTTGTGAGGGTGCAAGTAATAATGTCTGTTGGGGCTGCAGTCATCTGAAGGTACAGCTAGTGCTGGGGACCCACTTTCTAGCTCACTCATGTGGCTGTTAGAAGAAGGCTTCCTTTTCTCATCATGTGGGCTTCCGGCTTTCCCCAGAGTGAATAACCAGAGACAATGAGAGAGAGCGAGGAGAGACCTCAGTGTCTTCTATAATTGCTATGGCTTGAATGTGCCCCTCAAAGCTCAGGTGTTGAAAACATGATCCCCAGTATGATAGTGTAGGAGGTAGGGCCTAGGGAGAGGCATCACCCTCATGAACAGATTAATGCTATTATGGAGGGAGTGGGTTCCTTACACAAAGACAAGTTCAGTCTCCTCTTGTTCTCTCTTGCCTTCTCTCACCCTCTCACCTTCCACCATAAAATTCTGATGAAGAGAACGCCCTTGCCAGATGCTGGCCCCTCAGTCTTGGACTTCCCAGCCTCCGAGAGTGTGAGCCAATCAATTTCTGCTCATTGTAAATTACCCAGTCTGTGGTATTCTATTCCAGCAGCACTAAATGGACTTACACGGTAACCTAATCTCATGCAGAAATGCAGAAGTGACATCTGTCCTTTCTGCATTTCTCTATTACACAGACCGGGGTGGATAAGAGATGAGGGAGGCGACACCAAAGTGTGAGGATCAGGGTTAGGGTCGCTGAGGCTCAGCTTAGCGTCTCGGCTAATCACATTTTAGCTAATCCCATTGCCACTTAAGAAGCCAAGTAATTTGCGGAGTTTACACAGCCCGCAAATGTTAGTGGCAGAAGCCTAACCTCAATCCTCTGACTTTTCACTCCTTTTCTCCACAGCACTCTGCCTTTACCCCATCTAAGTACCACCCCAACCCCCTCAAACAATTTGGCTTTGTAATAAACCAGTGACACAGACGGATAAAGTTAACCTGCAAATGTTATAGCGAAGATTCAGGTCTCAGAAGCTTGATTAATAACGAATGTCCCTCTCCTTTCACTGCCTTTTCAGGAAAAACTAATTATAAGACAGTAGAAAAAACGGAAAGAGCTTGCCACTGACAAAAACTTTCTCCTGAGCCCGACTTTAGTGGGCTCCTCCAAGCCCCCCACGCTGTGACCTAGGCGTCTGCCCGTTGCGTCTGCACTGCCCACCAGCAGCAAGAATCCTGTGAGCCACTTTAAGTGGAACCCCCTCATTCCTGATGCATCATAGTAGTGTTTTTCATCCACGGACCCTCCACACTCTGTTCCCGGGCCGTAAGTCCCCAGTTCTCCTGGCTGTGTTTGCAGTTGAGATTCATCTCTCTCCCCACCGCAGACGCAACTGCAGTGCCCTATGGCTGTCTCAGTAGGACTGAACAGAGCCTGCCTTCCTGTTTTCTCTCTATTTTGGAACAAATCTTCAGCAGAGGGAAAAAAATAAGGGAAATGTTGCTCCTTGTTCTTGGTCTTTCACACACCTATCCACACAGAAGAGGAACTATTTCACAAATCGTTGCATAGAAAAGGATGGAGTGAGGGCGGGGGCAAACGATGTTCCTTCCTAAACATGCAAAGCGACCAAGCCCACTTAAAGAATCTTATCCTTAACACAAGTCTTAATCTGTTTCAAATGATTCTATTTCAAATAAAGGACAAAGTGTGAATAGAATGGATCATATCACCAAATACAAGCTGACTTCGCCTTTTGGCTTGGAATTTGATATTGACCGTTAGAGGTACAAAGAAATTCAAATTCCAAATGTTCATAGAACTGAGGACAGTGGGTGCTTCCAGCTGACTAGTTTGTCCTCTGGTAAGTATTGGATATCTGGATTTGGTTAATATTCACTGCAGAGTCTAAAAATTATTCTGGGAGTATAAAAAAATTAGAAAATACACTAGAAAGGTTTCGGGTACCTGAGGAAAGAGCAGTAGCAGTGGAGAAAAGTCTTTTGGTTGAACAAATAAAATTTCATGTTCTTGTTTTTGTCTGCCCTGATGACGGAACAATAGCCTGCGGGACTGAAGAATTTTGCATCTAAAAACCTCTTTCTCACTGCTACAGACTGTATCTTTCTTCCGGCTCCCAATTCAGGTGTTGAAGCCCTAACCCTAGATGTAACTGCATTTGGAAACAGGGCCTTTAAGAAGGCAATTGAGGTTAAGTGAGGTCATAAGGTAGGGCCCTAATCCAACAGGACTGGTATCCTCCTAAGGAAGACACCTGAGCTTGCTCTCTCTGCATGCATGGAGCAAGGCCATAGAGGACATAGAACGTGTCACCTACAAAGCGGGAAAGAGGTCACACCAGAAACGACACTGTAGGCACCTTGATCTTGGTTCCTAGACCTCACAAACATGAGAAAATACATTTCTGTTCCTTTAGGCACCCATTCGATGGGATTTTGTTATGGCAGCCTAAGCAGGTTAGTATACTCTCCATGAAGAGAAAGATTCCAGAATCCTTCAATCTCATCACCGGAGTTGGGCCCAATTTCTGTTGGCCAATGAGCTGAAGTATATCAATTTATTTTTTCTTTAAAATAATTCCCGGGATTTTTTTTTTTTTTGAGACAGAATGTTGCTCTATTACCAGGCTGGAGTGCAGTGGCATGATCCCGGCTCACTGCAACTTCTGTTTTCTGGTTTCAAGCAATTCTCCTGCCTCAGTCTCCCGAGTAGCTGGGACTACAGGCATGCACCACCCGCCCAGCCAATTTTTTGTATTTTTAGTAGAGACATGGTTTCACCATGTCGGCCAGGATGGTCTTGATCTCTTGACCTCACGATCTGCCCACCTCAGCCTCCCAAAGTGCTGGGATTACAGGCCTGAGCCACCATGCCTGGCTATAATTCCCAGGATATTTTAAAACAGGTAGCTTAGTTGAAACAGATGATGTCAACTGCAAGTAATGCTAATCCCAACACTACTCAGATTAAATAATACAGAAACTTACGTTCTCCCATCAAAAAAAAAAAGGTCTTTGGTCAGCATGGTTCATATGGTGTCATCAAGGACCTTGATCTGCCTTCCTCGGTTTAGGCCTCGTCCTCACTAATCAAGATAACTGTTGTAGTCCCAGCCATGACATCCTTATTTTTGTCTGCCATTATGATAGAACAATAGTCTGAAAGACTGAATCATTTTGTACCTAAAAACTTCTTTCTCCAATAATCAATTTCTCTTGTGGTTCTTTCTTAGGAGGGAGGAAGTTTTTTTTCCAGAAGCCTCCAAGAAACTTCCTCTATCTCACTGACTACCCTTGATCAACATGCCCATGACAAGAAATCTAGAACTACCCTGATGGGTTTAGATAATGATCTGTTAGGGAATGGATGTTGGGAATATATCACCATACCTAGATCAGCTTTTGTGACTAAAAACTTCTGCCAGAAAAAGGGATGAGATTTAATAGTAAAAAAGTATATAGAGAGGAAATATTGCAAGGGTAAAATTACTAGTTGTCATGTGTAAAGCATCGATGGAGAGAAAGGAGAATTGGAGAGAGAAAAATAACGAAACACTAGTGGTTCCAGACCCAGAGAGAGAAGAGTGAGGGCTGAATGGAAATGCTGACCATGCAATCATGTGACATCATCCTTGTCAGAATTCATTGAGAATCACTGGTGTGTATTTTTCTGCTCTTCAGCCTAAACAAGTTAAAAGCCAGACTACAATTTTTGAATCGAAAAGCAATGCATCTAAGAGTATGCATATATATATGAAAATATGTAATCCAAACAAATAATGGATGTATTTTATGTATGTATTTTTAAACACAATCACTGATGCTCTCATTCTGATTAAAGGACCTACTTTTACAAAATTATTTATCCACATTTGTAACTGCAACAAGAGAGCATTTTCCTGCAGCTATTATTTGATAGTTTTTTGATCCCCTCCTAGGCCAATTTTTAAACCACAAGATTGCTGACCTTTCGTGTAAAACTGTGGTGGTTCCTGAAGTGTGCAAACGCGGAGCAGTCAATGAGGAGCTAGTGCGCTATAGCAGACAGGAGTGTTAGCGTTGGAGGCAGCCAGCCCTGGGTTTCAGTCTGAAAGGTGATCCAGTGTGTTATCTAAACTACCTCAAACCTCAGTTTTCATCTGTAAAATGGAAGTAGGGTATTAATTGCTAATGCTTCCCAGGATTGTGTAAGAATGACATGATATAATGCATATAAAGCAGTTGGAACCAAGTCCAGAGCATAACCGGCAATAAATACATGTGACTGACTATTCGTTCTACAAAGCTTCATAGCTGAGATGGGAGTGGCAGGGGGAAATACAGCAGGTAAATTTGAGGAGAATAATGATACTGTAGTCACAATTCTTCTTCTTCTTCTTTTTTTTTTTGAGACAGAGTTTCACTCTTGTTGCCCAGGTTGGAGTGCTGTGTTGCAATCTCGGCTCACTGCAACCTCTGCCTGCTGGTTCAAGTGATTCTCCTGCCTCAGCCTCCCAAGTAGCTGGGATTACAGGTGCACACCACCACGCCCAGTTAATTTTTGTATTTTTAGTAGAGACAGTGTTTCGCCATGTTGGCCAGGCTCGTCATGAACTCCTGACCTCCTGATCCACCCACCTCAGCCTCCCAAAGTTCTGGGATTACAGGTGTGAGCCACTGTGCCTGGCCATAATTATTCTTTACTGGTATCTCTCACAACCAGTGAGGTAGATTTTTTTGTTGTGCCCATTTTAGAGATCTATTTTTTTTTTTGAAACGGAGTCTTGCTCTGTCACCAGGCTGGAAGTGCAGTGGTGCAATCTTGGCTCACTGCAACCTCCGCCTCCCGGATTCAAGTGATTCTCCTGCCTCGGCCTCTGGAGTAGCTGGGACTACAGGTGCATGCCACCACATCTGTCTAATTTTTTGTGTTTTTAGTAGATACGGGGTTTCACCGTACTAGCCAGGATGGTCTCCATCTCCTGACATCGTGATCCGCCCACCTCGGCCTCCCAAAGTGCTGGGATTACAGACATGAGCCACCTTGCCCGGCCAGAAATCTATCTTTACAGAGGAAAGTGAGGCTCCCAAAATTCAGTAATAACCAAATCAATTCAAACTGCATGTGTCAAAGACAAGATTCAAAATAGGTCTTCTAACCTCAAGTCTAATGCTCTCTCTACTGTGTGCTTCTATTGAGAAAGTGCCTTAACCGTCAGTGGCTGGACCATTTGTTGCTCACTGCTCAAAAAGTTACACTCAGAATCCTTCAATTACTGAGCTGGGAAAGCATCACAAAAATTATATTTATCTTACAACATCTGTTCCCAAACTACTTGGGGATGTTTACCTTATATTTGAAGGACAGAATGTCTACAGCTACCTTACTCCAATATGTATCTGTCTTTAAAATGAAAGTATACTTTGTACCCTTTATTTTTTAATGGTTAGCCATTAGTAGGTGATTTGTAATACCTCCAAATACTTTCCCAAGTGACTGGTTATGGCATTGGAAATTTCATCATCGGAATAAAATTTTATTGTTTTAAGTGTAGCTTTGCCGGGCACTGTGGCTCACACCTGTAATCCCAGCTCTTAGGGAGGCAGAGGCGGGAGGATAGCTTGAGCCCAAGAGTTCGAGACCTGGCTGGGCAATATAGCGAGACCCCGTTCTCCACAAAAAGGAGAAAAAAAAGTGTAGCTTTAAGAAAGCCCTCGCTATATAGGCTGAGTGTGATGGCTCACTCCTGTAATCCCAGCACTTTGGGAGGCTGAGGCGGGCGGATCATCTGAAGTCAGGAGTTCGAGACCAGCCTGGCCGACAGGGTGAAGCCCTATCTCTACTAAAAATGCAAAAATTCGCTGGGCGTGGTGGCACATGCCTTTAATCCCAGCTCCTCCGGAGGCTGAGGCAGGAGAATGGCTTGAACCGGGGAGGCGGAGGTTGCAGTGAGATGAGGTCATGCCACTGCACTCCAGCCTGAAGGACAAGAGGGAGACTTCATCTCAAAAAAAAAAAAAAAGAAAAAAAGAAACCCCTTGCTATAATGCCCTGGGAAGCAAGGAAGTATATTATTATAACATACTCCTACCCATAGCTAACCAACACTGATTCTGATCGGATTAACTAGGTGTCTGATGTTCTAACGGCTCCCTCTGAGTACAAGCCGATTCTGGAGAAGAGCTATATTTGAATGCAAAGGGTAAAATAATTCCAAGGTATCGGGGAGGGTGGAGAGGGCTGACACTTCCTCTCACCTCCAGGAAGGGTAGGCCAATGGGCATGCCAGCAGAGGAGAAAGGAGTGAAAGGAACAACCGGAGGTGGGAAGCCAGGAGTCAGTCAAGCTTGCTTACAAGTATTGGGTCCTAGGGCTGTTCCTGAAAATGACTGAGAATTGTTTATTGCTTTAAATCTATGATTTCCCCTGGTTTTATTAGTCAGCAAAGACAGAAAACAACTAAAATGCCATATTAATATTTCTTAATCCCTAAACCCTCATTAAATCTTGAGTCTTACATACTTTCACCCTGCATGTTCTTGGTACTTGATAAATATTTGCTGAATGAATGAATCCTTCCATGATTCTGGGTCCTCCCTTATGCTTCAGAAGTGACTCAGTATCCATCACATTGTAATTTTAATACTTCATGTAGCCTTCCATAAAATAGCAGCGTATTTAAAGGTCTATAACAAGGTGTCCAGTAGAACTCTGTCATGATGAAATGTTCTTTAATCTGCTCTGATCAATAGAAATACAGTAGTCCCCAGCCAGACATGGTCATTGAAAGTTGGAATGTAGCTAGCGAGACTAAGGAAGTCAATTTAATTTAGTTTAAATGAAGGTAGCCACATGTGGCCAGTGGCTACGTACTGCATTAGACAGCAAAGCTCTAGAGGTTTTGTTAAGTTTTCTGCCTATCTCACTTGGAAACTAGCTATTTTGATTAATATCATTGTTATTCATAAGTTCCTATTATTTGTGGTTTATCTTTTTGAATAGAAATAATTTGGTTTATGACAACTTTAAAGTTAGTATAGCAAACCAAATGGACTTGAACCAGAAGCCTCTTGGGGTGAATTTATTGTGAATCATTTCGAGGACGTGCAGTATGTGGTCTATTTCTAATTTCAGCTATTGACATAAAAGGAGTGAGCCTGTGCAGCTGAAACGGTGAAGCAGGGGAAGTCTGCTGGGCACTGACAGGCTGGCCTCTCAAGCCAGCCTCCTTCCTCCTCAGGAATCTGGCACCTCCAACTGCCCCTGGGGTCTGCAGGAGCTCTAAAATCCCTTCTCATACCCCTCCATGTCCTAACTCCCTAGACCCTCTCCTCCCTTCCAAATCAAAATGTACCTTGAAGGTGAGGCTTAGGCAGGAGGCTCTCTTGAGCTCAGGAGACCTGACTTGAGTCTTGAGACCTGGGAGAACCTCGAATCAGTGGTGACGATGCTGATTTTATGGATTAAAACCTGAGACATTGTGAAGGAGGGAGCAGGGGATGGCAAGAAAACGAATATTGTTTAAGTACCTACTATGTGCTTTCCAGACACTTCATATGACACTCAGTAAAAATGCTGTGTCTGCATGAATAACTTACTTCCCTGGCAAATAGAGTTTAGTAATTTCTTTTTGAATGGATAAACACTTGAATACATTTTTACCACATAAAGCAGAGATATTAGTCCTATATCACAGATGAGGACACTGGCATTTAGAGAAGTTATGACTTCAGGGCTAAACACACACAACACTCCAGTCCTAATCTTGTTCTCTCCTTACTGGTTAGCTCTCTGCCCAGTTTCCTGTCCTCAGGATTTTGCTTTTGACCTTTGAAAACGAACGACCAGCTAAACTGATCAACATATTTGTACCAATGGATGCAAATATATTGACAGAACGGCTGCCCCGAACCCCCTTTTGCAGGGATCTTGAATTTTAATGACAATCTTCTGGGGACAGTGTCAACTCACAGAAATGGCTCCCTCGGAATTTCACGTTGTTCAGGAGATATTTTATTTTGGTACTTTAGTGGCATTAAAATATATTCCACAGCAGATATTTTCCTGGAGGCTGGACACTCACATAGAGACGACGCATTCTTTATAAACTAAGCCTCAACAGTGTTTGCATTTATCTAAGTAGACACCATTTCGAGCAGGAGACAGTGATTTGAGTACTAGCCCTGATCACCACGGATGATTTGTAAGACACCTTAGGAACTGGCTCCTCCCCTATCCTTTCGCCCCCTCCCCTCAGAACCTCATAAGCTTCCGAGTGCGGGCAAGACAGGAGGAGCACTGGGAAAGAATCTGAAAATAAAAACACAGCCCCGTGATTTTCAACACAAAGACCACGAAGAGCATAATGAAGTCGTGAAAAAACATCGCATCCGCAAGTTGGAGGGCCTCAGGGTACCAGCCGTCCAGGCCGTTCTGCAGAGACCGTTCCTGTTTCCTCTCAGCGACAATCTGGCCGGCGACCCGTCGCGAGGAGTCTCAGCTGCAGAAGAGGAAGAGCATCACCTGCAGTCTGCGGCGTGGGAAACGCCGCCGGGGCGCTCGGCGAGCCGGGGAGGTGCGCGCGGCGGGGCCTCAGGAGGCTCGCGCGCTGAGTGCGAGGAACACCCTCGCTCGCCGGCGCCGGGAGACGCGGCCGAAAGAGGCGGGCAGGCGTTTCACCTGCGCCGCGGCCGCGGCCGGCCGGAGACTGCAGAGGCCGGGGACCCCCCCATCGCCTCCGCGCCGGAGGCCGCCGCGACTGCCCGGGCGGCGCGCGCCGCCGGAGAATCCCGTCCGCGCCCGGGGCGGGGGGCGAGGCGGGGCGCTGACGTCACCTCCCCTCCCCCGCAGCCGCCGGGAGGGAGGGAGCGGGGAAAGGGGCGGCGAGTCGCCGCAGCCGCAACTCCTGCACTCGGCGGCTGGCTGTCCGGGCGCCTCCCGACAAACTTGGCCGCTCCCGGGCCCCCGCGCCGGCCCCGCGCACTCCATTCTCGCCTCCGTTCGGCGCTTAAGTTTGCCCCGGTCGGGAGCCTCCGGAGATGCGGCCGCCCGGGTCCCGGCGGCACGGACTGTGGCACTCGGGTTAGGGACGCGCTGAAGATCCCGGGGAGGCAAAGTTGGAGCTTCACACCCGGCTCCTAACGCGGATCCACGTCGCGCGGGGGGCGCGGAGGTGCTGGGGACTGCAGAGCCCAGCGCTGAGGACTCGGCCAGACCGGTGAGTTCTTTGTTCGAATCCTGCGTGCCCTTTGGCATTGAAGTTTAAACGTGAATGGTACTACGTAGGGTGTGTGGTTCCAGGCGAGTGCGGGGAGCCAGTGAGTCCTGCGGACTCTCCGCTCGCGGAGCTGCACATCCCTCTGAAAGATTCGTACGCATAGCTTTAGGAATTCGTAAAATGCATCCAGAGCACTGTTCAGAAGAACTTGAGGAGCGATGCTGTTTGTGCATTATTTTGAATGTAACTTATTATAGCAATGGTGCCTGGGGAGGGTGCACCGGGGCCGCGAGATCTGCAGGGGCGCAGCGCCCTCTAGTCCGGGCACCTGGCGCGGCGCGCTCCTTGCTGGGTTCTGCGCGGAGGCGAACCTGGACCTCCCGGGCGCTCGGCGACGTGGGCGCTTGCTCACCCCGGTCTTCACTGGTCACCCGCCCGGGCCCGTTCTTTATATGATTTACGAAAATCAGCTTGGGAGGACTGGATGCAGAGGCCGTGCTGGAGGAAAGCGTTTTGTTTTGGGAACTGTACCCCAACCCCCTCCCTAATTTCCCCGAGCCTTCGGGGACCGGGTTCTTAGGGAGGGTCGATTATTTAAAGAATAAATGTGGAAGTTGAGCCACCTTTCTCTCTCATTTGAAAATAATTCGATGGTAGATAGCTAATAGGCACGTCCCTTTCACTCTGGTGGCGCTTACGGATCGGTGGCGTCGTGGCAGAGCCGAACTCTGAACTCTCCATCCCTGGCTGTCGGCGGCGCCTGCGGCGACGAAGTGCAACTTCTTTCAGGCAGTTAGATTTCTCAGAGGGGGCTGGAAAATCGGGATTCTCGAACAGATGTAAAACATCTAGTAAGCCCTAGTAAGCGTTATTATTTATTAATGAATGGTAATTTTCTTCAGGAATTCTTTTGTGCCATTTAAAAAAACATCTCATGCTTTTGTGTCAGGGAACGGTATCTTGTACTTTTTACTGTTTTTCTTTCCCCTTTTAGCACCACTCCCGCTCCCTCGCTCCCAGGAAACGGCTCGAGTTCCGGTGTGGTTGGGTTTTGCTGAGAGTTAGAAATCGGCCAGCGGCAAAAGCCGGTTGGGCTTGGAGATCAGGTCACCCACTTTCGAGGTGTTCCATGTATGAAATTGACCTGTAACTCCAGAAGCACTTGGAGAAATGATGGCCGTGGCAAACACGTCTTTGGATGGTGGTGTTCGTGTTTGCTGGATGTGTGAATCGGTGTGTATTCTAACTGGTGGGCAGGGAATATAATATAGGGCTACCAACCGGCACATTCATCCTGCAGGCATTATTTTTCCTTCCCAGCCATCACCTGCTAGAAACCTTTATTTTTTTCCCCCAGTCACCTTTAAGATGGCTTAAAAGGTGACTGCGTTAACTTTGAACCAAGGAAATTCCCTCTTTCACACTTGACTGCCCCGCCGTTCTCCTCCCCGCCAAGCTCCCTCCACGGGTTCCAGGGAAATCGGATCTCTTTGTCTTCCCAGTGTTAAAATGTCTGAGTCCCACAAACTTTCCGAGGTCAAGTCCGCCCTCTAGTCCGGGCTGCGTCCAGCGCCTGGAGCCCTCCGGGCTTTGGCCGAGTCCGCCCTGCGCCGAGCCCGCCGCTGGAGCTCTGCCCGCGCCGGGGATGGGCTCCACGCCCGAGACGCGCAGGCTGGGCGCCCGGCGCGGGGAGTTCTCGGAGCGGGCGTCTCGGCGCCAGGGCTTCCCCTCTGCCTAGGAACGTGCAGTTGTCGGCCTGGGGTCAAGCTTTGCGGGTCCCTGGGGCCGACTCCCGGGCTAGGAAGCCCGCGGGACGCGGCGGGGTCCTTTTGTCCCACAGGCCTGGGCGCCAGGGGTGTCCGCGGGGGAGGCCGGCGCTTGGAGCCGGCGGCGGGGAGGGCCTGGGGTCTAACTTGGCACGAAAAGGTAGCAGGGAAGCGTTTCCATTTTCTGGGGACTCCTTGTGGATGGAAGGAGGAAGCAGAGGCCGAGCTGGCTGCATTCCTTTGGAGACCTAGAGGGCGGCTTCAGCCCACCAAAGCGCCGCGGACCCGGAACCGCGCCATTCAAACGCAGTTTCGGGGACTCCCCGAGGGCTCCAAAGCTGAAGGGCTGCCTCTGCGAGACTTTCTCTTTAGGCCCCAGCTTTTTTTTTTTGAGCTCTGCTAACGTTTCCCTTTCCTGGCGGGCGCATTCCCCCGTTCCTTGCACCGCGCCTGTGGCTGGCGGTGACTAACCTCGGCCGCCCTGCCCCTCCGCGCCGCGCTAGACCACCCCGGGCGCCCTCCAGTCTCCCAGCTCGGAGCTGGCGTTCGCATGGACTGGGCTCTTTGGTCCCGGGCGGGGCGGCGTGGCCGGACCCGCCGGCCCCGAAACCGCTGCGGGAAAAAGTCTGCTCGAGTTTCCGCGCCCGAGAAACGAGCGCCGGCGCCGGCGCCGGCGGGCGTGGCCGGGGCGGAGGGATTCGGCGCGCGGGGACCGTGAGGCGCCGGCGCCGAGCTGGACGGCCGGGAGTCGGAGCGGGCGTGGAGAGCCGGGCGCGGGGCGCAGGTAGCAGGCAAAGGCACCATGCGGCCGCGCGGTCTATGCGAGGTTCCAGGCAGGCCCGGCCCCCACTCGGGGGCGCGCTGAGACGGCGGGTGAGCGCCCCGAGAACGCCGTCGCCACTTGGGGCCAACTTTGGGTGAGTTAAGTGGGGCGCGGGCCGGGGCGCGGGAGGCGGGGCGCGCTGCGCGCTGCGATGCCGGATCCGTGGGTGCCCGCCGGGTCCCCGGTTCGGGCCCTGGCACTGCCGAAAACGGATGAGCGCGCGAGCTCCCGGAGGTGGCGTGACTCGTCCTTCCCACTAGCGAAGTTCGGCGCTGGCGGGAGGTCCCGGCGGCGGAGCGGGAGGAGGCGGCCGCGCGAGGCTGGTGCGGAGCCATTGCTGGGGTCCCATCCTTGCTGGCGCGCCGCCTTCCCTCCGGGAGCTCGCCGGGCCGCGGCGGCCTTGCGGTCTCCTGGCGCATCCTGCCGTCCTCGAAGGACCTGTCGCTGAGCGTTGCACGCGGGAGGCCCTCGCGGGGGCCCTGGGTCTCGGGGTCCCTGGGTGTTTGCGCCCTGCAGGAGCGCTGCCCCGCGGTGCAGAAGCAACCGGTGGACTGCGGGTGAAGGGCTGCGAGGATGCATTTCTGGGCCGAACATCTGCACAGTGTGCGGTTTGTCAGTGTTTTCTGTCTTCTCTGGAGGAGAAACTTTTAAGATCTTTTCAAAAGACAGTGGTTTTGGTTCTTCATTGCCTTAAACAAAACCCCAAAACCTTGGTGCTTTCTTTTAGAGAGCCAACTTTCTGTTGTGTGTGAGATTTTTTTGTTGCCACTGATGTGAATTTCAAGACTCTGGAAACAAGGACGCATTGTATGAGTTAGGAAAGTAAACTCATAAATATTTTCTATGCAGTTAAGTTTTTTTTTTTTTCCATGTGTCTGAACTGTGGTTTCATTAAGTGGCTTTTGTTAAGCAATTCCCGGGTGCCTGGTAGAGGCGATTTTTTTTTAAAACTGGATATTTACAGTGGCTGTTAGTATGAGAAAAGATTGAAAAGGAAATGACCTTCAGTTATTCATTTGTTTTTCAAAAGCAGATTTTTAATGCTTCATATATTCAAGTACAGGTTTCAATAGGTTAAGAAGGCATCTGTGTGTGAGAATCAGGTAATGGTGGTGTTTTTCCCACTGTCCTTAATGAGTTTGGTTATGCTGTCCAACACATCTGGTTGTTACAGGGACGTTTGAAAAGGTGTTTCTCCACTTAATAGTTAATTGTGATATTTGTCTTTGCCTTTGTGTCCTGGGAGGACAGCTCTGATTCCACAATTAGAATTATTCCTATGTATTTAAGATGTAAAAATACTGAAAACTTTATGTAATTTTTTAAAACAACAATTGGTATAAGCCTTGAGTGATGCTAAACGTGGCCTTTAACAAGCTCCGGGTAAGGTTTGATTTGAATGAGGTTTCCATTTGTATACCCCTTTTTTGAAAAATGTGTACGTTAAATGAGCCAAATTCTTTGGTACTCTGAAAAGAAGTGAGGTTGTTAGAGGACTTTATGTAATCATTTTGGGTCGCCTGTATATTCATTTGTCTCTCTTTTTTTTGAGACGGAGTTTCGCTCTTGTTACCCGAACTGGAGTGCAATGGCGCGATCTCGGCTCACCGCAACCTCCGCCTCCTGGGTTCAGGCAATTCTCCTGCCTCAGCCTCCTGAGTAGCTGGGGTTACAGGCACGCACCACCGTGCCCAGCTAATTTTTTGTATTTTTAGTAGAGGCAGGGTTTCACCATGTTGACCAGGATGGTCTCGATCTCATGACCTCGTGATCCACCCGCCTCGGCCTCCCAAAGTGCTGGGATTACAGGCGTGAGCCACCGCGCCCGGCCTCATTTGTCTCTTTTAATTAGTCACTAGAAGTAGTATCTCTGTTGGGTTGTCATCATGTTAGTAGATCATTTAAATTCATGGTCTGGTCAGTTACCTAAAGAGAATCTTTAAAAATTATGCACAAACTAATTCTGCTTTCATTGCCTTGACCATCCTCTATCTTTCCAGTGCCTTTACACTTCGCTTTGAGGCCCCTTTGAAGCAGATGTTTCTTTGAATGTTAGTGGTGGATAGGATCTTAGAGATTATGTTTTAATGCTTTACGCACTTGCTTTCCACCCAAGTTTGGCTGATTTTACGTAGAATCAATAAGCCACATCAATCAGTACATTATTGCATTAAATTCTGTCTCAGTGGCATAATTTGTAGCCTAAAGGACCTGATTTAGTAGCAGGGAGCCATAAGGCTAGATGTGCTGTTTTATCTTTATGAGTAGGGATTTGCAGTAGTTACGTGTTCTTTTGACCAAATTATATAGAAGTTGAAGCCAAACTCTTATCTTTTGGTCTCACTTAATTGTTCAATTTGCAAGTGTTAATTTATCCTTAAAACACTAGAGAAGAGTTTTTGAAATGAGTGATATAGGTCAATTAAGATTAGGAAGTTGCCATATCTGAGGGGAACTTTTCAAAAATATATTCTGATGAAGAATCCGCATATTTTACTTTTTCAAGTTTTTAAAACCGTCTTTCGTTTTTTGTAAGTCCCAGATGTAAATACATTGCTTGAATTCTTACTTAATTCTAAGGGTTCATTGTGTATGTGAAGACAAGTCTATAAAGTAGTAATAATAAAGTCTTCTATACACTGCTTAGGAAAATCATTCATTATTTAATGTACATCCTTCATAAAATATTAAAGTTAGAGCTTCATGATAATCTGCAGCACAGACACTGATCTGGCATCATCTATAGCCAATTTCCAAGCAGTGTAAGGTGGGTGGTGACTTCTTTCTGAGCTGCTGGCAATGAGCTCTCTACGAAGCGGCCATCTGCAGTGTTGTTTCTGGCCTGGTGGTTGTGCTTGGGTTTTCTGTTAATTTGAGAAGGAAGCATGTTTTATTTTCCTGTGTTATCCCTCTCTATGTGTTCTCCCCTACACAGTCTTGCCTCCCATTCCCCGCTCTTCCTCCTTCATTCTTCTGTCCACTCACCAGTCAAACCACAGTGGACCTCCTGTGCATCAAACATTGGACCAGACACAACACCTAGTGCTGAGCAAATCATGTTTCCTGCCCTCAAGCAGCTTATAGTCCAGTGAGGGAGAGGACAAGTGAACAGTCTCTTATAGACCAGTGTGATACGAGATCCATTCAGGTCAAGGTAGTCCATGGCAGCACCTCAGTGAGCTGGGGAACCGGGGGCAGATGGATTTAGGATAAGGTGAGCTCTGATGGAAGCCTGAATTGGAGGGGAACGATTCAAGCAGAGGAAGTGATGTGTGCAAAACAAGTTACAGAAAGCCTAGTGTGGCTTGTGGCGTGATGAGTGGAGAGAAAGTCTGGAGACCTCAGCATAGCATGTGATCTTAAGAAAAGGATTAGCTTCTTTCTTCATATAGGTGGAACATAGATAATCTTGACTGTGACTTAAATCATCTCATTAAAAGGAGGATTATTTTTATGAGGCAGAAGTTAAGGAGAGAGAAAAAGAAGGAAATGTTAAAGAGAAAGGTGAAAATAAATAAGCTGTATGTGAGGAGTGAAGGGCAAGAAGAAAAGAGTGATGTTTGCATTATGTTTTGGGAGGGGCGAGGTGGAGATGCTCCATTAGTTTAGAGCCTGCACCACCAGCTGTTGTTATTGGCTCAAGACAGCTTGGTTGCTGGACTTGCTGCTGGTCTGTGGGAAAGTATACCTATTTGGTTTGAAATAAGCGGTAGTGTTGGGAAATTAGATTAGGAAAAGTAGGTAGAGGTCAGATTGTCAAAGATCTTTAATACAAGGTTAAGAAGAATATACTTAGCAGGCTAAGGGGAAATATTGAATGTTTTCAAACCAGGGAATAATGTCACAAAGAAGTTTGAATAGGTTGCCTGAGGTGGGAGCAGAAAGCAGGAATACTGAAAGACCGTGGGAATACTGTGTGAACAAATACACATACGAACTGGGTGGTAGCAGCAGAAATGCAAAGGGAACAATTCTGAGAAATTGAGGAAGAAAAAAGTGTCAAGTCTGGACAACTTCTGAGACGTGAAGGTTTGAGAGGAGGAGGCTGTAAAGATTTTAGTCCGTCCTTCAGTTTCTCAAATATGTGAGTCCAAAGGATTAGGCAAGTTCCTTGAATTCCCACGGTTGATTAGTGACAAAGCTGGAGCGAGGTTCCACATTTGATGTTCTCCCAACCCCTTCTTTTGTGTTTGTTTTGCTAGTATGCAAACTTGGTTGATTTGGGAAGTGGTGAGATTGGAAGATACACTGGAAGAGCTGTTATTTTGCAATGACCAATGGGTGAAAAGTCTGTATAGTCGTCCCTTGGTATCTAAGGGGGATTTGGGGTTTTAGACCCAAATCTGAGGATGCTCAAGTATCTGATATAAAATGGGGTACTATTTGTATTTTTACTGTTTTATTGTTTGTTTATTTTAAAGATGTTCCCAACCTGGGGTTGGTTGGATCCCTGGTTGCAGAGCTCTCCTGTAGGGAAGGCCAATCACGTAACTTAGGTTTGATGCTATGTCAGGAGGAGTGTTATGAGGCACTTGAGAGAGGTTAGAGGTGAAATTGCAGATTTGACGCACTGATTCTTCATGATTTGAGGCAGAGTGGATGAGATCTTTAAGGGTGGTAATAAATGCCTATGGAGGAAGAGTTGGAAGACAGAAGGTTGTAATCCCAGAGTTTTAGGTGAGTCAGCGTAGAGTATAAAAAAGTATTGCAGAGAATCAGGAGGATGTAATTCATTTTTCATACCTATGGATTGCCTCTTTGTTTCTGGGGACTCTGTGACCCTGTGAAGGATCAGGAGTGTTGGGGAGGGGAGTGAGTAGTGTCAAAGGTAACATGAAGCCAAGGAGGATGAGCGCCGAGAAAAGGTCACTGACTTGACATTAGCTTGTGATGCCATAACAGCTGTTCTGCCAGGGTGGACTGCAGGACCTCTGTGGAGCAGCGTTTAGTGGAGAGGGAGTTCTAAGGAAGTGAGGGTGGTGCTGCAAAACTACTTTTCTTAAACTCTTTGCCAGTATAAGAAAAGAGAAGAATAGGGGTGTTCATTTGAAAGAAGCAAAGGTTTGATGGAAGTTTATTTTTAAAATTTATTTATTTTTTTTGAGATGGAGTCTTGCTCTTTCGCCCAGGCTGGAGTGCAGTGGCGCGATCTTGGCTCACTGCAACCTCCACCTCCTGGGTTCAAGCAGTTCTTCTGCCTCAGCCTCTGGAGTAGCTGGGACTACCGGCGCCCACCAACACGACTGGCTAATTTTTGTATTTTTTGTAGAGACAGGGTTTCGCCATATTGGCCAGGCTGGTTTTGAACTCCTGACCTCAGGTGATCCTCCCTCCTCTGCTTCCGAAAGTGCTAGGATTACAGGGGTGAGCCACCGCACCGGACAAGTTTATTTTTAAATAGGGGAAGAACCCGTGTGTGTGTATGGATTCAGGACTGGGTGTCAGGAGTGGGAGGAGCTGCGGAAGAGGCAGGATTTTATGACATCAGAATATCTTTATTTGCTGCTAGGGTGGGTGGCATCTCTTCTGAGGTGTAAGAAGAGAGAACAGGTGAAGAGAACATTTTAAGGAGAGGAAGGAAGATGAAGGACTTTTCTCCCTGAAGATTTCCGTTTTCTTGCTAAACATGGAACATTCACTTTGCTGGTCCATCATTTAGAGAAGGGTTAACCCGAATCTAATTATACAGGGAGCCCAGTTCAACGTATAAAATAAAGGCTTACCAACTTGGGAGTGGAAGAAGTGGCCAGTGTTGATTACTGGTTTCTCTGCCAAAATGTCATTTAAATTACTTCTCTTTGTGGAGAAAAATACATTAGATGAGATGATCTCAACTCACAAGAGGTAAACAGTCTGTTTATTGAGCTTCTCCTTGGGCAAAGTTTGTCCTGGAATGTGGATGAGGAGAAGGTGGTTGGAGGATAAGGAATATATAGAGAGGGGAAAGAAGATAGCACAGAAGTGCCTCACCCTGCCGGAAACAGACACACAGCCACGAGTACCCGTCCTGTCTTGTAGGTCCCGGGAGCACAGAACAACTAGAACCCGTCATCTTCATAATGCCAACACACATGTTTTAGAGGTTCATGTAGATAAGTCGCTTTTATATAGAGGCTGCTTAAAGAATAGGACATCTGTTTAACTTTGTTAAAGGCAAGAACACTTCAGGAATCTTATTTTGGATTGATTAAAGCATGTCCATTCTGAAGTTTTCTGAAAAAGTCAGATTGTAGTTCCACACTGTCACTGTCAGTAAAGACCATTTCCAGGGTTAAACTGGAACCAGTTGTTGATCATCAGAAGGCAATATTTAAATTACGGCTTGCTAGAGTTATCAGATTATCCTCAGTCAAAGCTAACAACATATAAATGGAATTAGCAGAAGTAATTAAACAACATATTCCAAGCCTAAGTCTGCTGCTCAATTTCTCGGGTCATATAGCTTCCCCTGTTCATACTGAAAATCATATCATATGAAGATGGGTTGAAAAGAATTAGTATGCACCCAGAATATACACAGGATCTAGTCATTAGTGTTTCAGTGTAACAATGAAAGCTTTTAAAAGTACTGACGTGGCTAGGATAATTGCACTAGACAAATCGAGAGTTTTTTTCCTGTTATAATTATCTGGAATGTCTGAAATTTTAGAAATTATTAAACATTTTATTTAATATACAGTATTTTTTTTTACAAAGCCGTTTACCCTGGGCACGGTGGTGCACGCCTGTAATCCCAGCACTTTGGGAGGCAGAAGTGGGTGGATCACTTGCAGCCAGGAGTTTGAGACCAGCCTGGCCAACATGGCGAAACCCTGTCCCTACTAAAATAAAATTAGCTGGGCATGGTGGTGTACACCTGTAGCCCTAGCTACTTGGGAGGCTGAGGCATGAGAATCACTTGATCCCGGAAGGCAGAGGTTGCAGTGAGCCAAGAATGCACCACTGTGCTCCACTCTAGGTGACAGAGCAAGACTGTCTCACAAAAAAGGTAACTTACAATTCATAATCTCTTGACAACTTCGTGACATTGCTTTTAAAATATCTTTGCCTGCCAGGCACAGTGGCTCACGACTGTAATCCCAGCATTTTGGGAGGTTGAGGCAGGTGGATCACTTGAGCTCAGGAGTTCGAGACCAGTCCGGGCAACATGGTGAAACCCCATCTCTACAAAAATAGAAAAAAATTAGCTGGGCATCGTGGTTCGCCCAGCTACACCTGCAGGCTGAGGTGGGAGGATTACTTGAGCCTGGGAGGTTGGTGCTGTGCTGGTGCACTGCACTTCAGCCTGGGAGACACAGCAAGACACTGTCTCAGGAAGAAAAAATGCTTCCAATTTAGTACCTTTAAAAAATGCTTTAAAATGTGACACTAAACTGAACTTGAAGTTCTAAATTTCAATAATGAGTTAAATTCTACTGCTGCTTTCACCGTGCTGATAGAAAATGAGAGTGGGGAAGAGCGTGGTGAGGAGAGCACAGAGTTCTCAACTTTAATAATTTCGTGTTTTTATCATAACATGTAGAATGAAAAGTTTAATTATGTTCCCCTGTTCCATAAAGGGTTAGAGTGACTACTTGTGCTTTTAAGAATTGTGACTTTGCAATAAATATACAGCATTATAAACAGTCTATCAAAGAGACACATGCACACGTATGTTCATTGCAGCACTGTTTACAACAGCAAAGACCTGGAACCAACCCAAATGCCCATCGATGGTAGACTAGATAAAGAAAATGTGGCACATATACACCATGGAATACTATGCAGCCATAAAAAATGATGAGTTCATGTCCTTTGTAGGGACATGGATGAATCTGGAAACCATCATTCTCAGCAAACTGACACAAGAACAGAAAACCAAACACCACATGTTCTCACTCATAGGTGGGTGTTGAACAATGAGAACACACGGACAGGGGAGGGGAACATCACACACTGGGGTCTGTTGTGGGGTGGGGAGGTTGGGGAGGGATAACATTGGGAGAAATGCCTGATGTAGGTGACGGGGGGATGGAGGCAGCAAACCACCATGGCATGTGTGTACCTATGCAACAGTCCTGCAAGATCTGCACATGTACCCCAGTACCTAAAGTGTAATAAAACAAAATAATATATATAGCATTTAACAGAGCTGATGTGTTGTGTGATGCAGTGACCCACATAATGTCCTGTCTCTGTGGCATGTGAAACCCATCTTGAGACTTGAGCTTGAGGTCATCTAAATACTTGAATATATGCAGTTAGTTACCTTCTCAGCACAGGGGCCGTGCTCTGTTTTGTGAAGAATGTGCAGTCACAGTCATTGAAGCATTTTACGTGAGAGTCTCCCTAATGAAGAATATGAAGATATTCTGATTTTTACTGTAAAAGTTATTTTTCTCCCGTATTTATAGATTTTTCAGAGATCTGTGCTAAAGATATTTAAACTTTGGACTGGGAGCCCTCCCTCAAGGCTGAACTAAGTAAACACTCTTTGTTTTTGCTTTGGAAAATGCATTTTAGAAATCCTAAATTACAGTGAGTTTAAGTAGTGTGATGACCTTCTAAATATCAAACAAATACAGCCCTTGGCTCCAATGGTCTTTGGAGTTTAATTTCCATAAGCATGGAGTCTAGGTGATAAGGTCCTTTTTAGATGAAATGGTGTTGGAGTCTTCCCCGCCTTCAGCTTTCCTGTTTGTTTTACATAAGAGTCACAGCCATTGTTTTGATCAGGGTGGCTTTTATAGTGAAACCTGAGTTCATGGTTCTTGCGTACATTACTGCAGGATTCACAGTATCTCCCCAAAAGTCTATTTTTTCATATAACAATTTATTCTAATCACAATAGCATTCTGTTAGCCAAGTTTGCAGAGTACATGCAGGGTTTTCAAAGGTCTCAGTTACGAATTCGGTCCACAAGTCCGCCCCGGCTGTAATGTGTCCCATGAGAAGTGGTGAGTAGGATGTGGAAGGTAATTGGGTATTTGGGAATCCAGTTGGGGATGAGCGGGTGGATGCAGGGGCCACCCGCTGGATGGGCCCACCCCACCCAGGATGGTGGGACTGGGCACCTGGGACGCCACGGAAGAGAGCAGCCATGGCACTCGAGGTGTTGGGCATGCCCCACGTGTCTGGGGGGATGAAAGGGCGCCAGAACCTTCCAGCAGGGGGATGGAGTGGGGAGCAGCATGACGCATTGGGGAGTATTTATGGGCTGGCTCCAGGTTAGGCTTCAGGGCTGCACACGCATATTTATTTACTCACTGTTTCTAACCACACAACTGCGTCACCTCAGGGGCCGCCATCTCCCCTGTCAGGCCCTCCCACTTGGGCCCTTCAAATCTCGGAGCTCTGTTCTTGAATTTTTTCTCTTCTGCCTGCTCTCTTCCTTGGCGATCTCATTCAGTTTTGTGGTTTTAAATGCCATCTTTCATATTCTGACAACTCAGGTTTGTATCCGCAGGCTGAAGTCTCCCACCTATCTGCCTGCCCACTCGCAGTCTTTGCTTGGACAGCCGGTAGCTGTTCCCACCCTGCCCTGTCCAAAAGTGACCTCCTGGTCTGTTCTCCAGGCTGTTCCTCCTCCTGTGTCCCTCTCAGTTCCTGGCCCGCTTCTTCTCTTTGCTCAGCAGTCTGTGACGTTTTCTGTGGTACTGCTGGCTCCTCCTTTCCCTCCCGCTCCCACTCCCGGGCCTCAGTGAATCTTGAAGTAGATTCAGAATCGAGCCTCGCCCGGCCCTGCTGTGTCCTCACCAGCCGGCCCTCCTCTGTGTTGTTGCCACAGCCCCCGGCCGCTCTGCTCACCCTCCAGCTTCCGCCCTGGCTGCCCGTGGGCTTTTCTGTTTTACTTAGATCAAGGCACTCCTCTGTTCAGCATCATCTGGGGAGTTTCTCATTTGATTGATTTATAGTAAACTCTCAAAATCATCCTTTATCCATGAGTCCATACTGATCTTAAGATTCAGGCCGGGTGCAGTGGCTCACACCTGTAATCGGAGCAGTTGGGAGGCCGAGTTGGGTGGATTGCTTGAGCATGGTGTTTGAGACCAGCCTGGGCAACATGGTGAAACCCCGTCTCTACAAAAAAATACAGAAATGAGCCAGGCATTGTGGTAGTCCCTGAGTATCTGAAATTCTGTCTAAATCTGTAGGCACAACTGTAGTACCAGCTACTCAGGAAGCTGAGATGGGAGCCTGGCGAGGTCAGGGCTTCAGTGGGCTGTGGTCGTGCCACTGTACCCCAGTCTGGGTAAGAGGGTGAGACCCCGCCTCAAAAAACAAAAATTGAATAAATACATAAATAGGGGAAGATAGACAAATCAACTTCGTAGAAGAATGCGAAATATTTTGGGTAGCAAAACTTTCTACCTCTTAAGCATGGGCTGCGTGTAGTGACTTCCTTACAACGAATATAGTTCAGGAACGGAGTGAAAGTAACTTACTGTGAAGAAACCTGATAGACACTACCTCAGTCACGTAGTTAGGGTCCGCGTCAACGTCGATAAATGGGGTTGATTTTATCCCATGATGTGGTGTGATGGAAATGACATTCTGCCTCTGTGGATTTCCTCCCGAAAGCATAACTCTAGTCTAATCATGAGAGAAACATCTGATTGAGGGACAGCCTACGAAATACCTGACTAGTACTTCTTGAAATGGTCAAGATCATTAAAAGCAAGGACGGTCTGAGAAATGTACATTCCAGAGGAGCCTTAGCAGGTGTGACAGCTAAATGTAAGGGAGTGTCTTGGGTGGGATGCTGGGATGGAGAGAGGGTCTTGGTAAAATCTGAGCAAATCTGAGTCAAGTATATGGGCTTCAGTGAATGAGGATGCATGGGTGCTGGTTCGTTAAGTTGTATCAAGTATAATGTACTAAGTGAGATGTTAACCGTAGGGGAAGCTCTCTTTGCAGCTTTTCTGTAAGTCTAAAAGCATTCCAAAATAAAGTTTATTTTTTAAAAAGAACCTGCTTCGTGACAGTTTCTCTCCCAGGATGTGCCCCGGCCTTACCGCTGTCCCACAGCCTCTGTGCTCCAGCCACGTGGTCTCTTTCTTGCTTCCCTAATTTAGTGCTTTTGTGCTGATGGTGACTTCGTGCTCTAGAGGATGTTTGGCCATGTCCGGAGAGAGAGATGTTTTTAGTTATCACAACCAGGTGATGAGGGAGATGCCACAGGCCTCTAACTGGTGGGGACCGGGAATAACACTGACCACTCTGCATTGCCCCAGAGAACCTAAGAGTTTCTGCCCAGCATGTCGCTAGTGTAAGCGCTGACCCTTTGAATTGAGAGTTCCCTCTTTTCCTTCAGGCTCCTGACCCTGGTCTCTCTCTGCCCTGTTTTACTTTTCTCCTTAGCACTTAATTATCAGCACCAGATACACTCTGTTTACTTGTCTGTCTGTTTCTGGCCAGGAAATGTATTTTGCCTCAGGACTTGTTAATTTGATTCACTTTTGAATCCCTAGCACCTAGAACTGCACCTGATACATAGTAGATGCTTATTAAATGTGTAAAAGGAATTAATTAATGAGAGGGGTGAATGAATGATAAAGATAATGCATACTCATGCAAAAAAATTCATAGTAGAGAAAAATGCCACTGTAATCATTCCCACAGCTACCTGTTTCTCTGCTGGTTCTCGAGAAGTTACCACTGTTAACAGTTGCTTGTCTCTCTAGAATTTTCTGTCCATTTTTAAGTATATCTGTGGGCACATTTTATCTGCCCCCTTCTCCTCTTTTTTTAAGCAAACATAAATAGGATCAGCTTACTTTTTCCAGCTAATATATCTAGACATATGTCAACATATAGAGTGCTATCTTGCCTTTTTAATGGCTGCATGATACTTTATATGTAGAATTAAGCAAAAATACTTTAAGTACTTGCAATAGAATCCTGTATAATACTTTGTTGTACAGTGGATGATGGTAAAAATGTCTCCTAAAACATGTGTCTCCTAAAACAAAAGGCACTGCTTGCTAAACATCATCTACGTATTTTTTTTTTTTAAGCTGGGAGTCTTGCTCTGTCGCCCAGGCTGGAGTGCAGTGATGCGAACTCGGCTCACTGCATCCTCTGCCTCCTAGGTTCAAGTGATTCTCCTGCCTCAGCCTCTGGAGTAGCTGAGATAACAGGCATGCTCTACCACACCCTGCTGATTTTTGTATTTTTAGTGGAGATGGGGTTTCACCATGTTGGCCAGGTCAGTCTTGAACTTGTGAGCTCAATGGATCCGCCTGCTTTGGCCTCCCAAAGTGCTGGGATTATAGGTGTGCCTCACTGCCCTGCCTCTTTATATGTGTTTTTATTTCTAGTTGGTAAATCCCTTGGGATTGGGATCTTTGTCTTTTATTCTTTAACACCATGCAAGGTTCTGTCTAATAAGGTTCACCATACCCGTGGGTTGAATTGAATTTTTCATTTGTTTTGATAAAGTTACAAGATTATTTCATAATATTCAGATTTCCCTGAGTATTAGAACTGTTAATTAAATGGAGATACTTAAAGAGATAGTTTTAGGAGAAAATTGTTTTCTTATTTTGTTTAAATGATAATTGTTCTCCTAGAAGCCAAAAATCTTTCTAATTTCTGACTTTTATCTGGAGAGGAGAAGGCGTCATAGCTAAAGAACAAGTTAGGGCCAGCTTGAACGTGATTCAATATCAATTAAGCTTTAATTGCTTTAAGCCTATCAGGTCTTTTTTCCCCCTAAGGCAATGACTTATGGGGCAGAGTTGGCAGTAGCTAAGTTAAGATACTGTAAATTAATGTTGCTGTACAAATTTCAACTGGGCTGTCAAGTCCACCCTCCAGTTTGCTAGTCGTTTACCTCTGGTGGCATTCACATTTTGTGAATATTGATTTGAGAGTTACTTTGCAAGATTACGGTGCTGTCTTCTACCAACAGTGCTGGGGCGTTTTGTGAAGCTGCATTGATTTACAAGATGAATTTGTTGGCGAAGGGGAACAGTTGATCTGAAAATAACCGTCCTGGTTCTCTGGCCAGACCTCGGCCCTGTGGACTTCGCCCACCATCGCATTTGTTAAAGGCAATGATTTCTTCATTTCTTCAGTTTCCCTCTCCTTCCCCAGTCACCCAGGGACTCTCCTGTAGGGTCTGCTAGCATGCTTATTAATACGTTGATTGACCCTTCATGTGTGTTATCTTAGAAGAGTTAGCTTTTGTGTGTGTGTCTTGTCTTCTCATGGAGGGCCCCTGGGTGACAGGTGATTTGGTCAGATAGGAGACATTCTGTGAACAACTGGTTGTTGACAGCCATGGTGATAAAACATTGATATAGTTGGTAAGATTTGCTTCACTGACTTAGGAAGAACGCCTTTTGATACCAGGCTGCTGAATTCTGGTTTTTCTTCTGTAAATTGCCTTTCTTTGGGGCTCATGTTGGTGATAAGTATCAGACTTGATGATGTAATTATTTTAATGCTTTTAAGTCATTATGTAGAGCTAAATGAGACAATAAACCCTTATATTATGTAGGGAGTGAACTTTACCATTCTTACACAGAAATGGTTTCAGGATAAATTTTGAAATGAGATTACTAGCTGTTGTTATGGGGCGTCATGTAAAACCACTGTTGGGTTTGTTTTTCCCTGAATTAGTTGTTAGAAGTTATGCATTCTCACAGTACTCTATAGGGGCATTCAGTTTTCCAGCTTTTGATCATTTAATTCCTTGTATGTAAGGAAATGTAAACAATGTTGTTACTTAACTTTTTAACAGTTACTTATATTTGCCTTAAAGATTCAAGTATAAAAATGTAACTTGGTTATTACAGTTAGTAGTCTTTAATTCGATACTCTGATTTTTGAGTCATTGAAATGTGAAAGGTAGGAGGTTGTTAGAAAATGAAAAGGAAGTTTTTCTTAAGTTTAGTAATTCTAGACATGTTACAAGAATGTTGATACTTATATTGGAAAACATGAAAAAAACCCAAAACTGTTGCATTTATTTATATTCCATGTGTATGGAAAATATTTTTTTAATGAGAGGTTTAAAACAATTTACACACTTCGCTTGTTTTATTTCCCTGAAGTAATGATTCTGATGTCTTCTGTTTCAGATTCCTGAGAGTTGAGCAATGGGGAGACTTTTGGCCTTGCTTCTGCTTCTGCTCCTCCTCCGCCAGCATTTTGGAGCCAGCGATGGAAGCCAAAGACTCGAACAGACTCCTCTACAGTTTACACATCTCCAGTACAATGTCACTGTGCATGAGAACTCTGCGGCCAAGACTTACGTGGGGCATCCCGTCAAGATGGGTATTTACCTTACAGATCCGTCGTGGGAAGTAAGGTACAAAATTGTCTCCGGAGACAGTGAAAACCTGTTCAAAGCTGAAGAATACATTCTCGGAGACTTTTGCTTTCTAAGAATAAGGACCAAAGGAGGAAATACAGCTATTCTTAACAGAGAAGTGAAAGACCATTATGCACTGATAGTGAAAGCAGTTGAAAAGAATACTAACGTGGAGGCCCGAACGAAGGTCAGGGTGCAGGTGCTGGATACAAACGACCTGAGACCGCTGTTCTCACCCACCTCATACAGCGTTTCGTTACCGGAAAACACAGCCATAAGGACCAGTGTTGCAAGAGTCAGCGCCACAGACGCAGACATAGGAACCAATGGGGAATTTTACTACAGTTTTAAAGATCGAACAGATATGTTTGCTATTCACCCAAGCAGTGGTGTAGTAGTGTTAACTGGTAGGCTTGATTACCTGGAGACCAAGCTCTATGAGATGGAGATCCTCGCTGTGGACCGAGGAATGAAACTGTATGGGAGCAGTGGCATCAGCAGCATGGCCAAGCTGACGGTGCACATTGAGCAGGCCAATGAATGTGCTCCCGTGATAACAGCAGTCACATTGTCACCGTCAGAACTGGACAGGGACCCAACATACGCGATTGTGACCGTGGATGACTGTGATCAGGGTGCCAATGGTGAGATAGCGTCTTTAAGCATCGTGGCAGGTGACCTCCTTCAGCAGTTCAGAACTGTGAGGTCCTTTCCGGGGAGTAAGGAATATAAAGTCAGGGCCATTGGTGGCGTTGATTGGGACAGTCATCCTTTTGGCTACAATCTGACGCTCCAGGCTAAAGATAAAGGAACTCCTCCCCAGTTCTCTTCTGTTAAAGTAATTCACGTGACTTCTCCACAGTTCAAAGCTGGACCAGTCAAGTTTGAAAAGGATGTTTACAGAGCAGAAATAAGTGAATTTGCTCCCCCCAGCACACCTGTGGTCATGGTAAAGGCCATTCCTGGTTATTCCCATTTGAGGTATGTTTTTAAAAGTACACCTGGAAAAGCTAAATTCAGTTTAAATTACAACACTGGTCTCATTTCCATTTTAGAACCAGTTAAAAGACAGCAGGCAGCCCAGTTTGAACTTGAAGTAACAACAAGTGACAGAAGAGCCTCCACCAAGGTCTTGGTGAAAGTCTTAGGTGCAAATAGCAATCCCCCTGAGTTCACCCAGACAGCATACAAAGCTGCTTTTGATGAGAATGTGCCCGTTGGTACTACTGTCATGAGCCTGAGTGCCGTAGACCCTGACGAGGGTGAGAACGGGTACGTGACGTACAGTATCGCAAATTTAAATCACGTGCCATTCGTGATTGACCATTTCACTGGTGCTGTGAGTACCTCAGAAAACCTGGACTACGAACTGATGCCTCGAGTTTATACTCTGAGGATTCGTGCATCCGACTGGGGCTTGCCGTACCGCCGCGAAGTCGAAGTCCTTGCTACAATTACTCTGAATAACTTGAATGACAACACACCCTTGTTTGAGAAAATAAACTGTGAAGGGACAATTCCCAGAGATCTAGGTGTGGAAGAGCAGATAACCACGGTTTCTGCTATTGATGCAGATGAACTTCAGCTGGTACGGTATCAGATTGAAGCTGGAAATGAACTGGATTTGTTTAGTTTACACCCCACCTCTGGGGTGTTGTCATTAAAGCAGTCTCTGATGGACGGCTTAGGTGCAAAGGTGTCTTTTCACAGCCTGAGAATCACAGCTACAGATGGAGAAAATGTTGCCACACCGTTATACATCAACATGACAGTGGCTGCCAGTCGCAAGCCGGTAAACTTGCAGTGTGAAGAGACTGGTGTTGCCAAAATGCTGGCTGAGAAACTCCTGCAAGCAAATAAATTACACAGCCAGGGGGAGGCCGAGGATATTTTCTTTGATTCTCACTCTGTCAATGCTCACGTACCACAGTTTAGAAGTACTCTTCCGACTGGTATTCAGGTAAAGGAAAACCAGCCTGTGGGTTCCAGTGTGATTTTGATGAACTCCACTGACCTTGACACTGGCTTCAATGGAAAACTGGTCTATGCCATTTCTGGAGGAAATGAGGGTAGTTGCTTCATCATTGACATGGAAACAGGAATGCTAAAAATTTTGTCTCCACTGGACCGTGAAACAACAGACAAATATACCCTGAATATTACTGTGTATGACCTTGGGATACCCCAGAAGGCCGCGTGGCGTCTTCTAGATGTCGTGGTTGTAGATGCCAATGATAATCCACCCGAGTTTTTACAGGAGAGCTATTTCGTGGAAGTGAGTGAAGACAAGGAGGTACATAGTGAAATCATCCAGGTTGAAGCCACGGATAAAGACCTAGGGCCCAATGGACGTGTGACATACTCAGTTCTCACAGACACAGATATGTTTTCAATCGACAGCACAACCGGTGTTGTTAAAATCGTGCAGCCTCTGGATCGCGAAGTCCAGCCTGTGCACTACTTAAAGATTGAAGCCCGGGATCAAGCCAGAGAAGAGCCCCAGCTGTTCTCCACTGTAGTTTTGAAAGTATCACTAGAAGATGTTAATGACAACCCACCTAAATTTATTCCACCTAATTATCGTGTGAAAGTCCGAGAGGATCTTCCAGAAGGAACCGTCATCATGTGGTTAGAAGCCTACGATCCTGATTTAGGTCAGTCTGGGCAAGTGAGATACAGCCTTGTGGACCACGGAGAAGGGAACTTCGATGTGGATAAACTCAGTGGAGCGGTTAGAATTGTACAGCAGCTGGACTTTGAGAAGAAGCAAGTGTATAATCTCACTGTGAAGGCCAAAGACAAGGGAAAGCCCGTTTCTCTGTCTTCCACTTGCTATGTTGAAGTTGAGGTTGTTGACGTAAATGAGAACTTGCACCCACCCGTGTTTTCCAGCTTTGTGGAAAAGGGGACAGTGAAAGAAGATGCCCCTGTTGGTTCATTGGTCATGACGGTGTCGGCTCACGATGAGGACGCAGGAAGGGATGGAGAGATCCGATACTCCATTAGAGATGGTTCTGGTGTTGGTGTTTTCAAAATCGGCGAAGAGACAGGTAAATATGTTTTTATTGCTCTCGTTTGATACTGTCTTCCATTTTTTATTTTTTATTTTACTTTTTTTACCACCTGCCCTGTGACAGCTCCTTCACAATTCCCGGTTGCTCTTTGGGCTCTGTATAGAAATGCATGTGGATGTTTTTTGGCCTGGCTGCTGTATGTAGGTGTGTTTATTTGTAGTAAGCCACGAAGATGGAAAGAAAAGGGCCGGAATAAATAACTGGCGTCAAGTGAGTAAAAGCACAGGGACACACTGAAATCGTTACCACTGATTCTGATCTCCAGATTTGTAGTCTGTCATCAGAAGCGCCATTATGGTTTTGTTGTAGCTTTGAGAAACCTTCCCAGCATTTTTCAGTCAGTGTATTTGCAGGCTCGTACTTAGAACCACTACTGCTGTCATCTGGCATACCAGTCAGAGGTTGCTGCACACCTGCAGAATTATCCAGTGCCCACAGAGATGATGTGCTAATAAAACTTCTGCAGTGTGATCTTGACTTAGTACCTCGTCTAGGTTTTGATGGAGAGGTGGGGGCAGGGTAGTGGCATATTGAACTGAAAAGACCTGGCTTGGAAGGAATCCTGGCCCTTCTAGTTGATAATCGATGATCTTGGACAAGCGAATTGCTTCTTACCGCTAACTTTCCCCTCTTATATGGGGACACTTAGAATTACTGCAAGGTTTAAGTGAGGATAAAGTGAAGTAACATGGGGAAACCCTAACGTGTGTTAGGTTTATTGATGGTAGCAGTGCTTTGTTATAATACTGAAGGTTCTGAAACCGGGACCTCCCAGGCAGCGGTTTAAGCTAGAATGTGCGTGTTTTGCACTTTGTACACACCTTAGTCTTGCTGTACAGATACTGTAGTTACATGTCACTGTGACCGGATAGAGTGTGAGTTTTCCAGGGTAGGCTTTAGCTCCTGCATCTTCTCTCTGTTGGCACCTAGCAAAAAGTGCCTGGCACACAGAAGCTGTTCCATAAGTGTTAAAAAACTAAGTGAGGAAATTAATGAATGTGTTGGCTTTTAATGTCCTGCCCTCTGAGAATGATAGTGGAAACAGACACAGGATAATCATAGCACTCATCAGCAATAGGTGGGGCTCAGTTTATTTACTAATCTCATCCATGTGTACTTTACAAATCTGTGCATTTTAAAAGGGACCTTTTAAAAATTACATTTAACTTTATATATTCAGGAATACCGCACACAAAAAAAACCCAAAAAAGTCTTCAATCAACACTCACCCTGGGACCCATGCCCACATTTAATAGGTGTGTAGTGCATGAAAAAATGTAACTATTGTTTAGAAATTATTTTGGGCTGGGTGCTACGGCTCATGCCAGTAATTACGGCACTTTGGGAGGCGCAGCTGGGAAGATTGCTTGAGGCCAGGAGTTTAAGACCAGCCTGGGTAATAGCAAGACCTCATTTCTACAAAAAAAAAGCTGGGCTGGTGGCACACCTGTAGTCCCCAGCTACTTGGGAGGCTGAGGTGGGAGGATGGCTCGAGTCCAGGAGGTTGAGGCTACGGTGAGCTGTGACTGTGCCATTGCACTCAAGCCTGGGCAACAGAACTAGACTCTGTCTCAAAAAAAAAGTTATTTTGGAGGTTGTAATATATTTTTGTGCTTTTATTAATGCAAGGCATTCTTTTTCTTTTGGTTACATGCCACTAGCATGTGGCATATTTATTAAGTCTACAGACTACACATCACTATCTAAAATACCCATAATAAGTTTGTTTCAAGAGAAGATAGCAAAATCAGCAGCATTTGATAATCATCTGAAGAGTAGAATGTCTTTTTGTCATACTGTCCAATATGTTAGAATTTTCAGATAGTTTCAACATAGAAAAGTACCCCACATTTAATAACTGAAGCTGAATGAAACTGTTTTTGTAAAATTTTTGAAGAAGTTATTTCTACTTTTTTTTTCTTCTCCAGAGTAGATTTCAAAAGAACTGTTACAAGTTAAAGTTGAGACAGAAATGGAACTTTTAAAATCTTAATTTGAATTCTTTTCTTACTTTACATGAACATTGCCTTTTGGGTTTTTTCTTTCAAGTGAAGAGTATTTTTATTTTGCTTTTTAAGGAATCATTTAGAAACTAGTATTTTTCACCTATAAATTTAAGAAATTGGGTTATTTTTACTACCAGGAAAAAAAAAATGAGGAAACAAGCAAGGAAACGCGGTGGTGTCCCAGAATGGGTTTATGAGCATTTCTGGAGCCAAGGGCAGTGCCAGAGCTTCCAGCAGTCATTCAGTGGGCGGGGGTGGGGGGTGGGGGGGGGGAGAGGTGCTGCGATTATGGGTAGGGGGATTGGTAAGTCTGTAAGAAATGGTTATACAGTTGTGTAAATACTGAGATTTAAAGGTGAGAGAGAAGCTGGGAATTTGTAGGTCATTTATTCTGTGGTCCTTGCTTTACAGAGAAAATAAGTAGTATACAGTAGATTTATGTTTAATGCTTTTGAAAATGAATAAAAGTGATAGCATAATATTTATACATTGGGCCTTGTATTCATTGCAAGATATATATATATATTTTTTGGGAGGGGAGGTAGTGGGGGCTTTCCGGCAAAAACCGGAAAGCCTGCTAGACAAATTCTAAAGAGCTGTAACACTTACAAAATATATTTTTGGCAGGAGAACTATCAGCCCAAGTTATTGCAGAGATTCCTGGCAGGACAGTTGGTATCACAGTGTAGAGCTTCTTTAGGGAAGAATCAGTATATTTTGTTGGCTAAAATTAAGACATGCTAATTGTTCGCTTGGAGTGTTCTTAACTAATTTCTAGGCCACAGCGGAAGTGTGGAAAGATGTGTGTCAGGTGAAGAAACGGAAGGGCAGTTCGGGGACACCTGTGGGGCCCGCCAGAGACCACGTTACAGCTCAGTGTGCGTTGGAGTTTGCCTGGCTCGGGCTGGGCTGCTGCTTGGCTGGATCGTCACTCTCCTCTCATTGCCCGTTTCCCCCAGGCTCTGACTTTGCCTAACCTGGGCGCATTTAATATTGGGCTAATTAATATGAGCCTGTGCAGAAGTGCTGTGGCCCTGGGGACCAACAGCCTGTCCACGTTAACTGGTTGCTTCTTGCCTTTGACTTAAAGTTATTCTTGTTGGTTATTATAACCAAAAATTTTTTTTTTGAGATGGAGTCTCGCTCTGTCGCCAGACTGGGTGCAGTGGCGCAATCTCGGCTCACTGCAGCCTCCGTTTCCCGGGTTTAAGTGATTCTCCTGCCTCAGCCTCCTGAGTAGCTGGGATTACAGGCACACATCACCATGCCCGGCTAATTTATTTTTTTTGTTTTTAGTAGAGATGGGTTTCACCATGTTTTGCAGGGTGGCCTCAATCCCTTAACCTCATGATCCACCCACCTTGGCCTCCCAAAGTGCTGGAATTACAGGCATGAAACACTGTGCCCTGCCTCTAACCAAATTTTTGTCATGTTTTACCTATTTCAGCCTTGTCTAATATGTGTATCATTTATATACGTTTCACAGAACGGAGAACCTATCCAGCAAGCTGAATTTAGTTCTATTTTAAGAGCTTTCCTTTTCTTCTTTTCAAATCTGGTTAAATTGGAAACATCCTCTGAAAAGTAGTTTTCTGTTTTTGTAGAAGCAGAAATTCTGTGGCTACCTAAAATCTGTCACCAAATGGACAGTCCTGTTAGCTCTGTGTTTTGTACATGTTTTGCAAATGGCTTTGCAGCGAGAGAAAGTGTAATGGCAGAGGGAGGATGGCTGGCGTGGACTCCTGCAGGTCTGGCTGTATCATCTGCCTTCCTGGAGAGGCTTCTGGGTGTTGGTGAACTGTTCTGACAGATCCATGCCACACGACTGCCCTTTCATATGACGTTTGGAAGTTATTTGGAAAGTCGGTCTTTAGTTAGAGAGTCAGTCTCCAGAGCTCTAATTAAGATTCTCCCTCTCAAATTGCTCTCCGTAAGATCTACAGTGAGGATTATAAAGTAGATTTAACAAAAATGTTTAGTGGAGTAAATACCTTTGAAGCATGTGTGATTTCACGTTCAGGGTTTGGTTTGCCTGACATGCTTCTCAGCATCCGGCTGCCTTTTGTACCTCAGGTGCGTTCTCTGTTGTCTTGGAAGCTTCAACAGGTTTTCCTGGAATTTAAGCAGAATAGAATCTGGAGCATCGCTTCCGTGGGGGTGTGGAATAAAATCGACTTAGTGTTTGTAGCTGATGGGTACGTACCAAGTTAATTATTACTTGAGCACCAAAAAAATGCTGCAGCTTTTTGTTAATATTTAAAACTAAGGTAATGTCTAGAAATATACCTGGCCAGAAGATTTTGTAGCGGTTGTTAAAAGAAGTTTGTGTTGAAGTGGTGTTGTCTGTTCTCTGCTGTGTGTATTATGTACAGGATGCCCTGAAATGTGTTTCACCTTCAGTCTGGAGTAACTTCGTTCCATTTTTGGTTGTTACAATACAAACCAGCCCAGGAAGAGCGTTTCCCCTTCTGACTCTACTTATTTGGGGTTACCCTGTTTTTTGTTAAGATAAGAGCAGATTTCTAAATATGTTAGTGCCATGTTACTTTTAGAATCCCAATCCTGGTTTCAGGATTGAAATTTACGTTTTGATGAAAAGACTGGGAGTGAATTAATATGGAAGTACAGCTGTTGTCACAAGAGAAGTCAGCATTCATGAAATCTGGGAGGGGAGATGAGGACATTTTTCTTAAGAGAGAATGGCTGCATTCACACGATGGGATGGGGAGAGTGTTGGGGCGCCCTTCCTGTGTCACCTCTTTGGAGGTCGGCTCCCGGCCTCCCCAGTTAGGTGGACACAAGGTGAGGGCATGTCTTCGGTGCAAGCAGAAGGGCATTCCGGCCCAGGCTAGGCTGATTGCTGACCTCAGTCAGGGAAAATGTTTCCGGAGCTTCTGTGTGGTTCTGCAGAACTCTGAATATTTCAACTATTTATTATTCATTCAAGTGAACCCTTTTCCTGATTTACAGGAGGATATTTTACATACACCCTAGGACCCCTGTTCCTGCTGCATGTCCTCTTGTGACAGGAGATGGGATGTGGAGGAGGCTGATGGCCGGGGAGATCCTGACTAAAGGGTCTGCAAGTGGCTGAGAGCTGGTGGCCACTGGAAGCCTGGCCTGCCCTGGTGGGACCCAATACCACTGTGGGAGCTGGGGCTAGAATTCCTGGCAGCAGGAACTTCCATAGAGACTGGTGGGAGGCCTGGGTAGGGAGTTAAAAAATGTGCTGGTGAAAGGGCTTTTGTGTTGCCGGCTCCTCCCTGAAGTGGCGGCAGCTGCTGTCCCCTTCGCTCTTTTTGTTCTCTTCCTAGGAAAGCTTAAGAGAAAAGAAACTTACTTCCCAACCACAGGGAGACTGAAAGTTGCGTTTTGGCAGAAATGGTGTTACCAGAGTGTGCTATTGCTGTGTTCTAGGATGATAAACTTGTGTGTGTGTGATTCTGAGTCAAGGCAGGGCATGGTAATAATTTCTACCAGGGAAGGGATCCTTCTTTGAAGCAGGAAGATTTTAAGATGGAAATAGGATCTAGTAGAAATCCTAAGGAAATTCCCTTAAAGAAGACAGAGACTCAGCTTTTTTTTTTTTTTTAGTTTTTTGTATTATATTTAACATGTTGATGCTTTAACTACTGACTGAGCAAGTCCAGTCTGGAAAGGCCCTGGGATGTAGAACTCAGGATTGTGACTCAAGGCCTTCCATGTCATGGATCGCCGTGTGACGATGCTGTACAGTGCTGGGATGTAATTCTCAGCCGTGTGCAGGGGCCAGGACCTGGAGGTGTGAGGTGGAAACAGCTTATGTCAGACAGGCTCACTTTGTCCTCATGCTGTCAGTGGTGATGACACTGGTGATGAGCGTCAGTGTAATACCCGGACACTGAGTGTCACGGCCGGGTACTGTGCCCAGCATGCTGTGTATGCCAGTCCATTTAATTCTCACAACCACCAGGTGAACTCTGCCACCCCTGCGTGACAGGAGGAAATGTGTATGAGAGGTTAAGCAATCTGCCCAAGACTTCTTCGGTGCTATTCTCACTCTTTTTTTTTTTTTTTTTTTTGAGATGGCGTCTTGTTCTGTTGTCCAGGCCGGAGTGCAGTGGTGCGATCTTGGCTCCCTGCATCCTCCACCTCCTGGGTTCAAGCAGCTCTCTGCCTCAGCCTCCCAAGTAGCTGGGATTATAGGCACCTGCCACCACACCAGGCTAATTTTTTGTATTTTTAGAAGAGAAGGGGTTTCATCATCTTGGCCAGGCTGGTCTTGAACTCCTGACCTCGTGATCCACCTGCCTCGGCCTTCCAAAGTCCTGGAATTACAGGTGTGAGCCGCCGCGCTCAGGTCCTCTCTTTTAAGAGTGATCTACAGATGCTGTAAGGGAGGCTATTCAAAAACTACTAGTTAAGTGGGTTTCTGTGCTAAGCTGGGTTGGGCCCGGCTGGAGAATTGAGTCCTAGATGCAAGGCTTGGTGCTAAAGGAGTCTTGAATGGAAGAATTTTCCAGCATTTTTACTCTGAATGACATGTTGCTATTCAGCACAATTAGGAGGACAGGATTTTGAATTCCATTGCGGCGGCATTAAACAAGATCATTCGAGCGAAGGTGTGGGTGAATCCAGGCGAGTGCTGGCAGATGCACCAGTGTCGTGTTTGTGTTCGCAATCAGGAAAGTATGATTGCAAACACAAATTAAAAAGTACGTGATAATTTAACTGTATTCTTACCACTGGTAAGCTTTTTCTTCTTAATCATCAGTAAAAATGCTGCCTGTCCAAACTGGACAGGCGGTTAATTGTTTGAAGGCTTTCCTAGTGGCAGCCAGGTTTTAGGTGGTGGGTAGGGTCCCAGCTAACCTTCAGAGGCAGCGTCACGCCCACACAGCCAAAGCTAACCTGATTAGTACCTCCCTCCAAGTCCAGTTCCATGAGGCCATCAGCCCCGTACATTGTCCACCTTGGTGCCTGGGCAGCAGCAGCTGTCCTCCTGCCGTCTGGTACACGATGAGAAAGCTTGAGCAAGCGTACTCACCATCCCTTCGCTGGGGAAGTGTGTTGTGTTCTAAGGATGTTTAAGGATTGGGTGTTCGTAATTTGTTGAATGGCCTGTGTATAGAGGCTTAATGTTCACTTAATATCTGGTCTCTTCTTTCCATATTACTTACCATGTACAACTATGAAAATTGACAAGATTTTAAACTTTAGTGTTCATTTAAATGTTGGAGTTTTTCTTATCATTTGGTTCCCATTGTTTTTACTTTTTGGATTATTTTAGTTCCTAGGGCTGGATTTGTCAGGTTTTTGTTTATTAGTGTGTGTTTTATGTACTGTGTTGTTTTGCAGTTACCTTTATGGCATTTTTCTTTTTAAACAGCAGACCATGTGGGTTATAAATAGTGCGTGTTCACCATACAAGACATAGTGCCACAAAGCACAATCTTTTATGTCTTTGTTACTAGGAATAAATGGACTTGGAATGATTGCCGTTCAAGGGCACATGCCTGGACTTGTGGAAGTGGCAGTTCTCCAGTTTCACAGCAGTGATAGTAAGTCTAGGAAGCTATTCACATGTATACTTCGAGGGCCAGTCTTATCAATTCACTTGCCTTGCCAGTTAAGCAATCCCGTATCTCCTTAGAATATCTGATATCCTATTGAACTGGTTCCATTGCTGGGTCTCCAAGTGGCTCAACCTGTTGAATGGGATTCTTTACAATGTCTTACTTATTTCATGTTGGGGAGAGTCTACTAATACAGTCTTTTAGTTTTAAACCAATTGGTTTTTTAAAAAATAAAAGTTACTAAGCTATTTGTGTAGTTTCTAAAGACTTCTTTCTAGTTTGTGATAATTTAACCATATTCTTATCACTGGTAAGCTTTTTCTGCTTACTCGTCATCAGTATGTAATTATAGTTAATGTTTAGTGAGTACTTGCTGTGTGCAAGCCCTGTTTTAAGCTCTCTACATAGACTGTCTTGCTCTTTACATGACTGTCCAGCTCATTAGATTCTCACAGTAGTTAGTAAAATTAGTTGGTGGTATACTCTGTTCCTGTAGTGCATGTCTGTGCTCAGTGATGGAAATTATGATGCACACCCAACTTTGTGCTGTTGGATTTTGAAATACTCTGTTGCATTTTTTTAAAAAGTGCGGTGCAAGTGGATGCTGAATTTTGAAATACTCTGTTGCATTTTTTAAAAAAAGCAGTGCAGTGCAAATTGATGTGTTTAAAGTATGATGCCTTAGAAGGTATTCTAATAATACAGACATGATTCTTGAGACAAGGTGTTCCGTCTGTCACAGAGCCCTCCTTAACCCATTTCCCTGTCTCCCGTTGCGCAGAGCCCAGTCCCACCTTAGCATTGCCCCAACAGGCATCCCCGCTCTCCCAGTTACCCTCACCCGTGCTTCCCTCATTGGCTCCTGAGCGACCCTGGTGCTTCAGCCCCTGTCCCGTGCACCCCTCCACCCCTCTGTGCCTTGTCGATTTCTGTCTACCTGCCTTTGGGCACACTTTGGTCGGCTCATATTATCTCTTGTAACTCTGCTTAATAAAGCTTTCTTGACAAGCTGTCTTCATTACGTGGAACTAATTCCTTCCTTCTATGTACTTAAAAATATTATTGCAGTGTGACTCTAGTATCATTGTTCATTTGCACATTTACACACTCTTTTCCTCTTGGTTGTCAGCTCTTTGTGGGTGCCTTCTAAGTCTTTTAATGCTGGAATTATGTCACAGGTGCTCAGTGAATAATGCTAGGGTGGCCTGGTAAACCGTCATGGGCTCTCCTGGGAAATGTTTTCTTAGAGCCAGGTCATCTTTGCTTCTCTCTGCTGTGGGGGGCACACTCTATATGTCCTTTCGTTGTAGCCTGACTCAGCGTGCGGCTTGTCTGTGACTTGAATCTGTCTCCATGAGACTCAGGGACAGAGTCCAGCATGATCCTCTCTCTTCCCTCTTCTGAGCATGGTGCCTCATAGCGCAGTAAGTGGCCCTTGCTTGTTCTCCGAGCAAATAGGTTGTAACATACCGTAATTGTAGTTGTGAAGGTGAGCAAAGCTTCTTTTCTGCCACCCTGGACACCTGTTTGTAGGCCTCCAAAACAGTGGTTCTTAATGGTTTTGGCCTCATGGAAATGTTGAGAATCTGTTGAAGTTGTGTATTCTTTGTTCAGAGAGACAGTGAGTTGGTTCAATACCATGGGTTTCAGTGAAGTGCGGAACCTGTGTTCATGGACCACCAGTGTTCTTGGATGCCTGGGTTTGAGGTCCTCCGTTCTAGAGGTTCCAGAGGGGTCAGTCCTCACAAATTCTCACAAAGGAGGACCAGCAGGTAAGGATAATGGTGATAACGATGACAATGGTGGTAGTGATGCCTTACAACCTGCAGGTATTTGCTCATACATTATATGCTGCTAAATCTAATATAGAAATATAACCTGCTGTGTAAAAATCATTATAAATGAGCTAGATAAACTTTTACAATGGACAGATCGCTTTTCTATATATTTGTACATGTGCCTGAAATGATTTAGGAGAAACGTCATTCAAGGCTCTTTCCAAGTGAAATAACCTCTAGTTGTTTACACACCTGTTTTGTCAGATGTTCTGCCTCCCCATTGAGGTATACAACACAAATAAAATACATAGAGTAAATAGCATGCAGCCATTCCTCGGTGAACACAGGGAATCGGTTTCCACACTGCCCGTGCACACCCACACCTGTGCACACTGAAGTCCCGCAGCCTACCCTCCACAGATACTGCAGTTTCGCGTGCTGTGAACACTGGATTTTTGATCTGCCTTCAGTTGAAAAGAATTCATGTGTAAGTGGACCTGTGCAGTTCAAACTCATGTTGTCCACAGGCCATCGGGATTCTTATTTAAGTTAAGCAGTTTTCTAGGCATGCTTTAGTTTTGCCAGTTTACCATGGAACACCCTTGTTGTCACACCACTGGTATTCCTTTACTTCTTAAGGTAATCTGTCAGGAAACTCAGGCCTCTAATAATAAAGTTAGCTTCCTTGGCTGACACAAGTTTTATTTATTTATTTATTTACTTACTTACTTACTTACTTACCGAGACAGAGTCTCACTCTGTCGCCCAGGCTGGAGTATAGTGGTGCAATCTCGGCTCACTGCAACCTCCGCCTCCTGGGTTCAGCGATTCTCCTGCCTCAGCCTCCCGAGTAGCTGGGATTACAGGCATGTGCCACCATGCCTGGCTAATTTTTGTATTTTTAGTAGAGATGAGTTTTCGCCATGTTGGCCAGGCTGGTCTTGAACTCCTGATCTCCAGTGATCTGTCCACCTTGGCTTCCCAGAGTGCTGGAATTACAGGTGTGACCCACTGCTCCTGGCCCAGAATTTTTATTTAAATGCACCTGCAGTATGCTTTTTGACCTCTATGGAAAAATAGCCCTGCCATGTGTTCTTAGTTAAAAGATTCTCCAAAATGCATTTGTGGGTCCTGGTTTGCTTTTAGCTTTCTGTTATTTTTTTGTTTGCCTCTTTATTCTTAGGGCTGCTTGTCATTAGGCTGTCTCTGACAACTGTGTTCGTCTTATCACAGTGCTTGGCACACGGCTGGTACTGAGTAACTGCTTATATGGGGGTGTTCATCTTTTAATAGAGCTGCACATGTTTGTCATGTGATGCTATTCTTTTGATTTGTTGCCCAGCTGAAGGTGTTTACATATTTAAGTGAAAAAAGGTGAGTTTGTCGTGTAAATACCAAGTTAGTTTGTTGGTTGAGGCAACAGAATGGAAATCAGTTATTTTTTAAGGCTCTAAAAATTTTTTAAAGGAAGTTTTTTCTTAATAGTGTGATAAGCTTATTTAAAAGATGGAAGCTGATGAGGAAAGCATGAACATGAGTAATATCCATATTTGGTTTTAATTGGCTTAATGTTGGTTTCAGAAAGAAGTCACACTAAATATCAGATCTACAGAGGATAAAGTGTAGAGTTTAAGGTCAGTGATTTTTGAAATACGTGTTCTACGGCGCCATGGCTCACACCTATAATCCCAACACTTTTGGGAGGCAGATGTGGGCAGATCATCTGAGGTCAGGAGTTCGAGACTAGCCTGACCAACATGGTAAAACCCTGTCTCTACCAAAAATACAACAATTAGCTGGGCTTAGTGGCACACACCTGTAGTCCCAGCTGCTCCAGAGGCTGAGGCAGGAGAATTGCTTCAACCTGGGAGGTGGAGATTGCAGTGAGCTGAGATTACACCACTGCACTCCAGCCTGAGGGACAAGAGCGAAACTCCGTCTCAAAAAAAAAAAAAAAAAAAAAAAAAATTATTTTAGCATATTTAAAAAATCTGCTTTTGTCATTTGACTTCCACCAGAATCTAAGCTTCTTGAGGGGTGAAATGTGCCTCTGTTCCTGTCTGTATCACATGCTTAGGAGCTGAGCCTGGCAGACAGGCATCCAGCCAACACTTGCTGAATGTGTAAAATTTAAAATTGAGATGGATTGTAACAATATTAAAGGGAAACACTTACCTAAATACTATTGTTGGGAAAAACCTTTTAAATTTGTTCTTTTTAATGTAGTTAAGGCTGTTCATCCACTTGAGACAACCTCTTTTCCATACCTTCCAAAATTACAAGAATAAGAACAATTAAACCGTTCAGTAACAGTGCAGATTCCTTGTTTCTGTTTTGCCTTATCTAGAAGCAGCCTCATTTGTGAGATTGAGTATCTAAATTCTGAGGCTTTCCAGGTGAATATACCTGAGTTACACATTGTGTTCTTGGGCTGTAGAGTAGTGATATTGCCTATATCATCCTTCTGGATTGAAAAGTATTTCTTTTAAATGTAAAAGATGAGTATCCATTATTCAGCAAAAACTTGAACTCTAAAAAACGTTCAGAGCCGGGCGCGGTGGCTCAAGCCTGTAATCCCAGCACTTTGGGAGGCCGAGGCGGGTGGATCACGAGGTCAAGAGATCGAGACCATCCTGGTCAACATGGTGAAACCCCGTCTCTACTAATACAAAAAAAAAATTAGCTGGGCACGGTGGCGCGTGCCTGTAATCGCAGCTACTCAGGAGGCTGAGGCAGGAGAATTGCCTGAACCCAGGAGGCGGAGGTTGCGGTGAGCCGAGAACGCGCCATTGCACTCCAGCCTGGGTAATGAGCGAAACTCCGTCTCAAAAAAAAAAAAAAAAAAAAAGTTCAGATTAGTAAATCTATTTTTGTTAGTATCATTATTGATGAATTTCTTAAAACTTAAGGAAATAATTACTTTTAGAGATTCAGATGATTTTTGAAACTGTTGGTTTTCTGGATTCAATTGAGCACACCCATCTGTCCTTTGAAAAAGCCTGTTTTGTATTTTTGTTTTATTTTTGTTTTGAGATGGAGTCTCGCTCTTTTTCCCAGGCTGGAGTGCAATGGCATGATCTCTTTTCACTGCAACCTCTGCCTCCTGGGTTCAAGCGATTCTTCTGTCTCAGCCTCCCAAAGTAACTGGGATTACAGGCGCCCACCATCATAACCGGCTAATTTTTATATTTTTTATAGAGATGGGGGTTTCACCATATTGGCCAGGCTGGTCTTGAACTCCTGACCTCAGGTGATCTGGCTGCCTCGACCTCCCAAAGTGCTGAGATTACAGGCAAGAGCCACTGTGCCCGGCCTGTTTGTATTTTAAGTGTCTTGGTTACTTCTGTTGATAGGTGCAGTATACTTACAAGCAAACCCTTTCAAAGCCTGGTTGAATAATGGGGGGATATTTAGTGACTGGACTATTTAAGAAAATAATATGTAGGTAAACTAAAAGTAGTTTTCTTATTTTAGTAACTATATCTAAGTAAAAGTTTTTTAGAAGTCATTTGTTCTTTGTCTACTTTCTTGCTTCTTAGGAACTCTGATTCTAAACCTTCCACTCATATAAATAGAAAATTAGCAGTAGCTAGTTCAGTTATCTTCATTATTCTAATTTAAAAGTAGCTCTTTAGGATGATTAAAGGGAGGAAAGGAAAGGAAACGGTTGTGGAAGTTGTTCACTGTGTATTTGAGTAAAAATCTGCTCATAACAAGTTGTGTTTGAGAGAGGCTGAGTGTTTTGAGAAATGGGGAGATGGCGATTGGTTAGATGAGAAGCAAGTTGAATTTGGGAGAGGGTGAGCACTGTGAGGAAGGCGGGGGATATTGGTGGTTAGGTTAGATGAGAGGCAGGTTGAGTTTGGGAGAGGGTGAGGGTTGTGAGGAATGGGGAGATGGTGGTTAGGTTCGATGAAATAGATGAGAAACTCAAGTGGAATAAGTCTAGGCAAATCCAGAGCTGAACTGCAGTGTTTTATTGTCTTTGGGCCAGTGTTAAGTGTGGTGAAGGAAATAGCAGAGAATGGTACTTGGCCTTTTGTTGGGAAACAGACCATCCTAAAACCTCGTAGCTTAGAGCAGCCTCTGCTTACTTGGGTCACAGTTCTGTGGGTGGGCGATTTGGGCTGGGCTCAGCTGGGTGTTTCCTTGGCCGTTTTCCATGGGCTGACTCATGTTTGATCAGTTGCTGTGGAGCTTGAAGGCCCTACCTCTGGGTGTTGGCTGGGTGTTGGCTCCTAGGCCCTGCGTCTGTCACAGTCTGGCCGCCTGTCCTGGACTCATTCACGTGGTGGTCTCAGGGTTCCGGGAGTTCAAGCAAAGCAGCACATCCTCTGGGCCAAGGCTCAGAACTCATCCACTGTCTTCTCCCTCGTGCTATGAGGCAGGTGGTTCATTCAGCTGCAGGTGGGGAAGTAGGCTACCTTGCTGAGAGGAGTCGCAGAGCATTGTGTTCATGTTCCCTCTGCCAGAGGCACTTTTCCCTGATTTTGTTTCCCTTTGAGGGAATTCCTTCTGAATATTAAATGTACATAACTATTTAAAGGCTTTTGAAAATTGTGAAAATATTGATGGTGTCTTAAAACTTTTCTGTCTTACATAGTCAGCTGTACTGTAAGTTTTTAATACTGTTCAAACATGTAATGGCATTACAGTATATCTTCAAGTTATTTTTAGCACATTTCCATTTAAGCTGGAACCTAAGCAGAGATACCAGGGGGATGCATGAAGTCTAAGGATAGGAAAGCAACACGCCTCCATTTTCTCGTTTTATTTTCTGTCACAAAGGCCTCTGAAGTTTCTTACCCCCAAGGGAATGTGAGAGTCCCAATTATTGTGCTTCCAGAGTGAAAGGCAGAGGGATTGTCTGGTAAAAGGCAGGTAGGGGTTCTTCACAATAGACTTTGGCCTGCAGATGTTAGTTTTTCTCATTAGCACCACTTGCTACTTAATTTGTCATAAACTATTTCATTCATTTATTGCTGTGCCTTAGAGAGTGGAGTACTTGGGGGAAATGGAATTGGAAGTCCATGGAAGACTTTGGGGGTGTGGAAATAGATACTGTGATGAGGAGAGAAGATAGGAGTGTTGATTTGGTATCTTTAGGTTTCATGCACCCCTCTGACATCTCTGCTTAAGTTTCAGCTTAAATGGAAATGTTTTAAAAATAACCTAAGATATATTTTAATCCCACTTGATATTATGCTACATTTAGCTGATATTAGAATTGTTATGGGACATATGTGCAACAGTTAATAGGAAAGTGCTCTGTGGTAAGCTGAAATAGGAATCTTAGGATTGGAAACAAACTTGTAACTACATTGACTCACTAAGCATTTTGACATTACTTCTGTTTGGAAATTTTGGGAGTGGATGTCTTTAAACACATTGACATATACATAGGAAACAGACTTGTGGCCGCCTTTAATAGAGATTTTTAGAGAAGTAATAATTAAGTCCCAGCTGCCATTCTTCTCCTCAAGGAGATTAGAAAAAGAACCTGCAGAGGGTTTAAAGCTTACTTCCAGTGTACAAGCTTTTTCAAAACAGCTGAAAGACGATGGCAAGCTTATGCATCTCCTGGAAATAAACAAGCTAAGTCCTCTGTGCCACCAGCTCCAGACAGTAACTAAGACTTCTTTGCAGAATGAAATATTTCTAAAGGTTGACAAGTGTGTTGCAAAGACAAGATCCATGATAGCGCTCTTAGTCCACCTTCTTTCACTCTGTTATAAACTGCTGAAGAAGCCTCAGATGGAAAATAACAGATGGGTCTCAGTTACGAATAAGGACACCATGGATGGTAAAACTTGAGAAGCTTTTGGAGTCAGATCTCTGGAACATCATGTGGTGAAGCTGACATTTTTAGAAAGCAAATGATCATTTATCTTTTCAGAAATTCATTATAATTTTATAAAGAAAACTTGAAATTTTGCTTTATTTTCTGATCATGAAACTGATTGTGAAGCTTTTTGACAACTAATAAATGCCATGGTAATTGCTAAAAAAATGATTATTATAGGTTGAAAAAATAGTAGTCACTGTAAAGCATATCCATTTATTGCTTATTCCTTGTAGAAAGATTAAGTGATCTTTAAATATCAAAACGAATTGTCTTGTTTCTGTTTTTTAATATTTTATTTTTATTTAGAGATGGGATCTCACTTTCTCAGGCTATAGAGTACAATGGCACAATGAGGGCTCAATCACTGCAGCCTGGAACTCCTGGGCTAAGCAGTCCTCCCGCCACAGCCTCCTGAGTAGCTGGGACTATGGGCAGATGCCACTGTGCCCAGCTCATTTTTAAACATTTTTTTGTAGAGGTGGGGTCTTGCTGTGTTGCCCAGGCTGGTTTCGAACTCCTTGTCTCAAGCAATCCTCCTACCTTGGCCTCCCAAAGTGCTGAGATTATAGATGTGAGCCATCAGACTGGTCACACCAGGCTGAATGGTCTTGTTTCTAACAAAAAATTTTCTCATGAAATGAAATGAAGATTCTGTAGCAAGTTAGTTGACAAACTTTGTTAGAAACCTAATGTAGAGATGGTGAGTAAGTCTTCAATATAGTATATAGAAGATCATCTTAGTTAAGGAAATAATAGTCTTAAATTGTTTCTTTTGGTGTTAGAGATGGTTCTGCATTAGAGGCACCTAATCAGCGTGGTGTACTCCGTATAAACACAATGGTTCATGCCCTAGAGTAGACCGTGAAACAAACCGCTTATTAGAAATATTCCAGAGTTGGCCGGGCGCGGTGGCTCAAGCCTGTAATCCCAGCACTTTGGGAGGCCGAGGCGGGTGGATCACGAGGTCGAGAGATCGAGACCATCCTGGTCAACATTGTGAAACCCCGTCTCTATTAATACAAAAAAATTAGCTGGGCACGGTGGCGCGTGCCTGTAATCCCAGCTACTCAGGAGGCTGAGCCAGGAGAATTGCCTGAACCCAGGAGGCGGAGATTGCGGTGAGCCGAGATCGCGCCATTGCACTCCAGCCTGGGTAACAAGAGCGAGACTCCGTCTCAAAAAAAAAAAAAAAAAAAAAAAAGAAATATTCCAGAGTTTAGTGTTTTTAGGTACAGGTGCTCATATATGAAAGGTGAACTGATTTTTACAATTTATATTAACACAAATGTGTAAATTCTGCCACTTTTTACTGTCCAGTGATAGCATTTTTAAAATTCTGAGTAAATCCTATGTCTTTTTGGGGATTAAACATTTGTCATTGAAGTTGCCTCATTTAAATAGCTTTTTGGGGGATATAATTTGGATTGGTAGCATAATTCTAATTTGATTTGACGTACAAGATACAAATCTTTACGTGAAAGTATGTGACATTTTACTGTTATTTGTTACTTTTTAAATCAAAGGTGTTTAACAGGTCAAGGGAGCATTGCTCAATGGTACTGTCTACATATATAATTTTACATATTTTAGTAGCCATAATAAAAAAGAATATAACAGGTGATATTAATTTTAATAATATATTTTGTTTAGTCCAACATATCAAAAAGTACAGTTACAGCATGTAATTAGCATAAATATTAATGAAACCTTTAACATTCAATTTTTTGTGTTAAATCTTTAAATTGGTATATACTTCATATTATAACATATTTGAGTTTGGACTAGCCCCATTTCAAATGCTTATTAGCAAGTTTAGAGATTTATGTAGAGTTCAACTGCCTTAAAGATATTTATGAATTTAAATTTGGATAGTGGGTTACTAGATTTTTTTTTTTTTTTTTTTTTGAGGCAGAGTGTCACTCTGTCACCCAGGCTGGAGTGCAGTAGCATGACCTCCACTCACTGCAACTCCTGGGTTCAAGTGATTTCTCCTCCTGAGTTCAAGCGTTTCTCCTGCCTCAGCCTCCCAAATAGCTGGCATTACAGGTGTGAGCCACCACACCCAGCTGATTTTTTTGTATTTTTATTGCAAATGGAGTTTGACCATATTGGTCAGGCTGGTCTCAAACTCCAGACCTCAAATTATCCGCCTGCCTCGGCCTCCCAAAGTGCTGGGATTACAGGCGTGAGCCACCACGCAGGCCACTAGATTTTCTTGTGTGAATGGCACACACGAAATAATTGACCTAGAGCTACTTCTGTGATAAGTCATTCAGTTTGATTAGTTATAATTTTCTGCAGATTACCTATCCTGGAATCTTTTGGGGTGGGTGGGGATGGTTTTGTTTCTGATTGTTTTTACTTCCTCAACTCTGCTGAAATTACCAGCATTCTAATAAATAGTAACATTGAGATACCTGCTTCGTGCCTAACAAGTATAATTTATCTCCATAGTCTCAAGTATTTGCTTTTCTTTTAAAACGTTTGTTTTAGAGAAATGGACCTTTGAATTCTACTGCACTTTTCTATAACGCAATGCAAGAACATGTTTTTTGGTATTTATAGCTATCCTTAGAGTTAGAGAAAATGTCATTGAATAGTAACTGAGGAAGAGGCTACTAAAACCTGAGGAAAAATAATGGTAAGAAAGCTACTCTTTCCCTTCATTTGGGTGATGGGAAAAAGTAGGTTTGAGATCTTCTAATGGGCTGGTGACTGCAATAGTCCTTTTAAAGAGTCAGAAGCTGGTGTGGTGTCTCACCCCTGTAATCCCAGCACTTCGGGAGGCCAGGGCAGGCGGATCATGAGGTCAGGAGTTTGAGACCAGCCTGACCAACATGGTGAAGCCCCATCTCTACTAAAAATACAAAAATTAGCCTGGTGTGGTGGCAGGTACCTGTAATCCCAGCTACTCAGGAGAATTGCTTGAACCCAGGAGGCAAAGGTTGCAGTGAGCCGAGATCACTCCACTGCACTCCAGCCAGGATGACCACAGACACTCCGTCTCAAACAAACAAAAAAGTCACATGGTGGTTAGTTTTGCTGTGGATATTAAGAGATCACCAGCAACAAAGCAAGACTCGGTCGCCCAGGTGAGCTGATGTGCGGGGGTCTAATGGGGTGGCGCATATGTGCACCCTGTGAGAGAGGAGGTGGAAGAGTTAAGTAGTTCTTTGTTGAATTAGCCTGATGTGGGTGGGTGCCAGATACCCTGGGCTAAGGGCATTCAGTGAGGACATTAAAAGCCTATTATGCTGGTGTTGCTGAAAATTTATTTGTTGAAGAGGCTGGTGGCCTAGATCCTGGCATGGCTTTAAAAATGTTACAGTGAAGCAATTCTCGTGATGTTAAGTGAGTGTCTGAGCTCATTTTGTATCTTTTGACTTGGAGTCTCTCTTGCTTTGTGTTAATTAATGTGGAAAAACATCCCAGAAGTTAATTTCAAATCAGAACTTTTTTTTCTATTAAAAATTGTCCATGATAGGTCACTGGATGTGAATACAAAAAGAAAAAAAAATGTCCAGTGATAGCTTTTGTAAAATTCTGAGTAAATCCTATGTCTTTTTGAGGATTAAACATTTGTCATTGAAGTTGCCTCATTTAAATAGCTTTTTGGGGAACATAATTTGGATTGGTAGCATAATTCTAATTTGATTTGATGTACAAGATACAAATCTTTATGTGAAAGTATATGACATCTTAAAGTGATATTTTACAGAGTGATTTTCCAAAAGATTTATTTAGATCAGGTGTGTCATTTCCAAGTGAAGTGAAACCTTTATTAATTAACTGTAAAGTTCCTGTGGGCTTCCAAAATTGCCAACATGTATAATTAATTCAAAACCAAACTTTCACACTTCTTTTTGAAAAGTGGTTGCTTTTTGAAAACTTGACCTTTCTGTTGTTTCAATGGTCTGTTTATTCTTTTCAGAGCTAAAAAGGTCATTTTCAGGTTTAGAGAATTTTCCTTGTAAATTTTGGGATCTGCTCACTTGGGTAATTTTTTTTTCTTTATATTTATTTGTTAGGATACTTTTCATGTCGTTGGGTTTAAGTGAACACAGACTATTCAAGCCTGCTACGCTGCATTGTCATCGCTACCTTTGTATCTCACAAATCTACCTGTTTCATTTGGGCTTCATCAGTTTCACATCATCAAGAGTTGTGACTGAAGCTTAAGTAAATATGTTTATTTTGTGCTGGCCGCTGGCTGGAAAGTCTGCTGCAGCAGCTGAAGGGTGTGGGTTTTTTTTTTTTTTAACTCCTGCTGGGTGAACCATCACTGTGACAGGTAAATGGAATTCCTCAATAAAGCTTGAATTCCGTCCCCCTTCATTTCTTCAGAGCTGTTGAATGTGAGGATTGTCTTGCTTCGAACCCTATTGATTAGGGCACAGCATGGTCTGCAGAAAACAGAGCTGCCCTGGGGCCATCTCACTGCAGGGGATTTGCTAAAGCCCCTGTGAAAGGACCACGTGGGGTCTCGCCATTACCTTATGAACAGGAATCAGTTCAGGGAGCAGATACATATTAAGGACCTATCAACTTCTACAGGCTTCTCTTTGAGTTGAAAAGCCTTGGAGACTGAAGAAATAATGAAAGGAAATTATTGCCAAAGCCACTGAAGGTGCATCTTCCCCTGTCTCTGTGGGTGCATCTGTTGAGTTGCAAATTTATTTCCTGCTGGGGCATCTGCTTAGCTTTAGAAGTCCCATTTAAGGTTATGAAAAGTGAATTGGGAAATGATTACATAGTGTTGGCTTTTTTTTGAAGCTTTGAGACTCTCCTTAGCTTTTGGACAGAATTGGCGAGCTCCCCTCATTAAAAAAAAATGATCTTTATTTCCAATAAAAAAGCAGTATATAGTCATTAGAGAGGCCTGGGAAAATGTAGACTACTGTAAAGGAAAAAACACGACTAACGTTCTGCTGCCTAGAACACTGGTGAACTTTTCCCTAACTCGTGTGTACACACACAAATATATTTTCCCGGTTCCGGGTACTGGATTTATAAAAATGGTGAACATAAAACATATCCTGAAAGTGTTATTTTGTTGACTGCTTTTTGATATATCCAGAACATTTTCTGGTTGGTAAGTATTCTTAAAGAATACGATTTTTAGTAATACGGAGTGCCAGCACAGAGGCAGACTAATAGAAGTTGAGCATCTTTATCTGAAATACTTGGGACCAGAAAGGTTTGGGACTTCTTTGGATTTTGAGATATTTGCATTATCCCAGTTGAGCATCTGGAATCCAGAAATCTGAAATCCACAGTGTCCAGTGTATCATATTGGTGCTCAAAAGTTTTCAGATTTTGGAGCATTTCAGATTTTTTGATTTGGGACACTCACCCTGTTTGTATAGTAATACTCAATTTTTGAACATTTAAGTTCCTTGTTTGTGTGTATCTCTGTTGTCTTCGCATAAATAACAGGAGTGAAATTGCTGGGTGAAAGGTAATGAAATTCTTAAGAACTATTTTTTTTTAATGAGAAATAGACATCCCATCAGCAGTTTGTGCGTGCCCATTTCTCTGCATTCTTTGCTGCCACTGAATATTTGGATTTAGAAACAAAACCCAAAATGATGCCAGATTTATAAGTGAAAAGTACTGCTCAGTCAGGGAACTGTCATAATTGAAACAGTGGTTGTTAGTTTTGTGGCGATAGTTCTGGTTGTGTGTTTAAAAATTCTGGTTTTTATAACCAGAATTTTTGGGATCATAGTCTCTGATTTAACTTGCTTTTTCTAGATCTTTGTCCCCATTGCATATTGAGGCTTATTTCTGTACAGTCATTATTTTTTAAAAAAGTGTCTCTTGTATGCCAGATAAAGGTTAATGGGGGATGTACAGACTGTAAAATGTGCTTTCACTTTTCATTTCATTGGCTAGACGCTGCTTACTCCATAAAATCATAAGTAGCTGAATTTTTGTTTTGGCTGCTATCACGCTTGTCAAATTAAAAAATGTAATTTTGCTGTTGAAACCAAGTATGTAAGTTCTCCCTTCTTTCCCAAGTGACCCTATGAATTAATTCACTCACCTGTGTCCGTGGTTAGTGTATAATCAGCAGTGTAGTGATTGGAGCCAAACAGACAGACTGTTTTATGGGATTGTCTGAGAACAGGTTATCAAGGATGTGATAGTAGGCAATAAACAGTTCCTTGCAGCTATTAATTCATGTTAAGAACTTGGAAAAGAGTGTGAGGCAGATAAAAGGCACAGGGTTCTGTTCACAGTGCAGTTGGGAAAAGAACAATTTAAAAAAACACAAAGTGATAATTAAACTAGTTTAAAGTTGGTCAGTTTAGGCAATAGATTCAAGAATTAAATATTAAAATGAGATTTGTAATTGAGGCAGGGGGTTGCATTTCAACAGATCAGGCCCAGATGTCACGAGATTACTATATTGATTTAATTATGCCGAGGTGATTTCATTGAGCCCTTGGAAAAAAGAACACTCATTCAAATATTGACAAATATTTTATTCTTCATTAGTTTCGTGTTGCATACTTACATAATTCTGGTGACTCATGAGAACTGCAATATACAGTCTATGATTACCAATAAAATGGTGAATGTGGAGGAAGAATGCAGGGAAAAAAAAATCCCTGTGTTTTCTTCAGAATTTGGGGGTGGGTGGATGAAAATTCACAAGTAATTATGGTGCACAAACTTTCTGCCTTCCTGCACCATGGGGAACTTATTCTAAAGGCAGCAGTACCAAATGGATGCATCTTTAATCATCTGGAAGTAAGAAATCCATTATTTTTCTAAACTAGACAGTAGTTGTCTGTTTTAATGGAACAGTTGGTTGATTACAGCTCTTCAGGCCTTTATTTGCTTACTGCCCATAGATATTTGAGTTCCAGCTTCCCGGATTGTCATAAGTGAGTCAGAGTCAAAGAATGTAGAGTAGGAATCTGAGATTGATGAATTTACTTTGGTGTAGAGAGTTTAACTGTGGGAAGGTATATTTCTTTATGGCAGATTCTCACAACCGGTGTGCTTACAGCTTGCTGGCTGCTTAGAGACGGACGGACTCGTCTACAAATGTGTAATGTTATATGCAACCTACCAAATAGAGTAAAGCTCAGGACCTGCCAGTATTCCCTTTTTTAGTAGAGAGAACTGTGCTCACCTCAGTCGAAGGGAATACGAGTCTCTTACACATGTCTTAACTGTCTTTTACAGTAACCAAATGTATGTTGGTGTTATAGAAATCAGAGTTACGTTTTAATTATAGAATATCATATATAGAAAGCATTATGCAGGTTGAAAATAACCGGAGGTTAAGTGCTTTGAGAAGTTAAAGAACCTTTGAGATACATTCAAAGGAAAAGTTAAGTCACGTCAAAAAATACTGACTTCATAATCCTTACCTGAGGAATATAATCAGAAACACTAAAGCAATCCCAGGCCGTATATGCTGGTTAAAAAATCTGCTGTGAATTTTAGAAAATCTTAGTGAAGATGTTTCATTTGAGGTAGGAATTTTTAACCTTCCTGTAGTTTATGGTCTTACTAGAAACAGGGGAGTTTGGCTAAGTTGCTCTCATTGAAGTGGTCGTTTGACATTCCCTGCATTTCTGTATACATTCAGCTATTTGAAATTGTATTTAAGGACACAGAAATGCTTCATTACAGCTTATTCATTCATGAAATACAAGGCTTATTCTTCCTTGCCCTGTGAGAAGAGCCTCTGCCTTTCTGGAATGCGCTGTTTGATCTCGGTATCATGCCCTTGGAGTACCCTTCCTGTCATGAAAGAAAGGTGAGGTGAATCAAAGTAACGCCAGATAAGGCAGGAATGTACACTCCTGGTTACTGCTCTGTCATTCCAGCTTTGAGACTGGGGCTGGATGCTTTACCTTTCTTGCCCAAGGGATTAGCAAGGGCACTGGCCGACTTTCTTCCTTTAGATCAGGTTTCATGCACAAATGGAACTTGCCTGCTTACTTCCTGAATTCATGACTTGCTTGTGGGCACAAAAGGAGTTGCCAAAATAATAAGCGATGGACATTTGCAGTTAGTCAAAACTAAACACAGAACAGCAGATGAAAGCCACACCTCCTCTGTTTGATGTGTTAACCCTATCCAGAGGTTACCCTTTTTGTTTACATTTGCTAAATTAAAAAAAAATTGTTACCCTATTTGTGTTATGTGTCTGAAAGTGCTTCACCTGTGCTGCCTTAATACTGGTGGGGTAAAGGGAGTTTGGGCTCCCCGCACCCCGTTATCCCCAAAGTTAGTTATTAACATACAGTCATATACTTGTGATAGGAATGTTAGTTGCTTTGGAAAATATAGGACCATTATTTAAAGTTTCCGGGCCGGGTGTAGTGGCTCACGCCTGTAATCCCAGCACTTTGGGAGACCAAGGTGGATGGATCATGAGGTCAGGAGTTCAAGACCAGCCTGGCCAACATGGTGAAACTTCCATCTCTACTAAAGATACAAAAAATTAGCTGGGTGTGGAGGCTGGTGCCTGTAACCCCAACTACTCGGGAGGCTGAGGCAGGAGAATCTCTTGAAGCTGGGAGGAGGAGGTTGCAGTGAGCCAAGATTGCACCATTGCACTCCAGTCTGGGTGACAGGGCGAGACTCTATCTCAAAAAAAAAAAAAAGAGAGAAAGAAAAGGAAAGAAATTTTTACCCTGTTTGTATTATGTGTCTGAAAGTGTTTCACTGTGGTGCTTTAATACTGCTGGGGTAAAGGGAGTTTGGATTTTTTGTTTTTCTTTTTTCCTGTTATCCCCAAAGTTAGTGATTAAGAGACAGTCATTTACTTGTGAGAGGAATGTTGGTTGCTTTGGAAAATACATGGTAATTATTTAAAGTTTCCTAAAGAAATGCCGTAGCTGTTTCATTCTGTTGAAAATGGGCTGAGCGTCAATGCACAGGTTGTGTTCAGGTGTGGGAGGCAGGTGCATCCCAGGGACTAGCACAGTTCATCGCTCTAATAAGTCTCCTATGAGAGCCGGCAGGAAGTTGGCAAGAGTGATTCACCTCCCCGCAGCTACCGGACGGATGTCCTGGCCTTTCCAAAGCGTGACTCCCCGGGGTCCGGCACAGAAGCACTCGTGTAACTGTGCGGTGGATTCTTCATCTGGGATTGGATATAGTTAAAATTGAAGATGAGATTCACTCTAGATGAGATATTAAAAAACCAGAGAATGTAGTTTAGTATTGTCAGATATTCATAGTTCATCATGACCTAATTGAGTTGGTAGTTAAGACTCCTATGTAATTGAAGAATTTCTCACAGATTTAATACATTCTTCAGTAAATGAAAATCCTGGCTTATTTTCTTAAGAAGGTAAGCATATGTTTCTAGTTCTATCTGAACTGTTAATTTATGTATTCAGTTGTTTGCATAAGTGAACTATGTAGTGCCTGTGTGTTGGCTTGGTGGATTTAATGAAGTAGCAATCTTACTGTTCTGTAACTATTGAAAAACAGCTGAAAAGCTCAGTTTTGTCAAATATTACATGCAATATTTTGTGAATAAAAAAATTCCCTCTGAAGATTTTTCGAGGGTCACTGAGTGAATTTAGCCACTTTTACATTTTTCATAGGGATCTCTGATACCTGAGAGGTTTAGTAACTCCAGAGATAGTAGAATGAAGCTGTCCATTCTCATGGTCCTTGATGGGCCTGTGACTGACCATGGGGAGAAGTCGTTGGACTAGTGTAGGAGGAGCTGTGGAGAAGTGAGAGTGGGAAGGAGAAGAATGGCAAGTGTGCCTGCTCCAAGGGACTGCAGGTCAGCATTGCAAGTCCTGCTGTAGGTCCCAGAAGAAAAAAGCCTTTGGAGAAATCACCAGTGGCCTTTGAAAGTGAAACTTAAGGAGAATGTCACAGAGGCAAGATTTCAGAGGGTGAGAGAAGACTTCCGTTAATGCCCTTCCAGGCGTTCAGTCCCTTGGTAGTTGACATTTATTGACTGCCTCTAGAATGCCTGGACCTGCTCTAGGTGTCCAGGACTTCACAGTTTGCAAGGTAGATGGTGCTGTGCCCTGCTTGGAGCTTTCCTTCTGGAGGGAGGAGACACAAGGCACCGTGGAGACGAGGAGATAAGCACGCCCAGTTTCAGCTGAGCCGTGCTGTGGAGGAAGCCAGGGCAACGTGCTAGTGGATTTTTGCAGGGTGTGCATGGCCTCCTTGGATGGAGTGGCCACCTGAATGACAAGAATGAAGAGCCAACTGTTGGAACGCCATTTTTAATCAGAGAGAGTAACTATAGCCCCTAAATACAAGCTTGCATATGGCAGAAGGTCTGAGATGAGGTAGGTAAGGTGGGCACGTGGCCAGAACACGAGGCTATGGGCTGTGGCTGAAGGTGAGTGGTAGGAACACCGGGGCAGTCAGTCCAGGGCTCCTTACGCAGGAGTGACCCTGCCTTAACCTTGCGGGGGAAGGGGGGGGACTCTCTGTTTTGTGGCACATACTCTCCTTTTTTCCTGCTGCTGACTGTCCTGCTGTCCCGGAGTCCCGTTGCTAGTTTTTATCCCAGTCCAAGCTTTCTGCCTGGTTCCCCTTGGAGCCCTCAGTGATGTTTGTCGTCAGTGATGACAAGGAGGAAAGAAGGAAGATGCTCCTCTGACTGTCGTGCTGCTCTTTTCAGTGTCCCTGTCCTGCCACACCCACTGTCCTCTTTGCTAACAGACTTTCTTTTGGATGGAAGCTCTTGAAACAGGATTGCTGTTTTAACTACTTTAAAAACAAATCTTGAAAAGCAGTTGTTTTCTTTCAGGAGTATGTTTTATTTCCGAAAAGTCTGTCTTCATGCATACACTTCATAAAAAAATCATTTTAGAAATGTTTACAACTTTTAGCAATTCAGAAGATAAGGAATAATATTTTGAAAGAAATCTTAGGAGGTGTCTGATTTATATTCCTGAATCTGGGTGGGAACCTAGGTTTTCTTCCCAGTCGTTACGTAAGGAGATCATCCAGTGTCCCTTATCTCCTCTGTGTGACAACTAATAATTTTATATATTTGGTGACTAAGGACAAACTATTATGCTTTCCTTTTATTTTGGTAATCATGACATATTCTAACAGTGACTTCTGTTGAGCTTGGTTAGTCTGTACTTGTAAATCTGTAACCACTTCTGAAAAACTAGTTATGACAAAATGTGATGAAAATAAGTAGGGAAAGGTAGTCACGGGGGAAAGTTGGATTAATGTTCCTTCCTTTGTCCTAGGCATTTCTGATTTGATTTTTCCTAGATTTTATTATCATTTCGTATTTGAAATGAAACTTTGAAATGTTTTAAAAAAGTAGCTCTTCATTTTGGGCTGGAGGGAAAGTTTATGGCAGACCTCATGCTGCTTCCACGGTATTGACGCATACTGTGCACATTAAACATTGTTTATACTGTCGATTGAAGTAACGCGTTTATGTGTGTCTCAGTGAAAAACGTTGCTACAGTGTTCTAAATTTCCTTTGTGTTGCATGTATGTATATATTTTACTGGAAAGCACTGCTAATGCTGGTCCCTTGTCTTTATACGTAATAGTTACCTGGTCTTTACTCTGAGTGATCCTAAGTTCTGTTCTGAACACTACTTTTCATAATAACGTGGTTTCTGTTTCTGTCTTGAATAACAGCATCCTTGTAAATACAGAGGTTAGGGATTAAGGTGTCACACCTCTTTTTTGTTTCTTTTTCTTTTTGTTTAGAGACGTAGTCTAGCTCTGTCGCCCAGGCTGGAGTGCAGTGGCGCAATCTCGGCTCACTGCAACCGTTGCCTCCTGGGTTCAAGTGATTCTCCTGCCTCAGCCTCCTGAGTAGCTGGGACTACAGGTGCATGCCACCATGCCCAGCTAATTTTTTGCATTTTTAGTAGAGACGCGGTTTCCCTATGTTAGCTAGGATGGTCTTGATCTCCTGACCTTGTGATCTACCTGCCCTGGCCTCCTAAAGTGCTGGGATTTCAGGCGTGAGCCACTGTGCCTGGCCTAGGTGTCATACATCTTTAAGAATCTTTCTAAATCTTGGTTTTGCTTTAGTTTCTCAAACATAAAAATAGACTATATATTAAATACGTTTATTGTTATAATAATTCTTATAACCCATAGCTCCACTTTTAAACAAGAGGAATAATATAGATATGAATAGTAAATACAGAGAGGTGTAATAAATTGCTGAAGTCAGATATTTATTAAAGTGCTGAGTTGGGACAGTTAACAGGCATGCTGTAAAGATAATTGATGATATTGCACAAAGACCATTACTTTGAAGTAACAGACTGAGAATAAAACCTACATTCACTCTTGTTTCCCTCTCCAATTCTGAAATAATTCAGTCATACTCTTGACTAGTGATTCGGATGTGCGAGTGAGTCAGTCATTGATTTCATGGTAAGGTAGGGCCGATTAGTTTTTAAGCTTTCTTAGAATTTTGTTGGCGTATCATTAACTTTGAGATCGTTTCATTGACTCTTGCTTTTCCTAATGTTAGTCATTTCCCTCACCAATCAGAAAAACTGATTTCAGTCCTGTGAGATTTGGGTTAATGCAAGCATGCATCTCTCTACTAGGAGCTACTCTTGAATATAGGCTGAGATTTCAAGAGACTTGGTTGATTCAAGCTCTGTAACCTAGTAACCTATGAAGTCATTTATTCTCTGGACCTTGGCTTCCTTATCTGTAAAATTATAGAGGGGTGCACTAGATGATCTTTATTGCTCTTTTAACTCTTGTTTGGTTTGATCATTTAAGACAAGCAAACGCCATACGTTGGTCTTGGGACTTGATGAGGTAGTGTTCATGTAGGTCAACTGCCTACCATGTGTGCCTTTGTAAAGGTATTTGGGAGTGTTTTTCTTCCCTTCCAGAGGGGTAGGGGGGCAGTGGTGCCTAGGGAGATAAACCTTACAGAAATTATACTGTGTAATGAAAGCCTGTTCAGTGTTTTCATGGTGGTGTCACCAACAATGAGAAATTCAGTCATAGTCAGCTTTCATGGTTATGTTATATGCTGTATTACTAGAATTTGTTTGTTTTATCTTACTAAAGAAATAGTAGGATGGCTTAGGCTTGCTTCTCAATACTAGTATCTCTTTGCATGTCTCTTCTCTTGAACAGATTAGGTTAGTTTGTTAAATTGTATTTCTTTTTTAAAGACAGTAATTAAAGCCATGCATATGCCAGGATTATTTTGAAATCGGCTTATCAAGTGAATATCTTTAAAATTTCTTCAATATTAGGTTAAATTAACTGAGGCCTTAAATTTACAGTCATGTTGGGATTTTTCCCTTTTCTAATTATGTGATGAAAGCATTGGAAAATATTTATTATCTTCTATTAATGGGTATAGTTAGCAGTAAACAGGTTAGTTTACTGGGTCTGTGAATTATGGGTACTTGAGAATTTGTAAAATTGTGAAGTGGTTGTTTAGATGGCACTTTTTAAAAAGTTTTTGAGTTTCAGATTTTAATAAATAACCTCTTACAGCAAACTAACTAATGCAGTAAAATAAATGAAAAAAATACACGATTGCTTCACCACTTCTTTCATAAATTGCTGAAGGAACAGGCAATTTTAATCCAGGAAAATGATTAATATTCCTTTGGGACTGCTGGGACAAATGGTATTTCTGGGTTTAGATCCTTGAGGAATCGCCACTCTGTCCTTCCACCAACAGTGTAAAAGCATTCGTATTTCTTCACAGCTTTACCATACCCCTGTAATTTCCTGTATGCAGGCCTACGTATATGTATTTATGTATATAATATCTATATAAAAGTAATATATTAACATAATATGTAATACCTAATAGTTATAATATCAATAATAATCAATATTGATAATATATGTAGTATATTTATATATCTATAAATGTATACAATAAAGTGATAATGGAATATGTGTCTATATTACATATTCTATAATATAATGTTCTGTTACATTACTTTATAAGATATATATTTATTACTATATTATGATAAATTAATAAAATAGGCCAGGCTGGCCTCCAACTCCTGGGCTCAAGGACCCTACTAGATGGCCTCCCGGAGTGCTGGGATTACAGGCATGAGCTACTGCACCTAGCTATTTATTTATATTTTTATCTTCTCTGATACATATATTTTAGTAACCACCCTACTAGTTAATTACAACTAGTATGTTATAATGAACATTTGTGTATTTTTGAATTTGTTTTTTCTAGTGGTTAATTTGAGTAAACACTTTTCAAACACCTACAACAGCTTGATACCCTGTGATGTTTATTTTCATACTCCACATCTTCTGCTATCGCTTTATTTTATTAATAGTATTAAAGAAGAAAATGTCACTTTCAAATGAAATGTTTATTATTATTTTGTTAAAGAACAGCTCTCTTAATTAAGAACTTTGCTCTCAGAGTAAGTTAAGGGCAGAGATGATATAAGAGCTACTGCAGTGATTCTCTGTTTTTCATTTTTTCTTGTTTCAGTTCTTTGCTTTAATTTTTAGTAACGTAGACAACATGACAGTTATTTGAGACTTGCTAATCTATTCTTGTATAGCCTTTTAATGTCTCCGATAAGAATTATGTCTTCATAGTCTCTAAACTGATGAATTAGCAGTAATCCGTGTTCCACCTGTTTTAATTCTGTTTCAGAGTACTTTATGAGATTCATTTCGTTTGCTTAAAATAGTACAGATTAGATACTTCATTTGTCTGCCCCACAGTTACCACCAGGAAGTCTTGTTTATGATTGTTCAGTTTGTGAGGATATACTGGGTTTTGGAGGAAGTTTGTTGAGTTTTGATTGCTTACCTCTCAATTTTAGAATCCTGATACATACAGATGTACCCTTTCTTTTATGATTTCAGAAAAATATATAAAATTAGAAGTCTTCAGTTATGTAAGTATGTTACACCGTTCTTCATAAAAAAGAGTCTGTATTTAAAAAACAGGTGAGTTACAGGATTATATGCATTTACAAATTGATGTTTTGCCTTAACAAAGATTCTTAGTAAGGTTTAACATCAGATCTTGCCTTGCCTTTAGATTATTAGATAGGAGTGTTTTATTTAATATGAAGTGTTAGCATAAAAGGACATACCTGAAGTTTCTCCTGGGTTACCAGTGTCAGTGAATCACTTTGTGGTTAGGTTAGCTTGACCTATCTTCAGTTTCTGAGTTCTTACAGGTGTTGGATCTGGCAGCAAATTGGATATTAGAAGTAGCTGAATATTACTTGTAAATAGGTCATCTTCAGTTTGCAATTTTTAAAGTTTAACGATTTGAATTAAAATTTAAGAGCTACTTTGTGGTTGAAATAAAATTTAATAGAAAAAGAAGTTTTTAAAAATTTGGTAAAAGTGGAGGCCGCAGTAAAGGAAAATGTGACTTGGGAATGGATGGCAAGGGGGCAGTTTATACATGCAGCCCATGACCACAGGGACCAACAAGTCAACGCGACTTTTATTTGCTTCAGTTGGCATTTCAGTTCATGTAAAACACACCTTCCGTTTTGTAGAACTGAATTGCATATCATTCTTAGGTTTTATTTTGAGAGCAGTAGTTGCGGTTTTCTGTATTTATAATTTGTTTACAGGTGCCTAAAAAAACCCCTCAGAAACAGGAAAGCTGCTCTTCTACCAGCTGTGTGCATTCGAGGACTCCAGGGACAACTGTCTCTTTGGAGAGCGCTCTGTTTACACAGTGACCAGTATAGCACTTGACTGTAGCAGAAGGAATCTCATTCCATTCCTTCTTTAGCAAGGGAGTGCTTTGAGGAGTTTGGCTTGTGGCTTAGTCATTTCAACTGACATTTTAATCATTGAATAGTGCCTTGTCTTCATGCTGGAACACACTTTGCAGTACAAGTGCTTTAGGCAGTTGTTCCTCAGCCTATGAAAACCTGTAAGTCACTCTGAACTATTAAAGGTTGCTTTTGCATTTCTGAAATTCCTTAAGTTTTCCTCATATACTTTAGGTTAACCCTTTATACATGTCGGGTTAAAAATATTTTTATGTAATGCATATATGTTTCTTCTAGAAAAATTAAATATTAACAGGAAGAAGGTAAAATTCACTCATCCATGTAACTCACCATTTTTCTTGTATATCCTGTTCTCCCTTTTTCACAAAGTGAATTGACATTTTTACTTTTAAAATCACTTTATTACATGTTGCATTGTAAAATGCAAGCAGGAACTCATAAGAAAGGATTTTATTTGGCGTTTGTATAAGAGATACTTATACAATTAATGGAAAATAATTATTGAAGTACCTACTTCTTAAAATACTGTTTCCCTTCTCAAACAGGTGCCCTTTTCCTTCTCTCCCTGCTGGTTCAAGGAGTGAGTTACTCTTTTATTTAACTGTCTTCTTGCAAGACCCCTTTTTGCTCTTCTTTTTGTTTCTTTTGCACGTTGTAGCATTCCTGGCACATGGTAGGAACTCATTCTGTGTTGAATGAATTAAAACAGGTGTAAATCAATAATGCCAGGTTCCAGCTTAAGATCCAAGCCAGTACAAACAACATTAATTCCTTGTTGATGAAGAGGGTATTATAAGGTACATTTTATTAAAATTGTGTGTGTGTGTGAGTGTGATTACAGTTCACTGCAGCATCGACCTCCCATGGTTGGCAATTTATTTATTTATTTATTTATTTTTACTAGAGACAGGGTTTTGCCATGTTTCCCAGTCTGGTCTGAAACTCCTGGGCTCAAGTGATCCTCCCACCTGGAACTCCTAGAGTGCAAAGTGGTGAAATTACAGGCATGAGCCACCATATCTGGATATGTCTTTTCTTTCTTAAGACCGGATCTCACTCTGTTGGTAAAGGTGGAGTGCAGTGGTGCCCTCAGAGCTTGCTGCAGTCTCCAACTCCTGGGGCTCCAGTAGTGCTCCCCACTCAGCCTCCAGAGTAGCTATAGGACCACAAGGCGCACCACCAGACCTCGGTAGCTTTTTTTGTTTTTAATGAGATTTCTTTCCTACAGAGGAGTGTTCCTTAAAACGTCGGTATTGATCTGCTGCAAAACTTTTACAGCTGATTTACAGTTTAGAACTCTAGATGTGCCATATTGTTAATAACAATGTTTAAGACTCAGTTATGATATTCTCACAATGATATTCAGTATTATTAGTATAATGCCATATACCTACTTATACCTAGTGTATTTCAGTTAATATATATTTAGCCTATGCATTTTTTCTCTTTTTCTTTTTTTTTTGAGACAAGGTATCACTCTGTTACCCACGCTTGAGTATAGAAGTACAATCTCGGCTTACTGCAACCTTTACCTACCAGGCTCAAGCGACCTGTCTACCTGCCACCATGCTTGGCTAATTTCTGTATTTTTTATAAAGATAAGGTTTCACCTCATTGCCCAGGCTGGTCTCAATCTCTTGGGCTCAAGTGATCCACCCCCTTCAGCCTTCCAAAGTGTTGGGATTACAGGCGTGAAGCACTGTACCTTGCTGCATTTTAATACATAAAGATGATATGATAAACACAGTAACTTCCTAAATATAGATCAATGTTGGATTCTTTTTATATCCCTTTTTTCTTTTCTATCCTAAATGGATCTGGTCACATGGAGTTCTTGAACTTTGTGCAGGGATCTGTTTGGCCTTCCTTTAGTTGAGTTACAATTTAAGTTACGTCACTCCTCCCACCACAGGCAAGTGCACCTTGGTTGATGTGCTGACTGTTTTTCCACTAAACGCGGTTGATTGATGAGAGTCAGACCTGGTGGTTGAATCACAGCTCTATCCCATAGAGATAGTATTCTGTGGCTTTATGTGTGGGCTCTGGCGCCAGTCAGCCAGGTTTGAGGTTCCGGCTTCTCTGCTACTTTTCAGGCTAAAGTTATTAGATGCAAAGCAGTAAGATGACTAACTGGTAAGGTAATTCATTAATTCCGTGGTTAATTTATTACTGTTATGATGATGGGTAGATAAATGTAGACCAGTGACTTTTGAGCCTTAAGCCTCTGCTTCTGAATATGGAAAATGAGGAAAGACCACAGAGCTAACAGATGAATTGTGAAGATTAAACCATATGGCATATTGAAGCTTTTGCTAAGTCTGCATCCAGTCAGTATAAGCTGGGAAGAGTAATCAACACTGAAATTGTATATGTTCTAAAATTTAAAACAAACTTCTAGAAACATTGCCATTGGCAGGTTAAATATATCCTCTCTACCTTAGTGCCTCCAAAGGCTGTCTTGTATATGTAGTTTTATCCAATTAATAGACGTCCAGATGATTAGTTTTGATACCCAGGGATGATCCTCTTTAAAAGGAGAGCTTATCCACAAAAGCCGTCATTAACAGTATTAATTATTCTGACAGGGAAATCAGAACTTGGAATCATTCCTCAACAAAGCAGGACAACATAGTTTAGCAGAGCTTGCCCTGGGAATGACTCTGTGCAGAGCTAAAGAAATCCCTGGGCTTGAAATATGATGCTTAAAATCTGATTATGCACTTAATTAATAATGTGTTTTAGTACGTTTGCAAGCCAGAAGGCTTCCTCAGCTAATTTTAAAGTTATTGCAGCAATTTTAATTAAACGAATTGATAGGTATATGTTTTAATTTAAACGATTTAATAGGCAATCTAAATAATGCAAACAGTGACAGTGGGTTTTTACTTTTCCCTTTATCATTAACTTATGACCTAACTCTGAGCAGTGTGATTACAGAATTTCCTAGACCTAGTGCTTTGTAAGTAGTTACATATGTAAATACTTTCGTGTTATCGAAGCTGCCAGAATGTCCATTGTCATACATCTCAGATTGAACGAAATAGAAATACTTAAAAATGAAAGTACATCTAAGATATTTACAGAAAAATAAAATAGGAAGATTTTACACATAAAACCTTCTGATATTGGACTACAGGTATTGTTTTATTTGACTTTTTATTGTATACATTTTAAATACAGATTTTTAAATCTATCATTATAGAATTTACAGATTAAAAAAGTTTTTGTTCACTGGATTGATTTTATCTCATCACCTTGTTTATTTCAGTTCTTTTTTCTCTGCACATATAATTGTGTATGTGTGTTTAAAGTTTTTCTGAACAGCAATAACATTGTATTTTATATACTTTTATGCATTTATATTTTTCAATTTCTGTATCACTGACATTCTTTTGTGGAATTAATATACATGTCTTCTTGTTTAAAGCTGTGTATGTACCATCGTATATGAAGCCCATTCCTTTTCCCTCCTGATACAATGAAACTCACTTTAGCCCAGGTTTTCAAATGTTGGGAAAGCAGCATCTGGCAGCTGCATTTCTGGATCACATTCGAGTCACAGCTTCTCTGGTGAAATTTGCAGGTTGTACTGAGCAGCCCCTTAATCTTCCCTCCAACCGAGGGGCAGCCAGGGACTCCAAAGCATCTAGTACACTTGTCTGGAACCTGACTTTTAGAGGTGAATCCCAGTTCCCCGCTAATGACCTGTGTGACTTCGGGCAGGTTACTGGTACTGTCTGTTTCCTCTCTGAAATAGGGTATGATAATGTTACCTACTTCTTAGGGTTGCTGTAAGGAGTGAATGAGTTGATGTGCACTGAGTTCTTCTCTGCTATAACATGAGTAGTGCATATATGCTGTTATCATATTGCCATAACCATCGATCGTTATCAGGCCACTGAGTGTGCTCAAAATACAAATGGCTTCTCACAAAATGCCACTCATGGCACAGCATTGATTTTTAAAGATTAGATCATGGTAGTTGGTAACATGGCTTCAGTTAAACTGGAGAGAGAGAAAGTACACATGATTTACTGTATTTTTTATCTGTAAGTGGGGGGCAGAGAGGTATCTAAAGTCTGCTAGTAGGCTGTCCAGCAGGTTGCTTGGCCCATGAGGGATGCTTCTTAGTTGACTTATTTTCTTTTACTTATTTTGTCTTATTTTTTTTTATTACCTAAAGCATAAAATATTTATACAAGTGGTCTCCAGCAATTAAAATTTTAATTATTAACATACCTATACACACATAGAACATTCTATTTTTAAAAGTACTGGAACTCGTTTTTGTTCTTCCTCTGCAAAATAAACCATTAAACATTGGTCTTTACATATTCCTTGCGTTTTACGATAAGCAACACCAGTGAAGTAAATAGTAATAGGTTATAAACTTCAGGTGAAAGGAAAATGAGAAATGTTGATTTTAGTTTTGAGAGCGTTTCCTCTGCGTCATTCACTGAGCAAGTAGACTGAATCACCATTTTAGAATCTTAAATGCCTTCAACCCAGAAGACCCCTGCCTTTCTTTTCTTCCTCTGCTCTAGTCCACAGTAGTAGCATACCTTTGCCTACTGATGGCAGAAGCAAGAACATTAGATGCGTATTTAACACATACACACGATCTACTGTGTTGTTTCTAATAGAAGTCAAAGGTTTTGATTTATGAGATAATACATGTCAAACTGGTGGAGTTATTTTAAAGAGAGGCTAAATTGCAGACATGTTGCTTTTTATATTAAACTCGTTTTATAGCTTTTCTTTGTATATAATAGGCAAAATAAGTAATCTTTTCTTAATTTACAGTAAATTATATTTTGAATTAGATTATTATTTAAATCTTTAGCCTTCGGCATGTAAAGTTTCTTATACACACATTAGGCTCTCTCAAGGTATCATTCGGACGTGGAAATATTAACATTATCAGTCTAAATCCAGTGTTGAATGAAAGTAAGATTAAAAACAGGTAAGTTCAAAAGCGTTTTTAATTGAAGGACGGAAAGAATTTACATATTATGAGCTGTCATAGACACCCTTTTTTTAAAAGAATAAAGCATTGCAGAAAAATCAAGCAGGAAGTAGAGTTCTCACCTAACTTCCTGCGCCCTGCCCTGCCTTCTCCTGTTGTTGGCATCTTCCATTGCTGTGGAAGATGTTACAGTTAAAGAATCAACACTGGTACGTTGTTACTAACTGAAGTCCATAACACATGCATATTTTCTTAGTTTTTACCTAAGGTGCCTTCTGTGGTCCAGGCTCCCACATGACATTTAGTTGTATCTCTCTGGGCTCCTCTTGGCTGTGACTGTTTCTCATCCTTTATTTGTAATAGACATCCTTTTTTAATACCTGCTTTTTAAGCACTCACTATTGACCCGGCTTGAACCAAACACATAACAATTCTTTGTCCTTAAAATGTTTGCATTCTAATAGGAAACTTATAGTCTGCTTTTAAAATTTAATTTTTTTTTTTTTTTTTTGGAGAGGGAGCCTCGCTCTGTTGCCCAGACTGGAGTGCAGTGCTGCGATCTTAGCTTACTGCAGCCTCCGCCTCCCAGGTTCAAGTCATTCTCCTGCCTCAGCCTCCAGAGTAGCTGGGACTAGAGGTGCGTGCTACCACGCATGGCTAATTTTTTTGCATTTTTAGTACAGACAAGGTTTCACCATGTTGGCCACGCTAGTCTTGATCTCCTGACCTCGTGATCCGCCCTCCTTGGCCTCCCAAAGTGCTGGGATTATAGATGTGAGTCACTGCCACTCAGCTGTAAAATTTAATTTTAAAGAATTGATGTCTTGCAGCGATTAACATTTAATATGACAATTCTGAGATGTTAATCTTTGCGTAATTAGCAGGAAAAATTGAATAACTATAGATTAATTGTAGAAACACTGATATTAGATCTCTGGTGTGTTGATGGTATGTCTATTCTTTTTACGTACTGTTTTTGTATTTGGGAAGAGGCTCACTTTCAAAAGAGTTATTCTGTTTATGAGGACATTGAATTGGAGAAAAGAGTTTCTAGTCTGTTGTTGCCTGTAGGGAAAATATCATTAAAATCATATCTCATGTTTAAGTTTTTCTTGTGATTGAATAAAGCAGCTTTTAATAAAATTGCTGCCTTAAGCAATTGTATGAAAAGTTTAAAAAATTATGTATGTGATATGTTATGTCAGAAAGGACAGTAGCATTATGTTGCTGGGTCCTTGCTGATTGTAAGTATTTTTGAGCTGGAGTAGCTGAAGAACCAGAATTAACAAGGCTTTGTTGAAAGCTTTGGCATTAAGGCTTGACTGGGGGCCAAGGCCTGTTAAACAAAGAAAATAGGAAAATTCTAGGAGGAAAGATATTCTGTGGCCATGGGAATTTGAATCAGTTAAATTATTTTTGGCAAACATCATAGCTGTAACTTTTTGCGTTAAAAATTACTGTGTTGCAAGCACCCTGCTCCCCCTTTGTCAGCTGGAGGGAATGCTGGCCTTTCCTTATCAAGGACAGTATTCCTTAACAGCAGCAGTCGCTGGCAGTGGCCGGGGCTAAGAGTTATTATTGGAAACCTTGATTTACTTTTGGACCATTTATTGGAGCAACCCTATAACCTTTGACTAATCAGGCTGTGGGAAGACAACATCAGTATCTCTTTAATTAAATAAGTGGACATTAATGAATCCTTCCATAAAGAAATTTTGCTGTGAGCTATCTTTCCAACTGTATTGGTCAAGCTCTTTGGGAAATTAGTTTCCTCCCTTCAGTCTAGTTCTTCCACTGTATGCATATTTAAAATGAGTTTCCATAGTGACATCTGGTGGTGGTTTGAAATCCTGAAGAGTATGTTTGGAATGATAAATATTCTTAGTTAATCACTGCAAATTTCCGGCTTCTTTCAGATTTTTCAGGTTATTAACAACTTCATTGTATTCTTGAGGTTGGAAAGCTAGGCATTTATTCCTTCCGTAATGCTTCTTTCAGGTAAAGGAATGAATTTTGATGGCACTGCTGAGTGGCGTACATAACAAGCCTGTCCGAGCCTGTCTTCTGTGCTCCAGATTTGCGTCATAGCATCACACAGTGGCATCAGGACCGCTCTGACTGCATGAGCAGGGCACCCTCCTGATGGGAGTGGCTGAGTTTCCCTGTCACCCCATCACAGCTTTGATGCTCTTGGCGTCTGGCCGGAGGGAATCCTGCGGAAGGCCTGGGCTGCACCCCCCACCCCCACAGCCTGGGCCCAGCACCTTCTGGCTGCTTGCTGTGTTTGCTTTTAAAAAGGTAGAAGGGAGGGAGCCCCGAGAGGAGGAGGGAGACCACAGAGGAGAGTTTGGGGGTGGATGTACATAGGTGCCCAAAAAGATGAGGTAGTGAATATGTGCAAGTAGAAAGATATCTGTGAAAACCATAGTTTGTGGTGGTTCCTTTTGTCTCCAGGGAGAGTTTATAACCCACTATCTAAAAAAGTACTTACTGAAAGTTGCCTGGTAGGCTGGATTAAGAGAAATAGACTGGGACAGAGGTCTGAGAACTGCCACTCTTTGATTCCTTCCCGGTGATAGCTGGAGTCTCGAGTTTTATTTTTGTTTTTCACTGTGTTTAAGGCACCAATTAGAAGTCTGATTAGAAGTTTCATGATGGAAATTTGATAATCTGTTTCTCTTCATGGAATTGAGGTAACTGCTAACATTGCAAGAAGAAATCAATCTGTAATCTGTAAATGTCAGTTGTGGCTTTAGGAAGAACTGGTGAAAGGATGATGGAGTGTGGCAACAAGAACTCATAGTGACTTAACGAGTAATGGCAGCTTCGGGTCTGACTTGGAGACAGCTGGTGTGTCGGTCCTTGCAGAAAACAGGACTCCCTTAAAGAATGGTTTGAATCGTGATGAACCCCTGATTAAGGAGGTTCTTCACTCTGGATTCTGAACTCCACCTGTTGAGCTTCTTGGAGGTGGACAGATCATTTCAATGTTCTTTAAGAACAAGGGAGTTGAACTGGAGAGTTTTGAAGGCGTTCCCAGTCTGATTGTTGATTCTGCGGTGGCAACGGCTAGCTCTGCCACTGGCCTTTCTCTGCCCATTGGCTGGACTCCTCCTTGGCCGTCCTGGACCTTCGTTCTGCCCTCACTTCAGGATGGGAAGCTTTAGGGCTTTGGCCTAGAGATCTAGAGTTAGCACTGTCCACCCACTTCAGAAGTTTCTGCCTGGGGCTCTTGAGGTGTGTATCTTGCAACTGGGTTGACAGATTAAAAAGCAGAAAACAAAATAACTTGGCATGCCTAAGGCTTCCTTCTACCCACTTTGTGCATATACGAAAGTTTTATGTGCTTAGGTGCTGAATCCCAAAACTCTGACTGAGCAGAGTCCTCAGATCCTCTCCCTTCTCTTATCCTGCATGCATGAGGAAGACCCTTATTTCCACACTGGGAAACTGCCTGTGGCCTTTCCTCATGGTCGTAGCCCCACAGGTCCCCAGCACCTTGGTGTCTGACAGTATTGCTGTTGATTGATAGTGACGACAGCACACCCGATGGGGAAGACCTGAGGTCTGGAGTCAGACTGTCTGGCTAAGCTCCGGGTCCCACCAGTGAGCTGTTGACCCTGGTCGTGTTTCCTAATCACTCCAGGGCTTAAGCAAGTTTCTTAGTTGATCTAAGCTTCTCTTTACTCATGTATACATGATTTTAGGATGAAAATCATGCAACTTCCATGTTTTTTCAGTGATTTAATGCATGTAAAGCATTTAGTGATGTAACTGGTGTACATAAGGGATCTGAGGATTTTGGTTAGAAGATGGGATTCTTCGGCGTGCCCTCCTTTCCCTTTGGGAGTTGAAATTTACTTTACAGTTCTCCATATGTTGTATGAAATAATTTTTTATCTTACAAAGAGGTACTAATTACAATACATCGAAGCAGAAGCATATTTCAGCAATCACGACAGGCATTATGAAAGTACACAGTCGTGAATTCGTGAAATAGAATATCTGACATCTCACTCATTCATACTTACTATTTTAATTGCTAATTACACAATCCTAGTTTTTTCCCATATTTGAATAGAGCCACTTTGTTTCCTCACTCTTAACCTTTAGTAATATCTATAGATTACCGGGAACTCTGACAATCCCCTCCTGTTGGACTCAGCTGTCCCCCACCCCCTGGCTGTGCAGCTGATGGGTAGGCAGAGACTGTTCCTAGCAGAAGCCATCTCAGAATTGCACACTGCAGTCTGGACGATTTCGGACCAAACTAGAAATAGGGCATGATGGGAAATCATAGCTGTTTCTATCTGTGATTGCAAACCTCAGATTGATGGTGATATATTTCCCTTTTATATTTCTTTTTTCCCTCGAGATTAGAGAAAGCTATTGTGTATGAGTGAACAATAATACATTCCTGCTGAATACTGACAGATAGATGAAATACGAAGTTTGACTCATCTTTCCCGAATTACGACATGAAGTTTTGTTTACTCTTTTGTCATAACAGCCATAGGAGTAATGAGGAAATTGCTGACACTGAAGTCAGAGATGTGGTATCCACACTCCAGATCTGCCATTTACTATGACCCTGGGAAAGTTCCTCATCTCTCTAAATCTGAGTTTTTCATCAGTGAAATGGAGTTAATAGCATCAGCGATCAAGGCAGGCTGGATGTAAAGATTATATAAGATAATGCATGTAAGACACTTAGCATAGGGCCTGGCATTTAGTAAACACTGAGCAAAGTGTTTCTGTAATTATCACTGTTTTTAAATGCCTATATGTCACATTTAGAGGGGCACGTTTTAAAACAGAAGATAGAAGCATGAATTATTGGAGGATTAGAATTCCAAAGAGATGGGTGAAAGCACCATGTACCTGTCTTCTTGAAGTTTTCTAATAATACTTCACCTGCCAAGTGAATTTTATTGCATTTTTAATGAAGTGGCGGCACACAGGAGGAGCTGTGTACATTTTGTTAATGTGTAATCCTCCTGGAGAGAACATTCTGTTATCCCCTGACATCTTCGTTTCTGTGGATAGATGTGATGAATAAGAGAAACTGGGAAAGGTTATTATTTGAGCCTACAGACAGATACAGTTTTACTAATTTAGCAGACAGAGTGAGTGTGCGTAGATTACGCTTGGGTTAGAGAAAAAGGGAAACTTGTTTAGTTCATCTTCAGTTGTCTGCTGTATGGGGGACCAGTGAGCTCCTTTTTATTTGGTTCTGAGGTTTCTTCCATGTTTCTGGAAGCAGTATGAGACACCTTTTCTGAAGGTTCAGTGTGAATTAATGAAGCAATGAGAAATCATTGTACTGCTTCTGAATGTCAATAAAGATTCGTTTTATAATTTCACATTTTATTTACCTAAGTTTTCTTTTTTTTTTTGGGATGGAGTCTCTCTCTGTCACCCAAGCTGGAGTGCAATGGTGTGATCTGGGCTCACTGCAACCTCCACCTCCTGGGTTCAAGTGATTCTCCTGCCTCAGCCTCCCGCGTAGCTGGAATTACAGGTGTCCACCACCACGCCCAGCTAATGTTTTGTATTTTTAGTAGAGACATGGTTTCACTATGTTGGCCAGGCTGGTCTCGAACTCCTGACCTTGTGATCCACCTGCCTCGGCCTCCCAAATGCTGGGGTTACAGGCGTGAGCCAGCGTGCCCAGCCTAAGTTTTATATTTTTAAGTTGTAAGTCCTTTTGGGATATAATATCCTGTTAGATATAATTATCATCCATTTAACAAGTGAGTTTTTCTGATACTAACCTCAAATGAGTTAATATTTAAATTTGTGTGATCAATGAATTACAACAGTGTATTTTTCTCAACCGAATGTTTCATTGCTGAGCATAGGTGAAGTTGGTAATTTGTTCTTTTTCTCACAGTATTTTGCTTTTAAAGGGAAACTTTAGTGATTCTAGAGCTTCATCATTTCCAGCGTCCAGCCTGTACCATGGTGTAGAACTCTTAAAAGTGTCATTAGTTCAGACTAATCAGTGCATGAGGAAAAGTGCAGTGACATGTTTTTGGTAGACAAAGGGCGCGATTACACCGTTGAATAAAAGGTGGGACTTGTCAAAGAGAAATGGATATTTCTACTTCTCATCCTGAGAGGAGGTAAATCCTGGCGTGAAGTTTTGACTGGTTTCAGTGTCTGGACCAAAACATTACAGACACTCTAACCCCTCTTCTTTGTAACCATATAATTTCATCTCTTGCTAGTTTACTTATTAAGAAGTGTATCCTTTGGGAGGCCGAGGCAGGTGGATCACGAGGTCAAGAGATCACCATGTTGACCAGGATGGTCAAAACCCCATCCTGGTTTTGAGATGGGTGAAACCCCATCTCTACTAAAAATACAAAAGATTAGCTGGGCATGGTGGCGCATGCCTGTAATCCCAGCTACTCAGGAGGTTGAGGCAGGAGAATTGCCTGAACCCAGGAGGCAGAGGTTGCGGTGAGTCAAGATCACGCCGTTGCCCTCCAGCCTGGTTAACAAGAGCGAAACTCCGTCTCAAAAAAAAAAAAAAAGAAATGTATCCTAGTGTGGATCCCAGTTGAGGACTTTTCTATACCAACCCTGTTTAAGATAATTATTTAATACATTATTGTGCTTCATGTAAGGTGGTGGGATACTGGTATTTGACAATAATGTGGCCTCTGCCCTTTTGGAGTTTATAGTGTAGTTAGAAGTTTATATTTTTGTAGCACACTGGTTGTCTTTCCATGTGTTTGAGGCGATTGAAAGAAAGAAAAGGACGTCAACGAGCAGGAGACCTGAGCAGCCCCTTGTTGTGGACTTTGAAGGTTACACTTTCTTCCTCAGCCGCTGTGAGAAGGGGTGTGTGTGCAGACCAGGCTATCCGGAGGGTGCTGCTCCTGCCTTTTTCCTTAGACAGTGGCCAGCACAGGGATGCAGTGTGAGGCGTGGGGGTGCTGGGCTGTGGGGTCTCAGATCTGGGCCATGATTCTGCTGTTGTCCCTGGCATCCTGAGTAGCCTCCAGGAAAGTCAGCACATCTCTCACCAAACCGTAGATTTCGCCAATGGAAGGATGAAGTGCTGGGCCATTAGATCATCTCTCAGTGCTCACCTGTTTTGAGACTTCAATGAGATATTATCTTTTTTTTTTTTGAGACGGAGTTTCGCTCTTGTTACCCAGGCTGGAGTGCAATGGCGCGATCTCGGCTCACCACAACCTCCGCCTCCTGGGTTCAGGCAATTCTCCTGCCTCAGCCTCCTGAGTAGCTGGGACTACAGGCACACGCCACCATGCCCAGCTAATTGTTGTATTTTTAGTAGAGACAGGGTTTCACTTTGTTGACCAGGATGGTCTCGATCTCTTGACCTCGTGATCCACCCGCCTCAGCCTCCCAAAGTGCTGGGATTACAGGCGTGAGCCACCGCGCCCGGCCCGAGATAATATTTTTAAAGTGTTCCATATAGTGCCTGACCCTAATTCTAAAAACAAATACTTTCATCGCCTATATTATGTGCCAAGTGTTCTAATCATTGTATTCATGTTAGCTTAGTTGAACATACTATTATCTCCATTTTAGAAGAAGAGAAACTGAGACACAGAAAGGCTAGTTAACTTGCTCAAAGTTACGCAACTAGTAAGAGGCACGTGAAGCCCTCAGTGAGCCGGAGTTGTTGACACTTTCTCACAGTGGCAGTTTTGGTTGTCGACCTGCTGCTTTACGTTTTTCTTTCTTCTCTCTAGGTGTCATAGAGACTTCAGATCGACTGGACCGTGAATCCACCTCCCATTATTGGCTGACAGTCTTTGCAACCGATCAGGGTGTCGTGCCTCTTTCATCGTTTATAGAGATCTACATAGAGGTGGAGGATGTGAATGACAATGCCCCACAGACATCAGAGCCTGTTTATTACCCGGAAATCATGGAAAACTCCCCTAAAGATGTATCTGTGGTCCAGGTCGAGGCATTTGATCCAGATTCGAGCTCTAATGACAAGCTCATGTACAGAATTACAAGTGGAAATCCACAAGGCTTCTTTTCAATACATCCTAAAACAGGTATGTGCTAATACCAATATATGAAGTGTTCATGCTTCCGCTATTCTGATAGGGGAATAACTAAGAATTAGCATTTTTGTCTGTTACATACTTTTGTTTTTTGATAAATTGTTTACCTTTTGAATTATTCAAAATAAGCCTTTATTTTGGATGAGAATGTAGCCTAAATGTTCTTTTTTAACTTTGAGTTTGCTTTTATAAAGCTGTTTTACAATTTTGCTCATTAGTAGGGTTTCACTTTCAGGTTAAAAAGTAAACATTGTTATTTCAATAATAGCTCCTGAATTAGTGATATATCTTAAACTTACAGAAAATTCTACTGCTGCTAAGAATTTGAATTGTCCTGAGTTGGCTTTTTGTGAAGAATATTGAAAGTTTATTTCACAGTTCACTAGTTTTTTAATGTTTTGAGTTTTTCCCAAAGAGCAATGCTGCATCTGCAAGTGGTAAGGGATTGGAATTAGACAGTTTTCTGATTGGAAGTGACACCCCAGCCTTTTGCTTTTTTTTGAGACAGAGTCTTGCTCTGTTGCCCAGGCTGGAGTGCGATGGCATGATCTCGGCTCACTGCAACCTCCGTCCCCAGATTCAAGCAGTTCCCTGCCTCAGCTTCCTGAGTAGCTGAGATTACAGGCATGTGCCACCATGCCTGGCTAATTTTTGTATTTTCAGTAGAGACGGGGTTTCACCATCTTGGCCAGGCTGGTCTTGAGCTCCTGACCTCGAGATCCACCCGCCTCGGCCTCCCAAAGTGCTGGGGTTACAGACATGAGCCACTGCGCCCGGCCGGCTTTTTGCTTCTAACTTTTTTTTCCATTGATGTCTGTGACTGACTTCCCTGCTTCTAAGAAGATAGCTCCTTGACCTCAACATCCTCCTCCAAAATTTTTATAAACTTTTAATCTTTGCTCCTTTGCTGCACAAGTGATAACTATATTCACCCTCCTTTTCTTGTGAAATAAAGTAAAAGATCTAAGAACTAAGTGCTGAAAAATTAGAAGGCATTGTCAAACATAAGAGAAGAAAGTCAGAAATATATAAGAATTGTGAAGATGAATTAGAAGTCCAGAAGGTTTGCCTCTGCAGTGGCGGTCCCAGACCTTGAGAGAGAGAAATCTAGAAGTAAAAGCCTTGATTGAGATAATGTGTGAACAAAAACAAACACTCGAAGAGATTTTTTCCTGTCGCCTTCCCAAACTGCAGCAGTCGTCACCACAGAAGACTTCTGTGTGTTCTGGAGGGTTGGGGGAAGATCCCTGCACACCAAGCAGTGGACACCTGGGGTGTCCTGTAATTCAGTTCTGACGTTTTTACCTGGAGACAGTCTCAGATTCTACAAGTGAAGGGCTCAGTTCCCAAGATTGTTCCCTTCTTCCCACCAGTTACAAGCCCAGGCCTCCGAAACTTCCCACCAGCTCCAGGTTAGGATTCCCGTGACCTCTATTTGGGTTCTATTAATTTATTAGAGCCGGTCACAGAACTCAGGGAAACACTTCCATTTACCTGTTTATTACAAAGGATGTTTAAAAGGTTGTAAGTGAACAAGTGAACAGCCAGATGAAGAGATACACGGGGCAGGGTCTGCCAGGGTCCCATGCATGGGCACTTCTGTTCCAGTGGAGCTGGGGGAGGGGGCCGCCACCCTCCCAGCACCTGGCTGAGTTCTTGTTCACCTTCCCTTCAGCCTCTATGCGTTCAGCATCTAGGAGCTCTGAACCCTGCTTTCTTGAGCCTTTTATGGAGACTTCGTTGCCTAGGCGTGATTGCTGCATGGACAGCCGTGTCAACACGTGGTTGACGAAGGCCTGTCTCTTAAGATTCCTCTTGGCTTCTGTCTGCAGCGTTTCCACCTCTAGCATATGGAGCGGGTCCCTGTCTGGAATGAGGGGCTTATGACCCACAGTCAGATTGGCGTGCTGCCTTGGCGGGTGAAAGGAGTGGCACATGGTCCAGAGAGAGATTCTGTTTCCTGAGGCAAAAAGTGCCACAGCATCATAACAAAAGACTGTAACAAGGGTTATGGGAATTATGAACCAGGAACCATGGACCGAAACAAATATACACCCCTCCCCCAAACGCACATATATGTCACATCACAGGTGGTAATTCAAGGCCAGAAACTACCCCTGTGTTAATTTGTTTGATGAATTGACTAAGCAGTATTTTCATTATTCTGTGTCTTCTGTCTCTCTTTTAGATTAGATTAAGTCCTCTGCAAAGAGATAGATGAGCAGGCAACAAATGTCCTTTTGGGTATCTGAGCCCATGGCATCATAGGTCTGAGTGTAACATATCAGTGAGGAGTAGGAGGAGGGAGAAACTAAGGAGCTTAGATAGCCTGGCGTTGCTGTGAGAACCTTGAAAACCCTTGGTTCTTCCTGGGGCTCAGAATTGATGCTGCTGCTGCGATGTCATGATTAATATGACATTGCCTCTCCCTTTTAAATCTCTCTATTCTGACAATGCTTAAAAAAAGATGTTTGCAGAGAGCTCTGTGCTGTTACCGTCAGCAGGAATAAACCCTCTCCAGGTGTCCACAGCCAGCACTCAGCCCCAATGGGGGCACAGGCATTCTGCTGGCAGGGCAGCAGGAGGACAGTCATTAGCTTGTACACAGAGGCATTCTGTTTTTATGAGTGGAAGTCAGGTAATAGGGGAGGATACTGTCGTTGGCACACAGCAGTATTTATTGTGAAGCATGTTAAGAACTATATGGTTAGCAAGGACGTCTCAGCATTCTACAGACCGCCTAAAGTTGCGGAAAATGAAGAAACAGTCATGTTTTAGCATGGGCACTACTAAATAATACGGTAAATATAGCTTCATAAGATCGTTTCTAGATGATTCTCTTCCTGCAACTCAGCAGAAAACTGGGGTGTGATCCTCAGCACCCAAAGTGCACATGCCTTATCTTCTCACAACCTTTAAAGCAGACTGAGTTTTCACAGGTAGGTCAGTGTCATCGTGGCCCTTGATTGTGAAAGCTGACGAAAGTCTGATAGGAAAAAGTGCTTGTGACTTCCTGACCCATCTCACCACGTGGAGACCCTAAATCATGTTACTTAATGATTAATGGTGGAGCAAGAAAATCACTGGGCTGGAAGTCAAGAGATCTGGGCCATAGTGAGGCTTTCCCTCTGGGGTCTTGGGGAGAGCAGACTCCCAGGTCATTAGATTTTGTGATTCATGGTGTTCCTGGACTCCTGTTAAGGCGTCCATGTGTAGAGTGCAGGAGCGCCCAGAGTCGCTCCTGGGACAGGTGCCATAGCCGATCCACTTGGAGGTGTTACAGCTGCTCTGCTAATGTAAGACAATCAAGATTCTAGCAGATTGATAAATTTGTGCCTTTGGATAAACAAATTTGATAGAATAAAGTGGGCCTGCTTGTTTCTTAGTGGGAAACATATATCTGGGACCCTGGTGATTATCCTAAATGTTCAGCAGGCTGGAGAGTCATTGTTTAAAGCATTTGTTTATGCATCAAGTGCAGTCATGCGTTGTTGCATGCCAAGGATACATTTTGAGAAATGTGTTATCAGGCGATTTTGTCATTGTGTGGACCGCATAGAGTGTACTTACCCAAACCTAGATAGTCTAGCCTACTGCACACCCAGGCTGTATGGGATAGCCTGTTTTAGTCTACAGCCTGGTACAGCATGATCCTGTACTGAACACTGCGGGCAGTTGTAACACATTTGTGTATCTTAACATATCTAAATGTAGAAAAGGTGCAGTAAAAATATGGTATTAATCTTTCACAACCACGGTTGTATATGTGGTTTGACTGTATATGCAGTCCGCAGTTAACTGAAATGTTGTTATGCAGTGCATGGCTGTATTTATTCACCGAACTCTATTCTTAGAAAGTATGTTGTCTACAAAAGTGATGTAACAAAGAGGAACAGGTGTGTGCAGCAGTGTGGCACAGGCTGTCACAGGTCTGGTGGAAGTAGGAAACTGACAGTGGGGTATGATTGGGAAGATGAGACCCCTTGGAACAGTGACTGGGCAGATTGAAGGTGGTAGCAATAGACTGTTGGAGAGGAGGTGGGAGATGTTTTCATGTTGGGGACAATTTGAAGGAGTGGTGAGTTGGAGACCAAGAAATGAATGTATGGGAGACAGCTACACTCGATAGAAAGCCTCAAACACTAGAATAAAGGTTAAAGAGAGTATTTGTTATTTTTATGAATAAAAGTGACCTCTTTTTGAGAGTCAGTATACAGTGCCTTGCAACATTTTGGGTAAACTTAAATTGTTGCTGGGTTTTGGGGTGCAGGGGAGCGCTTAGCTCCCCTAAGAGGATGTTTTTCCAGGCTCTTGGTCTCTCACCCAAGAATGGGAGAGGGGACCACACCGGCCATGGTACGCTCATAAAGTAAATACCAGACCCCAGAAAGTTTTTGCACAAAGTGATTTATTTAGGCAGAGGAAAGAGAAAAAGGAGATAGAAAAGGATGAGAAAGTCTTCCACGAAGAGTGTGGATGGGGACCCAAGTATGGAATCCAGGAGGGGAAAAGCAGCTTCCACGAGAGTGGAAGGGGACCCCACAGGGGGAAATCTGCCCGGATGAGGGAGACAGGGACTTGTAACCTGGGAGGAATTCCTGCCTTGTCCAAGCCCCCTGGCCAGTGAGAAGAGTTCTTTAAACTTCCACTGGAGTGACTGACCTTTGATTTTTTTCCCCCACACCCGTGAAAATTAAAACAGAAACCATTAAGTCTCCTGGATGGAGGCTTATGGGAGGGGACGTGGTGCTGGGACCAGGAGGCTCATGGGAGGGGCCGTGGTGCTGGGACCAGGAGGCTCATGGGAGGGGGTGTGGCACTGGGACCAGGAGGCTCATGGGAAGGGACATGGTACTGGGACCAGGAGGCTCATGGGAGGGGGCGTAGCGCTGGGAAGTTCTTGCCCTTAGAACTATGCCTCCTTGTGGACCCGGAAAGAGAACACTTTCCCCCAAAGTGACCTCCCTAAAAGTCTTTTTGGAAAAGAGGAAGACATCTCTTTATTACCTTTTTCTGCTTCTCCTTTTGTCATAGTAGAACACAGTATTTTAAAAGCCACAACCAAAATCCTTCCCAGGAGTAGGTTTAGTGAGTACTGTTAGGAATTCTGTGCTCTAAATGACAAGTCTGAGTGAACTTTTTTGAATGCTTTTTCTCTTCAAGGTTTTTATGCTTGATAATGGTGCCAAGCACTGTCTTTCTGCATTCCAGACCATTCTTACTATATTGTTTATAAGTAGTGTGGCAGCGGGTCTTCATTTTAAAAACATGCAAGCGAAAGACCATATCCATTTTCCTTTTGTGATAGATACACTTCTGTTGACATCCCTGATTTTTATAACCTTTTTTGTTTGACTGTGTCCATTATCAGTTAGGGTAAATTTGCTGCTTGTAAGTTGTGTGCTTGCTCAAGGTGGAAGAGAGGCAAGAGCATAGAATTCCGATTGTTGGAGCCTTGGCAGCCCCAGCGCCTGCAAACGAAAGCATCAAGCTTTGTGGTATGTCAGGGACGGAGAAGAAACGGGGTCCTGAACAAAGGGGGCCAGTGTGAGCTTCTAAGTCTCATTATCCACAGACAACCTCAGGAAATCGACACCACCCTTGCAGAGAGTTTTCTTAAAGTTATTGCTTTGAACTTGGAGGAGTTGATACACAACTTAAAATCGGCATTTGTTAATAATTTTGAAGTGTTACTTTTAGACACTGCATGCTTTAGAAGAGGCCACAGTCTTACTGTCTTATCTGTATGTTTGCTTTTTTTCAAGTTTTTGCTACAAACCAAGTATTGCTCTTTATTTTTAAAAAGCTTTTTTGAGGTGTAATTGACTTATAGCAAACTGTACATATTTAAAACCTGCAATTTGATAAGCTTTGACATAGCTTTTACACCTGAGAAAGCATCACCACTATCAGGCATTGAATGCACCCATTATTCCCAAAGGACTCCACATGCTTCTCTGTATTCCCCCCTCCCGACCCCTCCCGCTTCCATCTCTAGACAACTGCCGGCTGCTGTCCATCACTAAATAATAGTTTGCATTTCCTAGAATTTTATATTAATGAACTCACATGGCATATACTCTTTTTGATAAGGCTTCTTACACTTGGCATGTTTGTTTTGAGATTCATGCGTGTTTTAGTGTGTATCAGTACTACATTTCTTTTCACTGCTGTATATCCTTTGTGTAAATATATTATAATTTGTTTATCCACTCACCTGTTGATAGGCATTTGCACTGTTGCCACTTTTTGGCTGTTTATAAATAAAGCTGCTCTGAGCATTGCATGCAAGTCCTTCTGTGCACAGATACTCCATGTCTCTTGGACTTCACATGGGAGCGCCTCACTGTCTGGAAACTGTCTCAAGGCAGTAAGCTGGTGCGACCGTAGGCCTCCCCTCCTCTGTTTCTGGCTCCCGGGGACACTGCCTTTCTTTGCCTGACGTCTAGTGTCCTGTAAACTGTCAGTGCATTTGTTTTGTCTCCTCTATGTGGTTTTATGTTGAAGCATAAATCTGATCCCTGTATTAGAAGTGGAAGGCAAGCTATTGCTTTTAAATCAGAAAAAGATGCTTTTTTAAGTTTAGAAGTGCCATCAATATGTATGTACTGTAAACATCTTTAATAAGCAGTGAATCTTCTTAACCAGGGTTTTTGTGTCTTTAAGGAGTAAAAACTGAATTTCTAGGTTTAAGTGGAAACTTAACAATATCCCACATGTGTTTCTGGAGTTCGTGGAAATACGGGACAGAGGCACTTTCTGTGCCTCCCAAATTGTGCTGTTGTATTGTACCAGTAGCTGAATGGCACCCTCAGTCCTCCTTCCCCTGAGTGCCGTTCGTCGTCAGTACACTCTGCTCAGCAGGGCCGGAAGGCAGATGTGTGTTTGTGATGCATACTCACGTGTGGGTAGCACACCTCATAAGTTTGATCTCTTGTTTTAAATACGCCACGCAGTCACGTGGCACAACATTCAAAAGGTACAAAAAGATACCCACTAAAGTTTTACTTTTACCCAGCTCTCCAGATACTCGGCTCCCTTCCTTAGTATGTAGAATTGTCTTCTGTATCCTTGACACTGTGGCATCTTGGCCCTCACTGACTGGGGAAGGACTGCCCCTTCCAGGACTCGGGATAGCAAATGGCTGGTGCCGGACCGTGCCTTTCATTTGCAAGCTGACCAGTCCAGAGTCTTACTCCACAGCACTGCCCGTGTCATGCCCAAGTCATCTCAGAGCCAGTGCTGGACAACTGGGTACAGCTATGCCTCAGAGCCTTTGAAATTACCAGCCAGTCCTCTGCGTGTATGCTCTGCCTCACCCTAGCCTTTCTGTGAGATCCTCAGTCAAGCTGTGCCAGTTCCTTCCACCTGCAGACCGACGCTGTGTGGTCCAGCACAGCCTTTTCCACGTCCATTGGGGCTGGCATGGCCTCCTCTCAGGAAGTAACACACTGTCTTTTCACCATCATACCCCGTCTGCTGCCTCACCATGTATGAATAATAAAATCTACTACTTAAAGGCAACTAGTGTTTGCATTTTCTTTCACTTGTATACAAGCAAGAAAGAATATGTTGGCTTTTTTCTCATCTTTTTTACACAGATTGCATACCATGCACGTGGATATGCCTCTTGGGTTTTTCCATAACAGTTATAGATGCTGTGCTTTTAAGATCACCTTGGCCGGGTGTGGTGGTTCACATTTGTAATCCCAGCACTTTGGGAGGCTGTGGCTGCTGGAGCACTTGAGGTCAGGAGTTTGAGAGCAGCCTGGCCAACGTGGCGAAACCACTTTTCTACTAAGAAACAAAAATTAGCCAGGTGTGGTGGCGCATGCGTAGTCCTAGCTAATTTGGAGGCTGAAGCATGAGAATCACCTGAACCCAGGAGGCGGAGGCTGCAGTGAGCCAATATTGCTGCACTGAACTCCAGCTTAGAACAAGAACAAGACTCCATCTCAAAAAAACCAAAAAATCACCTTTTTATGGTTACCAGTGAATTTGCCACGTGATTATAGGAATGTATGTGCATATCCATGTACCTTTCAGTCTCCATTTCACTGATCTACTGATTTTACCTAATCAGTGTTTGCTTTTTACCTCTTCTCATTCATCTTCCTCTTTGAGAACAAAGACACTAAGAAAGAATTTGTTTATGACTAAAAATAAATTTATCAGAAAAGTTTAGTAGGTAATGGTATAGGGCATGCTCTTTGAATATATGCATATGTTTGTGTTTGTGATTTCTATGTGTCTATAAGTGCATCTTTAAAGGGTTTAGGCTCTTTGATAGCTGCTACGTGTATTTCTGTCCACTTGAGATTTTAAGTAGGTAATGCGATCACATAGTACAAAATTCAGTATGTATATACCATAAAAATCTCATTTGATAAGTAGTGAATCTTCATGGAGGTTTCGTGTTTTGAGTTTGTTTCAGCTTAATGTTTCTTAGGTTTTCCTTCATCAGTCCTGTAGAGTGACATTTTTTTTTCAAGACAGGGTCTCACTCTATCATCCAGGCTGGAGTGCAGTGGTGCAATCGTGGCTCAGGCAGCCTGGAACTCCTGGGCCCAAGTTCGTTCTTTCTCAGCCTCCTGAGTAGCTGGGACCACAGACAAGCACCACCACACCCAGCTAGTTTTTATATTCTTTGTAGAGGCAGGGGTGTCACCATGTTGGTCGGGCTGGTCTCCGACTTCTGATCTCAGATACTCCTCCTGTCTTGGCCTCCCAAAGTGTGAATACAGGCATGAGCCCCTATACCCAACCTGTAGAGATAAATTCCATGTATTCTGGAGGGTAAACCTTTCTCAGAATCGGGTCTCATTATGGTGAAGCACATTGCACTGTTAGAATCTTGTTGGTCCTGCTGGTTCATTCTCTTTGAGCAGATTTCCCTCAGCTGTCTCATGCCTGTTCCCTTGGAGAGCTGAGCTTGAAGGAGACAGCCCGAGGGAACCCAGAAAAGCCTAATTTTCCTTCTTTTCCCACTTTCTGTCTTATTCTCTCAAGTCTTTTTTCATACTGCTCTTCCACCTGTCTGCTGCATCTTGGCACACCACTTTTGGATAGGACTGGAACAGAACTTTCGTTAGAAGTCAGAGGAACATTGACAACTGTGTCTGATCTACTCGAGCAGCTTCCACAGACTTAACATTTACAGGAGTCCTATGGGTTGGTGACTACAGATACCAATAGTCTGCTGTGTTCCTTATTTACATTTTCTTCATTTTATAGATAATTGTAAGACTTCACAGAGGTTAGAGCTACTGGAGGTCAGGCCACATGTGAATTTCCTGGCAACCACATCTCAGTACACGGTGCCGCTGTCAGGCCCTGTGCCTTCGTGTTTGGATATAAATATGGTTGTGGAGCCAGTTTTTCTGTCTCTTACCTACTTTTTGTATTGAGGGATTCTGCATCATATAATAGTGGCTTTTCAGGCTAATCTTATTTCTGTGGTACCATCAGACCGCAAATGGGAAACTTTTCAGTAACGCTAGGTGTTTAATGAACTAGTGTTTAGTTTCATGAACCATGTACTGCAGGGGTCATTAAACTGTTTGTGCAAAGGTCCACACAGTCTCCCACACTACTGAGCCTTGTCACTGTAGCCCAAAAGCTGCTGTAAATGTTACAGAAATGAGTGAGCACGGCTGTGTTCCAATAAAACTTTATAAATAAACAAAATAAATGAATTCAATAAAATTTGAATTTTCTGTCCTTTTCATATATCACAAAGGTTTTTTTTTTCAACCATTTAAAAATGTAAAAGCCATTCTTCACTAGCCAACCACACAGAAACAAGTTAGCTGTGGTTTCCTGACGCCTGATGAGTTGATGTATTTACTGGTGGGACTAGTTAAACAATTTTGTTGATTGTTAATTTTTTTAATTCTTTTGAAGGGATAGACTTATATTTCTGAAGTAAAAATTGACTCCCCCCCACCCCGCCATTGCTCTAAACAAGAATGCTTAGAAAGGACTGTTTGTATTTTGCTTCTCTTGGTTGTTAATAACAAAATTATTCTTTAAAGAAGAGCAGTTAGAGTATTAGTTATCAAGACTGAGATCTCAGATGAGATTTCACAAGTTGATTAGTAGACTGTTGAGTAACTGCTTCTTATTAGAAGATCAGTTTTCCTAGATTTTGAGTTTTTTATACTTTTTTTTTGTTGATGTGTCCTGTTAAAAATTTTTCAGAGCTCCCAATTTCAGCTCCAGCAGTTGGCTGTAGATATGCTTAGCAGATCCTTATCATTTCCTCCCTTTTGCTTATTTTCTTCTTCTGAGTTGAGATGTTGCGCTCACACTAAGTTTCCATTTCCTGTGCTTTAGAGGACAGTGTTACACAGTGGTCTGTTTTTTTAGTCGCTTCTTGACATGTAAGATAGTGTATTTAGTATAGAATTATTTTATGTTCACCATAGGAAATGTGATTTGTGATTGCAGATGAATTGGGTAGACATGTACAGTTTTTGTGTGGTAATCCCTAAAGCATGCAGTAAAGTTACAAAATACTGTAACAGCTAGTCGGTGTACTGGGCACACAACATGTGTTAGTCCGGTAACACTTTACAATGATGTTTTTCTGAACCAAAGTAAATGGCATTTTATTGTGGCTGGAACGAATACTGAACAAGTGCAATAGGAAATAGCTAAAGCTGCAAACAACTTCCAAGGGTTTCCGGTAACATTTGATAGCTGCAAAGGAAGGAAAGGACTGGTCAGTCACATTACAATGGCAGGAATTCATTATTTAAAAAAAAAAAGTTTACCTATTCGCAGTCTTTTTACCAAGATATGCAAATATTTTAAGGAGGAATCTATAGAATTTTTTTCCTACCCCTTTCTCATGCTCATTATTATTTTATAAACTAAGCGAAGTATATTATCCCTGAAGTTTGCAAGAAGTCAAATTTTCTTCAGTACATTTCTGCCAATGTTGATGATGACAAGCTTTTTCCTCCTCAGATCGGTTAGTTTGAATCTTTATGATAAATTCTATCAGGGCATTTGATTTTTTTATAGTTTCTGAATATTATTTGCTAAAATTATGGAAAGATTTTGCATTTGGATGCCTGAGATGAGTCTTTTTCTGTCAACTTGATGTTAACCGTATGAAATGGGTCGTGTACCTCACCCTCTTTTTGTGACCCTGCTGCATCTGACATTTATAGGATCACTGAAGGCAATTCCCTGTAAACTGAGTTTTGCTGCTGATCTTAACTTTTAATGCCATCAATTTTCAACAAGAAACAGCTAGTGAGATAGAATTAAAACCAGAAGAGACGCCTGAAGACTTTAGGGTACAAGCTCCCTGTATGACTCCCTGTGTGACTTCAGGCCAGTCATTTGATTAATTTTATTAGTGTTTGCTTTGGAATTCTGAAAGTTTGAACTAAATGAGCTCTGAACTGCTTTCCAGCCTTGCCAGTCTATGAATAGAATTCCATTTTTGGCTCCAAGCCTAATCCTGCAGGCACCAGCACTGCAGTGACAAACAATAGCTGCTCAGATGGCCACAGCCGACGAAAGAGCGCGCAGAGGCTGTAGTGAAATGCGGCCTTAGAACGCCACCTAAATAAAGACAGCACAGAGCAGCCGAGGATCTCCAAGCTCACAGTCTAGAGCTCTCAGGAGCTGGATGCTGAGTGACAAGTGAAGGAAAAGTTGTACGTTTGCTCATGGCCAGTGGAGCAGTCTGTGTTTTGCGGGAGCAGAGGACGCCATGCCTCCCTGCTGGTCCTCTGGTCTGTGTTTCGGGGGGATCCAGTGTTGGCTCAGGTCCTCATGGCCCAGGACCACCCTTGTTCATTATTGTATCCACCACAGAACCAGGCATGATAGTAATGAGAGATCTTTAAAAGCAGCCACATTTGAAGGGTTTTCCCTTTCACCCATTGGAAGAGGAGTTGTAGCCGTTCAAGCAGATAAACGCTGGCCTCAGTGTAGTTTCTGTCCCTCCCGGCTTACCTGTGCCTTCTGCCTGCCCACTGCACAGCCCACTGCCTGCCCACTTGTCCATTCCTGCCTGTGTCCTCTCAGGACTGTACCGCGATCTCTGAGTCGCCATACACAGCCTTGTTCTGGGGTCAATTTCATTTTATTTAAGCAGGTTGGGTACAGATCTGTAGACTGCAGTGTCCCATGGATGACGTGTTTACAGAGGGACAGTCAGGTGCTTCCTGGAGTTCCACAGTTGCAGTCTGTTATTTCTGTATCTCATGGTGCTTTGTTTTACTTTAATACTTCATTTTTAAAATCAAAATAATGGGCCATAATGGGCCGGGCGCGGTGGCTCACCCCTGTAATCCCAGCACTTAGGGAGGCCGAGGCGGGCGGATCACAAGGTCAGGAGTTCAAGACCAGCCTGACCAACATGGTGAAACCCCGTCTCTACTAAAAATACAAACATTAACCGGGCATGGTGGCAGGCACCTGTAATCCCAGCTACTCGGGAGGCTGAGGCAGGAGAATTGCTTGAACCGGGTGGTGGAGGTTGCAGCAAGCCAAAATTGCGCCACTGCACTCCAGCCAGGGTGACAGAGCGAGACTCCGTCTGAAAAAAAAAAAAAAGAAAATCAAACTAATGTCAAATTGTGTTGCCCTCTTTGTTTTCCATGCGTCTGGTTGGTGCCTGTGGTTCTTCAGTCGCTTACCTAACTCAGAGCAAGCTCTTTCAACACTGAGCCACAGACATTTAAAAACACTTTAAGGAGCCCGACATGCCCTATAAAGTTCTAAAGCACTTTTACTTAAACCTCCGACTGCTCATATCTTCCTTATTTATGTACTTTATGTTAATTTTTCCTGGTGTTAGGCCTTTTTACTGTTCTTTCTTAGCTTCTGTATAAGAGAAGCAAAAGGTATGGTTAAAATAGGACAGTTTGGACAAATGCAGGGTGAGCACAGGTAAGTTTATCTGACTCAAGATAACATTAGGTAAATTAGTTTTGGAAAAAAAAAAAGTGATTAATCATTGTACCCTGAGACCCATAGTGCTGGTGAAATGAACTCTTGAGGACAGAGAGGCTATTTTGCTTTACTCAGAATCAAAGAGTCTGTTCTGTCTTGGTCCTTAGTGGAAACAGCTTTATAGTTGGAACTTTGTGTGTTACAGGCGTTAAGATAGAATTTATAATTACGAATAGAGTTAATAAATATTTAGGGAATTTTTCTTCTATTATGGAGGGGAAAGAAAATGAGAAATAATATACTCAGATAGAACTGATATACAGTTTGTGTCATATTTTATATATTCACAACTAAAAACAAAAGACTTAGCTCAGTTGTGGTTCTGAGCCAGAGATGTCGAGGAAGTCTCATTCCAGAGCCGAGGCATCCTGCTTTCTCTTTCTTCTGAGGGAAAACATGGCTTAACTTGGGATTTTTTGTTTCATCCCAAATCAGCTTTGGACCTGACTTATTACAGAAAGTAATAAAACTGGCTATCTCTGAATTATGGAATTGTTTGCCAGTGTTACCCAATTCTTATCTTTTAGAAAATATTTTTTTCAGTACTTTTATTTGCTATTCAAATAAAGAGATGTATTAATATGTATATTCAAACTCATCAAATTGTATACATTAAATATATGTAGTTTTTTATGTATCAGTTATACCTCAATAAAGCTATTAATTTTTCAAAAAGGTATATTTCCCTAAGGCTACTTAGCACAAATTCAAACAACAGAGGTGTGTTCTCTCACAGTTCTAGGGGCCAGAAGTTTGAATTCCAGGTGCTGTGAGGGCCGCGCTCCCTCTGAAGGCGCTAGGGGAGGACCCATCCTTGCTCCTCCTAGTCTGCAGGCACCTGCTGGCTTGTGACAGTTACATTCCAGTCTCCACTGCTCTCATCAGGTGGCGTTCTTCCCTGGGTCTCTGACTCAAATCTCCCTCTGCCTTTCTCTTAAAAAGACTCTTACTATTGAATTTAGGGTGCACCATAAATCCCAGGTGGTCTCATCTTGAAGTTCTTAATTACATCTTCAGAGGTGCTTAGCCAAAGCAGTTCACCTTCCCAGGTCCCGGGGGCATACATACATACCTTTAGGTCAGGAGCCACCACTCAATCCACCACAAAGGCATTTCCAAAAAGACGGAAAATTTGCTGTTAAATGGAAATTCCTATAGCCATTTAGAGTCTTACTATTTTTTTTATGTTGGAAAGACTACATTTCATTTAACTTATGTTCTCACAGGCTTTAATGATTTGCTCAGTAGTTGCAGACTTGTCAGGAAGATTCTGGCGATGTTTTAGGACTTAGTAAGCAGTTGAAGAACAGTTGGAATCTTCAGGTGGGCCCTTCTGGCCGCTTCGTTGCGTTTTTTGCAACATTAATCATGGTTCTTATGGTACTTAAGAACTATACTGGAGAAATACCGTGTATTTCTCATATGTCCATAGTCCTGTTGTATTTCTCTGTATCTCAAATAGTATTTTAAAGAAATAGATAATATGCTTTGTTCCAGAATATGTCCAGTAGTAATTATTGTAATGACTGAAAACAAAGCTGTTAAACTACCGGTGAATTTTTTTCACCTTCTTTTAGCACTTGTACTGAGAAGGTCAGCATGGGATGGAATCACCCGGAAACCTTTATGAGATTGTACAGGCTGGGTCCTCGTGGGTGGAGAGTGTGATTTGGTGGCCCTGGCATGGGGCAGGAAGAAGGGGGCTGTGGCATGCGTACCGTGTGATTCCAGTGCAGACCCTTGATGGAAAAGGCTTGAGCAGTAGATACTTCTAAACACTTTCCTCGGTGGGAGCTCCACTCTGGTTTCCACTCTTCTGCTGACTCCGACCTTCAGGAATTTATTTCACATTCCTAGACCTCATTTCCTCATGTTTAAGGTACAGGATTTGGGCTAGAGCATCGTGAAAGACCCTCTGGCTTTAGCAGACTTCGTTTTTATGGTAAGAGGATACTTTAGCATGCATGATCCATTTCATTCAAAATTTGTTCCAACTCAAAAACATTAGAAAAAGTTGCATAGGATACCTCACTATAATATTTCTAAGATGTTCTGATTTTTTATATACATGGCCATATATTTATATATATTTAAGGCTTAAAAATAATTTATTTGAGATTTTCCAGCCTAAGTCTAGTTTTCAGCCAACAAAAGTATTTCTATATTCTTTCATTCTGAGCTTTAAAATGTTTTAATGTTTAAATTTATTTAAGTAGTGTGCTCATTAGTAGTTCTCTTCCTCTCTCCTCTTTCTCCCCAGCCACCTGTTCTGTTTCCCAGGAGTAGCCAGAAGTAATATTTCATGGTTTAACATGTCACAGCTATTATGCACAGGAGTGTGTGTATGTGTACAGGTTACATCTGTACACACATATGCATGTCTCATACCAGCACCTTGCCTTGCTGGTTTTTGTGGTACTCTGTCTGAAAGTTACCCGAGCAGTGTAAGTTTCACAATCTGCCCATGAGTGTATTACAGGTGTTTTATTGTCGTTGACCTTAAAGTTGCTGATTCTTAAAGCACACTGAATGTCCCTGGGAGCAGTCCCTGCCACAGTCAGTAATGAAGGGCAGAAATCTAACTTCCAGTTCCTGGTAGTAGCAACGCCTGAAGAAATTACACTCAAGACCCCTAAAACTTAAACTAGACACTTCCTTACCCACCAAATATACTATGATTACAGTTCTTAAACTTAGAACAGAGTGGAATATGTGAAAGTGTTTCAGAGAAATCATTGAGGGAAAATGGTATGTACCTAGAGTGTATGCCTGTAGTCAAGGGTTCATCAAAATAGTGCTGTGATTAATCAAACATTGTGAGGAAGCGATGGTGCCCAGAGGACTCCATCCTGCAAAAGGAGCTGGGCTTGGCAGAGAGAACATTCTAATCCCAGAGGAAAATGGGAAAGTCCTGGATCTTCATTCACTGAATAACTTTGTTGTATAATCATTGTACATATTAAATATGATATATACATTTAGAGTTGTCTGTGAATTAAGAGCTTGGACTCTAGAATCAAACAGACCTGGAGTCACATCTCAGCTTTGCCTTTGGCTGGCTATGATTTTACCTTCTAAACCTCAGATATTGTAAAAATAAAGACAGTATATTAGTAGCTCCCTTATATGGTTGCTGTGAGTATCCAGTGAGAGTGATGTATATACAATGCTTAGCCCAGAGCTGGGTCTTAGGAAGCACGAAATTAGTGTTGGCTAAAAAGCGAACTATGAGAGAATAGTTTGATACTCACCTCTGCCTTTTACATGTGGGAGCCGTTTCCTTAAATAAATTGTATGCCTTTGAGGCCGAGAGCCTTGTCGTAGGCTTTCGTGTATGTCTCTCATGGTGACATATTTGGGAACAGCATTCCGAGAAGTTGAATAACAGTGCAAACTGAAAAGTGGGTGACTGAGATAGTAAACATTGTAACGTCATTACTGTTTATGAACAGAGATTTAATTTATTCACTTTTAGTGCTTAGCAAAAACAAAACAAAACAAACTAGTAATGATTCTCCAAGTCACAGCTAAGCACAGAGCCCTCGATTGTTACGTGTTCGGGTGAAGCTATGAACCAGCAGGTCTAACGCAGGCCTCTTCGTTGCCAGCTGAGCCCACTGGAGACTCACAGCAGGGAAAGGTGGGCAGGAACGTGGCAGGGCGGCATCAACACAGTCAAAATCTGGGAAACTTTTACTTTCTTTTTGCCATGTAGGATTAAGACAGATGTCTATAAAAATTTGGGTTTAGGTAAATATTTTTGCTTCAAATTTTAACCATAGAAAAATATTTTGAATATTGCAGATGTTAAAGTTTTTACTTTTGACAGACAACATTTGAAATTGGAGATGCTATAAAGGATCAGATATAATTGGTGACTGTTTAAATTATTTAAAATTGAGCTCTTCAGTGACATTAGCCACATTTCAAGCACATAGTGGCCACATGTGGCCAGGTGCTACCATATTGGACAGTGTAAATTATAGAACACACAAATCATCACAGACATTTCTGTTGGACAGTGCTTTTCTAGAATGTTCATGGCTGTGGTTCATGAATTATTGTAAAATAAAAGAGTGGACAAGCCGAAATCGTCGGTAGGGGTTAGAAGAAAACAACCAGAGTAAAAGGAAGTATCAGGCGACCAGACTTCTACTTTTTTCCCTTGATCTTTTCCCTTCCTCTGCTTATGCTCTAATAGAGTAATTAAAAAGTGGTTCCAAGTGAATTTCCTGCTGGGTGAGGTGAACACAGGGCTGCGGACCTTCCTTCCTGTAGACCCGGGACCCTGCCTTTTTACAGTGTGGGGTCGTCGGTGACCCTTACTATGGATTGCAAGTGCTTGCTCTCTCATTGCAGTTGGACCTGAGTCCTATTCAGAAATCCTATTTTTTTTCCTTCTCTAGCTGCCATCTTTCTTGTTTATTTATTTTTGAGACTCATTTTGTCGCTTAGGCTCAATTGCAGTGGCTTGCTGTCAGCTCACTGCAACCTCCACTTCCCAGATTCGAGTGAGTCTTGTGACTCAGCCTCCCAACTAGCTGGGATGATGAGTGTGCGCCACCACACCCCGCTAATTTTTGAATTTTTAGTAGAGATGGGGTTTCTCCATGTTGACCAGGCTGGTCTCCCAAGTCCTGGCCTCAAGTGATTCACCTGCCTCAGCCTCCCAAAGTGCTGGGATTATGTCATCTATTTTTATCCACAGTGCTGATGTTGAAATTATTTTTTACAGAACCAAAGTCTCCAGTCCCTTCCAGGTTTCATTCACTTTTAATGTAGACTAACTAGATTTATTGAATTTCCAACTTCAATACTTTGCTAAATAACATTGAGTAAGCAACTTAATCTCTCTAAGCCTGTAAAAATGGAGATACCTTCTCATATTTACATATACGTATGTGAAGATATACACATACATATGTGGAGATATCTCAGTTTTTTATAGGCTTAGAGAGGTTAATATATATATGTAATAAAATAATATATTAAAGCATAATACCTTGGCTAACAGGCTGTCAAACTTGAGTGGCTTGAAATAACTGTCCGAATTTAGGGTTCTGCTAAATTAGGGTAGTTGTGCTCTTGCCCAGGCTTGGCTGCTGGCTGGCGTGTCCTCGGTGGCCTCACTCACGTGTCGGGCGATGGTGGGTGGATTGTGTGCTGGAGCAGCACAAATGTCTTCTCATCCAGCCATGTCCACACTTTCCTCCAACACAGAGTTGCTGGCAAGAGCCTTTCCTTCCTGCTTCCTGTTTTCTGTGTGTGGCTCCTGCACTGTGATTTTTGTCTGCACCCTATGCTCTAGTCTGTCTTACTGTTTCTCACATGTAAAGTAGTCTTTGCCAGCTTCTAGCCTCCATCCTGGTTTCTTGCAAACAAGACCGTCTTATCTCCACTTTCTGAGTGCACAGTACCACACAGATGACCGAAGGCACAGATCGCTCCAGCCGTGTGGACCATCTCACATGACTGTATTGCCCTACTGGTCCCTCGATGTTCACTTTTATGTCACGCTACTTTGCAAAGTCTACTTTATCTCTTGAATTTGGAGACGTTTGGAGATGGTTTTGGTATTGATTTGTAAGAAATGTCACAGAGTACAATTTTATACTGAAGCATTATAGCTGATCTGACATTCTCTCTGTTCTAGATGAACTCATCTCTAAATGTCTAAAGTGGCGTTGAAAGGCCATGACTGGTTTTTTAATGATGTTTATCAAGTGCAGTAAAGTGTGCTTCCTTCGTCGTGCATACATTTATGGGGTGAACTGGTAGCTGCTCGTTGGTGAGAATACACTGTGGCTGCTCTCAGCCCACCTACATTTATCATAGTTTTATTATACAGAATGCAATGTTTTTCTGGATCAAGGAAAGAAACATTTCTAGTTTTTCTTCCTTTCTCTTTTTAATTTATCAGCGCTTGCAGAAGAGGAAGATAAAACACAGTTAGAAAAGAAAGCAACTGCATATACATTTTTCTGCCTTTGCCTCCTCTTTCGTCTCCTGACTTGTTGCTTCGGACCTATTACATGACTAATCTGAATCATTCCTTTTTTTTTCCTTACAATTTGTGAAAGTCACAGTTCAGAGTTCATGGAGAGTTGAAATACTATAATGCAGCATATTATGCAGTTAGGTGTGATGGGGAGGAAAAAAATGCTCATCTGAGCCTCAGGAGAACTAAATCCTACTCCTGGCTTTGTTAGTGACTTGCTAGTGGCCCTGGAAAAGTGTAACTTCTCTTTGAACTTGATAATCTTAAAGGTTTCTCTCTCGTTCCGAAGTTCTGTAGTTTCTTTTTTCTTTTTTTTTAGAGATGGAGTCTTGCTCTGTTGCCCAGGCTGGAGTGCAGTGGTGCGATCTCAGCTCACTGTAACCTCTGCCTCTGGGTTCAAGTGATTTCCTGCCTCAGCCTCCCCAAGTAGCTGGGACTATAGGCACACGCCACCACGCCTGGCTAATTTTTGTATTTTTAGTAGAGACAGAGTTTTGTCATATTGGACAGGCTGGTCTCGAACTCCTGACCTCAGGTGATCTGCCCACCTTGGCCTCCCAAAGTGTTGGGATTATAGATGTGACCCACCGTGCCTGGCCCAGTTTCTTCTAAGTATATATCTTACTGGGATTTGGCAAAAAAATATTACAGATGAGCACAGATGTCAAAAATGAAAGAAGTGGATATACTTATTAGGACACTTCGTACCTGCTAGGTTAATAACATGTAGTGGGTATATGGGACGGTGGTACTTTGGAATTGTGTTTGAAGTGGGTGTTTCAGGAGGGCAGGGTGGGGTGATGATGAGCAGGAGTGAGATGTACACAGAGGCGTGAATGAACATGAACACAGAACACATTCAGTAGATGGCTTCACGTGGCCAGAGGGCAGGGGGTTCGGGTAGGGGGTTAAGCACTCAGTGTGGTTGATGGCTGTAAGGTAAAGTTCACCTCTGAAAGACACCCCAAATGCCCAGTATTTCATTGCTTCATTAGGAAATTCTGTTTTCTGTGTTCATTTTGTCTGAAAATCCCATGAGGAGCCCTAATTTTACCCCTTTGCAGAGTGGGTGCACCGCCTGGTGCCTCCCCAAAGGACATTCGTGCACAGCCTCTCTCTGCAGATGGTGTTAGGGGAAAGCACCGTCGCAGCCTTGCTAAGATTCTTTTTGCTAAGAATGTTGTGAATGTAGAAAGAAAGTTTTTTTGTTGTTGCTGTTATTTGTTTCTATCTTAACGTGTTCTCTGCAGGAAAGTAAACCCACCTTGCAGGGTTTCTTGCAGGACCTTGCTTTGTGGGTTGTCTCCTGTGTAGCCGCTGCTGGCCGGCAGAGCTTCCTGCTGGCGGGGAGCGCGTTCTGCGGCTGCCTTGCTCCTTGCTGTCCTCACCGGCCCCCGGGGCTGTTGTACCCTGGAAATTTGGCTTAGTGTGATTGAGAAGCTGAAGTGTAAACCTTACTGAATTTTAATTAATTTAGATTTCTCTGGCCTCAGGAGGCTCATGGTGACGATTTGTTAGTGGAGGTCTAGATCTTCCTCTTCTCTCTTGTTTACAGTTGCACGTGAGACAATTTTCTCTTCATAAAGGAAATACTTCTGGTCTGCTTCCTGCCTCACTTTCTCTTTCCTTCCAGGCTTCTCCAAAGGATGTCCTCCTTAAAATCCTTGCCTTTGGCTTCTGGGACACCAGGCTTCTCTTCAGCAGATGGCTTCCTGGGCTGAAGGCTGGCCTGCTATTTTCTTTACCTTTTTTATAGACCTACTGTTCTTTTTAGTTTCATACTCACTCCTGTGCCTGTGGTCTGAGTCACACCTGTCTGTGTGCCCGCGACTCCCTCCTGTGCCTATGGTCCGAGTCACACCTGTCTGTGTGCCCGCGACTCCCTCCTGTGCCTGCGGTCCGAGTCACACCTGTCTGTGTGCCCGCGGCTCCCTCCTGTGCCTGCGGTCCGAGTCACACCTGTCTGTGTGCCCGCGACTCCCTCCTGTGCCTGCGGTCCGAGTCACACCTGTCTGTGTGCCCGCGACTCCCTCCTGTGCCTGCGGTCCGAGTCACACCTGTCTGTGTGCCCGCGACTCCCTCCTGTGCCTGTGGTCCGAGTCACACCTGTCTGTGTGCCCGCGGCTCCCTCCTGTGCCTGTGGTCCGAGTCACACCTGTCTGTGTGCCCGCGACTCCCTCCTGTGCCTGTGGTCCGAGTCACACCTGTCTGTGTGCCCGCGACTCCCTCCTGTGCCTGTGGTCCGAGTCACACCTGTCTGTGTGCCCGCGGCTCCCTCCTGTGCCTGTGGTCCGAGTCACACCTGTCTGTGTGCCCGTGACTCCCTCCTGTGCCTGTGGTCCGAGTCACACCTGTCTGTGTGCCCGCGACTCCCTCCTGTGCCTGTGGTCCGAGTCACACCTGTCTGTGTGCCCGCGACTCCCTCCTGTGCCTGTGGTCCGAGTCACACCTGTCTGTGTGCCCGCGGCTCCCTCCTGTGCCTGTGGTCCGAGTCACACCTGTCTGTGTGCCCGCGGCTCCCTCCTGTGCCTGTGGTCCGAGTCACACCTGTCTGTGTGACCGTGGCTCCCTCCTGTGCCTGTGGTCCGAGTCACACCTGTCTGTGTGCCCGCGGCTCCCTCCTGTGCCTGTGGTCCGAGTCACACCTGTCTGTGTGCCCGCGACTCCCTCCTGTGCCTGTGGTCCGAGTCACACCTGTCTGTGTGCCCGCGGCTCCCTCCTGTGCCTGTGGTCCGAGTCACACCTGTCTGTGTGCCCGTGACTCCCTCCTGTGCCTGTGGTCCGAGTCACACCTGTCTGTGTGCCCGTGACTCCCTCCTGTGCCTGTGGTCCGAGTCACACCTGTCTGTGTGCCCGCGACTCCCTCCTTTGCCTGTGGTCCGAGTCACACCTGTTTGTGTGCCCGCGACTCCCTCCTGTGCCTGTGGTCCAAGTCACACCTGTCTGTGTGCCCGCGGTTCCCTCCTGTGCCTGTGATCCGAGTCAGACCTGTCTGTGTGCCCACGACTCCCTTCCTGCACTTCAGACCTGTGCTTCTCAGTACCTGAGGGTGCTGCTGGCACCTGACCACACGTCACAGCACCTGCACACCCTGTCTAGAAATATGTACTAACGTCTTCTCATAAGCTCACACTTACGAGCTATGAATTTATATCATTTCTAGGTGTAAAGTAGTTTATGTATCTCTCTTACTCCAGCACATATTTTTAATTATGGTCTTTCATAGTTTTAAGAAATTCACATGTTCACACATTTAAGTGTTTCTTGAGGATAAGAGAGAGAGAGAGCTGCGTGAGCAAGGTGTACAAGAACATCCGTCTCTGCCCTCACGGGTTTTCAGGATAGGAAAGAAGACTTATTTTTAAATGAGGGGCTTTAATACTGTGGAGTAATATTATGATAGAAGGAATATTAGGAGTTGGAGAATCCAGCAGCAGGAACCCACACCAGCCTCGCTGTGAGTTTAACCCGCTTCCCTTTAAACTGAGAGGTGAGGCAATGACACAGGGCAGTCAGGCTGAAATGGAAAGAAAGGGGCATTACTGCTCATTGCATTGGGATGGAATTAATTTGAGTTAATGGAAGAGAATTAATTTGAGGCGTATAGAACATGCAGATAGATAATTTCATACCCAGGAAGGAAGGAGGTGCTCAGGTACCCTTTTGGCTTTATGTGGATTTTTGTTTTTTGAGATGGAGTCTTGCTCTGTTGCTCAGGCTGAGTGCAGTGGCACAATCTCAGCTCACAGCAACCTCCTCCTCCTCCCAGTTTCAAGCAATTACCCTGCCTCAGCCTCCTGAGTAGCTGGAATTACAGGTGCCTGCCACCATGCCCAACTAATTTTTTGTGTTTTTAGTAGAGACAGGGTTCCATGTTGGCCAGGCAGGTCTGGAACTCCTGACCTGAGGTGATCCACTCACCTCGGGCTCCCAAAGTTCTGGGATTGCAGGTGTGAGCCACCATGCCCAGCCTTTTAACATGGAATTGGTAGTGTGGACATAGGCTTTTGTTAGCCTTCTTGTGTGCTGTAAGTAAATTGTAAAGTGGGGAATTGTATTTGCTCACAGCTATTTGTGCAGTGCTGTTGGTGAGTAATTATGTACTCTATAGAAGATTATTTTGCAGTGAACGTGTCTAGCTACTGTTCCATGTGATACTGCCATTTATCACAACTTCTTGGTGGACACATCACAATAATTAGATAGGGCTGATCAAGTGACTTCTTGTTGTTCCTGAACTATTTAAAACCACAGTTACGGGAGGGTGGTACATTTTTGATAGGGGGAAAAAGGGATTAACTTAAAAGGTTTTTGACTAATGAAAATTAAGCTTGTGACACATTTAAGATCATTTTTACACACTTAAGCAGTGTGAAGCATTTTCCTTGAGCCCCTTTAAATCTGCAAGTATGGTTTGGGAAAACCCCAGTGTGGAGCTGTGATATAGTCTTCTGTTGTTTTTGTTGAAAAGAGAACACTGTTTCATTGAACTGTGAGGAAAATAATGTTGATTGAGATTCTTACTAACTACTTAAGGAAGAAAGAAACCTTTGAATTAAGTGAAAACACAAACCTTTCCCTTACAACTGCAGAGAAACATTTTGAATAGCCCTTAATTGGTAGTTCTGTGAAATTAGTTAAGATTATAGGAGAAAATCAATTAGATTAATAAAGTCTATTCTTAAACGTGAATTATTTGAAGTATTTCCCTATGGGAAAAAACTGCAGCTCTGGCAGGAGAATATGTGGCCCTGGCAGTTGTCCTGTCACGCAGGCCCCACCTGATTTTAAGGCCAGAGGTGCATCCTCCTGCATGCACCTGTCCGCCATCAACATGGACTGGGGACAGCATTTTAGTGGTTAGGGGAATGTCGTTTGTATGTTTGGTGAAGCACAAGAATATATTTTATAAATTATAATTGCCTTTGGGTTCCAGCATATGCTGACAGTTTAGCAGTTATTAAAGTTCTCAAGAGAGGTCAAAACTCATATAGATACTCTAGTTGGATAGGAAAAAAAAATTTTTTTGTAAGAATATGGAATTTCTTTGAGAATCATTTATTTTCTTTCATGGGAAATTAAATGAGCAAGATTACTCAGAAAATTGTGTTACTTTTTCTTTTTATTTCTTTTCTTTTTTTTTTTTCAAAGACGGGGTTTCACCATGATGGCCAGACTGGTCTTGAACTCCTGACCTCAGGTGATCCACCCACCTGCCTCCCAAAGTGCTAGGATTACAGGCGTGAGCCACCGCGCCCGGCCTTTTTTTTCTTTTTCTTGTTTTTGTTTTTTGATTTTTATTTTTTTATTACTTTTTATAACAGTTTTTTATTTATGAGAGTGGATAAGTCAAAAGGTAATAAATTAGAGCTATTTTCAATGGCCCTTTTTAAATATAGAAGTTGTTTCTGTCAACTCTCCATTGTCTCTTGAACAGTTAAAGGAGATGGATGAGATTGAAATCCTGGATAACTTCATCTCACTTTAAAAAAATCTTTTCTGACAAAATGTATATTGACACTACTAACAAATAGAAACTGTAACTGATTTGGGTTTTTCCACTGTCTTAATATTTATCATTTATGCAATATGTTTATGAGTCATGAAAGTGAGAAAATATAAAGTATATTGTTGTTTGTAGATAAAATAACCATACCTGGAAATTATATTTCTTTAGTAATCTCTCTTTTTTCCCTTGAGAAGAAATTTGCAAGAGTGTGGTTTTTATTGCAGTATTTTGTAATGGACCTTATTTTGTGAGGATTAATGAACTGCTATCATTTTACAGGTCTCATCACAACTACATCAAGGAAGCTAGACCGAGAGCAGCAAGATGAACACATATTAGAGGTAAGTATTTTTTTTATCTTTAATACTTAAAGATTCATAGTTGTAAGTATCATGGGAAAGAATAATCTTGTTCCCATTAACTGGTATTCTTAGCTGTTAATATTTTGTTGTATTATTATTTACTGGTTATTAGGAAAAAAGGAATATAAAGAAATTGTTAACGAATATAGCTCGTGTTCCCTTTACCCCCAGCGCCATTCCCAGAATACACAGCCACTGTCACGGGCTCCATTCACGTCTTTGCACTTTATGCTCATGCACACACACAGGGAGCAAACATAACTTGGACAGTGTCATTTGGAATTCATCTGCATTTCCATAAGTGATGCTTTTCTGTATACATCTTGTTTTCCCTTTAGTATTATGTTTTTGAGATATACTTATGTTGGTATTTGTAGTTCTAGTTCAACCTTTTTAACTAGAGGTAACTGTTTCCAGATTCAGTTTTTTTTGCTCTTAAACAGTTGCATTATTTTTGCATTTTAAACTGTAAATTATTTAGTTTGTGCTTCTTAAATGCCTCAAAAGTACAAGTAGATTGAAGTCTCAGATGTGCTCTTCTAGAAAGTTCTAATAAGGCTTCTCATTCTCATGGGTAATTTAAAATGCCTTCTGGTCCTTAAAAAAACCCACAGCTTCTTATCATTTATTGGTCACCTGGGTTTTGGCTAATTAATAGTTAATAACATTGCAGAAAAAGACTGTGTAATTTGGAGAGGGGAGGTGGCGTGTAATGTCAACATAGATTGATGAGATCACGGGGCGTGCCATCAGGAAGCGGCCAAGAGACGGGCAGCCCGTGGAGCGGGACTAGAGACACCCCTATGTCCCGTGTGGAAGCTGGTGTTCATTATCAAAGGCAGACTCGAAAGGCCACTTGCTTTTGTTTAATTATCAGGGCTCTTTTCTAACAGTATAAGGGACAAAATTCTAAACTGTCATTTTTGAAATCCTCTTTTTATATTGCTGTTTATAATGCTGCCTGCTTCATTTTGTTTTATCCTTGGCCAAATTTTCTTAACTTGGTCAGTCAATCGTTTTCATAGCTGTGCAGTGCGTGTATGCCTGTGTGCATGAATTGAGAATACCCTCTAGAAAAGGTGGTTTCACAGCCACAGTGCGTTCCCCATTAGGAATTTCTTCCCATATTACATCTGAGTTTTTAGTTCATAGGGTATGTAGTTCCCTTGAATTCATTTTCTTTATGCTAGAGCAGAGTTTTGAATTTTCATTCTGTCACTACAAGGATTGACAGAAGGGGTGAATGCTGTCACTGACAAAAATAAACAGATGGCAAAATAGGAAAGCAGTAGTTCAATTGACATTTTACTCCGTTCCTTGCAAATGTCACATTAATTGCATACCTTACTCCAGAGGCCTCTTTTCTTAGTGAATATCAAAGGCTAGGTGGAAGCAGATACCAGATATATAGCACTTTGAAAGTAATATTTAGACATTGATGAGAAGTTTTCCCTTCAATGTTCGTATCTTGTGTATTTTTCAGTAGGGCCCTTTTGGGGTGGTGTATTTGAGAACCAGTGCTGGCATTGATCTGGCTGTCTTGAAGGTAGTACATGTTGAAAGCTGTGACTAGCTACTGATCTTGAACCCAAAGTTAGGAACAATTTGGTGATGAATACTAAAAAAAACGTAGTGCTTGCTCGTATTTTTCTTTCCTGTTTTTCTAAAGTTCATATGCAAACTGATGAAAAGGAAATGTTTTGAGAGTTTAAGATAGTAAAGCTTGGTTTGTTTTATTTTGAAAAAGCTTAGGAGGGTAAATAATGTAAAGAAGGACATCTACTGAAATACTTGTGATAAGCGCCATGAGGATGTAGTCACACTTTAATAAACAACAGGCTTTACGACTGCCAGGCTTCAGTCTACTTTAACGTTTTTAGTGTTTTGGTAATTAATTTGGAAGGAGGTGGGGGTGTGGATGAGGGGAGAGTAAGTATTACTAATGTCATCGCATTTAATCTACCCATTGATGTAAACATGAACACTGGATTTAAGGGTGAAATGGTCTCTTAGGAATGTAGAAACAGTCATCAGTGCGGTCCTCAAGACGCTCTGATATTTTTTCCTAAATAGAATATAAGAATATATGGATAGTTTACTTAAAATGAAAGTTATATTACCTTCATTTTACTGAAAGTCTTATTTAGTAAGTTGGTGTTAAATTTAAATGTTTATGTCCACTCTCCTATAAAACGTCTGTAGAGGAAAGCAGCCACAATAAAATGGTGATTACTAGTATTAAAATGTGTACTGTTTATTTAACATGTACTTTAAAACGACAGCTTAGCATTTGTTATTGATGAGTTTAACATTTTTAATGTGATGTATGGAAATTTTATTTTTAAGTATGTAGCGTATATATTGTTTTTAAGAAGACTTTTTAAATGTGTAAAGCAGAATCTTCCTGTGTCTCTTCTGTGGCCTAAAGGTACTAAGTTTTTAGTAGCTTAGCATGTGGGTGAGGTTCACTTTCCAGTTAGAGTAGTGCAAGGGGAGAGCCTGCTTGGTCAGGAAGGGGTGCGAGGGCGCGGCTGTTTCTTTCTTATCCGTGCTGGCTCCCTGACTCTCCCTGTAGAGATGGGAGGCCTCACCTCCTTGAGGCTGTTGTTGGAATGAGGAGGTGGTGTGTGTGTGTCCTCACGCTGTGCAAAGTGTAGAGCTTTACACACCTGCTGAGTAGCAGTAGGAAGAAGCGCTCAGTTTTTATATAGGATGTCTTAAAATGTTAATCTGTTAACTTTAAAAATACAGGTTACTGTGACAGACAACGGTAGTCCCCCCAAATCAACTGTTGCCAGAATAATAGTGAAAATCCTTGATGAAAATGACAACAAACCTCAGTTTCTGCAAAAGTTCTATAAAATCAGACTCCCTGAGCGGGAGAAGCCAGACCGAGAGAGAAATGCCAGACGAGAGCCCATCTATCGCGTCATAGCCACCGACAAAGACGAAGGCCCCAACGCAGAAATCTCCTACAGCATCGAAGACGGGAATGAGCACGGCAAATTTTTTATTGAACCGAAAACTGGAGTGGTTTCGTCCAAGAAGTTCTCAGCAGCTGGAGAATATGATATTCTTTCAGTGAGTTAAGATTGTAGTCTTATGATTTCCTGTTTGTGGTGACTGTAAACCTCATTTTGTATTTCTCCTCTAATAACTTTATTTCTTTTTCGTAAACGGCGAAAGTGTTTGTGGCCTAACCACCCCGTCAGGCAGTGCGATGGATCACGTTTGGAAAGTGTGGGTTTGTTTTTCCTTTTCGGTTGTCCCTCAGGGTGCTTATTGTTTTTGTTGAATGTGGTCATGAAAGGGTTGTTCTTTTATCAGGCATTCAGAACGCAGTATACAAATGTTAAATGTCTGAAATCGGCTCAGTTTAAGACCAAACCAGTCTGTGCTTCCTTCATTTCTGGCCCGTAATTTCTGATTTGCTGTTTTTAATCCCCTCTGGCCGTATTTTATAGATTAAGGCAGTTGACAATGGTCGCCCTCAAAAGTCATCAACCACCAGGCTCCATATTGAATGGATCTCCAAGCCCAAACCATCCCCGGAGCCCATTTCATTTGAAGAATCATTTTTTACCTTTACTGTGATGGAAAGTGACCCCGTTGCTCACATGATTGGAGTAATATCTGTTGAGCCTCCTGGCATACCTCTTTGGTTTGACATCACTGGTAAGCATTCCTCCTCGTTTTCATTGTCCTTAAGGGTTACGCTGAGGAGAACCTGCATACGGTTTGATGAGTTTTGTGCACATTTCAGGATTTAAAATTGGGAATAAGATCAACAAGTGGATAATTTGCTTTAAATTATAATATTTTGATTGCAAAATTTTTTACAACATACAGCATATATTAAACTTGTTTCAAATAGGTGCTCTATTCTACCAAGTTACTAATATAAAAATAAAGTTTTTAGAAAGTACACCACAGCGTTACAGACAAAACCCTGAATGTTTTGGTCCAAAAGCACAGTTTCTTAATGTTTAATTATTGGTACACAACCTATGGCCTATTATTATTTTTAGTGAATATAATTGGAACATTTAAAGTACGCCTGTGTGACTCTCACATGTGACTATTTAATAAGGAATAAGCTTACAAAATTTTATTTGTATACATTTAAAGTTATGGGACCAGTTATGAGTTTTTAGTTTTATTTACCTCATTTTCAATAGGAAGAAGGATTCATTAGATTATTTCCTCCTCCAATAAAGTTTACATGTTAAAGCCATTTCTTCTTTTTATTTGTCATGTAGTTTAGATAAAACATTGAGTGTAATACTGTATTCAACATATTTTTTAAATTTCACATTAGACTTTGGCATCTTTGATTTTTTTTTTATTGTTTCCTTGCATATCAGTTGCAAAGATATTTACGAACAGGAGTATCTGTTGCGATTCATTCTATCTAGGGGGGGACTTTATGTCCATTTTTCCTCATCTGCCCCTTAGTTATGTTACCTCCAAGCTCCTAAAAGTTGCAGCTGATGGACCCAGACCACTGGGCGAGTCAGGCTGTTTTTCCGGTTTGGTGATTGTATGAAATTGATGTCATCAACGCCTATGAAACCATTACAGCATAGTTTTAAGGGAAGGGGGAAAAGAGACAATTTTCATAGTTAACTCTAATCCAAATCGTTTGTTTGCTTTCTGTTAACTTTTGTCGCATTTCCAGATCAACAGGCTGCCGCTGTGCAGTACCTGACCTCACTGTGTAACCTTGCTGTGCTTGGACCTGGTTTGATTGATTGCTCTTATTCTGTGCTTGCTTTCCATGCGTGCTTGCTTCTTTTTGGCTGTGCCAGGAGACACACTTGCTAGAGAAGTTTTTTACATCTTTCAGATGACTTGTGACCCGAACTGTACAGCAGAAGGTATCTGCTGAGATCACATAATTTGCCTCAGATTATGAGATCTAAAATAAAAGCCTTGTTTTTCTTTTAACTTTTTTTATTTCCAGTGACTATCCTCCATTGCTGTTCTTTTTCATAGTGTGCGCATGGTCACCCGTCCCACTTGCCAGTGTGTTGACAACGTAATGCTTACCTAGCTCCATGGTTTTAGGTTGCACTTAAGACGTTGTGTGTGTTTTGTTTCTTGGTTAGATTTAGTTGAATTTCATTATGACATTAAACCTCTGTTTTCATCCCATTTCATTTCATATCTCAAGGTCAATGGATTTTTCAAAAGAGTTTTGTCAAAAACACAATTGAAGATGCATTTGGATGATATCAGTAGGATAGCTCATTTCATTAAGCTTTGTGTTTGTCAAAAATGAGAAAAGAAATTCTTCTCAGGTAGTTTACAGTAGCCAGGACTAATTGAAGTTAATGACCACTATTTTTTTTCCGGAGTGAACACTGATTTTTAATAGCTACTTTGTTAGGGCAATTTGCTCAAAGTGTCAGAAAGTTTTGTTAGTAAGTAAACTTTTAAATGGCCAATGATGGTTCATATTGCTACTGAGATACAAATTGAGGAGAAATTCAGAACCCCTGAAAAAGCAAATTGAAGGTAACTCACTGGCAGTATTAGCAACGTCTTTGTTTTCAGTTGCTTTTCTTGCTTTCTGTCAGGTGGTCTCTTGCCTTAACAAGCATTGTCTTTGTAATTGGCCACTCTTCTCTTCTCTTTCAAGATGCTTCACCTTAGAAGCTCTTTGCTAGTATATTAGAAGTTTTTCTCAGTGCCATTAAGTATTAGAAAGCTACCAAATAAACTACAGACTGTCATCCTGTGACCTTTTACTTTTTTTGTCCTAATTTAAACTAGGTGGCAATTATGACAGTCACTTTGATGTGGACAAGGGGACTGGGACCATCATTGTTGCCAAACCTCTTGATGCAGAACAGAAGTCAAACTATAACCTCACAGTCGAAGCTACTGATGGAACCACCGCTATCCTTACTCAGGTAACTGAATGGCTAATGATGCTCTTGTCAGAGGAGGATTGAGATAACATTCTGACTTGGGTCCACAGGCAGTATGAGCAGTGGATTCTGCCCTGTGAGCTTCTAAAATCAGAAGTTCCTATGTTTGTATAATTTACGCACATGCACACTAAGAATTTATATTTAGGGAAAGAAAGTTAATTGCAGATCCCCAATTTAGGTTTTGCATATAATTAAGCAGTTTTGAGAATTTTGAAAGAAGACTTCGAAAACCAAACCAATGTTGTTATACCATAAACATCTAATTTTATACTCATTTTAAACTATATTAATGTAAAGTACATCACTGTTGAGAATGAATTAAGTCATTTTCCGTAAAACTGGCTAAAATGATGAATCCTCTAAATCACTTTTTTTGGATTCCCCTCTGTTGCCTTAAAGAAGGCTGTATAAAATAACTAATAAAGTTGTTCTACTAATTCCTTTAACACCTTTATTTGTTCCTATCTGATAATTGAGATGGCCAGATTATGGGGATTTCAAACTTAAGTGTTAAAATCCTGTAAGTTAAATTTAAATTCTCTTCTTTCTTATTTTCTTTGCTTCTCCGTGTGGGCTGTTTGAAGTGTACAAAAGGAGTACTCCTGGAGAGAATAATCATCGTGAGGTTTCAGGAGGAAGCAGAGTGTTGTTCATTCATTCATTTAACAAGTATTTGTTGCACATTTGTTACACACCAGGCACTGTTCTGCAGGCTGAATAGTCAGAAACAAAACAGGCAACAGTCTTGCCCTGCTGGAGCTTACACTACGATGTTGGAGCTAAGGGCTTGTTTATAACCTACTGTGGCCTAAATGAAGAACAAAGAAGTTAAATGTCAGAGAACAAGATGCTGCTGAGTTTCTATATCTGGAGTTAGATTATACTGTTTTAAGTCTTAAGATAAAAATTATAGTCTGTGATGTCTTTTCAGTTAATAAGTGGGTACTGAACTTACGAATTAAAAAGAAAATGTGCTTCTTCAGCTTTATTAAATCAGGACTGTTTTCCAAAGCAGTTCACTGACTTACATGATTACCAGTAGTATATGGTAGTTTCTGTGGTCCCACATCCTTGCCAGAGTCTTGGTACTGTCATATTTTTATTATTTTTTTGCCAGTCTGTTAAGTGTATAACAGTATCACATTAAGCTTTTACTTTGCATTTTCCTGATCACCAATGAAGTTAAACATCTTATGTATATTACTTATTTGGATTCTGATTTTCTGACAGTTTATTTCTCCACTTGAACGCCAAAAATTTCCATATGTTACGCTTGTATAGCCCCTGTGAAAAGAAAGCACAGTAGGATGACCTAGTTACTCACTTGAAAAGTATGATGGAGCCCAGTGACCTTTGTTCTCATCCCAGATGTTTGACTTGGTCAGAGTCCCATGCCTCTGGCCCTCGGCATCCTTATTTGCTAAATAAAAGTATTGGCTAGGTTAGAACAGTGGTTCTGAACCTTGGCTGCCCATCAGAATTATCTAGGATGCTTTAAAAAAAAAAAATGATGTTTAGACCACACCTGCACCAGAAAGCCTGATTAAATTGGATTAAAGGTTATTATATCCCTCCCAACCTACTATTCTGTGATAATGATAGAATAAGTCTTTAACACCCAGATTTCATGGTTTCAATCATCTTCCTTGTCTGCACCCTGAATTAAGTATGCCAGAGGTCTCTTTCTTTGTAAGACTGTAATCTTTTGTAAATGAGTTATAAAAGGGAGGAGACTCCTTAATTGAAACTTGGTGTCAACATTCAAAAAAAAAAAATAAGTGGGTAGATAATTTAAAGCCATTTATAAAAATATTTCTCCAAATGCTTGTGATTTTTAGTGTCTATAAAATTGATCTATGTACACCCTATGCTTTTGGGGTTATTTTGAGATTATCTTGTAAAAGTTCTAATGTGGTGTTAAAATGTCAATTTTGTTGGTAGCTGTTCTCATTCTAGAGACAAGTGGAATCTATTGATTTTCTCTCTTTAAACGTAAGCCCTTGTAGTAAAATTTTAGATCAGGAGAATGAGAATAAAAGCATCATGAATTGTGATAAATCTTAACAGGCTAATTCCGAGAGAAGGATTTAAGGGGTGTAACTGTTGACCTGTTCACAGAATCAACTACCCAGAAATCTAACAAAAGGAGCTTTATAAGCAGTGGAAATGGCCCTATGTGCCAAGTGTTCTCATTACCAAAGACGATGTATCTATGAATAATTAACACTGCACCTCTTCCCACTAATTGCATTCTTAATTAGTGCAGTTAAAAGTTTAGCATGAAATATGATGTACATCAACTAAAATTCCTATAAAACCCAGGAAATACATTCTAGTTTTCTTTCTTGGGGACACAAAATACCTTACATTTCATTGCCTCCTTTATACTTCTGTAACTCATTTGGGGCCATCCTCACAGGATCTTGATGCTGTCCTAATTGCTGGCAGAGAAAGGCATTCAGACTATAGGAGAACGATGAGCCCAGGTTGACCTGTTAAGATGTTGGACAAAGAGAACGATGTGTATTTAGATTATTTTTCCTCTTCAGCTGAGAACCTGGAAATATGAATCTGGGCGGGGCCGGCAGGGCGAGCAGCAGCTGCTGCGTGGAGTAGAGCACAGAAATCAGCAGGGTGCTGAGGCAGTGGGATACAGCGGGGATGAATTGAGACATGGAGGCAACACTCAAAAATCAACACAGCAGGTTTTGTGTATCCAGGTCAGGGGCAGCAGAGGCCAGTTTGAGAAAGTCTAGGTGAGCATTGGTGGGTCAAGCAGGCAACCTCCAGCAGAGGCATGTGTCAGGAGGCTGTGAGAATTGCCAGCGCCCTGTGGAGATGGCTCTTCTGGCTTTCCTGGCTGGCGTGTGCTGCTTACGACACTGACCGGTATCGATTCCAGTCACTTCGCTTTGTCTTGTATCTCCTGGTAACTTACTTTTTTTCTCTTGCATTCAAACAGCTTTGCTTTCATATCTTCTTCCACTTTCTCTCGAGGATCAGCGTGGTGGCCTCTGGAGCAGGTCGCTCAGTTAGAATCCTGGCTCCACCTCCTATGCTCGTCTCCACAGGCAAATAGCTGTAACTCTCTGTGTGCCCATTTTCTCATCTGGAAAGTGGGGCTGGTGGTAATCATCCTCTTGGAGTTCCTAGGAAGGTTGATGAGGTGGCACTCAGGGCGCTTGTTCTCCATGTTCTGAGAGCCTGTTACCCAGAAAGCACTCAGAAAGCCGTAGTTGTTGCACGTGAGCACTGGGTTGGGCTCTTGTCCCACAGGCAGTCAGTTCACCTTGCAGTCGCCTTCCTTCATCCCTGCCGCTCGTCTTGGAAGTGAGTTTCTTCCGACCAAAGGCAGCTGTGTAATTCTCCCACATCAGTTCGAGAGTCAAGGCTCTGCCTGTTTGATTCTGCCTTCTTCTTGCTCCTTTACTGTATTACCACTTAGTTCCAAGTCCTCTCCAGCCTCTGAAAGGCAGGATAGGATATTCCATTCCACTGCTCGCCTTCATGTCTTTGATGCAGCCCTTCTTCATACTTGATCACCTGCCAGCCACCCTCTCAAGAGCTTTCTGAACACCTCAGCCAGTCTCTGGACTCTTAAAAACTTGCTCAATAATATACCAGACATGGTTAGGTTCTGCATTTGCAGAACATTGCATGGTGAGCCTGGTGGCTCCATGAGGGCAGGGACTGTTGCAGGCTGATTTCACACACCCCTGTGTTATGTAGGCCAGTGTTGGACATGGAAATGCACGATCAGTATGTTTCAGTGGAATTGCTTTTACTTTCAGTTTTTTCTGCTTAATAATGGTTGAGCTTGGAGCAGGATTAAGCTTCTCTGCCCAGTACCCACTACATGGGGAAAGTAATTTTAAAATTTATAGTGGAAATGAAAGTGTAATCTAATTTATGGTATTTGCCTTTATAGCCATCCCTCCTGGATTATCACAGACCTGTAAAAGTGAGGCATCTGTAGTTTTAAAGGTTTACATAGCTTTCACATGAAACCTTTCCATAGCTTGGTGGATGCATTTAGAATTCATCCAGAATGTAATGTTACATTTTATCTGACTCAAACGTCCGTGCTGCCTTGGTCTTCTGTGGAGCACTGACGTAGCCCTCACGGAAGGCCTCTGTTCACGGCCTGCACCGTGCGTTCCGCAGCTCTGTCTGCGCACTCCTGGGACTCCGACCTCCTGTGCCACTTGGACCAGCAGATCCCTTTGTTCCATATGCCCCCACAAAGCTCAGCTTTCTTCTTCAGAAACTCTAAACCATGTTTTATAGTTGGCAGTGATTCCCACTGTGCCATATCCATACGTCTTCATTATGAAAATTAATCCTGTTACTGTCAAAGTTTTGTTTCTAATTTAGCTTAGTACCAAGTTTCTTCACATTTGCTTTTCTTCATCTGAAGGTTTTACTTTATATAGACATAGTTAGAGAGTTTATTTTTTCAATCTATTTAAATTGCTTTTAGGGAATCAATGTATTTACTACATACATGTAGGTTTATGATCACAGGAATACAGTGATTTCTAAATACATTTCTTATGTTTTCTTTTTACCTGTTAAAAAAAAAACTATGACCGGGGGCTTGGGATGTCAAGGATGAGAATGAGAAATTAAGATAGTAGGATTGTCTGTCTTACCTCGTTAGGTTGGTAGTTGCAGATTCAGATCTGATTTAAGAACTTAGTCTTCTGTACATGAGTGTCTACAAATATCTTCTCTGTAGAGACATAGAGAAGTTAAGCCTCATTTCAGAAAGGCATGGCAAATGTGAAAAGTATACACATGTTGTCTCCAGAGTTAGTTTCAAGAATTTGGAAAGGTCATCATTATCTTACTCATATTCAGATAAGTAATATACCAATGAGAAATGTTGTAAGAAATTTATGATTCTTGATTTTTGTTGCCTTTCTCATATTTGTATTTTATTTTGCTACAGTGTCATATTTTTCAATGTACATGACTTTTTTCATGATGCTTTAAGTATTAAAACATCATAATTGGAACTATTGTATGAGTCCTTTGTCATCCCTTACAGGTATTCATCAAAGTAATAGACACAAATGACCATCGTCCTCAGTTTTCTGCATCAAAATACGAAGTTGTTATTCCTGAAGATACAGTGCCAGAGACAGAAATTTTGCGGATCAGTGCTATGGATCAGGATGAGAAAAACAAGCTAATCTACACTCTGCAGAGCAGTGTAGACCCCTTGAGTCTCAAGAAATTTCGTCTTGATCCTGCAACCGGCTCTCTCTGTACTTCCGAGAAACTTGATCATGAAGCCATTCACCAGCATGTCCTCACAGTCATGGTACGTTCTGCTTGCTCTCCTGCCAGCATGTGGTCCTGAGGCCTTTGTGTGTTTGAGTGTGTGATTTTTAATTAGTTACAAGGAAAACACCAATGGGATTGATAACGTGTTGATTCTTTCAGGTACGAGATCAAGATGTGCCTGTAAAACGCAACTTTGCAAGGATTGTGGTCGATGTCAGTGACACGAATGACCATGCCCCATGGTTCACCGCTTCCTCCTACAAAGGGCGGGTTTACGAATCGGCAGCCATTGGCTCAGTTGTGTTGCAGGTCACCGCTCTGGACAAGGACAAAGGGAAAAATGCTGAAGTGCTGTACTCGATTGAGTCAGGTATTTTTGGAGCATTCAGTGGAGTTTTAAATTTGCAATCGTTGAAAGTCTGTTTCTGCTTTTCCAAAATCAGTTCTGGTATTGAAGCATTTCTGTGTATCTGCAAAAATTGCTTAAATTGATCTCTAGATACGGTTTAGAGAGTTTGGGGAAGTTCTTGGGGAATTCACGATATTAACACAGTTCAAGGCTCTGAGAAGCTCCGGAGTAAAGGAAACTTTATTTGACCAATTCATTATTTCTGAAATTATTTTAACCACACTTTCTTCTATGAACACACTTAGGAAGATGCTTGCCTAGTAATTTAACATTTTACTTTTTGGTCAGAGAGTGTTTTCTCTTGAGCAGAGCAGGAAGTTCCTTAACAGTGTTGACTCATCTCATTGTAACTGGCTCAAACCTCAGAAAGGTGTGTCATGCCCCTCCCACCCCTTCCAGATTTACCTGGATTTTTGCCACTCACCTTTAACAGGTGAGTTTTGCTCACGGAATTGGGTTGAGGACTAGACCCCAGAGCTGGGGCCTGTCAGGGTGGGGCTTGAGGCAGCAAGAGCAGAAAAAAACCAGCTGGAGTTATGGGCCCGGATGGTTCCCAGACCCAGAGGCCAAGAGATCCAGAGTCGGGGTAACAAGGGGGTTCACCAGGAAGCAGTCCTGTCATAGCAGGATGTTCTTGGTCTCTTCTGTTTTCTGCTGCCTGCCCTTCCCTCCCTCCTTCCCTTTTTTTCTCCCTCCCTTCCTCCCTCCCTTCCTTCCTCCCTTCCTTCCTTCCTTCATGTGCCAGGTGCCCTGTTGGGAACATTCATCCTTGTGTATGGTACTTGGGGGTTGCCATTGGGTCCACAAATGCATGTCTTGTAAAAATTCCACCCCTGATTGAAACAGGGCTCTGCTTTAAAGCATACGATCTGTACAGTCAGAAGTCACATTGCTTTAGGACTTTCCTGTGCATACCAAATCCTCTGAAAGCGATGAAATACTGAGAAGGCAGTTTACAGTTTTCCATTTTCCTCAGTGCCGTTGGTAGCACAAGGAATATAGTGCCTTTCAGTCTTCTTTGTAATGAGTTTGGATAATTAAAATCTGCCATTTAACTTGTCTTTTTTTTTTTTAAGTCTGTAGGTCTGCATATTTAGAAATTGTCTCTCCTAGGCATTAGAATCGGTACAGTATAGATTAACTATAGATCATGTAATCAAAATCTGAGGAAATGGAGAGTAATTTTTAAAAACCTACTGATGTGTTCTAGGTGGTTAAACTATGTTTATTTAACATATTTGAAATTTCATTTATTTCCCTTTAAAACAACCAAATTGAGTTAATTAGTCACAAGTAAGATCTCATGCACTGCCTGTGATTGCAGTGTTAAAATGTCTTGTAGTGTAGTTAGGGCCTTCAATAAAAATGAAGTGTTTTTCCACCGGTTCCAAAGTTTGCAGTTAGGAACACAATGCATTCCATTTGTGCATGCCTGAGTACTTCAGTGAAGTAATTCTGTCGCAGACACAGTGACTGGGTTTATGTAGGAGAAAATGTTAAACTTCCCCTTAGCTTTCACATAATTTTCAACAACTGGGTGGCTAAAATGTTATTGTTGGTGTCTGAGTAAAAGCATGTGCATTCTTTGAATGCCTCTAATGACTGATAGGATTAGTAATCTGGTATTCTGAGAATGGACTCTCTCCTCAATGAATAGATAATACCAGTGGCCTATTCTGGTATAGAATTAGGACTCTGAAGAAGTTGTTATTATAGCTTTGGTAATATAAAAGAACAGTTAGGAGACCAGTACTATTAAAATGCAGTAGAATTGTGTGGAGGGTGTGTGTGCGTGTGTTGGGGATGCAGGTGGACATCTGTTGGAATAGTACGAACTATAAAATGTTCATACAAATGCCTTTCATTTAAGTTTATGCATAATTACCTGCTTCTAATTTATGTCTGATTACATTTAAAGTTCAAAAAGACCAGTTATAAATTCAGTACATAACCCTGCATATTTAATTAGCAGCAATTAATTGAGCAAAAGGTTTGGGCTGATTAGGAGTCTTCAGGGAAAAAGGAATTAATTAAGAGATATTTTCAGTAACAATTGAGTTACATGCTAGAGACACGTCAGTGCCATACTCTGGTCTGTATGGTGTTTTCTTCCTTCTATGTTTTTTAATAAAGTAGATTATTAGAGCACTTCTTCAAAACCATTTTAACACCTGGAGATAGAATACACTCCATAAATAAGTAAACTTACTGATTAGAATTGGTTTTCCTCCTCAAACTTAAGTTAAATATAATTTCCTTGAAAGTCAGTAGAGGGTGCCACTCTGCCAGTCAGCAGGCCCTTACTGAACTTCCACAGTGAGTCCACAGGGAAAGAGACAGACTCCCCTTCACAGTTCTATGTAATACACTTAATAGCTTAAGAGCAAAATTAGCTTATTTGTCTAGATAATTGCCCTGTTCACATATAGAGAACAATTTAAAGTTGTTAAAAAATCACTGATATTATATCTGAAGTCAGCGAATAATCCCCAGCCTCGTACAGAGCTTTTCTACCAGCTTACAAAGTTGCTCATCACCACATGTGCCTCTCAGTGTTTGGCGAATGCACCTGTTGTTACGCCAGGCAGGGGCACTCTCTGCCACTCAGCAGCCCTCATTGTTTCTCCGTGTCAACATGATGTTTCTTTCCCATCTGCAAATGTGATGATTTCTGCCTTAATCTGCATGTATGTGGGATCCACATATCACATCACGAGCTGGGTTCCTGTTTAACCTTGTTATCGGCAACATGCTCCAAGCTGTGTTTATCAGAGTCTGATGCCCCAGATACTAAAGGATGTTTCTGAATCTCGCATGGCCGATAGAGAGCAAGGTTTTAATACATGCTGTAAAGGAAACACAGGGCGATGAGACAGAAACAGTCATGCCCAACAGGGAGGCCAAGGAAGGCCTCGCCATCACACTCTCAGCAGAAGGCATTTGGATGAGGCCTGAAGGAATGGATGGGTGGAGAAGCAGTAAGGAGAGTGGGGAAGACTCTTCCAGGAGAGGATGTGTCAGATACTGGGGCTCTGGGATGAGTGTGCTCTCAGAATGGAGGATGAAGAGGATGCCCGATTGGCTGGAGGGCAGGGAGCAAGTTTTGCGGTTTTGTCTCCTCCCGTGCAGATAAAGTTTATTCATTCCTCCACTTGAGCCTTGATTATTTGAAACTTCATTGGCAAGATAAGATTATCATCATCACTGGTCATTAGAGAAATGCAAATCAAAACTACGTTGAGATACCATCTCATGCCAGTTAGAATGGCGATCATTAAAAAATCTGTAGACAACAGATGTTGGAGAGGATGTAGAGAAACAGGAACACTTTTACACTGTTGGTGGGAGTGTAAATTAGTTCAACCATTGTGGAAGACAGTGTGGCGATTCCTCAAGGACCTAGAAATAGAAATTCCATTTGACCCAGCAATCCCGTTACTGGGTATATATCCAAAGGATTATAAATCATGCTACTATAAGGACACATGCACACGAATGTTCATTGCAGCACAGTTTACAATAGCAAAGACCTGGAACCAACCCAAATGCCCATCGATGATAGACTGGACAGGGAAAATGTGGCACATATACATCATGGAATATTATGCAGCCATCAAAAACGATGAGTTCGCGTCCTTTGTAGGGACATGGATGAACCTGGAAACCATCATTCTCAGCAAACTGACACAAGAACACAAAATCAAACACCGCATGTTCTCACTCATAGGCAGGTGTTGAACAAGGAGAACACATGGACACAGGGAGGGGAGCACTATACACTGGGGTCTGTTGGGGGGAAATAGGGGAGGGACAATGGGGGGTGGGGAGTTGGGGAGAGATAGCATGGGGAGAAATGCCACATATAGGTGAAGGGGAGGAAGGCAGCAGATCACACTGCCACGTATGCACCTATGCAACAATCTTGCATGTTCTTCACATGTACCCCAAAACCTAAAACGCAATAAAAAAAAAAAAGATTATCCTGTCCAAAACAAGAGAAAAATGGATATAGAAGAATGAATAGGAAATATGGTGGGTCAGCTAGTGAAGACAGACCTAGGGAGGTCTGAGGGGCAGGGATGAAGGCAGTCATCATGGCTGCCACAGTCTCCTGTGTCAGGCTGGGCAGTCAGCCACAGTTTTAGAAGGTGAGGGTGATGCACGGGTAGGATGAGAAAAGGATCCTGGAGTTCTGACAGTTGCCGAAAATGCAATCAGGAAGGACCTGGAATCACTGACTCATAGATACAGACAGGCTGGAAATTGGTGTCTGAACAGGCTGGCAGAGGCAGCAGGACCCGGCTTCAGCTCAGAGCTTCAGGGCCCCACGAAAGCCTGGGCTTCCGCCCTGTTGCAGACTGAGGCACTGCATTGGGGCCTGGATGCAGAGCCAGGAAGGCTTAATGAAAACCAGGCTGGATCTGGTCTCCGAAAAATGTCCGTGGAGCTCTGGAAAAATGTGTTAAAGGAAGGAAATGAAGACTGTAGAGGAAGTGTTTACTGTTAATGATGTGGAGAGAGAAATGCTTGGTTAGTCCCCTGGTTTGCAGCCCACACTAAGTAGCTGTGGTCTGTGAAATGCCACACTCATGGCAAACCTGGGGAAGAATTTGAGAACGCAGTTAAGTGGCAGGTGAGCTTTAAACCTAGGGGAAGAATTTGAGAACGCAGTTAAGTGGCAGGTGAGCTTTGTTTTGGGTAAGTGTAATAGAATAGTTCATTTGGGAGAAATGAATTCCGTGCTGTGACGAGGATGATGAATTCTGGATGCTTGTTTATGAAACAGGAAAAAGGATGGCGGGCTCGTGGATGGATTAAACCTGATAGCCTACAGCACCATCCTGATTGATTTATCCAAAAGGGCTGTAGAGAGCTACTCACTTCTTTGAAGATTCGGTCGATGATACAAAATTATAGGATATTCTGGAGTTGTGGTTGCGGCTAAAGATATGTATAGTATAGCCTGAAAAGGTCCAAAGAAAAGGAGGTAAAACACTCTACTTTCAAGCAGTGTCTCAGAGTCAGTGCTGCTGACACTTGGAAACAGATATTTTTTGTTATGTAGGGCTGTGCTGTGCACTGTAGGTTGTTTAACAGCCTCCCTGGTCTCCACCCACGAGATGCCAGGAGCTCCCTCTTTCGACAAGTAGTGACAACCAGAAATGTCTGCAGGCATTACCAGAATCTCCGTGGGAGCAGAAATCCCCCCTAGTGGAAAACCACTGACCTGGAGGATGAATTGACCTGAAAAAGATCAGAAGGGAATGTGGTTGCAGTCTTCAAAACCTATAAAGTGGGGTGGGTTACACACATTTATTCATCAGCGGACAATTGTCTCTTGAAGCTTGATGTAAATTTCTTACTGAATTGAAATCTTTCATAAGGAATATAAATCTTAAGAATTTTTAAGTCATAACCATTGAAAATAGATGTGATCCAGAAGTGTTTTGAGGGACTCCTGGAAGATGACTAACTCACCTGCTTTATGGAAGGATAACCTTCCATGACATATTCCCGTGCAGCCAAGAGAGAGGGAGGTTTGGCTTTAAGAGCAGAGTGATATTTCTTCTGTTTTTTGTTTTTCATAATTTATAGACAAAATTCTATAAAGTATATCTGGTTTTAGATGGATAAAAATATACCTGGTTTTAGGTAAGTAAAAATAAAACAAGTTGAAGGATCTATTCAAATGTTGACATCCCCTGAGTTTCTGCTTAATTTCGGAATCTGATTTTTGAGGATACCTTTGTTTCTGTTTCTCTAACTAAATACTTCTATTTCTCCTTGCATTTTTCTCTAACATGTATTTTTTTCCTCTCCTTGCAGGAAATATTGGAAATTCTTTCATGATTGATCCTGTCTTGGGCTCTATAAAAACTGCCAAAGAATTAGATCGAAATAACCAAGTGGAATATGATTTAATGGTGAAGGCTACAGATAAAGGCAGTCCACCAATGAGTGAAATAACTTCTGTGCATATCTTTGTCACAATTGCTGACAACGCCTCTCCTAAGTTTACATCAAAAGAATATTCTGTTGAAATTAGTGAAACTGTCAGCATTGGGAGTTTTGTTGGGATGGTGACAGCCCATAGTCAGTCTTCAGTGGTGTATGAAATAAAAGATGGAAATATAGGTGAAGCTTTTGATATTAATCCACATTCGGGAAGTATCATCACTCAGAAAGCCCTGGATTTTGAAACTTTGCCCATTTACACTTTGATAATACAAGGAACTAACATGGCTGGTCTGTCCACTAATACAACGGTTCTGGTTCACCTGCAGGATGAGAATGACAACTCGCCAGTTTTTGTGCAGGCAGAGTACACAGGACTGATTAGCGAGTCAGCCTCAGTTAACAGTGTGGTCCTGACAGACAGGAACGTCCCACTGGTGATTGGAGCAGCTGATGCTGATAAAGACTCTAATGCTTTGCTTGTTTATCACATTGTTGAACCCTCTGTGCACAGCTATTTTGCTATCGATTCTAGCACTGGTGCTATTCACACAGTGCTCAGTCTGGACTATGAAGAAACAAGCATTTTTCAGTTTACCGTACAAGTGCATGACATGGGAACCCCACGTTTATTTGCTGAGTATGCAGCTAATGTCACAATACATGTAATTGATATCAATGACTGCCCTCCTGTGTTTGCCAAGCCATTATATGAAGCATCTCTTCTGTTGCCTACGTACAGAGGAGTAAAAGTCATCACAGTAAATGCTACAGATGCCGATTCAAGTGCATTCTCACAGTTAATCTATTCCATCACCGAAGGCAACATTGGGGAGAAGTTTTCTATGGACTACAGGACTGGTGCCCTAACTGTACAAAACACAACTCAGTTAAGGAGCCGCTATGAGCTCACCATTAGAGCTTCCGATGGCAGATTTGCCGGCCTTACCTCTGTGAAAATTAATGTGAAAGAAAGCAAAGAAAGTCACCTAAAGTTTACCCAGGATGTCTACTCTGCAGTTGTGAAGGAGAATTCCACGGAGGCCAAAACATTGGCTGTCATTACTGCTGTTGGGAATCCAATCAATGAGCCTTTGTTTTATCAGATCCTCAACCCCGATCGCAGATTTAAAATCAGCCGCACTTCGGGAGTACTGTCAACCACTGGCATACCCTTCGATCGTGAGCAGCAGGAGGTGTTTGATGTGGTCGTAGAAGTGACAGAAGAACATAAGCCTTCCGCCGTGGCCCACGTTGTCGTGAAGGTCATTGTAGAAGACCAGAATGATAATGCACCGGTGTTTGTCAACCTTCCCTACTACGCCGTTGTAAAAGTGGACGCCGAGGTGGGCCACGTCATTCGCTATGTCACCGCTGTAGACAGGGACAGTGGCAAAAACGGGGAAGTGCACTACTACTTTAAGGAGCATCATGAACACTTTCAGATTGGACCCTTGGGTGAAATTTCACTGAAAAAGCAATTTGAACTTGACACTTTAAATAAAGAATATCTTGTCACAGTGGTTGCAAAAGACGGAGGGAACCCGGCCTTTTCAGCAGAAGTTATTGTTCCGATCACTGTTGTGAATAAAGCCATGCCTGTGTTTGAAAAACCTTTCTACAGTGCAGAGATTCCAGAGAACATTCAGGTGCACAGCCCTGTGGTCCATGTGCAGGCGAACAGCCCGGAAGGCTTGAAAGTGTTCTACAGCATCGCAGACGGAGACCCTTTCAGCCAGTTCACTATTAACTTCAACACTGGTGTTATCAGCGTCGTAGCTCCTCTGGACTTTGAGGCTCACCCAGCATATAAACTGAGTATACGTGCAACTGACTCCTTGACAGGTGCTCATGCTGAAGTATTTGTGGACATCATAGTGGAGGACATCAATGATAACCCTCCTGTGTTTGCTCAGCAGTCTTATGCGGCAACCCTGTCTGAGGCATCTGTCATTGGAACATCTGTCGTTCAAGTTAGAGCAACAGATTCTGATTCAGAACCAAATAGAGGAATCTCATACCAGATGTTTGGAAATCTTAGCAAGAGTCATGATCATTTTCATATAGACGGCAGCAGTGGCCTTATTTCGCTACTCAGAACCCTGGATTATGAGCAGTCCCGGCAGCACACCATTTTTGTGAGGGCTGTCGATGGTGGTATGCCCCCACTGAGCAGTGATGTGATTGTCACGGTGGATGTTACCGACCTCAATGATAATCTGCCACACTTTGAGCAACAGATTTATGAAGCCAGAATTAGCGAGCATGCCCCTCACGGGCATTTTGTGACCTGTGTAAAAGCCTATGATGCAGACAGCTCAGACACAGACAAGCTGCAGTATTCCATTCTGTCTGGCAATGATCATAAACATTTTGTCATTGACAGTGCAACAGGGATTATCACACTCTCAAACCTGCGCCGGCATGCCTTGAAGCCATTTTACAGTCTTAACATGTCAGTTTCTGATGGAGTTTTTAGAAGTTCTGCCCAGGTTCATGTGACCGTAATTGGCGGCAATTTGCACAGTCCTGCTTTTCTTCAGAATGAATACGAAGTGGAACTAGCTGAAAATGCTCCTCTACATACCCTGGTGATGGAGGTTAAAACTGTGGATGGGGATTCTGGTATTTACGGTCATGTTACTTACCATATTGTAAATGACTTTGCCAAAGACAGATTTTACATAAATGAGAGAGGACAGATATTTACTTTGGAAAAGCTGGATCGAGAAACCCCAGCGGAGAAAGTGATCTCAGTCCGTTTGATGGCCAAGGATGCTGGAGGAAAAGTTGCTTTCTGCACCGTTAATATCATCCTTACAGATGACAATGATAATGCACCACAATTTCGAGCGACCAAATATGAAGTGAATATCGGATCTGGTGCTGCTAAAGGGACTTCAGTCATTAAAGTTCTTGCAAGTGACGCCGATGAGGGGTCCAATGCTGATGTCACCTACGCCATTGAAGCAGACTCTGAAAGTGTAAAAGAAAATTTGGAAATTAACAAACTCTCAGGTGTAATCACTACAAGGGAGAGCCTCATTGGCTTGGAAAATGAGTTCTTCACTTTCTTTGTTAGAGCTATGGATAATGGGTCTCCATCAAGAGAATCTGTTGTTCCCGTCTATGTTAAAATCCTTCCACCAGAAATGCAGCTTCCAAAATTTTCAGAACCATTCTATACCTATACAGTGTCAGAGGACATGCCTATTGGAACAGAAATAGATCTCATCCAGGCAGAACATAGTGGGACTGTTCTTTACAGCCTAGTCAAAGGGAATACTCCAGAAAGCAATAGGGATGAGTCCTTTGTGATTGACAGACAGAGTGGGAGACTGAAGCTGGAGAAGAGTCTTGACCATGAGACAGCTAAGTGGTATCAGTTTTCCATACTGGCCAGGTGCACTCAAGATGACTATGAGATGGTGTCTTCTGTAGATGTTAGTATCCAGGTGAAAGATGCAAATGACAACAGCCCGGTCTTTGAATCTAGTCCATATGAGGCATTTATTGTTGAAAACCTGCCAGCGGGGAGTAGAGTAATTCAGATCAGGGCATCTGATGTAGACTCAGGAAGCAATGGACAAGTTATGTATCGCCTGGATCAGTCACAAAATGTGGAAGTCATCGAATCCTTTGCCATTAACATGGAAACAGGCTGGATTATAACACTAAAGGAACTTGACCATGAAAAGAGAGACAATTACCAGATTAACGTGGTTGCATCAGATCATGGTGAAAAGATCCAGCTATCCTCCACGGCCATTGTGGATGTTACCGTCACCGACGTCAACGATAGCCCCCCACGATTCACAGCCGAGATCTATAAAGGGACTGTGAGTGAGGATGACCCCCCGGGGGGTGTGGTTGCCATCCTAAGTACCACGGATGACGATTCTGAAGAGATCAACAGACAAGTTACTTATTTCATAACAGGTAAAAAAAATTCAAACCAAATGGGTTAATTTAAAATTATTTTTAGAAGTCTAAATTATAAGACGTATTGCATGGGAATTGGAGGGGGTGTAAGGGATGATTTTAGTTGAAAATATCTAAAATAATAGGAAGTCACATCTGTTGTGCCTCATTTCACGCTTGTTACCTGAGCAAAGCTCCCAATTGTGTCATTAGACTGTTTTTTATTTTTGTGATTCATTCTTTTGAATCTTAGTGTATAATAATTAAAAACATCTATAGTTTTAATGCAGGCTGAATTATTATGTAGTAATATTAATGCTATGTTTATACATTTTAATGCTGCTTTTTTTGGTAAATTGGAAAGCTAATATATGCCACATTAATTATTTTAATATTCAGTTCTTCAAAACAATAACATTATACATATTTTGTGCAGTTTATTTTTGTGTTATTTTTCTCCTTTCAACAAATTTGACTGTTACCTTCGTCCATTGACTTAATAGGAGGGGATGCTTTGGGACAGTTTGCTGTTGAAAATATACAGAATGAATGGAAGGTATATGTGAAGAAGCCTCTAGACAGGGAAAAAAGGGACAATTACCTTCTGACTATCACAGCAACTGATGGCACCTTCTCATCAAAAGCTATAGTTGAAGTGAAAGTTCTCGATGCAAATGACAACAGTCCAGTTTGTGAAAAGGTAAGCAGCTCTTCCCTTAAATTTGTCTGTTATGAATTTAAATTTAATTATTTCAATAAGACCATCATTTGGTGCTGTGATGTCATTCACATGTGTTTTATAATTGCTTACTGATTGAGCAGAGGTGTTAAATGGGGTAAGACTTGGAAAAGCCTCAGAACTATTTGGGGGAATCCTAAAGAGATCAAAAACCTCATTCTGAAAAGCTAAGTTATGGACAGGACTACAGTTGTGTCTAGGACTGAAAATGCTCTGTAAACTTTTCATGGGGGAAGTCTCTTCATATGGGGATACAACTATTTTGGGGGAAAGAACTAACCAGAAACAAAGCGCTGATTTGCCGTGAAACAGTTTTAGGGGCACCTGCTCTTCTGTACACTAGAGAAGTTGTGAGGTGGACAGCATGCTTCCTGCACCTGCAGGGCTCACCGTTTAATGAGAACCAAGCGTAGACATAGGCAGGGCTGCCCCCTCCAAGGGCCATGTGGCTCAAGCAGGGGTGGTCCCTGGGGCCAGAGGGTGAGAAGGGCCGACCAGAGAAAGGGCTGGCTCAGCTTCAGGGGTGGTAACTGGGTCGTCTGGAGTGGGTGGGAAGGGGCCGTGGAGTGAGGACGGATTGTGGGAGTAGACACTGGGTTTGCCAGAAGTGGGGAATACGCACTCAGAGTCATGGAAAAGGGTGAACTGGATTATAGCGGGGGGGATTTGAACTCTATCCTAGAGGAAATAGGGACTTTGGAGCCTTTTATATTGGTAAGGTAGAGATGACATGAGCCAGGAGTTCCTTAAGAAGCTTAGTTTGGAAGTATATTGTCCATTATTTAGTTAGGGAAGAGGGTGTGCAAGGTGGCCCTGGAAAGGCAGAGGCGGCGGAAGGAGTGAAAGGACCAAAGCCACCTCGAGGAAGACCATCCGTGTGACCGCCGGCAGGCGTGCCATCAAGCCCGACTCTCTGTAGGACTAGGCGGGGTGAGCAAGGTCGCCTCGAGGAAGACCATCCAGTGTGACAGCCGGCAGGTGTGCCATCGAGCCCGACTCTGTAGGACTAGGCAGGGTGAGCAAGGCCACCTCGAGGAAGACCATCCGATGTGACAGCCGGCAGGTGTGCCATTGAGCCCGACTCTGTAGGACTAGGCGGGGTGAGCAAGGCCACCTCGAGGAAGACCATCTGGTGTGACAGCCGGCAGGTGTGCCATCGAGCCCGACTCTGTAGGACTAGGCGGGGTGAGCAAGGCCACCTCGAGGAAGACCATCTGGTGTGACAGCCGGCAGGTGTGCCATCGAGCCCGACTCTCTGTAGGACTGGGCGGGGTGAGCAAGGCCACCTCGAGGAAGACCATCCAGTGTGACAGCCGGCAGGCGCGCCATCGAGCCCGACTCTCTGTAGGACTGGGCGGGGTGAGCAAGGCCACCTTGAGGAAGACCATCCGGTGTGACCGCCGGCAGGCGTGCCATCGAGCCCGACTCTCTGTAGGACTGGGCGGGGTGAGCAAGGCCACCTCGAGAAAGACCATCCGGTGTGATAGCCGGCAGGCGCGCCATCGAGCCCGACTCTCTGTAGGACTAGGCGGGGTGAGCAAGGCCACCTCGAAGAAGACCATCTGGTGTGACAGCCGGCAGGCGTGCCATCGAGCCCGACTCTGTAGGACTAGGCGGGGTGAGCAAGGCCACCTCGAGGAAGACCATCCGGTGTGACAGCCGGCAGGCACGCCATCGAGCCCGACTCTCTGTAGGACTAGGCGGGGTGAGCAAGGCCACCTCAAGGAAGACCATCCGGTGTGACCGCCGGCAGGTGTGCCATCGAGCCCGACTCTGTAGGACTACGCGGGGTTAGCAAGGCCATGGCAAAGAGGAGTCTGAACAGGGACAGGTTTGAGAGGAGTTCCATGTTGAGTTCCAGTTCCGATTTGCTAAAGTAATGGGACATTCAGTTGACTGTTTTTTAGACATTGAGAGATGGCAAGATGTTGGTTGCATATTAGGGAAGGGTGTGGAAACTTGGCGGTGTCTCTGGATAGCTGAAAATTGGATTCATTTGAGAGGATACTAACAAAAAGGGAAAAAAAGAAGAGAGAGATTTTCTAAGGGCGAAGGGGCTCAGCTGGAAGGAAGAGGAGGACACCAGTGCAGTGCCACCCAGGGCTGGGGAGAAGCGGACTCTGGGGACGCAGGGTGGCTAGTGGAGCTGGGACGTTTGGGATGTGAAACAGACCATTTGCATCCCGCGATGGTGTGCAGGTGGCGGTCTTGGTAGCATGATGTGAAAGGATGCCTGATGGCAGTTCAGAGAGTGCAGTAATGAAGAAATAGACCTGGCCAGGGAAGAAGGCTGAGAGTGACGGAGGGAGGAGGAGTGTGCTGGGCCAGGGGAAAGCTGGGTAGAGGATGTGATTGTGAAGGGGAAGGAGGAGTTGGAACTCCACAGATTCTGTAAGTCTGAGATGCTTGTGTCTGTGGAAGGTGATAGGGTTCTCAGGGAAAGACTTTCAAGATTGAAAAACACTTAAATTCAATCACGAGGGGAAGTGGAACTCCTGAGGGTTGAGGAGTTAATTCCAGTTCTTATTTGTACTTTATATTTTGAGGAGGGGTGAAAGATTCTCTCTCTCTTATAGCAACTAAGTGTCTTTGGGTTTTTTTTTAGCACTTTCATGTTTGGATGTGATACCATATCATCCTCGGGAATAAGACTGGGACACTGGATCTTTTAAATTCATCATATTAGGAAATACCCCTGTTCAGCGGTCCTTTTTCATGGAGTCCTTTTCCATGAGTACTTCACCTGTAGTTGAGCTCAGGTTGAGAACATCAACAGAATCTTGATCTTTTTATCTTAGGTTTTAATTTATGGCATGGATTTCTAAATAATTGGAGCTGGAAACAAATGTTCGCTGTTTTTGAGCGTGAGGGCAGATGTGCGAGAGAGGGCACCAGGATCCAGCAGGGCAGTCAAAGGGCCCGAGCCTTCATGCTCCCTTCCATGGCCTTCGGGAATCTGGGTTTTTTCCCATGACATGAAACTTGCTTCTCTCCCAACTGCAATTATTTATGTTAGGAACACTTGCAAAAAGTAAATTCCCGTATTTGGAATAAAGCAGATAGGATATAACAGGTGTTTATTCTCTGCAATTTTTAGGTAAATATGGAGCGCTACTTACATTTTCAATTACTGCTTAGGTTTTTCTCCTAGGGATTTGAGTATGAAATCAGCTTAATGACATATAATAGCATTTTATAGGTTAAACGTCAGGTCAGACTCCTTGAGGGATGGAAAGTTGGTGACTGCTCCACAGAGCCTCCTTGTTTCACATGTGTTTTATGTTTTATGAGAAAAATAGTTTTAAAAGCTCTTTTTATCTTTAGTCATTTCCCACGTTTTCTGTGGTCAAAGATGATTTCTTTTCCATTATTCCCTTGACATTTGTGCTGCCTGTTAATGTTTTTATGTAACGATTTTGTTTAAACTCTTTGCAGACTTTATATTCAGACACTATTCCTGAAGACGCCCTTCCTGGAAAATTGATCATGCAGGTCTCTGCTACAGACGCAGACATCCGTTCTAACGCTGAAATTACTTACACGTTATTGGGTTCAGGTGCAGAAAAATTCAAACTAAATCCAGACACAGGTAATGATGGAGTTTGGGACAAACTAAATTGTATATTCCAACAATATCATATACATGGCAGATTTTAGAGCACAGGCAAAATTTGAAATTACATTTTCCCCTTTTCAAATTTATTTTAATGCTCTGAAGTTGACATATCTTAGAAATCTTAATAGCAATTTAGTACATGCAATTTGAGGTGAGATTTTTTTTAAAAACAGCAAAAATATCACCTAATTGAACCAAGGATTTAACATTTAGAAGGCATTTATACCACTTATTTAAAAAGAAAACCTCAGAAGTTAAAGTATAACTCAAGTTTTCTGCTTTATCCATTTTATTTCAATAGCCTATTTTCTTGAATTTGTGACCATAAATTTGTAAGTTAGCATAATTTGTAATTTTCATAAATAAAATGATTCACGGTATCTTATTTATTTTAAAATAGTTGTTTTCCTCTTGAATTTTGGTAAAATTGGGATCAGGTAAATTTTCTGTTAAGCCTTTTTATTTTCCTCCTAATGAACTAATTGTGAACATGTGAATCTAATTTTTGAGTTGATTTAAGCATTTTTTAAATTTGGTAGATGTAGCTGTTTTGCCTGTGCAATCTCATACACACGATGAGAGGCCCTGGCCTCAGACCTGCAGGACCTAAAGAGCCAGCACCTGGCAGGGCTGGAGACCCGGAGCTCACTACCCCTTGCAAGGGTTCAATCTGTCATTGATGATACTGGTCTCAAGAGGAAGGCTCTTACTCAGACTAAGCAATTGAAAAAGAAAAGGGGAAGACAGAAGATATGCAACCCCAGATCACATCTTAAATTACAAGTGAGTCCTTTTGTTTTTGTTTGTAGGTGAACTGAAGACATCAGCCCCCCTTGATCGTGAGGAGCAAGCTGTTTATCATCTTCTTGTCAAGGCCGCAGATGGAGGAGGGAGATTCTGTCAAGCCAGTATTGTGCTCATGCTAGAAGATGTGAATGATAATACCCCCGAATTCTCTGCCGATCCTTATGCCATCACCGTGTTTGAAAACACAGAGCCCGGAACTCTGCTGACTAGAGTGCAGGCCACAGATGCGGATGCAGGTAGCTTCCGGGGGATGCTCTTGCCATGTGCTGTTCACTGAGATCCCAGGAGCCTCTGTTTCCAAACACATCCCAGTTTCAGCCTGTGCCACGTTAGCACTTTCATATGATTAGGATACAGTACTGTATCATCCCCAGGAATAAGACAGGGACACTAGATCCTTTAAATTCATCATATTATTAAATACTCTTTTTTCATAGCCTATCCTTGTTGCAGAAAGAAGTCTTTAGAATAATTCATTAATTTTTGATGCATATTTGAAGTTCCAAAGTTGTGTGTGCCCAGTTAACCTACTGCTGTCTGTGAGGTTATCTGTGCTGTGACTAAAATTCTGGTTAGTGACTGTATTAACTGATCTTCATATCCCATTGGATTAATTAGTGATGCGTTATTTTGTAAATAAACCGTTGGTGACAGAGAGAGGTTTTAGCACCATTGGAACGTAATGGAAACAAATGCTTTATTATTATAGATTCACAAATCTTTCCAAATTTTTTGAAGAAAATTGGAGTATAGAATATTTATAGAATTTTGATAGCAGAGAGTAACTTCTTCAGTCATATCACAGGTTGAGTATTCTTTATTTAATATATTTGGAACTAGAGGTGTTTTGGATCTTTTGATTTTTTCAGATTTTGGAATATTTGCATTATGTACTTATCAGTTGCATTTTTTTTTTAAAGCATCACGTCTGCACACAAAAAGCTAATAGATTTTGGAGCATTTCAGATTTTCAGTTTGGGGATACTCATCCTGTGATACGGAGAAGTTTCAGAAGAATAGCAAAAATGTTGCTTTTCATAAAAGATCTTTATCACTGAAGCTAAAGGACAAATTGATTTGATTTTAAAGGTTTAGGTACTGTACTGTTGGCTCCTATATAAAATAGTCTAAGAAGCCAGATTCCCATGACATTATATTTATATTTGTTTTAACCAAGGAAGTTGTTCATCCAAAAAGTTTTTTTGAAGATCATAGTCAAACAAATTTGCAAATAATGTATATTAGCATTTTCCCTTCTAAAATAATTTCTACGTGTTTGCCTTTTTTAAAAATAATGTGTTCAATTTTTTTTAATTTAAAACCCTTTGACATGATTTTATGTCTTGATAGGATTAAATCGGAAGATTTCCTACTCACTCATTGACTCTGCTGATGGGCAGTTCTCCATTAATGAATTATCTGGAATTATTCAGTTAGAAAAACCTTTGGACAGAGAACTACAGGCAGTATATACCCTCTCTTTGAAAGCTGTGGATCAAGGCTTGCCAAGGAGGCTGACCGCCACTGGTACTGTGGTTGTATCAGTTCTTGACATAAATGACAACCCCCCTGTGTTTGAGTACCGTGAATATGGTGCCACGGTGTCTGAGGACATTCTTGTTGGAACTGAAGTTCTTCAAGTATATGCAGCAAGTCGGGATATTGAAGCAAATGCAGAAATCACCTACTCAATAATAAGTGGAAATGAACATGGGAAATTCAGCATAGATTCCAAAACAGGTAACCTACCGCGTGTCTGAGAGGAAACCCTTCATTCCACTGAAAACGCTAGGTTTGCCTGTCACACGGCCTTATGCTAGTGACACTGTGTTGTCAGGAGATGTTCTGAAAAGGTTAACCAAGTTTTCTTTTAGTAGTTTACAGTGGGATTGAATGTTGTTTGAAAGACTTCAGATTATAGTTCTACTCAATACATTTTGGGCATATTCATTAGAATACAAGCAAATTAACTTAAAACAGAAAATTAAAGCATCACATTCTAATAGTTCAGTTGAGATGTAAGGTATCGCAAGTTAGTAACTGTAAAAATGGGGGATAGTAGCGGTCCTTCTGTAATCAGACTCACGGAGGGTAGCTTCCCAAGTGAAATAGTAATTCCAGCCCTTTGATTTTAGTTTCTGTAGCGGGCATCTGATGATGCATTAAGTTGACTTCTTTGTTCTGCTGGTTATCTATAACAGTTGGAGTATTTGAATCACACTTAGGGAAAGCCTGCCAGCAAGCTCAAGAGGCATGGAAACTACTGACTCCTGCTGCGTGAGTCTTCAGAGTCTCGCTAACCTGTGGTCTAAAATAGTCATAAGTCTTAAAACATTGTAAAAAGTTGCTCCATTCAAATAGTCTATATAATATATATTATAAAATTATTTTTAGGACTCTGTAGGACTGTAATGATGTGAAAGGAAAGATGTTAAAGGAATTGTTAAAAAGGGATCTTTAAAAATGATAGGATATAAATAAGGGTTATCTAGAAATTAAATAAAAGGATATAAATCTCTATTTTCAAAATATAAGAAAGAAAATGAAACTAAAAGACACCATAGAGTTTTTATGTTTTTATTTTGTTTATTAAACTTGAAGTCTAGTGAGCTATGATATGGAAGGGATGCTACAGCAATCATTTTTATAATAAACAGGTGTAGGTAGTGTTGACTGTGAAAGCAATTTAAATATGAAGAATATCATCAAAATTAAGATAAATAAATAAACATCCAGGGATGGGCAAATTCACAGTTTTTAATTGTTGAATTAAGAAAATAGGAAACATACATAAATGGTAAGTAAACTTTAAAAGTGAAAACTAAAGTTACTCAAACGTGTTCATCTGTTTCCGTCATGGTAGGAAAATGTGGTGGCCTTCCAAAATGCTGAAAGTAATTTTGATTTTCTCTACAGGGGCTGTGTTTATCATTGAGAATCTGGATTATGAAAGCTCTCATGAATACTACCTAACGGTAGAAGCCACTGACGGAGGCACACCTTCATTGAGTGATGTTGCCACTGTGAGCATTAATGTGACAGACATCAACGATAATACCCCTGTGTTCAGCCAAGACACCTACACGACAGTGATCAGTGAAGACGCCGTTCTGGAGCAATCTGTCATTACGGTGTGTATTTTTTTTTCCCCTTACAATGAAAACTATGTATCTTCTGGATCTTTGCAAAAGATTGTAGTAAAATCAATCTAGTTTTTGTAGTGCACTTTGTAAATATTTTGGAGATTTGAAAGTGTCTTTTGTTAGGCCGACCAATTGCCGACTTTCCTGTGAATAATTGTGTTAAAACAGCTAAGCTGTTAATATCAGAAATTTGTTTAGTAGGCTTGTTGCTCTTCCTTAGCTGTCTCCTAAACAGGAGTGTGCTATGTTCTAGGTTATGGCTGATGATGCTGATGGACCTTTAAACAGCCACATCCACTACTCAATTATAGCTGGCAACCGAGGAAGCTCATTCACAATTGACCCCATCAGGGGAGAAGTCAAAGTGACCAAACTTCTTGACCGAGAAACAGTAAGTGAAAAAGTTTGGTTTGCATTGTTTACAGATCATCAATAAATAGAAACGCCTTGTGTTCATATCTGCTGGACGTGGTGTGAAGTAGGACTGACCTTCTCAAGAAACAACAGGCAAGATGTAAACACTTGAAAGGCAGTTGCACTACGAAGATCTCAATGTAAGAAATGTGTTCCATGCTAGTGTGAAATTTGGATAATAAAGCTTTGTATTCAGGAAGAAATTATTATTGGTTCCATTGTTCTGAGACACTTCATAAAGCTAGAAGCTGGGTTTTAAGTAATATTTGGAAAATTGTAGATGTTGAGAGAAGGGAATTTCCTATGAGGAGCTGCATGAACACAGACATGCAGATAGAAGCCAGTAAATATATTTAGGGGACTTTACCCAGTTGTCTTGGAGTAATCATACCAAGAAAGAAGAGTGAGATAAAATAGAAAGGTATTTTACACACAGGTTATGGGCTGCATAGAAAACCAGGGCCAGAGGTTTGGACCTGGTGCCCCAGGCACTGGTATGTGAGCATTTGTGAACTGAGGAAGCATAGTTGCTCTTCTGTATCTGCAGGTTCTGTATCCTTGAAGTCAACCCACCATGGATTGAAAAGTATTACAAGAGAAAAATGCAGGGTATGGTGGCCTGCTCTAATAGTCTTAGATATATAGGAGGCTTAGGTGGGAAAACTTACTAAGCCCGGGAGTTTAAGACCAGCCTGGGCAACATAGTGAGACCCTGCCTCTAGAAAAACAAAGAAGTAAAACAATAAAAA